>NC_141697.1:742877498-743612215 GCF_964263255.1 Lissotriton vulgaris | reverse complement strand
GGCCCCCCAGAACCAGCTGCTGAAGCTACTGAGGCTACTGAAGCCTTAACTAAGGACTTCTCCACTAAGGACGTCTCCCCCCCTTGCCCCTCTTTTTGCGGGGATACTTCCCCTTTCCCAGCCCTTTCGCTGAACCCTTACTTTGGCTTTGACTTGCTTTTTGCGACTCTGCTGCTTTCATATACAAAGGGGATGTTTCAAATACTTCCAGCTCGCTTCCTCCCTCCTTCCCCTTCACCTCCGTTATGCTGTGAGCCACGTCGTCCTGTAGCCGTCCTCTCGCAGGCAATCTGGTGTAAACTCCCGTATTTGAGAGGCTTGGTGCGGAGTTGGAGGCGCTGGGAGTGAACAAACTATCTCCACTTTTGCTGGTACGGGAGTCTCTATGGAGACTCGGTATGTGTCTGGCCCTCCGGAACTCCAGGGCGGCCTGGCTCCAGCTCTGACGCCAGCTGCTCTATCACTGGGCGTTTCCTACCGTCAACCTTCAAGCCTACCGCCTCCACGCCGACAACCAGGCACATCGAGGCGGAGCCGGGGGATACAGAAAACAAAAAGCCTGGTCAACAAAACTCACAGGTAAATGGGAAATTATCTACCAAAAATCCACGTTAGCTTATCAAAAGCTACACCGCATTTCTCAAAAAAACATGTGCTAGCGGACAAAAGCGAACGAAAAGCCGTGACACTCATGAAAGGGTCAGAGCGGAGCAGCGCGGCAGTCAGCCTGCTGCCGCCATGTTTCTCTTCCCCCTCGAAGGTACTCCCAAGTGGAAGAACTCTGGACAACATCATGTAGGGTGTTGTGGGACTTGGTCAACCCCGCCTGGCTCCGAAGGAACCATTTATTCACAATGCATAGGGCCTACTATTCCTCGCAGAGGCTGTCTAAATTTTCCCTGACAGGTCCGGTCTCTTGTGCAAGATGTGGGTTGGAGGCGGCGTCCGATATACATATGTTTTTCGAATGCCTGCAAATTACCTCCTTCTGGGACTCCATAAGCAACAAACTGTCCTCGATATTGGATTTTCCCATCTCCATAGATCTGGGCCTTGTCATCTTCGGCCTGAGTGGGAAATCCCGTAGCGCAGCCTCGAACCTGGTGTTTTATTCCATTCTGGCGGCTCGCAGGGAAATTTGCAGACATTGGAAGGATGCCTTGCCGCCTACTTTTTTTGAATGGCGTTCCTCTATCCTCCAAATCTCGAAACTCGATCTGGCAAGGGGAGGGAATCAGGAAAAGAGAGCGTTTTGGTATCAGCTGGATTGGTCACGTTGAACCTGGGTTTTTTTTTCCCCCAGGTCCAATGATTACGCAGACATGGTTCACCTTCTGGTTCTGCTGCAGCATGTAGCGGTGCTTTTGGGGCCCCGGTGGGTCGGGCGCTATCGATCAACAAAATAGCCCACATGTGAGAGATTTCTGGCCCGCCAGCAGTTACTGTTGGGATTTGGTCGCCATCCTCCCTACGCTATCCCTGCCAGCTGACGCTGAGACAGTACAGTGGCACTGCCTGCTTTTCTGCTCTGTGGCAGTTTTGTTTTGATAGATTGGAGCCATGCACGTGAATGAGGATATAAAAAAATTAAAAAATAAAAATTAAAAAACCCTCTTTTTATAAATGGGTAGTATTTCGGCTCCTCACAAGGAGTGGGGAATGGGAGCTCAGCTGGCTATCAAGTTGGCAGGAATCAGGATGTACTGGAGCCAATTGTCCTTATCAGATAGGAACAGGTTCGCCGGGATACAATGAGGGCCAGGGGCCCTATCCTTTGGCGCTGAGTGAATGGCGCTATCCACTTCACTTATAGTAAATGTTACTATTGAATCTGCGCTTGGTACTTGAAAGGGAGATGCATTCTCTCTGACTGCAAATTGATTCTCAAAGAAGGAGACCCACATATCAGGCACTATGTGGTTTAGGGGAGTGTAGCCCTGTCCTCCTCTACCCCACTTTACCAAATGCCAAAATGATTGCATATTTTTCATTTTGGCTATGGGCAGGGATGTTACGTGGCCATTTAGCTTAAGCTTTAACAACAATGGATTATGGTCGCTTTCGTTCCTCACACAAACCTCCATATCAACTAGAGATGGACAGTTCTCTAAATTAATGAGAATATAGTCAAAACGACTGCTTCTCAGGCCATTACTGTATGTGTGGGATCCTATCCCTAACTCCCCTTTCTAGGCTGAATGCTTTAAGTTGGAGCGCTGCCTTGGTCCACTTTTTAATTGGTGGCTTCTCTAGTTGGGGAATACTCCATTAAGCATCTTCATCTACACTAAGTTTACTATCCTCAGTGTCCACAGGCTCAAATGTGGTGTTAAAATCTCCTACTATGACTATGTTGTTCCCATCGCTCATTGTATCTAAAAAAACTATTGAGTTCGGTGATTGCCTTTGATGATCTTCCTCCCACCATACCCCTGGCGTACACATTGACAACAAGTAAGTCAGGGGGTGTTTGGGGAGAATGAGTAGTGCCATAATGTCAATGTTGTCAATCTCCTTTTTAGGTTTCGCTGGGGGGCGGAGCCGTTAGGCTCCTCCTCCAGAGAAATCTATTGAGTACAGTAAGCACTATGGAACACGCCCCCCCGTCCCATTGGCTAGCTCCATAAATGGAGCCTAGCCATTGGACGAGGGGCCTGTCCATCAATGCCGGACCAGACACGGGGGCGTTCCCGAGATTCTTTGGCTTTGGCGACGTCACGCGACGCCGGGAACGCCCCCGAGTCTGGTCCGGCCGGGCCGTGCTTGCTGCTGTCCTGCCTTGTGTCCCTCCTCCCGCCGTCCCCACGTTTCCCGCCTCCCTCCCGAAGTCCGCCACGTTTCCCGCCTCCCTCCCGACGTCCTTGACCTTTCCCGCCCCCCTCGTCCTCTCCCGCCCGCCCCCCCTCCCCCAGCCCTGTGGGAGGCACTAGGACCCAGGGCCTGCTCGATCCCCGTTCAGGGGTTTCTTCAGCCGGCCGGCCAATCCCGGCCGGAAGTGCACATGGGAGGGGAGAGGGGCCTGGACCCCGCCGTCCTCAGCGTCTTCGAACCGTTCTGGGGCGCAGCGACATTAGAGGTGTCCGAGGGCGAGCCGAGACCCGCTGCCGAGGTCACGGGGGCAGCCGCAGCCCCCGAGGCCGGGGCCTCGCCATTGGAAGACCCGCTGTCCTGCCCTAACACCAGCAGGGCACACGCGAGGGCGAGCAGCAGCGCCGGGATGCAGGAGTGCGCCTTCATGCTGACTGACAAGTGTCTTCCCTCGTGGGGAGTCGTGAACTGCGGCCAGAGGTTGAGAAACTCGCAGCTGGGGCGAGGGTGCTTACATGGAGCCTGCTTCCAGCCCGAACCTAGACAGAGAGACAGACAAAACACGCATCAGCACAGCCAGACTTAGGTACACTGCCAAACAGGGACGTAGCTAGCATCGGTGCAGCCGGCGCGGTGGCACCGGGGCACAGGCTCTGATTATTTTTTACACTGCCAGCCTGGGGCCTAGCTCTGTGTTTACACTTTGGTGAGGGCTCCCACCCCGTCTTATTTTCCATCAATCTGCCATGTCTCAATTTTCAGCCCTCGGCAGCTTTACAGCTCAGGGCGCTATACCCAGTCACGCCTCCCCACCTTCAAAAGCTCTGAAGAGGCCGAAAGGTGACACGTCGGTACTACGGCAGCAACCAGAAAACAATGAAGGCTGCTGCCCTGCCCCGCCCGCACCCCTCCCCCCCGCACTACCCCCCCCCCCCCTGCACTACTCCCCCCCATCCCCCCCCCCCAGCGAACTAACGTTTCTGCTGCTAGTGGGCAGCGGTCACAGCACTTGGTAGCAGATCCCGAGATCCATCACCACCCCCCTTTTGTACCATGTCGGTACTAAGGCAGCAACCAGAAAACAATGAAGACTGCTGCCCTGCCCCGCCCGCAGGGCAAAAAGTGAGCAGCACCGAGCTGTGTACAACAATAGCGGTTAGTGAAGAGCTTCCACGCCTAAGGGTTTACAATTACATTAAAAAGTTAACCGCAACCACCTTGACGCAATACTGCACCAGCCCCTTGCCTTCGCCTGCGTGCCTTTAAGTTAAACACTATTGGGAGGTTAGCTCCCCATCACGAAAAGATGATGAACTTATTATGCTCACAACGAGAGCCCCACATTTTGAGAAAACTGGTAGAGTAAAATAAATCAATAGCATTTTTGTGCGGAAGCGCGACGGTCTGTGTTATTGAATTATGAAAATATACTCGAAGCCTTCGAGGTTATGGGCTGTAAGAACCAATTTACTGTTTTCAAGAAAGCGCTACAGGTAGTCGGAGTCTGTCTCAAATTACAAACACTACTGGACGGTTCTTTAAATATATCATTCAAACACAGCAAGCACGGGCTTTGATGTCCGGCTGATGCGTTGATACGCAGCGTTGTGTCCGAATCTCACCACTGGCTGTTCTTTCTTTGGACCGGCATCCTAACAGCTGGAGGTGCTGGTGAGGTACCGGCAATTGAAGTACAAACGGCGCATTGAAACCTCCTGGAGTGAAGCTACCGGGAAACTGCCTGGAGCTTTCACAGAGGTTACAGACTGCAGAGGTCGGAGAGGCAAGAGGTGAAGGGGTGCAGACCTGAGGGTGGAGCCAGGAGGTAGGAGGAACGGACTAAGCTGATTTTTTTTTAATCAGATTAAACTAGCCATAATGCTTAATTGGTGCACAGGAATTTCTTTGAGATCAAGCATTTTGCTCTGGGCAATGGCCCAGGGCACCCAGTTGTGCCCCCTCCTCCATTGCTAAAGGTAATATCTCCCGCCTCTTTGCTGCATTTGCCCCTCCCCATTGCTGTCTGCGCTCTGATGCTAGGATGCATGCAATTTAGTCTCTCCAGTGATGGGTGCATTAGTGCGCAGAATATGTAAATCTGTGGGTTGGAAATCTTGCGGTTTCTGTCCGGTTGTCCAGTGTGAGGTCACATGAAGTGCTAATGCTGCTCCTTGCCTTCTGTGTCGCTTGCTATTCTTCCCTTCATCCTGAACCCCAGCCTGGGCTCCTTTCTTCCACCCCTGACAACTTTCATTCCCACTCTGCAGATCCCACCCATTCCTTAACACCCACTCAGCCTTTTTACCTCATAACCTGTTGCCAGACCTCTTCATGTGCCACACACCTTTTCAATCTCTACTACTCATATTCCTGTACCTCCTTTATATTACCTAGTTACTTTTTATCTTCTTTGCAGCCTTGGCTGGCTCTGTGTGTGTGTGTGCGGCTGGCTCTGTGTGTGTGTGTGCGGCTGGCTCTGTGTGTGTGTGTGCGGCTGGCTCTGTGTGTGTGTGTGTGTGCGGCTGGCTCTGTATGTGTGTGTGTGTGTGTGCGGCTGGCTCTGTGTGTGCGGCTGGCTCTGTGTGTGTGTGTGTGCGGCTGGCTCTGTGTGTGTGTGTGTGCGGCTGGCTCTGTGTGTGTGTGCGCGGCTGGCTCTGTGTGTGTGTGTGCGGCTGGCTCTGTGTGTGTGTGTGTGTGTGGCTGGCTCTGTATGTGTGTGTGTGTGTGCGGCTGGCTCTGTGTGTGCGGCTGACTCTGTGTGTGTGTGCGGCTGGCTCTGTGTGTGTGCGGCTGGCTCTGTGTGTGTGTGTGTGCGGCTGGCTCTGTGTGTGTGTGCGCGGCTGGCTCTGTGTGTGTGTGTGCGGCTGGCTCTGTGTGTGTGTGTGTGCGGCTGGCTCTGTGTGTGTGTGTGTGCGGCTGGCTCTGTGTGTGTGTGCATGCGGCTGGCTCTGTGTGTGTGTGTGTGTGCGGCTGGCTCTGTGTGTGCGGCTGACTCTGTGTGTGTGTGTGTGCGGCTGGCTCTGTGTGTGTGTGTGTGCGGCTGGCTCTGTGTGTGTGTGTGTGCGCGGCTGGCTCTGTGTGTGTGTGTGTGCGGCTGGCTCTGTGTGTGTGTGTGCGGCTGGCTCTGTGTGTGTGTGCATGCGGCTGGCTCTGTGTGTGTGTGTGTGTGCGGCTGGCTCTGTATGTGTGTGTGTGTGTGTGTGCGGCTGGCTCTGTGTGTGCGGCTGGCTCTGTGTGTGTGTGTGTGCGGCTGGCTCTGTGTGTGTGTGTGTGCGGCTGGCTCTGTGTGTGTGTGTGTGCGGCTGGCTCTGTGTGTGTGTGTGCGGCTGGCTCTGTGTGTTTGTGCATGCGGCTGGCTCTGTGTGTGTGTGCGCGGCTGGCTGTGTGTGTAGCTCTAACTTTTCCAAAGGCGAAACCATTGCATTGTAAATGCTTGTTTATTATCTTATAAGAAGAGCTCTGTCTTACCCATTTTGTTAGCCCGCCTGAAGGTCTGCTTTTTTCGCCCACCTATTGCTCGCTTTGAGAAGATGAAATAGGCACAGCAGTAGAATGAGTAAGTGCCAAGGTCTCTTGAAACGCTATAATATCCTGTTGATCTATGAAATCCGACCCGTCCATTGAGGGTGTCTTGGGAGACAACCCTGCTATATTCCAAGATGGTAATGTCATAGGGGACGTGTCTTTATCGCCTGTAGAATTACACAAGCTCACCTCCATATCATTACCCAGATTGGGAGTATCTGGAACTGTAACAAGGTTACCTATAGAACGGTGGTGGGGAAACATGGCAGCAGCCTGCTGAGCTGCCGCGGCGCTCCGTGACTGAGCCCCTGCCAGGATTGCTCTGTAGCTGTTTTGCCGGCATGAGGTTTTTGGTGCAGTGCAGTTTTGTTTAGTAAAGTGCTAAAATGCTAATGAGAATTGGCATAAGTTTTTTTTTACCTTTTTGGCAGAAATTGCCGTTTAGTCCGTAGCGCTGCTGTGGTTTTTGATGCCTTTCGAGTGAGTCTGACTTTCATTCTTATGCTGGCTCCGTTTTGTTGTGCTCCTGTTCGAGCACCTCTACACCGCTGCTCCCTGACGGCAGACTCTGGTTCGGAGCTCTGCGTCTCCCGCCTGGGTCTTCAGCTCTGCACCCTGGCCGCCCTGGAGCTCAGGAGGGGGAGAAGGTTGCAGAGTCTCCTGCGCACAGCCTGCGGCAGCTCCACCGAGGTGGAGAGACGTGAGGTGGCGCGCGAAGAGCAAAGACAGGCTGACTTGACGGTGATAGTGGAGGAGGCAACCTTGGAGGAAACATCGGAGGTTGTTTGTCAAGATGAGGACGGTAGGGGAAGCGTTTCTGTTTCTACTTTGGTTGTGGCACCTCAGCTCTTGTCCCTGCCCCAGAGGGGTAAAAATAAACGAGGGTTGAAAAATAAGGAAGGGACACAGGAACTTAACCCCTTGGCTTTGGGTTTGGATGTGAACCTTCCAATTTGCGCAATTAAGGAAAAGCCCTCTACATATTCGACTACAAAGGTGAAAACAAAGCGGACGTGGGCTTCAAAAGGGTCAAAAGTGTCAAAAAATCTCAAAGCAGTGCTCAGTTTGGCGTAAAAAATTACCCCATCTTTGCGATCCTACTTTAAAGCGGTCCCCCAGGTATTAGACCTAACAGAGGGTCAGGTCATGTCTGGCTCCTCAATAACTGCCTCAGCTTCTATCACTTCTATCACTACCAGTACTTCTATACCTACGTCTATGGCAGTCAATGCTGATTCATCTCTGCCATCTACTCAATCTTTGGATGGTCAGTTGGAAATATCCAGTGTGGGTGTAGTAGTCACTCCTGTGGTGAGCCCAATGATGCCCCAGTCCCGGTCTTCGCCAAGTCTGCAGTTTCCTGAGGGGGCTACTGTACCATTTAGAGAGCTAGGTGTCATGTTACTCAATGAACCCTCTGTCTCGGAAGTAGCCCTCTTAGGTGATATGGGAACACACCCAGGTGTAGAGGTGGAGGAGCAACGGAGTGAACAAGGGGTGTTCGAGCTAGGGGGGGTCTATAGCCTCCTGTAGTACTGTTCCAGAGGGCCCTAGCGTTAGCATCACCGCTGCCTCCCTCCAATCTATGTTCTCCTCACTCTCATTGGACATAAAGAAAAGGTTTGATGAATCCTCGGCTAACCAGCTTGAGATCAGGAATTATTGTGAATCCCTGGATAATAAGATTGATGGTCTCATGATAAGAACAGGGAAACTGGAGGAAACAGTCGCTGCGCTATCGATTACCTTGGATCACGCCAAAGATGACATTGTTAAGCTTAGAAGGGAGGATCTGGCCTTGTCCGACAGGATGGAAACGTTGGAAAACAACGCTAGACGCAGTAACATTCGTATCCTAAACGTTCCTGAGGGGTCAGATGGGTCGGATATTAAACATTTCTTTAACATGCTTCATAAGGAGTCATTAGGATTAGATCATCCATCTGAGGAACTGGCTGTTGACATTCAGCGGGTTAACAGGGACCCGTTCAGAAGAAATCCCCAAAGGTCTAAGTCACGTAAGATCCTCGTAAATTTCCATACCTACTCACTCAAGGAGCATATCCTTAATTGGCTTTAAAACAGAAATCCTTGGGAGGGAAAGGGTTTACATTCCAAATAAGGCCTGACCTTTCTAGGGTTACCCTAGAGAAGCAATGGGAGTTAGGGAGGCGGTTGGACGTATTTAGGAAGCTAGGTGCCACTACTCAATTAATGTTTCCTGCTGCTTTAAAAGTTATGCACAACAACAAGATGTTTAACATCAGATCAATACAAGCAGCAGACGAGCTACTGCTCAACTTGGGTAATAAGGGGTCTTCTGATTAGGTCATTCTAGGCCTGACCTTGGGCTATTATCAAGGATCATGTATTGCCTATTATTTTTGAGCTGTGGATGAGAAACTAAAGAGGTAAAATGAAAGTAAAAAGTTAAAAACCTAAATAATCACAAAAAATAATAATAAAAAAAGAGGTGGGGGAAGATGCACAATTGGTAGGTTAATAGGAAATAAGTATATTTATGTAAAAAAATAAGAAGGAAAGTGATAAAAAAAAGAGAAGGGGGCCTTAAAATCTGCAAAATTCCATGTACAACTCGTATATAATTCCAGCACAACTAAATCTATTAGATTTAACATGGGATACAATTCTGCTGCTAATTATGAGAACGTGAACTTTCAGCCGTTCATTTGTAACCGGCTAGTATTGGTAATATGTACAGTTTGTGGCAGAGTGGCCAAGCGGGAGCTCGGGAGGGGTGCTATCTACTGGACGTGTTCTGGTTAGAATTAGCAAGGGTTTTCCGAGGGGAGGGTGGGGGGGTGGTTAGGGGGGCACAGGGGTAGTTGGGGAGCTGGGGGGTGGAAAAACTTTAAAAATGTCCTCATTTGCCAATCAAGTCTGGTTGCACTTATCACTAAGCAGTTGGTGGTCATTGATTTATGCTTACAGTTAGGCTGGGCTGCCGGAACTTTCTTTTTGTCTAAGGGGTTGCTTGGAAGCTGGCTTAGTCAGTATGGGTAGTCTTCTGGTATGTTAATGGCCTCCGTACCAGACCTAGAGCAGAAAAAATTATGCAGTATCCGCGTGACTCGGAGGCGCAGGTCATTATACTCCAGGAGATCCATCTGATCCAGAATGAAATGCTAGCTTTAGATAAAAGGAGTAGATGGATTGATTTTGCGGTATCTACTTCACAATCTATGTATATTAGAGGTGCATCTGTCATCTTTAAGAAGCAATTAAAAGCAAGGTTAATCTCCCAGTTGGATGACCCAGGTGGCAGGTGGGTCATTACTTTGGTCATCATCGCTGGGGCACATTTTACGATCTTGGGCTATTACTGGCTAAATCAAGATAATCCCTCAACTTTGGAAACTATTTTTACACACCTACTGTCCTTTCCTGAACCAACCATTTTTGCAGGGGACTTCAGCATAGTATTGGACCCGTATTTAGATAAGACCCCTAACAGTCATCCCTTAGTTCTATCTAAAACTAGGACCTTCTTGCTTAGCTCCATGAAACAATATGGCTACGTTGATATTTGGCAGGTACGGTCTGGGCTACAACAGGGAATCTCTTTTCAGAACTACAAGTTCCATCATCAGTCCAGAATAGACTTTGTATTAAATTAGTCATATAATGGGGGATTCCGTTAAGTGTATTACCTATCTTCCTTTACATTTGTCTAACCACTCAGCAGTGTTAATGGAGGTGGTGGAGGTGGTGGGGCTCTCCAAGGCTTCCCCTAGAAGTTGGTCATTTGACCGCTCATTGCTATCTCAGCCAGACGATATATTGTTTTTGAAAATTGAAGCCCAGAGGTTTATGAATATCAATATTGGGTCAGCAGCTTCTGGAGTTGTTTGGGACTCATTTAAAGCTTTTTTGAAGGGTCTTGCTACTTGCAAAGTTTCATATCGCAGGAAACAGTATAGGGAGGAAGTCGCTTCCATTGAAATAGATATAGCTAAAGCTCAAGCTGACATAGACGCCAACATTGCTGCCCCTGACACCGTTTTAACATTGTTACATAATAACTTATCCTCTTTGAAGGGCGATTTGGGTTCGGTGTTAAACCGGAGAATTCTGCAGAAATGGGAGGCAAGTAAACTGGCCCATTTTGAGTATGACGAAGGTGCGGGGAAACTTTTGGCCTGGAAAACCAAAACAGATCAGGTCCGTAACAATATTGAGTCTATCACTGTTAATAAAATTATTTAGTCCTCAGATGAGGACATCAGATGTGCTTTTAGAGAATTTTTCCAATTAATATATCACGAAGATAGTAACATCGTGCCGGAGCGCATTGAGAGGTGGTTGAGTGGAGTTTCTCTTCCGGCACTCTCGGGGGTGCCTCGAGCATTTCTCGATAGTACTATTTCGGAGGAAGAAGTCAGAATAGCTATCCGAAGTAGTAAGAAAGGGAAGGCTGCGGGTCCCGATGGCCTCCCAGCCGAACTAAATAGAGTATTGGAACAAGAAATAGTATACCCCCTTACCTTCCTATTTAACCAAATCTTACAGGACGGTCTCCGTCCACCAGTATCCTGAGATAGCGCTTCAATTACCCTAATCTTGAAACTGGGGAAGCCAGCTTCGTGTTGTGGGTCTTATAGGCCAATTTCTTTACTGAACGTAGACTACAAAATCTTCGCTACGGTTCTCGCAAAGAGGCTGGCGTCGGTGGCCCCGGATACCTTACATCACAATCAGAAGGGATTTGTCAACGGCCGCCAGCTATATGAGCTAACATATGATCTTATAGGGGCTATTGATATGGCGACTGGGAAGGCCCTCCCCTTGGTCGCCCTTATGTTGGACGCCACCAAGGCCTTCGACAGAGTAAACTGGTTGTACCTGTCGGAGGCCTTGGCTAAGTTTAATATTGGTGAAGGCCTTCTGTATCAGAGCCCTACAGCTCGTTTTTTGGTTAATGGAGATATGTCGGACCCTTTTAACATCACAAGGGGGACGCAGCAGGGCTGCCCACTCTCCCCTCTCCTATTTAATTTATACATTGAGCCTTTTGCTCAACGATTGAGGGAGGACATAAACATCAAACCTTTCTCTTATAGGGGATGGGAGAGGAAAGTGTCCTCATTTTTTCATCAGAGGCACGTACTGCATTTTCTGCAGTACTAAAAAATGCTCTCGACTTTGGCGAAATCTCTGGGTACGAGGTCAATGCTGCAAAAACTGAGATGATTGTTTGGAATGATGATTGTGATATTAGCATACAGCCTGGTTCTAGTATGCATTATTTAGGTCTCAATATTGTGAAGGATATTAATCAAATTGCCACAATTAACTTTACAGCTATTGCAAAAGCGTGTCGCAAACTTATGCGGTCTTGGGCACAACTTCCACTTTCGTTATTATGAAGAACCAATTTGATTAAAATGATCATTTTACCCAACATTTCTTTTTCATTTAATACCATTCGCCTCTATTTTGACCCCTTGTTATTATTAAAACTACAGGGCGAAATCACCACCTTTATCTGGGACAAGCATCTTCCAAGGATTGCTTGGAAGAAACTCAGGCGACGTAGGGAGAAGGGTGGGCTGGCATCCCCGGACCTACAGATGTACGCATGGGCATTTCAGCTTTCTCATGCTTCTTTGAGAAGATTAAATTGAAGGTCTTGCAGGGAATGGCAAAAACATGGGCTAAACTAGCGACGTCGATAAAGCTAGGATACTTTTGTAGTAGGTCTCCTCTTTGGGGTCTTCCTGAGAGCCCTGTGTGGCTGAGGGATAGCTTGGCGGTTCCGATTAAGGAAGCAGGGTTGGAGGTGTGGGGTGACCTTTTTATGGAGGGGATTTGCTTCCTTGGGAATATCTAAAGAATAAAAATTTTCAAAGTTCCAGCATATACAAATGGCCAGTTGGACCCATTACCATATCTCCCTGCCTTCCCGTGGAAACAAAGTCCCACTGGGGTGTCACAGCCAGTTAGTATCTTTCCTAGTGGACAAACCCCCAGCCAAGAAGGAGACTTCCCTATGGTACAATCTGATCCAAGAAGAAGTGGATGGCGAATTTCCGTTACCAGAGTCGCTCTGGGGTCCTTCTTTCTCAGGCCACAGTGTGCATGATCTGTGGACTGCATCATGTAAGGTCTTGTGGGACATCGTCAAGCCCTCATGGTTACGCAGAATTCATCTCTTTACTCTTCATAGAGCTTACTATTCTCCTCAAAGACTCTCAAATTTCTCACAAGCAAATCCAGTAGCATGTGCCAAGTGTGGACTGGTTGCAGCATAGGATGCCCATATGTTTTTTGTATGCCCCTGTCTAGCCCCTTTCTGGGAAGGTATAAGTAAAACTCTCACATCTTCATTAGGCTTCCCAGTGGTGTTAGAGCTCCCCCATGTGATCTTTGGAGTTATAGATGGGGTTCTGAGCCCGGCTAAAAGTCTACTGTTGTACTGCATTTTACTTGCCAGAAGGGAAATCTGTAAAAAGTGGACAGATCATACACCCCCTACTCAAATGGATTGGCATGCTTCAGTCCTGCAGGTGTCTAAGCTGGATTTGGCTAGGGCTGGTAATCAGAACAAGAGAGCATTCTGGCATTTGTTGGTCTGGGAGCACTGAGCTGGCTGGGGTTATTTTATTTTCCCCCGGGTCCTAAGATTTTGCATCTGTGGTTCTACCCCCTTGCCAATGCCTTGGTTTGGTTGGTTGGCCGGTACCTATTGGCTCAGAAAAGGGGGTGGTGATGAACAGAGTGTCTGAATTAAGCAGACCACTCTTACCCAGTCCAAAGATCAGGGCTTGATCCATCACCGTTTTTTAGCTCACTGCACCATCCCAGCTCAGAACCTGGCTACATGCAAATTAGTCTGTTCCTGTCCCAGTGCATGATGGGAACAGGGCAAACCAAACTACCAAGACAATTCTTATACTGGGAAGGAAACAAGCTTCCGGGGACCGGTTTCTGGCATTTCAGCCGTCGTCGGCCCGGCTTGCTTGAATCCTGATGGTGCAATGAGCAAGGGACTCACATCTGAGTATACCCTTCCATGCTTATGCTGGACAAAATGATTCAGAAAAGGGGGTGGTGATGAACAGAGTGTCTGAATTAAGCAGACCACACTTACCCAGTCCAAAGATCAGGGCTTGATCCATCACCGTTTTTTAGCTCACTGCACCATCCCAGCTCAGAACCTGGCTACATGCAAATTAGTCGGTTCCTGTCCCAGTGCATGATGGGAACAGGGCAAACCAAACTACCAAGCCAATTCTTATACTGGGAAGGAAACAAGCTTCCGGGGACCGGTTTCTGGCATTTCAGCCGTCGTCGGCCTGGCTTGCTTGAATCCTGATGGTGCAATGAGCAAGGGAAACACATCTGAGTATACCCTTCCATGCTTATGGTGGACAAAATGATTCAGAAAAGGGGGTGGTGATGAACAGAGTGTCTGAATTAAGCAGACCACTCTTACCCAGTCCAAATATCAGGGCTTGATCCATCACCATTTTTTAGCTCACTGCACCATCCCAGCTCAGAACCTGGCTACATGCAAATTAGTCTGTTCCTATCCCAGTGCATGATGGGAACAGGGCAAACCAAACTACCAAGCCAATTCTTATACTGGGAAGGAAACAAGCTTCCGGGGACTGGTTTCTGGCATTTCAGCCGTCGTCGGCCCGGCTTGCTTGAATCCTGATGGTGCAATGAGCAAGGGACTCACATCTGAGTATACCCTTCCACGCTTTTGGTGGACAAAATGATTCAGAAAAGTGGGTGGTGATGAACAGAGTGTCTGAATTAAGCAGACCACTCTTACTCAGTCCAAAGATCAGGGCTTGATCCATCACCGGTTTTTAGCTCACTGCACCATCCCAGCTCAGAACCTGGCTACATGCAAATTAGTCTGTTCCTGTCCCAGTGCATGATGGGAACAGGGCAAACCAAACTACCAAGCCAATTCTTATACTGGGAAGGAAACAAGCTTCTGGGGACCGGTTTCTGGCATTTCAGCCGTTGTCGGCCCGGCTTGCTTGAATCCTGATGGTGCAATGAGCAAGGGACTCACATCTGAGTATACCCTTCCACGCTTATAGTGGACAAAATGATTCAGAAAAGGGGGTGGTGATGAACAGAGTGTCTGAATTAAGCAGACCACTCTTACCCAGTCCAAAGATCAGGGCTTGATCCATCACCGTTTTTTAGCTCACTGCACCATCCCAGCTCAGAACCTGGCTACATGCAAATTAGTCTGTTCCTGTCCCAGTGCATGATGGGAACAGGGCAAACCAAACTACCAAGCCAATTCTTATACTGGGAAGGAAACAAGCTTTCGGGGACCGGTTTCTGGCATTTCAGCCGTCGTCGGCCCGGCTTGCTTGAATCCTGATGGTGCAATGAGCAAGGGACTCACATCTGAGTATACCCTTCCACGCTTATGGTGGACAAAATGATTCAGAAAAGGGGGTGGTGATGAACAGAGTGTCTGAATTAAGCAGACCACTCTTACCCAGTCCAAAGATCAGGGCTTGATCCATCACCGTTTTTTAGCTCACTTCACCATCCCAGCTCAGAACCTGGCTACATGCAAATTAGTCTGTTCCTGTCCCAGTGCATGATGGGAACAGGGCAAACCAAACTTCCAAGCCAATTCTTATACTGGGAAGGAAACAAGCTTCCGGGGACCCTTTTCTGGCATTTCAGCCGCCGTCGGCCCGGCTTGCTTGACTTGCAGACTAATTTGCATGTAGCCAGGTTCTGAGCTGGGATGGTGCAGTGAGCTAAAAAAACTGTGATGGATCAAGCCCTGATCTGTTGACTGGGTAGGAGTGTTCTGCTTAATTCAGAGACTCTGTCCATCACCACCCCCTTTTCTGAATCGTTTTGTCCACCATAAGCGTGGAAGGGTATGCTCAGATGTGAGTCCCTTGCTCACTGCACCATCAGGATTCAAGCAAGCCGGGCCGAAGACGGCTGTAATGCCAGAAACCGGTCCCCGGAAGCTTGTTTCCTTTCCAGTATAAGAATTGGCTTGGTAGTTTGGTCTGCCCTGTTCCCATGATGCACTGGGCCAGGGACAGACTAATTTGCATGTAGCCAGGTTCTGAACTGGGGTGGTGCAGTGAGCTAAAAAATGGTGATTGATCAAGCCCTGATCTGTTGACTGGGTAGGAGTGTTCTGCTTAATTCAGAGACTCTGTCCATCACCACCCCCTTTTCTGAAACGTTTTGTCCACCATAAGCGTGGAAGGGTATGCTCAGACATCAGTCCCTTGCTCACTGCACCATCAGGATTCAAGCAAGCCGGGCCGACGATGGCTGTAATGCCAGAAACCGGTCCCCGGACTGATGTTTCCTTTCTAGTAAAAGAATTGGCTTGGTAGTTTGGTCTGCCCTGTTCCCATGGTGCACTGGGCCAGGGACAGACTAATTTGCATGTAGCCAGGTTCTGAGCTGGGATGGTGCAGTGAGCTAAAAAACGGTGATGGATCAAGCCCTGATCTGTTGACTGGGTAGGAGTGTTCTGCCTAATTCAGATACTCTGTCCATCACCACCCCGTTTTATGAATCGGTACCTATTGGCAGCAATTCCCACGTTGTACTATTCTTTACTGGTGTCTATGGTGTTTGTCCCTGTAGGAAGCATCATTGCTGAGGGAGGTTGGCAACCCACGAAAGAAAATAATTCCCTGCCAGTTGATACACTGTGACAGCATGTTGTTCCTCAACCTACGGCTACACTTGAAACCACGGTGGAAAATGAGGACCAAAAAAAAAGGTTACATATAGAACAGAATGGGACGGCCTGTGATGTTACTATAGCCCTAGGGGATTCTACTACATAGTCCTTCCCGACATGACCATTGCGGGGAGTTTATCCTATGCAGTGACTATCGACTGCTCCTGATTGGGTGTCTACTGGAAGTCTAAGTGAGGTGCATGAATTTATTAAACATCAATCTATATTTTTTAGAGACGAGTACCCAATGCAATTTAGCACTCAGGCATTGGATGATTGGATGGAGACAGAACCGGGGGGGTTGAGTTTTATCCTGATATTTGTGAGTATCATGTGGGATGTTCTTAGGTCAAAAACCACCAAAGTTTCTACCAATACTGTAAAGGTAAGAGTTAGACAGGCATAATCTGAGTTATTGCTCATAGATGGATGTCTTGTGGTGGAAGAGATATCTTCCCTAATTATTGATCTGTACTGAGGTAATTGAAATTTTTATGGTCAAGTATGTCCCCTAACGTGTACCCCAACGTTTCCATGTACATGCTTAAAAGTACATGTAATTTCCCTCCATGACCGAATATGAAGACGCAAATACATTTGCGTCCAACGTTAACATGTCCTCTTTCAAATCCACCATGAATGGATCGATAATTCAGTTCCTAACCATACCATGCTAACGTCTTTACATGGTACACTTTTACGTTTTTTCCTGGCTCTGCCGAGTTAGGCCCTGATTTCTGTCTCCGAGCCCTTTCTGCTTTCTGCCTCTGAAAGCTGCAGCATGGACACGTATCCCTGACCTCTGCCTTACTTCCTGCCAAGCGAAGCGGTGCCTGGCTCAACCTGGCCTGCCTGCCAAGACAGTATTTTGCCTTCAAGTTATCTGTTCAGTCTCCTCGAAAATACATTCCTGTCTAGTGATGTAGGTAAACATCTCCCCGTCTGCAGAGCAAAGAGCAAGTCTTCCTGTCTCCATGCAAGTAATTTACAGTTCCCGTTGCCATAGTAGGCCCCGCACGTAGACACTTAGACACATATGCACGCACTAGCATTCAGTATAGAATAGCCTCTGCCCGAGAGACCTTCTATTCCAGATAATACATCCTCCAAACATAAGATACCATCTATGTTATAGGTCCAGGTCGTTCTGACATCCCAGACTTCTGTCTCCTCTACTAGTGTTAAAGTTCTCCCCAGTTACACGTCTATGTCACGTCATGCTAGCTGCGCACGCATCCGCATTTCCTGCTGACTCTGCAGATTACCTCTGTGCACACACCCACTTATGACACTTTCTGTGACGTCTACATTACGTTCACATTATACGCCTTCGTGTACGCCTCTTACACCATTTCTTTCACGCCTCCTGTTACGCACATGTGTTCTTATCTTCTTCTTTTCACCTGTTACGCCTACTGTATTGGATTCAATGATGTTACTTTACTATATATAATGTGTAATGTTAATAAAACGTTGACTGTCCCTTCCCGAACCCTAGTGGTGACGGAACATGATATCCAACCTCGAGGTTCATTGTTCAGGTTTTTCATTAAACCCTGTATGACTCAGATACCACGGACTCTGCCTCTCATTTGAATGAGCTGTCTTGTAATGATAATTATACGGAAAAACTAATTAGGTAAATTTATTTACCACAGTACGTAGGCACATGTCTCAGGCATTGCGTGCATTTTTTGATCAGGGATTGCTCATCTTCCTTGATTAAGCTAGGGGAGGTTTTTGGAACATTCGTCAGAAAAATGTGGACATTTGGAGGGACGGGACAGGGGTTTGTCATAGTGGCTTGCCCTGGCAGGTGGAATAACTCCAGGCTGGTAGCTGAAACGAGAGAAGTTGTGGAATTATTTTCTATCGTTCACAATATGCAAGCTGTTGTCACTATTCCCTACCCCTACGTTGGTAGCAATGTGCTGCATAATATTTGGGTCACAATTTGATTGTTTATTGAGTGTTGTAAATTGCCCATTAGCTTTAGCTTCATTGTTTGGACTACCTGAGTTCCCTTTAGAGGTGTTACTCATTTTGCAAGCTTGGACCCTGGTCAGAGCTTCAGTGACTGGGTGGATTGTACTAGTGCATATTTTAGTGCTGTAGAGAGTGTGTCAATAGTGCCCTTAAGTTGATGAACTTCCTCTAAAGTTGTTTGGTCTGAGCATTTAGATCGGCTATCTGGCCTCCAAACAGGTCCGTACATGAACACATACCCCTACTAATTATGTTGTCCTATCCAGCGGGTTCGTCTTCTGGACCCTTGGTACCCAGATAGTCGCTGGGGTCCTCGGGGATTTCCATTAGGGGTACAAATCTATTTGTACATACGATGGCAGGCTCAATGCCACTTGTAATGGGTGAACATGAACTTGGCAAAAGAGGATTGTTACTCACTTCAGACGAATTACTTTTGTGGGCAACTGCTTGCTGGGCCTTCAGGGTAGACCTTTTAAACATGTCAGGGATCGACGGGGTAACTTTAAGGGGGTGGTGGAAGAAAAGAGGGGCCATGCGTTAGCCACATCTGAAGCACTGCCGTTTAAACCAGGTGGAGCAAGTCAAATCTCCTCACAGTCGCTAACAAGATTGTGAATACAATCCATGACACACTTGGATTTACACAGTGCTTGTTTAGATGACTTTTTTGCTTTTTTGCCTTTCCTCGAGAGCCCCCCACACAGTCTGCTGCTGTACTTTTCCCCATTAGATCAGTCCGGATGTTGTTAAACGAGGGCGACGATGTGTAAGAATATCAGAGGTGGAATATAAGTGACAGAAACAAAATAATTTTAGTACAACCAGGACGGGCCTCGATAAACCAGGTTGATCTTGTTACAGCTTTAACCTACAGCCAGAATGGGTAACGAAAACATAATAAGTAGATAAATAAATAAATAAATAAGTAGTGATATGAGTCAATTGCCAATGGCATGCAAAACATTACCTTTTGAGTCTGAGAGTGCAGTTAGAAGACAAGTGTCAGAGGGGTGGCCCTGCCCTGTCTCTTCCTGGTGCTTACAGATGACAAAGCGGCCGGGCGCCAAATAGCAAAGGCACGCTGGGTGATGTAGTCCCCCTGAACCTTGAGTCTTGGAGCAGCAGAGAATGGTGATGAAAGCGGGACCCGTGCTGCGGAAGCCCGCGGGTGAATTTAAAGCGCCTCCTGGCACTTACAGATGACAAAGCAGCTGGGTGCCAAATAGCAAAGGCAGGCCGGGTGATGTAGTCCCCCTGGACCTTGTGTCTTGGATCAGCAGAGAATGGTGATGAAAGCAGAACCCCTCGATAGTAATAGTAGAAGTGAATTACTTGCAATCCTGTGGCTACAGGGAGGAAACTCAGACACTGAAGTGAGGGGAGAGGAAACAGGGCTCCTATGGCTATTCTATAGGGTCTTTTGGTGAGCAGGGTACAGCTGATAAGTCTTCTTGACACTAAAATGTGGCAATTGGAAGGGATGAGTGGTGGGACTGCAGGCTCTATTGAGAAACATAAGGAAGCCTTTAGGGGATGTCTATCCTTTTGTCGATCCTTGATTACTCATTCAGTTGGACTGTTAACAGCATGTTGCATAGACCTCACACCTCCTTACTCTACTTCTACAATGCTTCAGTATAGAGATGACCCTGCTGCGAGGAGCATTCCTTTACAGAACTTGTGTATCTGGAGAGTATCCTGGAAAGTTCACTTGAACGGAGAGCCACCCTAAACCCATTCTACAGATTCTGGCTGTGGATACATATCTCCTGTCTGTCCAAGAGAAGCCAGGTTTGTGAAGAGAAGTTGGATCCAACTACCCAATTTGTTTTTCCAGATTCAACTACTCTTTGGTTAAGGTAGATAGTCCTCTACTGAGTAGTCAGTGGGTAGCTTTGCAACCAGGGCTAGTGTCTGCCTGACAGCCTGTCTCCCATAGGTGACGGGACATAATTGAATTCCGGATCTTTTGCTGTAGAAGCTGTGCATCGTCCTTGAATCTCCTATAAGCACAGAGAGAAGGAAGGAGTCTGTCTACCCTGCTGGAAAGGAAATTGTCCAGTATGGAGAGAGGAGCAGCGAGTTTATCGGGGTCAGGGCTCTAGAGTTATGTGGAAGGGCCAAGACATTTGAGAGCCCCTAAGATGCTCCAAGAGTTTCAGGTAAAAACTACTACTCCACAAAAACGCAATTGCCTGGTGGGGCTGTAATTGTTTGTGTGTCCGGCTATATCAACCAAATTTGTGACCATCCTGCTTGGGGGCTTGACTTGCCAAACATCACAACGGCCTGTGGGGGGTCTTCATCCTTAGTCCATCCGACACCAGCGTTGGCCAGCCAACCGCTCAAGTGGTCCAAAACACTTACCACTGGTCCAAGTGCTACCTTTTCATTTCAGTACTTCTGCTTTGCACTCTGTGCCAGATTCACGCTACTTTGGATTCCCAGGGAGATAGATGGGATGATTCAGCACTGGGAAGGGATTCAAAGGGCAGTGGTATTAGCAAGGAAGCGTGGGAAACACAGAATCTGTTCAATAGCACCCAGAGACACTGACTTCATTTGAGCTGCTGGCAGTGTGTGGTAAAGTTTCATTGAGTAATAAAGCACTTGTAAAACCAGTGGACTTCGCATTCATTTTGTTGGGTTGTTGATTGATTGTTGAGCTCTAGATCAAGACCATCACGTTTCCTTCTTCTGAGAAGGTTGTGACTTCTTACTGTCACTGCCATTAGAGTCTAGCAAGAAAAGGATTCTGCAAAGCACTGTACATTGAAGCAATACAAACCTGTACACCTTGTAACTTATTATACCTGCCCAACTGTGCTACACTTAGGAAATGCAATAGGATGTGCCCACTGCTACCACTATGTTAATGCGAAAAGGATTGTACTTATCCTCGTTTGCAATGAAATAGTAGGATATCAGAGTTAAATAACCCAAATCCCCATGGCTATCTGAAAATAACACCGATCCCCCAGTAGATGTCACCCAGGATTCGATTCTGGTGATGTGTATTTACTTTGTAACATTGACAGGTCACAAACTCTCATGCTCTTTGTGATGGGATATTTCCTGGACTCCTTAAATGTTGAGCCCACCGCTGCTACCAGGCTGAGCTTGTATCTCATGTTTTGGGAACTATGTGATGATGCTTTCCCCAATAGCTATCAAGGACAAATTTGTGTTCTTTTTTTCCTACATGGTCAGAGCCTCACTTGATAGACAGTTCCTATTGGAGCAAAACCAAGGCTGATTTTTATATGGTTTGGTCTAATCTGAGGTGGCAAGATGGATTGAAATACTACCTCAAGTGATGGGAAGTTGCTATACTACTTCAAGTATTCCTCCCATCACCTTTTGTGTGTTTAACCACATGGCTGCTGGGCGTTTCCCCCCCCCCTCCCCCTGTGCTGGAAAATGCCATTTTAGTGGCACCATGACGAGCTCAGCTCGTCATCAGCACACGACACCCGTGGGTGATGACGAGCTGAGCTCGTCATCAGCATCGAAAGGGTTAAGAATTCTAAAGGTACCTGACGTTTGGCGATTCCCCAGGAGGGAACAAGAAAATAGCCAAAATTTTGTGACATTTTGGATTGATTTTTTTTCTTGAAAAATGAGAAAACGTGTAGTGCAGGTAAGTGTATTTTATTGCTTTAAAGCTGGCATCAACATAAGGGTTTACTGTGCTAAGATTCCTCTCTTCCTATGGGCAGGTTTGGAAATACAATTCTTTTTTTACCACAGTTTTTGAATTATTCTAAGTGGTAGTCAATATTTCCTATTTTTTACAGTTTTTACTTACTTTCTTACAGTTTGTGGTGGAAACAGCTCTGAAACTTATAGTTGACCCAAGGAAGCAATACATTTCTGGAAAGTAGAGCAAACTAGGAATAAAGCAAGGGATCATTTGTGTAGATCATTCTTAGTTTTTCTACTGAAACTAGGGTTGAATGGAGAGAAGTAAAGTAAGAAGGAAAAAAAGAAATAGGCAACAACGTCTTCATCGGTAATTCTTTGCCCAGATAGCTCATTTAAAAAAGTAATACACTGGTACATTAATGCAGTTTTTCTGATCACAGAGATATAAAGTGGAGAGGAGTTGGCCTAACGGCTAGGGCTTCAGACCTCGAATCTGGGGATCTGGGTTCGAGTCTCGGCAATGACGCTGAACATCCTGTGATTCTGGACAAACCACTTAATCTCCCTGTGCCTAACAAAACATGAATATGTCCTCATGTAATGCAACTGGTGCTATGTAAAGTGCTCTGATACCTGATTCGGATCAAGCTTGTGCTATATAGAACTCTGTAAAATAGAAATAGTGTTTATTGGTGATCTATGAACACATGTGTTAGACCTGGCATCTTTGACTTGGTTTCTCCAGACTTTTTGTCTTCTAATCTCCTGTTTTGCTGACTTAATTTTTGCTGGCTTTAGGACTCTGGGCACTTTAACAATGCTAACCAGTGCTAAAGTGCATGTGCTCTGTATTTAAAATATTGGCTTATCCACAATTGGCATATTTAATTTACCTATAAGTCCCCAGTAAAGTGCATCACATGTGATAAGGGCCTGTACATTAAATGCTACTAGTGGACCTGTGGCTACTCACAACAGGGGCAGTCCTACTGAGCCAGAACCAGAGCTAGTCAAGACATCTAAAAGCCACAGGGGGTCTAGGAGATAATGTAAACAAATTCAAAACAACTTACATTGTTATTACATAACAAATTTCACAAAAATATCAATTCAATATACACTCAGACAATGTGTGCTCAACATATTCCTCTAAACAAACCCATTCAAACACAACACAATGTTAACAAAAACAATATAATGGCAGATGGTCTTGAATTCAACTAAATGGTCCACACAATATTGAAGCTATAACAAACAATGTTTTTTCCCAATTTGCCAATAATGTTTTGATGATGTTTCCTCTCTAAACATTTACCGGGTCATCATCCGGTCAGAATTTGTTTCGAGCAGACATACCAGAAATCTGAAAAAAATATAATAATAGCAATAATGAAGGGTATCGTACAAATTGAAATATAATAAATAAAGAAATATATAACCAAGGCCAAGTTGTCATGTTGTTGACCACTGAACAAAACAAAAAGCCAACAATATGGCGTCTCAAGCAAATCATTCCTGCAAGGTCAGCTCAAATCACCTTCTCTGCAAACACCTATCACATTACCTAGATCAGATAAACAGTGACAATCAGCATATACAATTAGATAGAATTTATATATCTTAAATCAAAGCCAACTACGTGTGCAAAGCGTCAATTCTATCCACAACCAAAATTAAGAGTAAAAAAAATAAACAGTGAAACTACCACCAAACCACCATGACCCTACAAAAAGGACAGTACGTGACCGTAAGGGAAGGACAGGAAATTGTGAAACAACCAAACCATGGAGACATACAGTTTGTGTCATCATGATGATCAAAAACATAATTCTTAGAGAAAGCCAGTGTGGGTAAAGAGTTTTAGAAAAATGTAAAAGCGGCACTTTCGTTTTAGGAGATGAATCTCCTGATTCGTAGGAAAACACTAAATCCAATGACCTATGTGCCTCATATTTTTACAAAGAAATGAACCACAAGTTAAATAGTTCTAAAAGGGAACAGAAGACCAATACACTGTGGGCCATATTATCAAGAAAGGGTGATACATTATCGCTGCTTTTATCGGTAGGAAACTGCAGCAAAAGCAGCGATAATGGGCTTGATAATATGCCATTTTGAATTCCCATAGAAGCCCAGGTTCTGGTGTTACAACGGCGATAATGTAATGCCCTTTCTTGATAATATGGCCCTGTATCCCTTTTAGTGATATTAACGAAAACACCCCTTAGTGAAAAAGGTGTTCGATAACTCACCAGTATCAAAGAATTTCACTAGTCCGATTCAAAGGATGAGATACCATGATAAACTAATGCTATTTCCTAAAGCAAAAGAATCCTTAGGCAAGGAATTTCCATGGCTAAAAGTAAAGGGAACTCACTGGGGAACACGATTCAGCTCTCCTCGCAACTCCATACTTCAAAATATTCCCCTTGGAACTTGAGGAAATGTTATCATTCAAAAACATCAGGAATACGTTGCGAGCTCAAAAAAGCTTAACAACTCATAAATAAAACACAGTGTTAGCCTAAGTTATCTGAGAGCTGAAAATAATAACCTAAAAAGAAAAATTAATCATTTACTTTATAACACAGCAAGAATCAAAATCCATAGTGCACATGGGCTATGTTGGCCTGCTAGTCCTGGTCCATTACAGGCATCCCATATAAAAAAAAATACTAATAACAATTTTCAAAAATTAAAGGAAAAAGAAAACCCAAATGTATTCACTGATGACTGCAACTCGCGCTAAGACCTGCTTGTGTGGTTAGGCACCTGTTGCTAGACTTACATATCAAATGACATGCATCTGAAACACATAGGGCCTTATTTATGAGGCCATATGTCAGTTTTGTGCTGTTGTTGCGTCACTTTTTGTGACACAACGGCAGCGTAAACCATTCCCCCTGGTGTGTTCTATTTACAAAGTGGCGCATCTAAGCAGATACGTCACTTTGTAAACCCCTGCGCTACATTATACCTGCGTCAGGTATAATGTATGAAAGGGGGGGGTTCCCACGCAAGTAGGCCTTGTAGAAGTGATGCAGTGAAATCTATGAGATTTCACTGCGTCACTTCTAGGACGTCATTGCGTCAATATCATTTAGTCCTTGGCGCTGCCTCGCTAAATGCTGCAATAGCCTATGGTGTGTTTTTATTGTGGATACTTTTTAAATTCCTTTAAACTGTGCTGGTTTTGTGTTTTTTAAAATCCACTCGTAGTGATCTGTCAGTCACGTAGTGATCTATCTGTCACGTATAGTAGGGAGAAGAGGGAAGGGCTGCTTACCTCGATTGTGAATTAGCTCACCGGGGGTACTCTCACCCTCATCCTGCACGGCATAAGCCGATTGAGCGGAGGGCACTGCAAAGTATCCCCCGGCATTTCCGTCCTTTCCCGGCACTCCTACTTCCGGTACAGTGTGTAGTGCAGCTGGAGCGTTCTAGTCTTGCCAGCGCACACATTTTATATGTGCATGCTCAAGCGGCCGTCCGCGCCTGGACAGCGCCTAGGGCCCGGCCCCCTGGTTCTTTCAACAGGTACATTGGGCAGTTATCTACGAAGGAATTGATGGCACTCAAAGGCCCAGTGGACTCCGAGTGTTTGCATTCTATAGCGGTGGATGGAAGGCGAGTTGACTGCAGGAACTGTGGTTTTAGGTTTACACCAGTAATGGAAGTAATAGTAAGTGGAGAAGCAGGAACTGCTGGGTATACCCCTTTACTCTGCCTCTCCATGAATTGTAGGTCTTTAAGCAAACACTGTATTAGATATATTTGATCTACTTACGGACCAAAAACCGATTGGGTTATTTTTGGTCGAGAATTGGCTTAATGACCTGTCTGCCCCTGATATACTGGGTGCTTGCCAATTGCCAACATCAAACCGTGAAGCAGCCTTTTTTTAAGTATTACTGGTGCCAGATCTATTGTACGGCTCCTGATTAATAGACCCACTGGTCCACCAAGATGCTTTATCGATGAACTCTTGGAAATTCTGTCCCCTTACGTCATACGTTACTCCAACGTTATCCTTCTGGGTGATTTGAACTTGCATTTTGAAGATAAAGCAAGTAAGACTCTGCAGAAATGACTCAAGGACTTCTGGTGCTGGATTTGAACCAATTGATCCACACTTCCACACACAATAGAGGCCATACACTGGGCAATATTTTTACTAATTGTATAGAGATTGAAGCCTTGATTCCGATCCCTATAGTTTGGTCCGACCATTGTATTCTCTCTTTCGGGATTAGGCCTCTTAGAGAGGTTCCTTTCAAGAAGGGCAAGCAGCTCGAACTTAGAATGGTGCAGAAATTGGGTGCTCTAACCCAGGACACTTTTGAGGAGGAACTGCTTTCTAGTACCCCTGACTTAGGGTCCAATATAGAGAGAGCAGAGGATTCAGTCTCCCTTCAGATCAAGGATGCTGTGGTATCTCTGATTCCCCTGAAACCAGTCAAAAACACATGTATGACCACATCTGCAATATGGTTTTCAGAAGAGTTAGCTCAGCTGAAAACGGGTTACAAATGCCTTGAATGCCAGTGGGGGAAGAACTACTTGGAGGCAAATAGGCAGCTCTACCTTTCAGCATTGAAGTACTGTCATTCACAGATTAGGAGAGTACGTAGGGAATTTTATACGGAACAGATTGAGCTGGCAAAAAATTCCACTAAGAGCATCTTTCAGGTAGTCAATCAATTATCCTCTTTAGAACGTGTGATGGCAGCTCTTCCTCGGTCTACAGAACACTGCATCAAGGTTGCAGATTTTTTCTGGGCAAGATAGATAAGATCTATGCCACTTTTCCAGAAAGCAGTAGGAATGTTGTTCCTGTCCCTGCTGCAGTTGCTTACGATATTAAGGATAGGTTTGTTTTTCACCCTCCTGTGGAAAGCGAGATCCTGCAACTGATGGATGTGGTCAAATCTGGGTCCCCTTTGGACCCCATGCCCCCTACAATTATGCGATTAGGGAAGAAGGCTATTGTGCCAGTTCTCACTGCACTACTGAATATGTCCTTCAGCTTGGGGCAGGTACCCTGCAACTGGAAACACGCTATGGTGGTACCTCTGCTGAAGAAACCTTCCTTAAAGCCTGCCAATCCAGAAAATCTGAGACCTATCTCTTTGCTCCCCTTTGTTGCTAAAATTGCGGAGAAACACCTTAATTGCCAACTTTCCATGTTCTTGGAAGATAGTCGGGTCCTTCACGCCACTCAGTCAGGCTTTAGACCACTTCACAGTACGGTATCAGCCCTGCTTCTGGCTGCGGAAGCTTTGAGAACCGCAGCCGATGAAGGTAGGACAGCAGCAATGATCCTCCTTGACCTGAGTGCTGCGTTTGACACGGTCTCCTACGGCCTGTTATTGGAGAGGCTGAGGGAGGACAGGGTGGGCTGCAGTATTTGGGAGTGGTTGAAAAGCTTTTTTGCAGAACATTCCAGGTTATTCAACATCCTTTTACATCTAGTGTCTGCCCTCTGTCACAGGGGGTGCCGCAGGGTTCAGCTCTTAGCCTGACCCTATTCAGTATCTATATGCACCCCCTGGCAGATATTGTACTAAGGCATGGGGTAAAACTGGTGACATATGCCAATGACACCCAACTGATTGTTACTCTGGAGCAAAAGGAATCTGGAATGGCATCTGATTTCAAGAGCGATTTGGGTGTGCTTGCTGTTTGGATGAAATACAGCTGTCTTCAGTTGAATACAGTGAAGACTGAGGTGCTAGTAATTGGTAAACAGCCCTCACTCTGGTCTCAGCTATGGTGGTCGGAGGAATTGGGACCTACTCCGGTCCCGAAAGCTGAGGTAAAAAATGTAGGAGTCTGGTTCGATGACAATCTGTCTTTTTCTGAGCAGATTTCCCCGGTAGCTGGAGCCTGTTTTGGCATTCTTAAAATGCTTCCTAGTCTGCTAAACTAACCATTGTAGAAGCTCTTGCTACTTCACGCCTTGATTATTGTAACATTCTCTATTTAGGGGTGACGGCCAAGAACTTGAATATTATGCAGAAAGTTCAGCATGCAGCAGCTCGGCTGATTCTGAATATTCCTAGGCGGGCCTCAGTGGGGAAAGCCTTGATGAAACCCCACTGGCTCCCCAAACAATCCAGAGTGACTTTTAAGGCTCTATGCTTTGGACATCGGATTCTCCATCAATAGGGGCCTAGATTTTTGCTCCCTCTCATGACTGCGTAACAACCCGCCAGTAACCTGAGATCACTGGGCACAGCCAAAGTGACTGTGCCCAGGGTACGAAAGGTTCGATCTGGAGGGAGATCCTTTGGCCTCCTGGCAGCTAAGGCATGGAATGATCTGCCTTTGGATTTACGGAGGTGCTCATCTGAAACACTGCTTTGGAAAAAAATAAAAACCTGGCTGTTTCAATGTTCTTTTGGAGGGCGAAAGTAGTGCCTCAGGCCGGTTGGAAAGTCTGGGGCATTGTTAATGCTGCTAGCTTAGTTGGGGTTAGGGATTGTTGGTGTTCTAGCGTGGGCCACTCAGGTTTGGAGTAACCAGGCGCTTTATAAGCTATATATTAATAATAATAATAATCGTACGCCTGCCTCACAGCAGGCGTAAGACTGACCAGACCCTTTCACATGGGGCTTGTCCCATGTGAAAGGACACATTGCTGGGGTTGCGTCACTTTTGTGACACACTCCAGCAATGCGTCATTTTTGCGCCTACAGATATGTCAGAAATACTGATTTATCTGTAACTCCTTGCGGCATGATGCTTCATACTGTAAATATGACGCATCCAGCATGTCGCAAAGAGAGCCCAATGAAAAGTGACCCATAGCTGTTTTCACGCAGCGATGCGTCACTTTTCATAAATAAGGCCCATAATATCAAATTTGGGACATTTGTCAGTTATATTTAATGCCTATGAATTGGTTACCACTTAAGACTCTGAATTGATAGAAATAAATCAATGTGGGTATAGAAACACGTAGATGACAACCCTCACTCGGTGATTGCCATAAAGTAGAGCAAGCTACGTATGTCAGCAAGCCACAATACATTGGAATCAATGATTTAGATAAACATATCCCTCAAGGGAGGCCATGTAAGAGTGAGGTAATAACTTGTGCAATGGTTTATATATAAAAAAGAGAATACATTATACAAAAGGATTGAAAAAAGAAAAATTATTAAAGTAGAAAGAATGAAAGTAAATTACGATAAAACAAGACAAACACAATTTCTTGTAAACCACCTTGCCGAAAGATTCAGAGAAATTAATAGCCTCCTGTTAATTGAATTTCCCCCAAGGC
Source organism: Lissotriton vulgaris (assembly GCF_964263255.1). NCBI lineage: Eukaryota > Metazoa > Chordata > Amphibia > Caudata > Salamandridae > Lissotriton > Lissotriton vulgaris. Next base: position 743,583,242 of record NC_141697.1, on the reverse strand, counting down.
TTACAATTGTCAGAGTATTGTTGTTTAGTTTGAGTGTAGAATTCAGTTAGTTAGTTAATGATACTTTATTTGATTTAAAAAATCATAAAAGGGTAGACTTACCACCATGCAAGCGGAATTTACATCATAAAAACAACACAAAATCAACTTTAAATCAAGTTAGAAATTAATATCATGCTATACAAAAATAGCGGGGGAAAGGTCTAAAAGGAAGAGAATAAAACGAATGATATGAATTCTAGCTAGGGACACATTAATTTTGACTCATGATGAAAGGAAGAAAAATAAAAAGTATAAAATAATGATAGTTCAACAAGAGTCTCGTTATTTTTAACTCATGATACAAAAAAACGACCGTTTAGAGGTGTGGGGAAGAGAGTGGAAAAGTCTGTGGCCTGCCCAAGCCTGGCCTATTGTCCAGAGACCTCGATGGGTGCTGCCCTTTTTTCCAGCTCTATGGCGGCGAGATTCAAAAATGTTATGGTTTTACATGAGAGAGTGTAGAATTCATAAGCCAGGTTAGGATGCGCTTTTTTACTATAGTTGTTTTTGTATTTTGTTGCGTTCAATATGTTCAAACTCCAGAATAGTTTTATTTACCATATCAATTGCAGTCTGTACATCAGCAATTATTGTTCCCTCAGTTATTTTCTTTTCAAGTTCAACAATCATTTCAACCTCTTTTTTGCTATGTCCTAATGCTGTATTGATCTCCAAAACTAACCAGTTATGGGAACATGTAACAGCACTGTGACTGAGACCTTTAAAAAAAAAAATAGGATCATTTGTACAAATTACAGATGCATTCCAGCAATGAGTCCGTTGATTTTTTTGGGCCTGACTATCATGCTCATGAAGGTAAGCTGACCACAAAACACTTCACTAAACCTGCTGGTCACAACACATTGCTCCAATAGTAGTCACCCAAAGGGCCTAAAAGATGGATTCCTATTTGTACAGTTGTTTTCGAAGAGACTGTAAACTCCAAAAGGACTATTTTTAGGAGGCTAACATTTTAATAAAAAATGTGGAGGCCTGGAGATACCCAATGAGATTGATCAAGCGGTCTGTGAAGAATGCCTTCAACAACAGTGGGAAATTGTATTCACATTTAAGCCAAAGAAAACCATTGAGAGGGTGGTGTGTGTTACAAATTTCTGCAAACAGAGCAATGCCATAACTAAAATTGTTCAAAAACATTGGCTCCTAATTCAGGCCATAGGTATTTCAAAGGACTATCCACTGTTCTCATTTAAAAGGGGGCATCATCTGAAGGACATTTGGTATGAGCTAATATATACCAAAGACAATTCCCCCTGATCTGGCCTCCCTGTGAGGTTTTGACAAGATTGTGGGCCACTTTAAGGGGTTGATTCTGATTCGGGAAGGAAATCGTTGTACCAGACACAGACCCGTTATTTTTTTACGACCGAATCGTACACACTACTTCCGAATGTGCAAGTACGATAGTGTAAAAGTTCCTAATGATTCGGTCAGGTACTAAACTCTACGTACGATTCGGTAGGAAAGGAGCCTGCCATGTCAGACTTGTACGTGGAAGCATCAAGATAGCCAAGTGACAAAACGAGGCGACAGACTCGTCCGCGAATGATGCCACTTAGTCCAGTATTAAAACAGCACATTAGACACATAGACTGCACCTTCTCATGCCCGTTTTTCGTGTTCTGGTGCGATTCGGAGCATCAATACACCTCGTCCAAATGCTGGGACTTGCGGGAAGCGGAGCCCTGTACGATGCTTTTTCAATACACATCATACTTGCGTATCCAGAAATTTGTTAGTTGGAGCCTCTGTACGATGCATACTCCCTGTTTCCTGAGCCTGTTAGGTACTGACATAGAGCACAAATTGGCCCCGACAATTGGGTCGGAATTTGACTGGAATTCACATTGTACTTGCACATTAGGAAAAAAAAGCTCCGGACACTATTCGGTTGTCTGGTAAACCTCGGAATAGCATTAGGAAGGCATTTTTTCCTGAATCAGAATCGCCCCCTAAGTGTGGTAATTGTTTGATGTTTGACTCCACCTTTGATACCAAACAGTTCAATCATGGCAATATCACACACAACCTATGAGACCATACCAATTGTAATTCCCACTAGGGATTTACGAGCAATTTTGCTTGTTTTATTTTATTGCAAATCACTTTTGTTCTTTCTACTTTAATAGTTTTTCTTTTTCATTCCTTTTGTATCATTTATTTGCCTTTTCAAATATAAACCACTGCCCAAGTTATTGCCTCACACTTATATGGCCTCAGATGAGGTAACTGTTCAAATAAATCATTAGTTCCACTGAATTGTTGTTTGCTGACATATGTAGCTTGCTCTTCTTTACAGCAATAGCCGAGTGAGGTATGTCATCTACCTTTATATACCCACATTGATTTATTTCTATCAATTCAGTGTCCTAAGTGGTAACCAATGCATGGGCATTAAATATAGCTGACACATGTCCCAAATTTGAAAGTATTTTTTGAGGACGCATGTCATTTGATATGTGGGTTAAGCTATAGGTGCCTTACCACAGAAGCGGGTTTTTGCATGAGTTACTGATTTCATTTAATTTTTGAGAATTGTTATTAGTGTTTGGTCTTGATTTAATTGTAAAAAAACATGTTGTTTTGATTTGGGACGCCTGTAAGAGACCAGGGCCTCAGGGCAACAAAGCACAAATGTGGTATGGGTTTTGATTCTTTTTATGCTGTAAAGTAAATTATTACATTTTCCTTCTTAGGGTATTATTTTCAGTTCTCAGATATTTTAGACTAACTCTGCATTTATCAATGAGTTATTGAGCTTTTTGAGCTCACAACTTCTGTTGGATAGTTTAGAATGATAGTTCAGTACACTTTATTCAGCTAATATATCCATAAAATACATCACAGCAATAAGATGCATTTAAAAATGCGAGCAGTACAGATTGTGCCTCAATAAGATGGGCAAAAAAGGACAGTAAAAATAATTCACATAAGAGCAGTGCAACAATACATCAGTGGTGTAAACAGGTGCAATGAACGCAGGACAGCACTAACCATTTACCTAGACCCTTACGTCTCTCCTAATTCTAAGGGTGTAACTGTAAATTTTACTTGATTATTTAGGTCATAGTCTATAAACATTATTATAAAAACATCCATAAATATATTCTAAAGTCATGATTAATGTGGAAATAATTAAATGGAAATAAAAGAAATATTTTTGCCTACATAGAAGCACATTAAAGAAACATCAAGTAATAAACAATCTTATTCCAATCCCCTGGGCCCTTTTTCAGTTATATTAGCTGCTCTTTATTGACTCCTCTTTGCAATTAAAAATCTTCTGATTGCACAATCAATTTTTAAAAATCTCATATTTATCAACAGGCTGAGGACTTGTCCCTATTAATAATCTTATAAGCGATAAAAAGAGGTTTTAAGAACTCCTCTGTTCCTCTAGGTACCATAAACCAACCAATAAAATATGTGGGCCGCTGCATTTTACTTTCAGCCCACATGTGCACAAGCCCTGTTCATTTCTCATTGCAGCTTTTATCTTCATATCTGCATTGCATGGATTAACTTCAGTCTAAATTTCAATACAGCATTCCTAAGCTTAGGGCTTGGCAGGGACTCAATATAAGGGAACGTATCATCATTGCTCCAGCTCTTCACCAAGAACTGGGTGGGCAGTTTGCTCCTCAGATAGAGAAAATCCTCCTCTCTGGCACATTTACTTATAATAGTGTGTAGCTCCTGCTTAAGAATCTGATACCCTAACTTCCATTTTTCTGTTGCTTGTGATAGTTTGACACATATTTTAGCAAGCGTGGGTGTAACTTGGGATGCCCAATTCAGTTAAATTTCCTCTATTTCCCCTATACAAAGATGTGCTATTTTAAGGGTCCCCTCTCTATTCAATCTCTGCCAGATATTCTTTGTAGCTTGCACCCCCTGGTAACTTCCAGGCAGTCAGTTGGCATTCCGCCCTTACAGCCTGGATCATGGTTGATGGCGGACATGCAAGGAGCTGTTTCACACATTTGCCCGCCTCTAAATTTCAATCCAATTTCCCGCCTGCGAATAATAACTCCACCCCCTACTGGAATTGTGGGAGGACCATTGCATTTAAAGCCGACAAAATGGATTGTAAAAATGGCCCTCCATATTTCTTCTTGAACTGTTCTAGGCCCCATACTGAGGATTGTGCAGTTGATTTAATGATTCTATGTGGCCCCTCCAATTTAATTTGGTATTGAACCACATCCACAAATATTTATATTTATCCACCACCTCAAGATTGACCTCTCTGAGATGCCAATTAAAAAAAAAACTTTCCTTTCTACACTACCAATATTTTAGTCTTGTTCAAATTAACTGTAAGATATTTATTTAAATAATAAGCATAGAAAAAGTCTAATTTCTTTCGCAGACCCAACACCATCATGTCTACTATCACAGATCATCTGCATATAGCAGACAAGTCATATTGGCGCCACCTTTCTTAGGGCATAGGCCACCGGCTTTATGTAACATATTTGATAAAGTCCGACAGGAATGATGAGAACTAAAGGGGAGTCAGGATGCAGTACTGTCATGGACCATTCTTTATCTGTACTATCTTTGACAGGGTCCCATGGGTATCTAAAATTAACCATGCCCAATTCCAGCATAAACCACAGAAGCTTACGATTGACCAAATCAAAAGCAGCCCAGAAATCAACAAAGCAGCAAAACAATCTGCCTCCCAGGTCACTAGTCTTTTTTGCCATTGCCCATAGACTAAGGCATTGGTCTATTGTTGAGTGACCCTCCTTCAAGGGCTATGTGGTATCATCTTTTTTATATATTGGTCTGATTATTGCCCCTTTCCAACTCTCAGGAATGTTCCCTGAAGTCAAGACCTTTTGGAAAATGACATTAAAGAAACTTGCCCATCAATCTATATAATTGCTGGTAGGTTATTTGAGTCTGCTGCTTTATTTAGCTTCAGTGATTGGATGGTTTCTTTTTTCTTCTGGAAAGAGAAGTGCAAGTCTACTTCTGCACCAATCTGAATTGTATTTTGCCAGTTCTCATCTACCTTATTAATATCATACAGTTTGCTCAAGTAATTAATCCAGTCATCTTCTTCCACTAAACACCTTCTTTCCCCTTACTCATTCCCCTTCTGCACCAGTTGTCAAAATGTCCTAATGTTATTTGTGCCTATCATTTCTAGGATAGTTTGCAAACTTTTAGTCATATACTCCGATTTCCTTTCATTCAATTTGTTTTTATACTCTATAAATTTTGCTGAGTGGAGGCTCTCCACTGTTACTGTATCCTGCCTTTTCTTAAGCAGTCCCATTCATGTACCCTCCATTTTAAGACCCTACAGTCATTGTTGTATTAATCATGTCTCTTACCCCCATATCATGATCAAATTCCTTAGTCACAGGGCCTGATTTTAGTTGCACCCTCAAACAATGTATTGCCGGCTCAATCACCTGGCCATACCATATTAGGATACTATTCAGCTCCTCATGTTTACTGCAATACGTATAGTGGACCATCAGGTCGTTAAGCAATTTCAGACTATCCTCAGTTATATAGGTGGTTATACGTCGAGGATACTCTATCTGCAAAGGGGCCACTATATCTCTCTGTGCTCCTTGCTCCTCCCTAGGTATTCTCTGTAGATGCCAGTGGGCACTAACTTCAATATGCAGCACTTCAAAACCCTCTACTTCAGAAAAGTGACAAGCATGTAAGAAGGCATGGGCAATTGGACAACTCCTATTATCTGTATGGAAAGTCTTTCTTGTGGGTGGTCAGCATCTACTTGTACATTGATAAAGAACAGCCCTAGGATCCTAGGAGCTTTGCTGGGGTTCCATCTCGAATGGTATCACCTGAACTATGGAAAGTAAGTGGGGGCACCTTTGTCATGGCTATTCATTTTTTTAAACAATTTTTCATTAAAAGTCGGATCCAATTTATGATCAAAATCCAGTAAAATCATTACCAACTGTGTTGCATTTGCTGTGCAGATTAACTCCAAATCTTCTTCTGATAGCCCCAACTGTGCTTCACAGTCTATTATATACCCTGGCTGCATGTATGTATTAGCCAACATTCTATTCCTTCTTGCCCAGGGCCATTATAGAGCTCTATCTTACTAGCCAATAGACATCAACTTTAACATTTTAACCTAGTTGCTTTATTGGCTATTTAAGTCTATATAAAAGTGATCAGTCCACATGAAGGGCATGCTGGATCCATAAACATTGCATCTTTAGTAAGCATTAAAAATCCTACTGGTTCGGGTACTTCACACAGCCAAGTCTCTGAAAACACATAATTTCATATCTTCCAAAACATATCTTTAAAGGTATCCTCAGTTAACAATCTCCTGTACCCCCTATGTTCCACGTCAATATCTGCAGGCTATGTGAGTAGTCTGTTTTCTAATCCTGATCACACATCCTTCCCATTGTAATATCATTACAACTTGAATCAGATTGAGGTTTGAATCAATTCCTCAACATTGGTCTTTTTACAGCATTTAATACATTTAATTGTACCACCCTTGCTTCTATCAGTAAATGTTCTTCTATGCTGAGCCGCTGTTAAGCCATATTGATCATGGTATAATCCGGTATGGTGGGTGAAAGCCCCAAGGCTCCTTGGACCAATCCCCGCCAAGAGCAGTTCCCAACTTGCACCAATCTTATACCCTCCTTTTCTAATTTCCTTTTCCTATTGCTTTAGGAAATAGCATTAGTTTGTATTGATATCTCATCCTTTGGATCAGACTAGTGAAATTCTTCGATACTGCAAAGCATCTTTTTCATTGTGGTGTATTTCTGTCAACATCACCATAAGTGGCTCTTCTTTATTGTTCTAAAACATTTTAACCACTCTAGGATTCCCATTGAAATCATGTTTTTTGATAATCGTGATGGCACAAGCTGTATGTCTCTGTGGTTTATTGGTGGTTTCACGTGGCCTGTCCTTCTCCTACTGTTGCATAATGACCTACCTGTTGGGTCATGGCGGAGTGGTAATAGCTTCATGGTTTATGTTTTTAACATTTAAATTTGGCTGTGGATAGCATGGAGTTTTTACTCAGGTAATTGGCACTTTATTCTTTTAAGCACTATATTTGCCATAATTCTTTCAAAATGTATAACTCCAGTTCTACTTTTTGATGTTTGACGTTTTGGTCAACATTTCATTATATTAAGCTATATTTCTAAGGAGTATCTTTGTGTGGTGTTTTCACAGTTTTACTGTTTTAAGTATTGCACAAATACCTTACACATTGCCTTTTAAGTTAAACCTGTCTGCTCTGCGCCAAGCTATCGGAGGGTGAGCACAGATTAATTTAAGATGTGTATTTGACTTACCCTGACTAGGATTGTGCTCCCTACTGGACAGGGTGCATACCTCTGCCAAATAGAGACTGAAGTTCTCAATATGATACACATTGTCTCCCTTGCTCCACCCATTGGCCCCATCTACAGTGCAACAAGATACTTTTCAGCTGTTGCGCTTGACCGGTTCAAATCCAAAAGTTTAGGCTGACCACGATGGAGACCATACAGAGACCAAACAGATGAAAAAGTATCTTTTTTCACCATAGATGGGGCCTGTTAGAAATAGGATTTCTGGTGGGCTAGGGCTAGCGCCTACGCCAGGCAGAAACCACCACTCTAATCAGGGCAACAACATCCCGAAGATAACCCCTGCTCACCCCCTTGGCAGCTTGGCACGAGCAGTCAGTCTTATTCCCGAGGAATGTGTAAAGCGTTTGCACAACACACACATACAGCAGCAACACACTAGGCACACCACAAAGGAAATTCCACACATGGTTATATAAAAAATAGCCTTTGTATTACTCCTAACACATTAGATCATAATCACAAATGTACACTGTGCCACCTGGCACTAGGCAATATTTTACAGGGGACTTATATGCAGGACATGGCCAGTCGGGCCACTGTCATAACCATTAGAATCACAAGTAGTGAAAATAACACAACCATTAATTACTGTTATTAGGATTAGGCATAAACACAGTATGCATAGAAGGTGGATGAGAGGGAATATCAATTAGTAACAAGTAAAGTAATATAATATGCACACAGTAGAAAGACAATTGTCTGCCTCCAAGTGCATTTGAAATAAAGATGCACAAAGACTTCAACCAAGGACTACCAATTGCCTTTCTACTATGTGCATATTACATTACTTTACTTGTTACAAATTGATATTGCCTCTCATCCACCTTCTGTGTATGTTTTGATTTGTGATCAAGAGTTGGCTGTCACTTGAGGTGGGCAATATCGTTACTCAACGTGACTGATCTAAGGTAGTGTAATCTCTTATCACCCGGCTGCTTTCCTGTTTGCTGTATGAACACAGTATGCATAATCACATTGGGCAGAAACCATATTATGCATCATCACATTAGGGCCATGAGCCCTACTAGCACACCTGCTGCTCACAGGCCAACTGGCCTTCCTCTGGGGCCCTTCTGGGACTTCCCCACCATGCCATATGTCCAAATAGTCAGGGCTCTGAGCTGCCACTGCAGTAGGGTGCAGGCCCAACAGGCCGGCACCACAAATGGGGGATGAGGGTGCCACTCACCCCTGTCTCTCTTGAGACGTAAAACAATGCCCCCTCAAAGTTGCAGTTGTACCCAGTCTGGCGGTGCAGCTGGGAAACAAGTAGGCATCAACAGAGTGCCTTTGGAGCGCCCCTCACCGAGGCTCCGCTTGTAGGGAAATTTGGCACCAACAGTGCCTTCTCCGCCCCACTCACTGGGGCTTCTCTTGTAGTGAAATTGGCACCCGCAGGCACCAACAGTGCTCCCCTCCAGGCCCCAATCACCGGGCTTCACCGGTGCGGAGGGAAATCAGGAATGGTGCAGCCACAAGGAGCCCATAAGTCTCTGCTCCTTTCCTTAGCACTTCGTTGGGCGGATGGTGCTGCAAGTCCACGAGTAGCATTTAATTTACTCGCCCTGGGTATCTGAGATACCACTTTACAAGGGACTGACAGGTAAATTAAATATGCCAAACAGGTGTAGACCAATATTACCATGTTTACCACAGGGAACACACACACTTTACACTAGACAGCAGTGCTAAAATGCCCAGAGTCCTAAAACTACCAACACCAGGTCATACAAAAGACTAGGAGGAAGGCAAAAAGTTCAGGGATGACCCTGCAAATAGGGCCAAGTCCAACAGGGCCTGATGTGTGGAGCACAGGAGACAATGTGTATCATTTTGGGAATTTGGGTCTCTAGTTAGCAGAGTCCCCCCTCCAGGAAACTACAATCCCAGACATTTTTGGATAATTAGATTCATTTATGATCTCATTACATTTTCATACCCAAAATTCAGTGCAAATGTCAAACTTTGGTTTAAATCATGGACTTTCCTCTTATTTTTGTGAGGTAAAGTTCTGAAATCCTCCAGGATCCACAAAATTCCCACCACCCAACATTCACATACTTCTGCTGTTAGAAAATTGTACCCCACCAAGGAAACATTAAGATTTTGCCTTGCAAATTGACCCATTCTGGTGATGTGGGTGGGTACAGTAGTTGGTCTTGTACTCAGTTGCCCCTCAAGAAAAACACAAATATTTCTTAAAACTAGACACCGAGGAGAGTACAGCGTGATGTTACTTGTATGGATGCTGGTACATTTTCTTCACCCAATCTCCCTTAAGAGGGACAGGAGGACTGTTGAGGCTTTAGGGCTGGGGGCTATGGCCTACTAATAAGACAGGCCATCCTCCAACCCATAAACAAATAAAAATATTTCCCTTTCATCCACTGTTTCAAGTTTTTATTATTATGCATAGGTAATTAATACCGTTAGATACATACTTTTTAACAGTAAAATCAGTCACATTATATTAACACGATAAAACTATGTAAAAGTTAAAAATACCACATTTATGTACGCGTGAAACTTTTAAGATAATGTCAGTAAGGCATATGACCCTAGCACAAACAGCAGTGTTTCTATTAAAGGCAGCTCAATAGGAAATTTCTTTTTAAACAGGCAAAATGATCCCTTACGGCAAATCGGCAACCTATTTCTGATATTTATAGCGTTCCGATTCCGTTGTGAGAGGGTTGTATTACAAGTTGCCGCAAACAGTTCCCAAAGATGTAACTTTTGGAGGTAGGCTTATCAACTTTGTCGCAGTCAATGCAAAAAATGTTATGAGGTGGCAGTTTATCTGTATTAAGGATGGATCGAAGCACAGCATTACTGCCTGCCTACAAGACCTGACACCATACTGAGTGAAGAATGGCTTTAGTAACATTTTCCGTAGATCTTTTCACTTCTCACAGAGGCATATGATGTGAACAAGGTTCTCCATGCTTCTAGCAAATAATCAACAGGGCTGGTCTCCACCCCTTCATTCCCAATGGTAGAAGCAAGTTAATTACTCCGACTCCCAGACGGAGCCTCAAGAATCGTTCCATGGTCGCAATTTTTATACCTGCCTTGAGGTAGGGTTGGGGCTTGAGGACGCCCTAGTTGTTTAAGACAGCCCATCCATGAGCTTGTTTAGATAGTGCATTCTTGTCCTCTACTGATTATATTAGTCCTGTTGTCTTGGTTACTAATTTCTTAAAGGCTGAGTTACCCATTGGAGTGTTCAAGGCATCTCTCAAGCCTAGTGTGTTTATGGACTCTTGAAGATACACGTTGGCAGTCAGCTTTCGAGAGCATGAGAGCGCTACCCAAAGATGGTTGTTCAGAGTCCCCACTTTGGCCGCTCACATTTTATGCCAGCTTTTCACAAATGCCCCCTTTCTTTCTGTCACCTGGTTTTGAAGGCCGAATTCCAGCCGGTGAAACATATTTGGGAAGTCAGTGAAACATATTTGGGAAGCTGGTAGATCGATCGACAGGCGGTTGCTATTGTACTATCAAGAATTACTGCATCTCTGCCCATCAGTGATTCGCTGCCATTATTGAGTGTGGGCTGCAGTTTTGCTCGCAAAACTTTTAGAAAAGGTTCGAGCGTAAGGTCCGGCAGTAGCTTCTTTAAGGGTTTTAATGCAAGTAAGTCGTCACTCCCTTTCTTAGCAGAGATTCTAGCTGGGGCTTAAAAGAGTTCCTATGGTCTAGCAAAACACCCAAATATTTATAGTTTTCTACTTGGTCGAGGCGTTTGCTGGCCAAGTACCACTTTGGGGTTGTCTTCTTGTGGTGGTTTACTACCAAGATTTTTGATTTTTTTAAAATTATTTTCCAGAGAGTTCTGTTGCGAGAATTTGTAGGTTGCGTCAAGAAGGTGCTGCATGCCAATAGGAGTCCTACTGATCAGGACTAAATCATCGGTATAAAGCAGGTTTGTCAATGTCATGCCCCCTAGCTTCGGAGAATGAGAAAGACAGCTTTCCAGTTCCCCCAGTAAATCCACCAAAAAAAGGCTAAAAAGCATGGGGGCTAGTACACATCCTTGCTTTAGACCTGTGCTTTCCGGTGCCTAGTTTGATTCTAATCCATGTGTTGGTGTGCAGTTTAATGAGTTGATCCAATAAAGGTGGTGGGATACCCCATTCGCCTAGCTTTTGCCAGAGCTTTCTGCGGTCAACATGATCAAACGCTGCAGAATAGTCTATAAAGCCTGCTTTGCGGTGTCCATGAGCATGGTTAGGGCCATGATGTTGATTAATGTGCCATGTCCTTGGCGGAAGCCTGTTTGAGTGATGGGTATTTTCCGATTCGCAGAGGACCAGCTAGTCAATTCGGTCCCTGCAAAGTATTTGGCCTCCTTGTCTATAAGGGCTATCAGGCGATAGTTGTTCGGATCCGACCTAGTTCCTTACTTATATATTGGTCTGATGATCGAACCTCTCCATGACTCAGGGAATTCTGTAGTTTTTAATGCGTGTCCTATCACGAGTTCCAAAGCATTACTCCAAAAACTCGGGGTCTTGCTTGTACAGCATTGGTGGTATACCATTTGGGCCTGGTGCTCCCGCCCGCCTTCCTCTTGCAATTTGCTTCCTTACTACTGAAGCCTGTGCACCATTTTGTTTTTCTGCTACAATTAATTGACATTGTGAGCCTGTTGGCTGATCCGTCTCACAGAGCTTTGGCGAGCCTCTTTCTTCTTCTCTTTGTAGTTGTTGGTTTGTGTCTGCCTGTATTGAGTTGTTAGAGCTAGAATTGCCCAGTTGGAGAGGGGGTATGATAGGTTTTTTTGCTGGGTCATTAAAATCTTTAAAAAGGTAATCAACACAAGAGACTTCAGTGATACATGAGGCTATGCCTGGATGATTAGGCCGCTGCAGTTTATTAACTGATTTTCAGAATTTTGCACTGTTTTTCTGGCTTGCGTCGTGGCCTATAGATCACTATTCTTTGCTCTTTTATTAACCCAGCACCTCTTTTTTAATGATTTCTTTAGCGCACGAAGGGAATCTTTCAGGGTCTGATCATTTGGGTTTCTACGTTGTTGACTTAAATTTTGATTGATCGATCGTTTAAGCAATTTTGAGACTGGGCTCTTTGCCTTCTTAATTTGTTTGGCTTCAGCTTCCCTCCGTTTCTGGCCTTATCTAGTAGAAAATGTTCCTCCTAAAGATGTAACAAAGTTTTCCCAAATTTCCACGGGCTGCTCTAGATTAACACCTCCTTGATTGTACAGGTCTTTAGCTTTAGATAATATATCTTCAATGTTATTAGAGTTGCACCTTATTCTTCTAAGATTACTAGTTTCATCCAGAAAAATAGACTTGTTAGTTTCTGGTATATGACATGGTCGAGCTTGAAGGTTCAACTCTTGTGGCAGGTGGACACTAAATTCATAGTTGCCTATCTTGAAGGTGTCAATTTTATTGAACATTGATAATGTTGTAAAGGTGTAATCTAGAGAAGATGATGTCATAGTCGAGTGGTACGTGGCAGCTGGTGGATTGTCCTCTTTAAACCGGCCGTTTAGAGCTCTCATGTTTAGATGTTCCAAGTCCCGAAGCAGTTTGTCGCAGTCCTTGAGGGTTTGATGATCTTTATTTGGCCTTGCAATGGGATTCCCCATACGTTTGAGAGGTCCTGTAATAAATTGTCATCCTCACTTTGCCCTAGGAGGTGCATGTTGAAATCTCCGGCCAAGATAAAGAGATCAGTTGCCTCTTTGTCCATCACTCTCTGTAGCTCCATTGACATCTCCTTTGCTGCTTTTGTTTTTTGTTTAGGAAGTATATAGACATTTATTATTACTATATCTTGTTTGAGCTAGTTTAACTTGAGCGTCAGTTTTACTGCCAGAATTCCATTTGGAGGTGTTAGATGTATTGTTATAGGTAAAATCTCACCTATTCTGGTTATTGAGGCTAGAAACAGCAGACCTCCCGAGCGACGGCCAAAAGCATATTTATTAGTGGCAGGAAGTGAGTAGGAGGTGTAACCTTGCAGGTCAAAGTACTTATCTTTAGGAGGGATAGAGTGGAAGGCAGGGGTGGGGGTGTGGCACTAATCGTGGACAAGCGCTTTCCTTGTACAACTTTTCCCGTCGATAATATTACGGGCTGTGAAGCCCTAGGTTTTACCCTTAGGTTATCTCACCATCAAACTTGCGCTGGGATTCTTATTTACCGAGCACCGGGGCCCCTTGGCTCCTTTTTCGATGAACTGCAGGCTGCGCTTTCGGTGCCCTGCCTCAGATCGGAGCACTGCATTCTATTGGGAGATCTTAATCTTCACATGAATAATATAGTGGACTCTGATACTATTAAGTAGCAGGACATTGCTTCCTCTTTAGGGCTGGTTCCCTACATCACTAATCCCACCCATATCAAAGGCCATACTATTGACCAGATTTTTTCGACTAGCCCAATTGATGTGTCCCGGCCGCTTCCAGTTCTGTGGTCAGACCACTTTTTAATCAAATTCTGTATTCCTTCTTCTGCCACGCCTAGTACAAGAGTGCCGAAAGATGCCAAAAGGGTGGCCCGGCCTTTCCATCAGGTTACGGCGGAAATCCTCTCTGACACTCTCCGCCGTCATCCCTGCCAGCTATCTGGTAACCTGGAACAAAATATTGACTTGGCTCAGAAGTGGCTTACAGCCAGATTTGAGGAATTAGCCCCCGGTAAGCCAGCTAAGTGTGCCCCTTGGTTTACTCCTCTTCTTGGTAAAATGCGCCAAGATTGCAAGAGGGCTGAAAGAGCTTGGCGGTGCATGCATGACCCGGATGATCATGATGATATGATGTCGAGCCGGAGCCTGTCCTTTCCCGGTCTGTCAGCGATGGGGACCCTCTAACGTGCGTGCAACCGTACAACGAACTTGGTGGGATTTGTGGCCGAACTGCTACGTTTGCTGATGTCAACGCTTTCTGGCTGTCTGCCTACGTTCCCGATTCGCATTGCCTGCCTTCCTCGATCGCTAGAGCGCTATGGAGTTGCTTTGCTGTGTGGACTCTTCCGCCCTGTCTTGCTGCTGAATTGGCTACAAAAGGGACTGCGGACTCATCGACTTTGTTTTTTCCCGATGCACGATGTTTTGCTGCCTTAGTTCGTACCGGCCAAGGCTGAACTTAGACTTGTTTGCTTATTGGGTGTTTCTGGTGCTGGATGACAACATTGCTCACGATGGTGACTTGGGGTGATTGGGACGATTTTGTATTGTTGTTTGCCCTCCATTTTGGTGGGTTCACTTGGGTCCTTCAGGATGGGCGGGGGGGAGGCGTGTCAGGGGCCGGTGCTTGGGCCCTCCTCCTATTTTCCCTTCTTTGGGGTTTCTTGGGGCGACAGGCATGCCTATGGGGGGGTGGGCCGTGGCCTTCCGCTGCATGCAGGGTGGGGGGTGGGGGTGGGACGTGCTCTTTGTGTCTTCTTTGTCTCTATGGCCCGCTCTTTCCTTTTTCTTTTTCCTTCTTGTTCTTCTTGGTATATTCTTCCTTTTTCTAATTTCTTATAGTTGGAGTCTGGGGTATGGGTTCCATGGGTGTAACACTGTATGTGTCCCTTCATGCTATTAGATCCTGTTGACATTGCTTGCTTCGTGGTTGGGTCACTGCTGATGGTGGGGTTGCTCTTGTTTTACCTGCCGTTTGTTCTCCCATTGGTACTTTCAATTGAAGGCTGCTATCCTATAACGTAAATAGCTTGAAACTGGTATCGTAATATTGCCTTTCGTATGATCCTTCAACTTTATTGTAAATTGGAATCCTCATATGTCCTGCTACACTGTGGGTAATTTTGGTTGATAACTCTGCTTTAATATTGCCAATCGGGTTTGCCTACGCAGTGTAACTATCCTGTGGTACGCGATGTTTTGGGATCTGTTGATAATGTATGATGGCCCCTTTACCTTTCATTGCTTTGCACACGATGTAATCCTGAGGTTTCCTAATAAAAATTTTAAAAAAAAAAAAAAAAACATAACATCTTCCCAGGTCTCCTGTAATAATATTATGTTGAAGTTTTCATGTAGCTTAAGATCTCCCGGTCACTCATTTTAGATGCCAAGCCATTAATGTTCCACACACTTATAGAAGTTCCTTTACGATCTATTGGCAATGGATATGCTGCAGCTGTATGTTGTCAATTTGAAGATACTGGTGTTATTTGTCGGTGTGTGGCAATCCAGTTGCTGCTTGTTGATGGGTGTAATAGTGATGATTAACTTTGAGTTGGTAACATAGCAATTGTCAGGTTTAGCTAAGTCATTCTACCAGGCGTTCTAGTCCTTGCACCTTTTAAAACTGAAAAGGTCGCCAGGCTTGGGGAGCTTGCGTCTAGACTGAGAAAAGGTGTTGGATATGATGGCTTTGGTATTGATTTCAAAATTATCCCCCAGTTTTGGAATCTCTCTCTCTTTCATGTAGAATTCTATCAGCAACCTCTAAAGATCGCCATATTGTTCTGTTCGCTTCTGTACTCTGCCCGATGTTTATTGGCAAGAATTTGCTTGCGATTAAATCAGAAGAACCAACATTAGCTAAGATGTAATGGAGTGCAGGAGTCGTAAAATGTTCCCTCTATTTGAACTATCCACATGACCATGTGACTGATATTGGGGAAGGAATATTATTGTGTCAGTCTCTTCTGCCGTAGTAGAATCCTGGCTTTGGGACTGCAAACTGCCACTGCTAGTTGCCGTATAGGCATGTGTTTCCTGTGTCAGATGCTGAGATCCAATGCAAATTGACTCATTGCAGTCGCCAGGCCCTTGTATAGGATGGTGACCTTTAGTCATATTGTCATGTGCTTATCTAGGTTCCTGATCGATACTGTGACCTTATGCCCCTATTCGGCTATAAATCCATTTATTCCCTATATTGGCATAACCGTTCAAGTGCGATTTTCTGTAAAGTCATCTCTGGCCTCACACGAGCAGAGCCACAGAGCCACATTCCAGCATGACTCTCTGCTACTTCCTTTGCGACCAATTAGTGCAATGACAGAGCAGCAGTCACTATCTGATATTCCTAGATAACACTCCGAGTTCTTCAACAAGATAAAAACTTAGCAAACCTGGAAATCCCCGCTTGCTATGTTTTGATTAGTAATGGAACTCTAATGAGCAACTGATAACTATCACTTCCTAGTGACATCTTTAATTGACGTCTTATGTCCAGCAAACTTGCGTCAAACCCGGCACCTGTCAGGTATAAATATTACCAACGTTGCCTTAAGCAATGAGCGAACATGTTGCTGATGCCAGCTGCCTGCATGACCCCGTGTTGGTAACAACTAGCACTCTGTCGCTGCAGCCTGCTATCCTGTGGTGGTGAAGCTGCTGATTACCATTATCGCCGCTACAGCGCGACCTATGGTGCAGTACGCTTGAGGAGCCGTGCAGCCGTCCTCTGCGAAGACATCCAGCCCAGCTGCCCGCGGACGCTGTCACCCCTCCTTCCTCGACGCGCTGAGAGAAGCCGCTGCCTTTCTCGTGCAGAGAAATCCAGTCCCGGCGCTTCCAGTTTACCCTCGCAGGTGACTGGGATATCGAGAGAGACCCCTGAAGGAGATACCAATCCTCCATCATTCTATTCAGAGGTATGGTGTTGACTAAACCCTTAGACGAGAATTCTTGAAACAAACCTTGGCAAAACCAACTTAACTTAAGCTACTTACTTACTCCCCTTCTCACGTGTTAGGCTTAGGTCAGGCACACTGGGGTAGGCTTAGTTAGAAGCACCAGTTGAGTATGTTAGCCTAATGTATATATGACTGTATATATGTTTTATTACTTTTAAACCATTGTATGGCTAAGAAACCATATCAATGCTTTTACAGTTCTATTTCGCTATTCTTATCTTACTGTACGTACTTTTTATAATAACAGTTATTGCAATTGTGGCAATACATTTCTCTTGTATGAGAAGAAAGACTGTTCAATAAATGTTAACCTTTATTGATACACGCCCGTCTCTCTATTCTCTACATACTGTGAAAGTAAACTGCACTAGACTGACTGAGTGAAATCTATGTCTATTGTTTCACACGACCCTAGAGATCGACTCTTGATCTGAGGAGCAAAGTTGTCATGTTGCACGGTTCTTGGAAAGCTGAATCCCTTCTTGTCTGTGCCAAGGAAGCTGATCACTTCCTATGCAGAGAAGAAAGTTTCCAGTGACCTCTGAGCTAGTTGGTAACACAACCCAATTAAGTTTAGCATAGTCAGTGGAGGCCTGGAATATAAGCAGTTCCACGTCGATACTACTGTTTATGTTATTCCAATGCGCAGGGCCTAGTGGGAAACTAGGAACTACACTACATGGCGCCCTAACGTTTGGTAAGGCGATAAACTAACGTAAGACTTGTAGAGTAACTCAGTCGTGCATATTTCACACCCCTTTCTCCCGTAAATACTCCAATAGACATCTGGAGTGGGTGAAAGGTTAAAATCCGCCCGACCTTAGTAGGAAGAGATTCCTATGTAAAGCTCTGGTTTATTCAACGTTGAAGGATACAGTGTTCCAAAATATTGTGCATCTAATCTTTGTCTCCTTGGAGACCCACTCTGCAAAAACTGCATTTATACAATGTCAGTAGAAAACAACGGCACCACTGGGGCCGCAGTAGATGCGACTCAGCAAGGTCCCGAATACACAGACCCGGGTGCTATTATCATCCCGGTCCAGTTAAGAAGATCTATAACTTTAAAACTTATAGAAAACGGACTGCCACCTCAAGGTGGTACAGTAATTTTCGTGATAGAGGCTCACGAGTATCGGCAGACAGAGGTATTCTATTCATGGATAAACTTTCCAGCGGTAAACGCTATAACACAAGAGTTTCACTATTACAAAATAGAGGAACCTCCGGGAGAGTACGCTCCTTTCGAGGAGATTGAAATCCCACTTAAATTTCAAGAGCACCTGCTCTGGTTTAATGGCGCCCTAAAACACAATGATCACATAACTAGGCTCGGTCCACTAGGTAGACCAGGAGCCACGTGGCCGGTTCTAGCCAGCTACACACCACATCCTGACATTGCAAAAATGTCTAGAGAAGAGCTGTTAGCACAGCTAAACACATTAATAAAAATACATAGGCAATTAGTCCAATATGTAATACGGACTGCAACAGTCCAGCCAGCTGTTAATACACCACAGCTGACCCCTCATCAGGGGAACACAAATAAAATTACACCACAGAACATACAGTCATGTCTTGGTAAAACACCCGTAAAACGGGAACAAATTCCTTTCTGGTTAGCCCAGAAAATCACTCAAATAGAGGCAGTATTTCCTGATACTACCCCTATTGAGAAACACGGAATCTTGACCATCTGCCTTCCTATGGGAATCGCACCACACGTGGAGGACTGTGACACTTGGGGTACAGTCTTTGCTTCCATTTACACAAAAACACACGGTGTTCCGTCTATGGCGGTAATACCAGACGTGCTAAAACAGATTCAAAATGAATTCGGTCCAGAACCAGCTTTAAATCTAGGTATGAAATTACTGAAAGACTTCAAGCAGGTCACGGCTATATTATTAGCCAATGTAAAGGGAGAAGCAGCATCTGTGGCGATTCGCCAGAAGTTGAGGGAAACAGATATAAAAGATCCTGTTGAGCTAGCAAAAATCATAGAAAAATGCTATGAAGAATTAGGTAGAGACAGCTTGGGTGGGAAACCAGTTAAGCCCCAACTGCTCGAAAATCCAGAAAAATTATTTATTAAAAATAATTCAAACACTCCTAAAAAGAGCTGGGATGGAAATAAACAATCCACTCCCAAGGAAAAAGTTTTCCAGTCCAGAGGAAGGTCTCCTCGACGGAGGGAAAGAACTCCGACTCGAGAACGCCAGTCTCCCCAACGGGAGCCCTCTGAGAAAAGATATAACCTTAGAAATAGGGATAATATAAAAAAACCTGATAGATATCAAAGTATTGATACACGTCCCTCTCGATCTTTTCCACAGAATTCGGAAAGAAGAGGACGGTCAGACCCAGGAGAGCACACCAAGTCCAAAGACAAGGAACCTGCTCAAAATAAGAAATCTCAATTTCAGAAAAAGAAGGTAGCCAGTATTAGAGTAATCAACCATGCCGAGAATACTGAGGACACAGTTGAAAAACGGGGAGTGGGCATTGACAATGTTGGACAGTGCAGCAGAGATCAGTATAGCGCGCAAGATCTTGATGAGTCATCTGGAGACAGTGGACACGAATGAATACATTCAGGTTGAAACTGCCGACGCCAGACTTAGCGAGCCCCATAAAATATACGAAATAACATTGCGTATAGAGGGTGATAAGACTAGGAAAATTAAGGGTCTATTTTGGGATAAGCTCTCAAAAGGCTATGATATTCTGTTAGCTGAAAAAGATTGGCCCCCAGAGTTTGTCAGGGAGTGCCCTCGTGGCGAAGAAGTGATTATGCCTGCCTTCTCGAATCACATACCGATTCACAAAAAATACACATATGCAAGGAAATGGGCTGTAGCCCAGGCACCTGCATTGTATAAAAATCATGTAGGATGGGATGAGGATTCACCTCCTCACAAAATCCAACTAAAAAGTGAACCAACTGCCCAACGGCAGTATCCCATAAAGCAAGAAGCTAAAAAACAGGTCAGGGAGATCTTAGATCAACTTGAGTACCAGGGGGTGATTGAAACATGCACCTCTCAAATGAACAATCCTTTGTTTCCTGTCTCCAAGCCAGACAATTCATATCGTCTAGTTTTGGACTACAGACACCTTAATACATGTTGCAAAACTTTTGCAGTACAAAACTCGCATAGTGCAGCCCTAATGAATAACATAGTTAGGAAAAAATATAAAACGACATTAGACATTTCTAATGGTTTCTTTTGTCAAAACATTGCACCAGAAAGCAGATACTTGACCGCTTTCTCCGCATTTGGGTCGTAGAAAAAATTCTGTCGACTCCCACAGGGGTTCAAGAACAGCCCAGGACTATTCTCAGCTAGGGTAACAGAGTTACTACAAATCTATGATGATGAAGCATTATCTTACGTAGATGATATTTATCTCACAGACGACGACTTGGATACTCACTTGAAAAGAGTGAACACCATTATACTTGGGTTCGCAGCAGAGGGTTACAAATTCAACTTTAAAAAGTCCCGAATTGCCCATCTGACAGTACTGTTTTTAGGGTACGAATTATCAAGTGAAGGGAAAAGCCTAGCGGACAACTTCTTAGAGAAGTGCGCTGTACTCCAAGCTCCAAAAACACTGAAGAATTTACAATCCATACTAGGTTTTCTGAATTTCGGAAGAACTTACATACTAAATTACGCAGAGAGGGTTAAACCTCTCTACGAACTAATAAAACCTGATTTAAAACAAATCAATTGGACTCAAAAACACACAGAAATTTTGAGATCACTGCAAACAGACATGTTAGCAAAAACAAAATTAGATACACGTGACAACACGATCGATCTAGTAATCCGAGTCATCCCAGGAAGATGCGGATTCACGTACCTAACCTCTAATGAGGGAGAAAAGGTACCAATTTCAATTAAGTCTCACTTGTACACACAAGCAGAAAATACATTCAGTCACACAGAAAAAACTGTGAACGCAGTGCAAATCGCATTAGCAAATGAAAGAGAACTAGCACACGGCAAACGGATTAATATCCTTACAGCGGAATCCGCCTTCGAAGCGCTATTCAGCCCAGTAAACCTGCCTACAGTGTCACTGGATCCAAAATGGATACAGTGCATAGATTCTCTAGCAGCGGAAGACGTGAAATACTATTTCGCCCCGCAATACGAAGAACTGAATGATTTAGAATATGAAGAAGAATATCCTCTGCCAATCGAAATCCTGCCTCTCCCACAATACGCATGTATAATCTATACAGATAGCTTTGTACAGCATTTCAACGTAGAGAGAAAATCCTACGATGCAGCATGTGCGATTATTAAAGGTCGTTGGCTGTGCGGTAAATTCAGACCGAAAGTAACAAAAACTGAATCTGTAAGAAACTGTTCGGTTCAGAGAACTGAAATCAGATCTTTAAAGATGGCGCTCGAAAATGCAGAACGCGAATTCCCCACACTTATCGTGTGCGATTCTCATTTTTGCGTCAAATCTTACAACAACAAACTGCAGAGTTGGATCGAAAACGACTACAAAGATGACACAGGTGCCACAATAAAGCATAAATTGCTTTGGGAACAGGTAGCTCTTTTACACAAAGAACTACAAAAGACTCACGTGATTCACGCACAGAGTCTTCAACGTGATGGCGTTCACGTTGCAGGGAATTCATTGGCTAATACAGCCACCGCGGAAGCAACTAACCCGGCTTCCGTAGCCACAAAAAAGCGTACAGATAAGTATATAGACGGGGAAACCATGCTAGCAGTAAAAACGACCGTAAAAGGCGACTGTGCAGCACTACCCGTAAACTATCCACTCAATTATGCATACATAATCGATGCAAACTCCGTTCCTTTTGCTCGAATCCCTGGAGTGGGGGATAGAGTAATTCCAAACAGGAGCAGGAGGGACTTCCTATTACTGGAAGCACACATGGGGTTGGGTCTGAAACACCAAACAATCAAAGCCTCTCTGAAAGAATTACAATCAGAGTATTGGTGGCCAGGAATGAGTATAGATATTCAATGTTTTGCTCAAAATTGTGAAGACTGCAACAGAGATCGCAGTAATGAACAGGCCAGTGTAGTTTCAGGATCCCTGCTAGACAGCATAAGGCGGTCAATCTGCGCAATCAAAGAAGAGAAGCGCGTCCCAGTGTACAACGTTTAAGACGAAATGCACTTAAAAAAATGAGGCCACCAGCACTCGGCTGACGCCTAGAACGGTTATAAAAGATTAGCGAGTCCATATCGGCACATACGCAATTACCACGTTCCATTCTGACCAGGGTCCTGCTTTCAGCTCTCGAGCCTATAAGGAGGCCATGGCCAGCATGGGAATTGGGTTGCGGTATTCTTGTCTGTCGCACAAGTGTGGTAGAAAGAAAAAACCGGGACATAAAGCAATCTATAACAGCGAAGGTATTAGGTTCAGGCGCTGGGTGGGTCAAACATTTAATAAGTGTCCAGACTAGTCTTAACAACATGCCAAGAAATTCTCTAAAAGGTTTCAGCCCATACGAACTATTGTTCGGAATAAGAATGAACGTTCAGGACCTCGATAGTCAGATGTCAGTGGTACAAAAAGAAACAACGCAGTTTGAAGTAAAAGACCGTTTGGCTGTTTTACAGGAACTGAATGAAACAAGAAAATCATTAAGCAACATAAAGTTAAAGCAACAGCCAAGTACCACTGACGAGGCACCACCCGCAACAGCCCCAGCAAGGCCTGTCTGGATTCCAAAGATTGGGGATCTAGTCAGAGAAAAGATTGCGGTTAAGAAGGAATTTGGGCCTTCTTACAGAAAAGCAGTACCTGTCTTAGCAGTCACCGGAACAAGATCAGTTGTGCTACCGCCCCTTGCTGGTAAAAAGGAGAACAGAGTCGTGTCCATCGATCTGGTAAAACCACAAGCATGTGGCCTATAATCAACAGTAGGCCCAGTGGACTCCCAAGAAACAACAGAATACCCAAACTTGCAACAATCCAAGAGGTTCAAACTGAAAGACTAATCACATTCGATCAGCCTGCAGTGCACAATGAAGGACTATGCAATAATGCCATGGAACTCGTGCCTCTTGAAACACAGATTGAAACAGTTCGTCAAGAAACAACACCAGTCTACAATGATGTGGCATCAGAAAGTGCTACCGAGAGACAGATTGAAAGAACAATCCCATCAATTGACAGAACTGCCTCTGGTTATTTCATCAACTTCGACAACTTCTCTGAAGATTTAAATGACCCGGAAGTGATGCCAGAAACAAAAAAGTCTTTTAAAGAAAAAGCAACGGAACTCTTTCATCAACTGAAGGAAATCTACCTCATTTCCCCTTGGCTAGAGTTCTGGTTCGGTCTAGGTGTATTTTTCCTCCTGCTTTGGCTCATCATGGTACTGTGTTTGGGAAAATTCATTGAAGGAAAATATATTACAATGGACACAGCAAGTCAGAACATCAACCTAGTCCTGAAACCACACAGATCATCCCACGTAAAGAAAAGAGAACTGTCAACAGTAAATGTCACAGCAATTCCAATACCTGGTGGGGTAGTATGGGAGAAAACAGACTATGAGATCTATGGTCCGGTCGAAATCCTGAAGTATCCTCATCAACTAAAGGTTTCCTTAAGTGACTTTGTGACACCAAGTACATTCTCTGATGATTGGGACTTTAACAGTATTAATGACATGATGTCTGATTTAGTAATGTCAGCTAGATTCACAGATCATGATTATTTACAAGGTTCATCTAGTTATGAGCAGTTATTCTGTTACACCCACTATGGGGATCATTACTTGCATAAATCTGCACAGCCTAGAAATGTTTTTATGTATAATCAATGGGAACATTGTTCTACACCACCTAAAAGCAGTTCTAAAGCATTTTTTGAGAAATTCAAATATTTTTCAGGGTTTAACACCAGTGATGCAGAAACGTTTTATTATAAACTGTTAGATAAAACAGGAATGAAAACAATGCTGACAAATTCTAAATTGATATATTCAGAAGCATTTTATGACAAAATGATGACATTTGGTTTTGATTATTGGAAAAATAATATTGAAACGAAATCAATTTGGGGTACAAAAGATTGGCAGGTGCAAGGCATAGAAGCACTATTTAGAACCTGCATGATACCAGAACAAATGTTATTTTTAAATGACTCTGTACACCAAACATCTTGTCTTGGCCTAGCTAAGAACAAAGACCTTAAAACACCGTCTATACCAAAGCCAATACCTGAAAATGCAACAGCTGATATTGAGTTAGACGTGTCACACATTTTACATTTCAACAGAACACATCCTGATTGGAAAAAGTGGTTAATCTGGCCTACAGACACAAATAGCTGTCAAGATAGATTCCTGAATAAAACACAGGGTTTAAAAATGACCAGATTAGACCCTAGATATTCCCAGAGACAACATCCAGGAATTATAACCACATACAGTGTAGGGAAACTCTGCCTTGAATGGCTAACTACATCCACACTGGCTGAAATTAAGCAACACTTGTCTTTATTAAAAGATGGTGCTGATTTGCGCGATTTCATTTTTGGACCACGCAAACAGCGTCAAAAGCGTTTCATAGCGACCAGCATCTATGCTGCTTACAACGAGGCTTGGAAAGTAAAGCAAATTGAAACTGCTGAAAAAATACGAGAAATTGATCGTATTAATTTGGAAAAATCACTTTCTGTGGTAGACAATGGGTTAGTGACTCTGTCTTCCAGAATATATTCTTTGGACAATATTGTATCCTCTGCCTTTGATGTGATAGACAGAGATTTGCTAATGTTACAACATGGCCAGTCTCAATTACGCTCTATTATAGAATTAGGCTGGACGCTGCAAAATCTTCGTTCAGGGTATGTGCCTTGGCGTCTGATAAACACAACGTCATTATTTTCCATTTTTAACCTTACTGATAAACAGATCAGTTTGGCACAGAAAGGAGCAGACTATACAATCTTGAGCATCGAGAAACTCGAGAGATTACCATTGACAATGTCAGAGAGTCCTGTCATTGAATGGATAATACACGGAATTATCACAATTCCGATAACAACTTTCCGCTTTAAAAAGTGCCTTGAATACATACCTGCTGGCCAGTATGAACAATTGGGTAAGGGATATGTTAAATCCGAATGGAAATTACCATACACTCATTCTTGCTATAGTGACAGCGACAAAAATGTATTTCTTAGTGGTGAAAATTGTAAACACTCACTAAGCGGTATACTTTTGTGTCAGGGTATTAATTTACACGGAGCATGTGATGGAAATTCAAACAACCTTTCATGCCACCAGCTAGTCACACCTGCAACTCAGATAGAGCCCTTCTTTATGCAACTCGCAAACGGGAGTTACATTCTAAGAACGGATCACAGGTGCTGTGGCCTCGCGCCCGGACTAAGTTATCTAGTACAAGTAACGTCCATGGTCAAATGTTGTATGCAAGCATTGTTTCCGAGCGGGCCTCCAGACATAGTGACTCCCCTCTGGCCTCGTCTGAATCTCTATTCTATACGAATTGATACATTAAGCAAAATGAAATCTGTGCTTTTACAGACAACAGTGCCTATAACGTCATCTAAAGAGACGTATGATCTTCTAGTCGCAAGGACGGCTACAGAAGTCCATGACCTTTTATCAACAAATTGCCCCGTGCATTTCGTACAAATGCTCGACCAACTCCTTAACATGTCTAGTGCTACAAGCATCCCAGGCATATTTAAGACAGTCTTTACGGGACTGCTGACACCCTTCCAGGCAATTTTGGGAATCTTTCCTAATTTTGTGCACTCCATCTTTGGTGGTATTCCACTATTTTTTGGACTCATCGCAGGGATTCTATTTTTGACCCTCCTGCTACGTTATGGCAAGCCTCGGCTCAGACATAGCTCCCATGGGAATGGAAGAAACAATCCTAGCAATGCGCTACAGGGACAGGATAACTAACGTCCTCGGATTGGCCAGGCTGAGAGATCTAAATATGACCTGGTTCCTTTCATTCAGACCAATATGGCAAAATTGCATTTTACCTGTGCTACGGTGTATGCTTTGCGGCGATGAATGCGTGTTGGACATCTGTCTTTCACTTCCATCAGCAGTACCAACGGACGTCGATACTTTGCTAAGTCCAATAACGGCTCACGCATTGTGTTGTCCCCAGCGGCTACCAATCCTGATGACGGCATTCGTGGAGACTCCTGTGCTACAGCCAAGTGGTAACAGTGGAGCGAGTGACAAAAGCAACATCATCCAGGTACAACGTTCTGTGAGCAGAGCTGGTCCTGTCTTCGATGACAGCAATCATTCTCACACCTGCCAAGTTACAGCGCTATCTAATTTGGTTGAACTATCACCTGATTTTGTAGACCAATTCTTTGCGAGCCTGTCTGATACGATGTTCTCACCCACAGAGAAACAATAACTTTTGAGAAGCTTTCCGACACACAGCGTTCCCATGAACTCTGAATTCGGCCTTCAGTTTTGATCAACATAAAACTGCCAGGAGCTTTGGTAAACTGATTTTTCTTTGAATTTGGACAATTTTTTAATATTGACCCTTTCCTTTTGGCACGAACAATTCTTTGCTTAACGTAAAAACTATTCTTAGAGAACAGAAGCTTCACACTTCTATTTCTAAAAGAAACACATCTAGAGACATAACAACATAACACCAGCCTCTAGCACACATATTATTACAATGCATTTTTATGTGATGATTTATCTCGCATTTCTTCTGTCAGAGATACTTCATGTGTAATTCTTTATGCATAATCGTTCATTGATTTCATATGCAATACCTTTTGAATGATTACTATGCTTTAAAAAACGTACAGTACCTAAATTCCATGTATTGCAAGTACGCCTATTTCGAATGCATTTATGTATTTTGGGGTGGGCTATGTTACACAATGTTACACATGCATCTAATTGCTTAGTTTTAGTAATTTTGATGGACATGAATTCGTGGAGTGGGTGTCATGTGCTTATCTAGGTTCCTGATCGATACTGTGACCTTATGCCCCTATTCGGCTATAAATCCATTTATTCCCTATATTGGCATAACCGTTCAAGTGCGATTTTCTGTAAAGTCATCTCTGGCCTCACACGAGCAGAGCCACAGAGCCACATTCCAGCATGACTCTCTGCTACTTCCTTTGCGACCAATTAGTGCAATGACAGAGCAGCAGTCACTATCTGATATTCCTAGATAACACTCCGAGTTCTTCAACAAGATAAAAACTTAGCAAACCTGGAAATCCCCGCTTGCTATGTTTTGATTAGTAATGGAACTCTAATGAGCAACTGATAACTATCACTTCCTAGTGACATCTTTAATTGACGTCTTATGTCCAGCAAACTTGCGTCAAACCCGGCACCTGTCAGGTATAAATATTACCAACGTTGCCTTAAGCAATGAGCGAACATGTTGCTGATGCCAGCTGCCTGCATGACCCCGTGTTGGTAACAACTAGCACTCTGTCGCTGCAGCCTGCTATCCTGTGGTGGTGAAGCTGCTGATTACCATTATCGCCGCTACAGCGCGACCTATGGTGCAGTACGCTTGAGGAGCCGTGCAGCCGTCCTCTGCGAAGACATCCAGCCCAGCTGCCCGCGGACGCTGTCACCCCTCCTTCCTCGACGCGCTGAGAGAAGCCGCTGCCTTTCTCGTGCAGAGAAATCCAGTCCCGGCGCTTCCAGTTTACCCTCGCAGGTGACTGGGATATCGAGAGAGACCCCTGAAGGAGATACCAATCCTCCATCATTCTATTCAGAGGTATGGTGTTGACTAAACCCTTAGACGAGAATTCTTGAAACAAACCTTGGCAAAACCAACTTAACTTAAGCTACTTACTTACTCCCCTTCTCACGTGTTAGGCTTAGGTCAGGCACACTGGGGTAGGCTTAGTTAGAAGCACCAGTTGAGTATGTTAGCCTAATGTATATATGACTGTATATATGTTTTATTACTTTTAAACCATTGTATGGCTAAGAAACCATATCAATGCTTTTACAGTTCTATTTCGCTATTCTTATCTTACTGTACGTACTTTTTATAATAACAGTTATTGCAATTGTGGCAATACATTTCTCTTGTATGAGAAGAAAGACTGTTCAATAAATGTTAACCTTTATTGATACACGCCCGTCTCTCTATTCTCTACATACTGTGAAAGTAAACTGCACTAGACTGACTGAGTGAAATCTATGTCTATTGTTTCACACGACCCTAGAGATCGACTCTTGATCTGAGGAGCAAAGTTGTCATGTTGCACGGTTGTTGGAAAGCTGAATCCCTTCTTGTCTGTGCCAAGGAAGCTGATCACTTCCTATGCAGAGAAGAAAGTTTCCAGTGACCTCTGAGCTAGTTGGTAACACAACCCAATTAAGTTTAGCATAGTCAGTGGAGGCCTGGAATATAAGCAGTTCCACGTCGATACTACTGTTTATGTTATTCCAATGCGCAGGGCCTAGTGGGAAACTAGGAACTACACTACAATATCTTGATTACTGCTGTTGTTTGATGTTAACATTTGACCAGGTGAGGGTCGTTCTGTGCCGTGCAGGCTGACACCTTGCCCATGATTTTGACTTAAGAATATTGAGCATTCATTTTGGGCTTCTTGTGTGTCTAGACCTAATTTCTGATTTGCCACTTGTGATCCTTCAGCGAGTTTCTTTCTGTCTGGTGCTGTTGTTGGAGGGTCTGGCCTTGTGTTGGTGTGTCCCAGGGTCTTCCGCTGGGGTGTAGGAGTTAAGGAAGAAGTAGTGTTGGCAACTGATTTTCCAAGTAGTTCGTGTCCATCCTCCACCTTAATATTACCACTCTCTGTTTGGCAGAAACTACTTTACTGTGCCCTTGTGGGTTTAGGTCTTGTTGTCCTGGCCCTTTTGTTCTCAGCTGCTGTTATTGCTGAGTTTGGAGTTTCCTCACTTATTCGGTCTGTTGCCGCTGTCTCTGGCTCAAAGTTCATCACTAAATGTTGTGCCTGGGGTGCTGATTTCTTGTTCCTGCCTTTTCTTTAGTGTTTACATCCAGCTTTTGCCGATAGATCCGTTTTATTTAGTGGCCCGGCTTTTGGGCATTGCGAGGGGTTGCTTCCTCCTGGTGAGCTATCCCATTTGGCTGTGGCAACCCTGTTGATTACGGACCATGTATGCTGCCATCGACCTGCGGGCTGTTGTTGCAGACAATATTCTGAGTTGTAGCTGTTTGTTTCAGGATGGTCAACAAGTCACCCAGTAACATCGGGAGCCTTAATAGCTTATCCACTATGGGGGCACAGGAGCATTCCTGTTGCTCAGGCAGCGATTTAAAGGCAGCTTCTTGCCCTCTTTTTATTAGACCATTTAAATCACCTGATTTCCTATCGATCCCTGAGGTGAAATCAGCTAGGGTTTGAAGAACTGTAAGATGGAGATCCAGCTTATGGGATTGATATTGCAGAGCCGGGGTTGAATATTGCACAGTGCTTAGTATTGACTCCCAGGCTAAGGATTTGTTGCTGCAGGTAGTTTTGCTTCTTCATTTCTGTGCAATTTCATCCACTGTGCTTTCTGCCCCCAGGGGGACAGATTGTTGGTAAATCTCACAGAAAGACTGTTATGACCTTTAGGGGTGGTGTTAGAATTTGAATTTGAATTTAAAAAAAATTATAAAGCGCACTTATACCATGCGGTTTCATGGCGCTAGTAGGAAGCTGAGATTACCGGGGGGACTAGGGTTTGGGGTGGGAAGGCTTGGTGAAAGAGATAAGTTTTGAGGATCTTTCGGAACTCCATGTAGGAAGGAGCAGATCTAACAGAAATGGGGAGGGCATTCCAAAAGGTAGGGGCAAGTACAGAAAATTTCAAGCCGTTAGGTCCATTCTTATTCTTTAAAGACTATCCCTGGTTTCTAGCAGGCTTTCTGTCAACCCCACCCAAAGGGCAAATTGGGGATAAATCCTCCAATTAGGCTTGATTAGGCACACATGGAGGAACATAAATGCATTTGGGAGGATGCAAAAGTAGGCCACGACAAACTATTTATTTTTTCAAATACAATCCCTGGTGTTATGTGGGCTTTCTCGTAAAACCTCCAACACTTCACGGGTTGGTGGAATGTGGTGGTATGGTCTGAAACGCCCCCCATTCTTTTTTCATATAATCCCTGGTGTCTAGTGGGCTTTCTGTCCTCTCAGTTTGGTAAATTTGTGGTAAAACCTCAAATCTGGCAGAAGACTGTTGGGTCCTTTAGGGTTAGGCCAGGAACAATACTAGAGTGGATCGCTCCCATCCCATTCCATTCTCTGTTTTAAAACACAATCCCTGTATTGTGTGGACTTTCTAATGTACCCTCGAATCTGACCCTTAGGATGGGCAGAAAAACGTTTGGGACTGTTAGCTGTTGGGGGCATGGCCTAATGGCAGAGTGGCAGTGCACATTGTTTTTTTTCACATACTCCCCAAGAGGGAAGATTGTAGAGAAATATTTCAATATTACCCCCTGGAGACAGAAATACTTTTGGGGCAATTCGGGGATAGGGAACAGCATCAAGCAAGGATGGGCCAGACCCACACCATTCCTACTATAGGTCTGGATTGACAGAGCAGCTTTCATTATGCCTCATGTAATCACCTAAAAAGAGCTTGAAGTAACATTACAAACAGGGGCTTAGGCTCCACCCAGATGTTGACTGCCCTGAATACAGGATTTGATAGTTCTGAAGTTAGGTCCTGATACCTTAACAAGTATGTGGTACACATTGATTGGCTCACGTCAAACGTAATGTAACAGCAGTGTCCAGCGGCAAACGCGGCATGACACATTGCATTATGTTTTTTGCCATGAACAGAGATGGAAAGCAGAAGGACCATCTGAGCTTAATCTCCGGCAAGACTGCCCCTTTAACAAGTGGTGCACCCAATGGCTCTCCTGATGCTTACCCAGGAAGTCATCATCCATTTGCAGCTGCCTGTCTGTGCTCATTGCCACAGCTTCTCACAATGTCGACCCCGGGGAAGTGTAGGTCGCAGACCAGTCTTCCCCCAGGCAGCTTTGTGCGTGGCCACAGGACAGGGTTGGAGATAGGCGGGGGAAGGGGCGGATTCACTGGGGGGGGGGGGGGGTTATATAGGTGTTGGAGGAGGCACATCCTACCTCTTCCGACACCTACACCACCAGGGTAGATTTAGTTGATTAAGGCCTCCCACCCCCCATAGAGTTTAGGAAGATACCTATGGTGGTGGTTAATTTACAAGCATTGCCAGTTTAGGACCGGTTGCAGGGCAGAGGCTGTTTTGGGAAGTGATGAGTCACGTGTGGGCAGATCCA
Organism: Lissotriton vulgaris; assembly: GCF_964263255.1. Classification (NCBI taxonomy): domain Eukaryota; kingdom Metazoa; phylum Chordata; class Amphibia; order Caudata; family Salamandridae; genus Lissotriton; species Lissotriton vulgaris. The sequence continues at coordinate 743,551,832 of NC_141697.1, read as the reverse complement.
CCCCTCAGGGGAGGAAAGGAGCATGGGGGACAGAAGGAGGTGCACGGGATGCAACGACCAAAGGAAGGGGCTTTAAGGGGGGATGCCTTGTAGTGCGTGCGTAGGAGTGACTGGGTAGTTGGAATGAGGTCTGTAAGTGGAAGAGGGAAGAATCGAAGGAAGGATATGGAAGGTCTGGGCAATTGAAAGGGGGTGAATGTGAATGGTGTGGGGAGAACGGAAGGTTTGTGTACATGTCAAGATTCACACAGCTGAAGAAGTATTTGATGTTTATAAAGTTCATAGTATGTTAGCAACCCTGTCCTAATAAATGGCACTTTACGTTAAATACGACAGCCTGGAGTGTGGTTATTGCACGAGCATGCCAAGGCAGTGAGGCAAAATTTCCCCAATAGCTTGCTTGTCAAAACAGCATCTTCGAAGACACAGAGGGCTGTCCTGATATCGAAATAGTTGACTCTACGGGCTTCATAGCTTGATGCCTAACAGCACTTCCTATTGAGTTGTTTCTATAAGATGCCTGCTGCCTTGTTAATTCCTCAGTGTCAACACGTCAGGCGTTTGCTCAGGGGCTGATGTAACGCTGACTCTAGAAATCTCGCTCCTTTTCATGCTGCTAGCTATGTGTGTGCTGAGCTGGAAAAGCAAGAACCAGGCTGCTTCATGTGCTGTGTGTCTTCACAACTGCATGAATCTGTCAAGTTTGCCAGGTATTCTTAGCTGCAGAAATCATCCTGTCATAAGCCATTCATTCAAAACTTTACGACCCCTTGCGCTGGAATTCTCCACTGGAGATGGAATTTCACTCTCAATATCCCCTTTTGCTGAAGCCTGCTGTACTTCATTAGTTTTCTTTCACATTTCCCACAGCTCTTTCAGTGGGCACTGATTTCAGCCCAGCCCTCTTCTACTCTCATATTGCATTCACTTTCTCGCTTTTAACAAACATTGGTATCAAAGGGCCTTTGATTTAGTAAGTTTAATTCTAAGAATCAGTCGCCGTTAAGTACAGTAGCTTACACTCCAGACAAAGAACAAAGCGAGCAGTGGTCTTGCAGTCTCTCTCTGCACCTCCAAATAATTAAATATTACCCTGATTTTAGTGGCAGTAACAAGGAATGTTAAGTAGCTCCCTGTTGGTATTGGGAACTACTTGTCATATTAATCAGTCCGACTACCCGTAGGTGGCACTAATTCTCACATGACCATGGCAGAGTGATCTACAGTTAAGGGGACAATATAGCTCACCAGGTCAACTCCCTGTTGTTGTGATTCATGTGAGATCAGGTAGGATTTGGTTTTTATTACAGAGAGTCGACTAATCAGTAAAACCTCAACATTCTTAGTTTCAATGAGTGCTAATTTGTGTTATTCAAGTTGCGTTTGATGCTGCAGGCCAGTGGCAGTAAGAGATATGTGAAAGTATGCGTTGTATAGCATCAGGGCCTAAGAAAATCAAATTGGTTTAGACTTTTTAGGCGGTTAGAAATTCAACAAGCGGTTAAATATTTTTCGGTTTGATTACATCCTGTCTGTTACTATTTGCTTTTAAATGTAGATCCAGGGGTCTTTACTCTATATCTATATGGTATTGGATGTTTGGTGGATCATTCCACTGCCTATGGAGTGCTTTCTAGCCTTTTTACTCATAAAGGTACACGCAACAATCAAAATCTCTGTAATGCCATCAATACAATCACCGTAAATACCACTTAAACCAATATCACCAATAATATTACCACCACCGGTCCAAACTTCCACCAATGCAAAACATAATGACTGATACCAATATGAACAATACCATTCCCATGACCTTTACCTCCAGTCCACCTCAAATACCAGAGCACCACTGTTAGAGCTGTATGCCTTAGATTGGTCTTCCCCCAAACATTTTACCTATTTAACTCCAATTTTTGCTGGATTTGTGCTTCTGTTAAGACTCTGTGCACTTTAACACTAATAGCTAGTGCTAAAGTACTAGTGCACCCCAAAAACATGGTTTGATTTGCATATACCTAGTTGGTACATTGATTTTACCTGTAAGTCCCTTATAGAGTACCACAAAGCCAGAGCCTGTATTATCACTGTAGCTAGTTGGAGCCATGGCAGAGAAGTCAGGACATTCCATGCACTTCAAAGATCTTTACCAGAAATGTCTCCACCCTTCCAGATGAAGGGGACAAGGCTATACATATAGAGCCTTCAGACGGCTCTAAAGTTTACTACTAGACCTGCGGAAGGAGTCTCAGAGGACTGCCTGCTACTGTGACCTACTGTACACTCTGCCAAACTGCTGCTGTACCTGGATGGGCTGCATTGCTTCATGGAGCCTGCCTTCAATCCTCAAAGGCCACCACTGCTGTTAAGCCCTGCATCTTCACCTGCACCCAGGATTGCTAAAATGGCAAGTGCTCTAAGGGCTAGTTTGCTGGCCTCCTGTTTAGAAAAACCAAAAGAAATGATGGACGGAGCGTTGCCAATACAAGCACTCACCCCCAGTCAACTGATCTGGGTTTAATCCATCACCGTTCTTTAGCCCACTATGCCACCCCAGTTCAGACATGGCCATATGCAAATCAGTCTGACCCTGTTAAGAGCCACACTGACATAACAGGCTCCCACCATTATGAACCTGCACCTGGACCTAGCCTGAGTGAGTCATGAACCCCCAAGAGGTCTACATCCACTCGTGGACAGTTAGTTGTGCTGATATTGTGCATATATGGCCAATTTCCAAAACTGAAGACTTGAACAAAATCTGGCTAAAAAGTGCTCTGAGAACCAAGAGGACACTGGGACCAACGTGCATCACCGGTCATTTTGACTTTGTGGCTTCTCTCTCATCATTCTTCTCCACAGCAGGACATCTGTTTTATTGGTTCTTCCGCAAAGGGGTATCTGACCTTGTGGAACTTTCTTCAGCTACAGCCCTCTGCTTTGTCCCACTGGAGATGTATGACTTACATTTCGGTGACTGAGTCTGAAGGTAAAAATCTTTACCGCTGCTCCACTCCACTCCACTGCCATCTGACGATGACCTTCCCTCCTAAGACACTCCTGCAGAATTTGTCCCACTGACCTTCTTCCGTCTCAGAATTTATTTTAAGTCCAAAGGCAAGCGCTGACCTAGCACAGTCATATCTGAGCCACGCTCCATAGCGGTCGGCCTCAACGTACAACTTTTCCCAGACTTGTGCGACCAGATGTCTGCGGTTGACGCTTTGATCTTTAGTACTGATTGGATTTTTGTCACTTTGGTGTAATTTTTTTTTTACATTTACTGTATTTGTTTAAAATTTGTTTGGTAATTTTTGTGTTGTGTTTTCACTTAATTGTTATTTATGTGCTGCATAAATACTTTACACATTGCTTCTAAGTTAAGCATGACTGCTTTTTTTTCCAATCTACCCAGGGATAACCAGAGGTTAATTTAGTGGCTTTTGTGGTTCATTATGCAAGGGGCTGTTACTGTTGCTTGACCGTCGCTCACACCTCAATCAACCAACAACTCAATTTCTCACAACCACCAATTCCGTTCCACCATAATCTCCAGTACCATACCACCAACAATGCAACACCAGTAGTATCATCACCCACATTGCTACTGCCAACATCAACAGCACCACTTCCATTACTATCAAAAACAACAGATCACACAAATTCCACACCATCTCTCAATACCAATACCACACTGCAACTAATGTCAATACAACCACCATCAAAGCAGCTGCCAATACAACCATCGCTCATACCACAATGATCACCTAATACCACCAGTGGTACTAGTATGATACCACCCCCACTACTAACAGCTGGCAGGGCCAATAGTTCATGTTTAAAAATAATCACGGTTGACTAATAGACCTATCTGGGAGGTTAGATTTTGGATAAAACCCAATATGCTTACTCTTATAAAATTTGGGGGCATATTATCAAGGACAGGCGATGCATTATCGCCGCTTTTATCAGCAGGAAACTGCCGATAAAGCGGCGATAATGGCCTTGATAATATGCTCTATGAATTCCAATCGAAGCCCATGTTAGATGTGTTCACATCTAACATGGGCTTCGATTGGAATTCATAGAGCATATTATCAAGGCCATTATCGCCACTTTATTGGCAGTTTGCCGCCGATAAAAGCGGCGATAATGTATCGACTGTCCTTGATAATATGCCCTATGATTTGCTATTGTATCCACCACTATGTCCCCTTGAGGCCATTAGGAAAAGGGTCCATGGCTTGATGCAGGGCAGGTAATCCCCATCCCGTTCTTTTATGTTTCTACATAATCCATGGTGTCTTGTGATCTATGTCCCTCATGTTGAGGCTAAATCCCTCAATCTGACCCCTGAGGGAACATAAACTGCTGTTGGTTGATTAGGGGCTGATGGGATCAGACCCAAAGCCAGGGTGTCTGCCCCACTACCATTTTGTTTAAAGTATCTCCTTCCTGGCTCCAGTGGGCTCTCTGACCCTTAATCACCATCTCCTGAGAGTCATAAAGGCTGAATTCATATTTTTGGGGGGGAAGCACTTGCCCAGTCACTGTAGGGCTGCTCCCCCTAACCCAGATGCCAAGTTGGTGCAGTTCTGCTTGGGGTATCACCTTCTGGTGGCCAAAACCCAAGCAGCTCGATTGGTGCTTGAGTGGAGATTTGCCTTCCGAATACCAATCCAAATGAAATCAGCACCTAATGCTGCAGACTGCTTTTATTTTCAAGTTCTGTGATGCCAGCTAGCAGTGCGTGCTGCTTGTCACACAATGAGTGAAATAATAGCCTTAAGATGCAAGAGAAGCTCTTCGATCACATTCTAGGTTATTATTAAAGCAGCAAAAGGATGTTATTGTTAAGCACACATTCAGTGCACAAGACTATCACGTCCCCCGCACTACAGAACTTGTCAATGTCTCACCCTCAGCATAAAAAATCACTTCTACCATCTCTCTCTAAGGTAAGTTTGTGAACATAATACAATACGGATCTCTACTGGTAACTTATATTTCCCACTATGTTATTTCTAACATGTCTGCCTATTTTTTACATTTCAATATGCTGCAGTATTGTTTTTCAAATGTATGAGTTTTCATGGTATTTATGTCACATTTCATCTCAGTCACACCATCAGATTCAGTATCAGTAAATTTGGCAAGACAGGGGGGTCATTCTTTTAAATATTTTGGACCTAAACTCTCTACCCTCTTAGCTAAGGGTTTATACGTCTCTTGAGAGTTTCCACAAGCAACTGAAGACTTGGGGGCTGATTATGATGGCAGTTGGACCTCCACCAACAGGCTGTCATGGCGGTCCAACCACCGACAGCCCCTCAGTCGAACTGCAGGATTACAATAACGGTGGTCAGACCCGCAGATGCTGGAGAAGACCATTGTCTCCACAAGAATCAGGGATCCAGAATGGGCGACGGTCCAATATGCAGTCCTAAATGCTGCCGTGCAGAGGCAGGCACCCCCATCAGGATTACGTTATCCCTTTCCAACAGCCTTTTCATGGTAGGAAGACCACCAGGCTTGAAGAACCGGGTTTTAGAACCCAGCGGCGCCAGGGATAACGCCCGATGACTTCGGATTCCCCTGCCTGGGCAAACAGAGACACGGGACACTTCTTGATGACGTCAAAGACCAAGTTTTATTGGCTGCAACCAGGAACAGAGGTCTACGAAGCACAACACGGGTGGTTCACTAGAGACTGCACAAATTCAAGGAGTGGAGCATCGTCTTTTATGCTAAAATTCACATTCCTGGCTATTTTTTTTATTTTTTTTTTTTTATTTTAGCTGTTTTATAACGCGCTCTGTTACTCCAGAGTATCCTGGCGCGAAAAGTAAAAAAAAAAAAACAAGCAGGTGGTCAGAAGAAAACAAGAGAAAATTAACAAAAGTCTAATTAGCAGATCTGAAAAGATGAGTCTTCAGTGCCTTCTTAAAAGGTACAAAATTCTGGATCAATCTCAAGGATAAAGGCAGAGTGTTCCAGGCCAAAGCCGCAAGAACGGCAGTTGACTGGCCTCCAAGGCGCACTCGCCGAAAGCGGGGAAAATTCAGAAGATTGCAACCAGCTGAACGTAAAGAACGAGTGGGAGTGTATCGACCGAATCTTTTCCTCAAATAGAAAGGCCCAAGATCATTGACTGCTTTAAATGCTAGTTTTAGGATTTTAAAAGTAATCCTTTGAGTCACCGGTAGCCAATGTAGCTCCTTCAAATGGATTCGCACACTCTCTCTACTGGGCACATTGCACAGAAGTCTCGCCGTCGCATTTTGAATAATCTGTAGTCTGGCGACTAGGAAGGCTGGAGTTCCGCTGAGAAGAGAGTTGGCATAATCGAGCCGTGATAGAATTAGTGCCCTCGCAACCAACTCTCTTGCTGAAGATGGAAGATGTGGAAAGAACTTCCGCATAGCTTTGAGAGATCCGAAGCAAACCCCTGTAAGTTTTTTTATGTGTGCCTCAAATCTCAGATCCTCCCCAAACCATACTCCCAGGTTCTTTGCCGGGATGGTGAAAGAACTTGGCTGGGGAAAATCAAGAGGCCACAAAAGTTCTCTAAAATTGGGCGTAAATTGGCCATACAGCAAAATCTCTGTTATGTCTTCGTTACATTTTAGCTGTGCCACTGTTAACCAATTGAACACCGCAGAAAGACAAGAACGAATGACCTCAGTATTAAGTGCTGTATCTAGCCATGTAAATAAAAGTTGCGTATCATCAGCATACGCTATAATTTTGGCCCCCATTTGTTCGGCCAACACTATAAGTGGGGTAAGGTATATATTAAAAAGCAATGGGCTTAATGTAGACCCCTGAGGTAGCATCAAGTACGTACAAACTGACCAATGGAAACATGACATTTCAAAAGTATCGCATGACGACAATCCCACTTTCCGTTGTCCGGCCCACCAGAAATGACCAAGCACATTCCAATATTCCTGTTCGATCAGGCCGGACAAACCCATCATAAAGACCTCAACCCAAATCAGTGATTAAGCCATAAATGAAGGAACAGAAACAGATGAGAAGCAAGATAGAAGGGTGTGTGCGTGTACCATAAACTCAGCAATGTCCTGCTCTTTGATCTTTATCTGACCAGCTGCTTAACAAGGAACTGGCTCAGCGAGGTCAGCCTCGGGCAAGGGAGTCAGTTCGGCCAGGTCACACAAAAGTCAGCTAAGGTGTACGTGTCCCAAGGACTCGTTCGGCCATAGTCATCGGCCTATGTGAGGGCAACCACACAAAATGGCTGCCACACACAAAATGGAACCTGAGGGTTCAAATGAAATCCCTGAATACGTAGTGTTCTCATTGATCGATTATGACGAAAACACTTGTACACACCGCACTCGTGATTTGCGGTCCGCTGATACCAAAATCGTTTATATCCGACGACCTTTATTGAACGGGTTAAAAATCTACGAACCAAGGACCCTCGAACTACAGAATCACAAACCCTCCTTTTACCCTTACATAGGCAATAAACCCAAACCCATGTCAGTCTGAATCCAGGTCTATTTTCATCAGATCATCAAGATGTTGCTGTAGCATCATCCTAGTACTTAGCAACTCTCTCTGGACCGGTCTCCTCGCACACGAAGTAGCACAGAGGCCACATATAGCAGGAGCACACTGTACAGAGAGACAGAACAGGAAAAGGATAGCTAACATCATCCCAATGACCATCAGAATCTTCCATCCCCACGTGGATATCAATCCCCAAAACGATCCCATCAACGACCAATCTCAGTCGTCTATATGTACAGACTCGGAGATCTTATGTAGCTTGGAAATGGCCTGGAAGACTGTCGGAGCGTTGTCTGGAATGAAAATGCAGCAGCTCGATTGAATCAGTTTACACACTCCACCTCTATCTGCAAGTATGACATCAAGAGCAACTCTATTCTGAAGTGTCATAAGTCATTCCGACTGGAGCTCAGCCGTCGAGTTACTAAGGGCACCGGCAGTTTCGCATAACAGATGAAATAGGTACCCTTAACTGCTAGGAAGTCTGAGATGCAAATAGATAAGTCTCAGTGCAAACACTCTTCCCTAACTGAGTTCTCGGATTCTTGCCATTACCCTGCAGACAATAGCGACCCTGATGGGGCACTATCCAAATCGGTGGAGAACTTTTCGCTTGCTGGTTAACACTCAGACTAACTCCATATCCAGTAACGTTCCAACCAATGTAGGCTTGTGTCTCATCTCTCGGGATAGTCTCATACGAACTAATTCCTCTAATCATGTCGACTATACCCTTGACCAGAGCACTATTCTTTGGAGTATCTTTCGCTGAACGTTGGGGATAGACACTATGAGCATAAATGAACATTGTTCTATATGTCCAAATAGAACCATTGTAGCTGAAAGGCAAAACCAGGTAAGGAATACCTTTATCGGTCGTATGGGACATTAGGCCACAAATCCAACAATTTGTCGTGTTCATAACTAGCTGGTGTTGGTGCAGGAGTTGAATAAAGAAATTGTTAGCAAATTCCAGTCTTCTAACTATTTCATGTTTGGGCAGAGGGTGAAAAGAATGAGAAGAAATAGTAGGAGGGGGTATAGGTTGCACAGTGGGCATAAACGTCACTTGAAAGGAGAATGTCACATAACCAACTAAAAATATCATTAAGCTAAGCAACATGAATAAACACAATATTAAAAATCGTTTTCAAGTCATCAGTTTGCAAATATTGCTCTTCAAGCTTATTGTCTCAACAGATCTCTCCATCTCGAAAAACTCCATCCTCACTAATATGCTGCTCGCGGTGGTAGGGTGTTCTATGCTAAGGAATGCTTCTGTCAGCCCAGGGCAACTCCCTTAGGCCAACCAGAACCATCGACCTAGTGTCTCCGGCTTGCACTCCAAAAACTTCGGCAACCGCGACCCTACAGCTGAACCCGGATGGCAGTTCGAAAATCAAAAATCAAAGTAGTTCCTCGGAGGAGAGTTAACCTGTAAACAAAAAATCATAAAAAGGAACTTTACACTTCTATTAGTCCAGCGACTCTCGTCACAAATTATAACGGTCTTTGCCAGGCAATGTCTGTTCACGAAATAAAAGTTCAGGTTCAGTAGTGTTCAAACGGTTCAATGGAGGCACAGCTTCTTGAAGAAGATCGTCACTTTCTTGCTCAGTGTTCGTTCTAATCAAACGGGCATCGCTGAATGGCAGAAAACGAGGCACGGTCTCAGTCTCAGAGTCAGGATGTCCCTTCTGGACCCACCGGTCGTACGGCAGAGGCAAAGGTGCCATTTTGCAATGTACGCCGTGGATCCAGTTCTTTTTACCGTGCACTCGTACTGCGGAACGGGTAGACAACAAAACAAGGTAGGGTCCTGTCCAGCGGGGCTGCTCATTCTTGCTCCGCTGAAAATTCTTTACCAGGACCCAGCTTCCAGGTTCAATAGCATGTCCTGGATCTTCAGAAGCCTGTGGCAAGGTATCATGAACCTGTTGATGCAAAACACGCAATTTAGCCGTCAATTCATACAAGTAGTCAAGCAACACAGGATGTTCAATCTCACTGAAGTTTGTCGGCCTCGGCACTCCCCAAATGTTCGCCGGGCGACTAAAAACCATCTCATATGGACTCAAACCCCTTCGCGAATGCACAGTCATTCTAGTGGACAAAAGGGCTTGAGGAAAGGCATCTGGCCATTGTAAACTAGAGCTCGCTTGAATTTTGGCCAATTTTAATTTAAGGGTGCCATTGTAGCACTCGACTAAACCAGCTGATTGGGGGTGATTTGCAGCGTGGAACTTCTGCCGTATTCCTAATCCGTCACACACTCTCTTCATCACTTGACCCACAAATTCACTCCCATTGTCACTCCAGATCATTCTCGGCAAACCAAACCTAGGGAAGAACTCTTTAATAAGGGCTTTCGCTGTGGACAAGGCAGTATTGTCCTTCAAAGGGTAGGCTTCCACCCATCTAGAAAAAGAGCAAACAACCACCAACACATACTTTAGGTTGTTGCACCTCTCCATGTGGATGAAATCTAGCTGCAAAGCCTCAAACGGATACGTTGGAGGAGCAAAATGACAAGCTGGAGTTGGAGTTCCCTTACCAGGATTGTACATCAAACACACCATACAGTTCTTAACCAGTTTCTCTGCACATTTAGGAATTCCAGTATTCTACCAAACCGGGGCCAACAACTTGCAAATCCCTTTCACGCTGATGTGAGCCAATCCATGAACCATTGTAACCACTGGAAGCACATATGCATCGGGTAACAACCATCGCTGATGCTCTGACAAATCAATCCAACAACCATTTGAATCCAATCTACCCTTACGCTCTCTCCATTCATTCAACTCTTTCTCTGTAGCTTCAGCTTGGATGGATTTCACACTCTCAATCGTATCTTCACACATACTTATATCTGGAACCCATCTCGCCGGACCTGCAACATACATTCGGCTCATCACGTTTCTCGCAGTTTCTTTCGCGACCTCCTCTGCAAACGCATTACCGCGACCAACATCATCCGTAATTTTCTTATGTGCACTGCATTTTACAATCGCTACTTGCAATGGCAAAGTAAGAGATTCAAGATGTTCATTCACCAACTGTCCATGCTGTATCTTAGTCCCATGCGAAGTCAGGAACCCACGCTCTCTCCACAAACGTCCAAAACTATGAGCCACACCAAACGCGTACTGGCTGTCAGTATACACAGTCACTCGTTTTCCTTTCGCCAACACACACGCTCTCATTAATGCAATCAACTCTGCTGCTTGCGCTGAATTATGTGGGATACGTGCAGCTTCAACAATCATATGCAAAGTCGTAATAGCATATGCTGCAGTCGTATCACCATTCGGAAGCTTGAAGCACGAACCATCAACCCACAAAGTACCATCACACTCTGGAAGAGGAATATCCCTAAGGTCTATCCTCCCTTTCGTTTCTTCCTCAGTTCTAAGGAAACAATCATGTTGTTCAATGTCGTCTGACTCAATCGAAATCGGCAACAACGTGGCTGGATTCAACGTGTTGCATCTCTTAATATGCACATGACTCGCTAACAAGGTCAATTCGTAACCCGACAACCAAGCACTAGTTAAGTGCTGTGTCTTGGTACGATTCAACAAGGTATCCACTGCATGTGGAACCATCACAATCAGTGTATTATCCATAACCAAACCAGCAGACTGTCGAATAGAAACAGCCGCTGCTGCTGTAGCTCTCAAACAACTCGGCAATGCTCTAGCTACCGGATCCAAAGTCGATGAAAAATAATTACATGGACGCTGCTTATCGCCAAACTGTTGAGTCAAGACTGACAATGCACATCCCTCTCTCTCGTGGACATACAATGTGAAAGGCTTACTGTAGTCGGGAGTACCCAACACAGGAGCCGAACACAACGCATTGCGTAATTCTGAAAAGTTCTTCCGACATTCATCAGTCCAAGGAATAGGATTTGGAGTATCCTTGACAGTAAGAGCTATCAAAGGTTTCGCGAGCAATGAGAAATTGGGGATCCACTGTCTACAGTACGATGTAATACCTAAGAAAGCACGCACTTCTCTCTGTGTCGTAGGCACACTGATTTTGGCAATGGCTTGAATTCTTTCTGGGGTCAGTTTCCTTCCCTCCTTCGATAAGAGGTGACCTAAGTAGGTAACTTCTTGTCGACATTATTCCAACTTCGAAAGAGAAAGCTTGTGATGGAAATCAGACAAGTGGCGTAACAACGACAAAGTAGCCTCTCTACAAATCTCTTGATTGTCGGAAGAAACTAACAAATCGTCAACGTACTGAATAAGAGCAGCACCATCAGGTAAAACCAGCAAATCAAGTTGCGTCTTCAAAGCTTGGCTATAGATCGATGGACTCTCGCAATAGCCTTGAGGAGCTCGCTTAACGCGGAAACTTCGTCCTCCTAAAGAGAATCCAAAAATGTCTCTACTTTCCACAGCAATCGGGATGCTGAAGAAAGCATTCTTCAAGTCAATCACCAAAAACCACGTGGCTGTAGCCGGGATCAAAGTCAGTAAAGCGGTGATAACAGGTACAACAGGAAATTGGGGAACAACAATCTTATTCACCTCGCGAAGATCGATCACGAACCTATATACAGGAGGCTGTGAAAAATCAGTTCTCTTCAGAACCGGCAAAACCGGACAATTGCACACATTACCTCTCGTTTCCTCAATCACACCCTTTTCAATCAGATCATAAATGATCGCCAAAAGTGCTCTCTCGCCATCACTCGAGATACGATACTGTGGAATGCATGATAACCTAGCATTTGCTTTCAATGTCACAACATTTGGCGGAATCTTTAAGAGCAGAGGGGGTAGGTGCGGCGCACAACTTGAATGTAGACTTTCAAGTTCAAGGAAACTTAGTTAGAGGTTATGTGTTTAAAGGTGCTCCTACAGGTGACGCAACTGTTCGGATGCATCCTAGAAATCAAAGAAGTTGAGTGCGCTACTGGGGTGTAGGCGCATCCCTGTGGTGGGCACACTTATGCAGGTTCTATGTGTCGGGTAACACATTGGATTCCAATAAAGTTCAGTGAAAAAGTTCCAAGTTATAAAGTTGTCGGATTTATTTGAAGATTTTCATTTCACAATTTTCATATGTTACTTCAAATTAAACATCAAATGATCGATTTGGTCTTCATCATTATATTAACGTGGCTCCGATGCATTTCGGACTAACCAAGTCCTTTCTCAAGGAGCACTACAACAGAGAATACAATAAAATGACCCAAATCAGTGATACAGCTAAATTAGCAGAACTAATGTACATTAGTGAATGGGTGGGTCAACCACATGCTACCCTCGGTAAATGATGAAACAAAGTGAAAGGTAAAAAGGTGATGAAACTCCAATGTTTGCAAGGGGTGATAGGCGGGAAGGTGCAAGGGAAAGCGAAGAACAAGGAAAGCTAATTGTGGAAGGTCAGGAATACCAGGGTCGTGCTACTAGAGGTGGAGGCTATTTAAAGAGTGCAAACGGGTGCATGCCGTGGGTGTCAGGGGAGGCTGGGGAAGTTATAGCAAGATAACAAATATCCTCGGGAAGCGAGGCTTACGTGGTTATCTTCGCATGGATTGCGGAGGCTGTAAGGAAAAAATAGTCGCAAAGATGCGTTAAACCCCGAGCGGGTTGAAGGATATGGGTAAACTAAACCGGAGAAGCCGGGGGGTGACTTACTGGAACTGGAGTCAATGCTTGCGTGCGGAGAGCCGAATTCAGGAAGCTGAAACTACGCGAAGTGAACGCGGAGTTTTAGAGTGAGGGGAGAATAAGATGGAAAGAGAAAAAGGACTGAAGAAAAACGAATAAAATGGTACGGCCATCTTGGAGAAGGAAAGGAAAGAATAAAACCATAGGAGGGTTGAAGAGGGTAACTTTCATCATGCTATAGCAACAATCAGTAGAGTAAAGATACATTGCATCAATGCAGTGCCAACACGGCATCATAAATAACAACTAAACTCAGTCCGGTCATTAAGACCAAATGGTTTCTGTGCTTGAAGTCTGTAGATCCAGGCTGTTTCTCTTTGCAAGAGAACCTTGTTATTGTCTCTTCCTTCAATCCTGGGGACAATTTCGAGAACCATATATTTTAATTGAGCCACGTTATGGTTTGCTTCATTGAAGTGGGTGGCTACATTTGATTTGGTGTTCTTGGTGTGGATATTTGACTTGTGTTCGTTCACACGGGTCTTTATTTTCCTGCTGGTTTTGCCCACATAAATTTTGCCACAAGGGCACTTTAAGAGGTAGATTAGATTGGAGGAGTCGCATGTGGCATCCACGTTTAGCTTGATGTTGAAGCCTCTCATGGGGTGATTGATGTTGTTTCCCTTAATGATGTTGTTACAATTATTACAGTGGTGACAAGGACGTGTCCCAGTGTGTTGATCCGAGCTGGTGTTGAGAGTGGTTTTTGATAGAATTTCTTTGATATTCATGGGTCGTGTGTATGCGAAAATGGGGGGTTCCTTAAAGAGATTTCCAAAGTCTGGTTCAGATGCCAAAATACGCCAGTGTTTAAGTATGATGTTCTTGTAACATTTACTGGTGGTAGAGTATCTAGATACGAGGACCATCCTCTGTGAATCAGTTTTTGAGGTGCTCCGGAGGGCATCAGTACGGGGAGTGGCAGTAGTTCTCTCGATAGCTTCCTTCAGTATTTCGTCAGGGTAACCTCTGTTAAGGAATCTTGACGCCATGGATTGGATTTGGTTCAATCTGGTGTCTGGATCAGATACTATACGAGTTACTCTCAACATCTGGCTTTAAGGTAAATGTCTTTTGAGGGAGTTCTGGTGGAAGCTACTATACAGTAGAGTGTTGTTACGATCTGTCGGTTTTCGGAATATGTCCGTCTGAATTCCCTGAGGAGTGATTTTGATTAGGGCGTCCAAGAATGCGATCTCTTGGTGGTTAATGTTCCACGTGAACTCTATCCGGTCATCCTTGGTGTTGAGGTTTGTTAAAGCGAGTTCAAGGTTTTCCTGTGTGTTCTTCCAAATGAAGAACAGGTCGTCTATGTAGCATACATAGAGTTTAAGATTGTCAGTCCAGGTTTTTTCTCCATAGATATGGTTGGATTCGAAGTTGCCCATATACAGGTTCGCGTAAGTAGGAGCCGCACAATTGCCCATGGCCATCTCGGACATTTGCAGGTACCATTTCTGTTCGTGTACAAAGTAGCTATGATACAAGGTGTATATCATAAGCTCAAGAATGAAGGATTTTAGAGGATCGTTAATGTCTGATTGGAGTAAGGCTTGTTCCACTGCAACAATCCCACCTTCGTGGGGAATGGAAGTGTACAGGCTTTTAACGTCTGCTGTGCACAAGATTACTTTTTCGTTTTCATTGATTTGTGTGGAAGAAAGTCTGTTTATAAACTCTGTGGTGTCTTTAATGTAGCTTTGTAGGCCGGAGACCATGGGTTGTAGATATCGATCTATAAATTTGCCCGTTGGTTCATGTATCGACCCTCTTGTCGAGACAATTGGACGGAATAGGGGATCCGTGAGGTTTTTGTGTATCTTCGGTAGCATAGTGATAGTGGGGCTCCTGGGATATTCTACTAACAGGTATTTTTTAGTCCTCTCATCGATGATGCCATCGGATGTCGCTCTGTCAATTATTCCTGTCAGTTCCGTTTTGAATTCTCCTGTGGGATTCCCTTCTAAGGGTAGGTAGACATTGGAGTCCAGGACATGTTCTGCGATCCGTTGATCGTATAATTGCGTGTTGAGAATGACAAGGGCACCCCCTTTATCTGCTTTCAGACATTTAATAGAAGGATTCCTGGCAATGTTCTTTAAAGTATCCAAATCTTTATTAGTGATGTTTTCATGAGTCTTCTTGCGATAGTTGTTTTGGCGATGTCTTGTTTCACCAAGGCTCTTATGACTTGCGGGAGGCATAAAGGTGCTTGAGGGTCGCAGGCCCAAAAGTAGATCTGGTTTGGGGTCCTTAGGTGGTTCTAAAACTTTTTCGAAGAAATGTTTTAACCGTAGTTTCCTGGTTAATTTAAAAGTGCTAACTTCAAGTTCAAGCAGGTTGGTGTTGCTTGTGGGGACAAATGACATTCCCTTTTGAAGGAACCTGGTTTCGTGGCTGGTCAGAGCGGTGTCAGAGATATTGATTACTAACGATTCCTCTTTGTTTTCGGCTTGGTTTTCAGGGGTTGTTGGGTACCTTCGTTGTCTTTTTTCTGCCCTTTTGCCCCGTCTGGGTCGTCGGTTCTGTCTGGGCTTATCTCTAAAAAAGGCTCAGTGATGGTTGCATCAACGTTAAGTGTCGACGGTGTTTCACTGGGTGTGGTTGTGGAAGACGAGGCTCCAGCTGGAGTTCTTTTTGGTGGGCGGTTAGAGGTGTCACTCCCAGAAGATGAGGTGTCTGTGTTAGGATTGAATGGTTTATTCCTGCGGCGTTGGGCGTAAACATCCGCCCACGTATATACCTCCCCTAGCTTGTAATCCAAGGTGTCCCGGCGGAATTTCCGAATCTTGCGGTCATTGATATCCTTAGTGTGTCTGTCTAGTTGTTTGTTGATATCTTCTAGGGTTGCGGTAAGTTCTTCTGGTGAAATAGAGTCTTTGAGTTCGTTTTCGATGGTTGTAATTTCTTGTGTCAATTCCACTAAAATACCTGATAGTTCCTCGACGATTAGTAATATAAGATCCAGACTGCACTTGTTAAGAATGGCGTTCCATCTTTCAACAAACGCTTTCGAGTTCTTGCATAAAGATGGTTTGAGGGCGATCCGTAGGCCTCGGGGAATGTGGAGAACTTTATGGTACTTAATTAAGGTGTTGGCGTGAAGCTTTTGATTAATGCGCCTTTTCGATAAATACAAGAGTTGTTTGATGCATTGCTCTTTGGATCTACTGGTTGTAGTTTCAGTCAAATCCTCGTTGATGAGGGCATAGATTCTCTCTGTTGCTTCAGTGTCGAATGCTAGTGTCTCAGCTCGTGCTTCCCTCAACTTAGAGATTTCCTCGTATTGCATTTTTCGACCTTTTGATGAACTCAGGGGTGAACGTGTGCTGCCTGCCCAGTGAACAGTAAAGGCAATATAAGCAGAGGGGGTAGGTGCGGTGCGCAACTTGAATGTAGACTGTCAAGTTCAAGGAAACTTAGTTAGAGGTTATGTGTTTAAAGGTGCTCCTACAGGTGACGCAACTGTTCTGATGCGTCCTAGAAATCAAAGAAGTTGAGTGCGCTACTGGGGTGTAGGCGCATCCCTGTGGTGGGCACACTTATGCAGGTTCTATGTGTCGGGTAACACATTGGATTCCAATAAAGTTCAGTGAAAAAGTTCCAAGTTATAAAGTTGTCGGATTTATTTGAAGATTTTCATTTCACAATTTTCATATGTTACTTCAAATTAAACATCAAATGATCGATTTAGTCTTCACCATTAGATTAACGTGGCTCCGATGCATTTCGGACTAACCAAGTCCTTTCTCAAGGAGCACTACAACAGAGAATACAATAAAATGACCCAAATCAGTGATACAGCTAAATTAGCAGAACTAATGTACATGAGTGATTGGGTGGGTCAACCACATGCTACCCTCGGTGAATGATGAAACAAAGTGAAAGGTAAAAAGGTGATGAAACTCCAATGTTTGCAAGGGGTGATAGGCGGGAAGGTGTAAGGGAAAGCGAAGAACAAGGAAAGCTAATTGTGGAAGGTCAGGAATACCAGGGTCGTGCTACTAGAGATGGAGGCTATTTAAAGAGTGCAAACGGGTGCATGCCGTGGGTGTCAGGGGAGGTTGGGGAAGTTATAGCAAGATAACAAATATCCTCGGGAAGCGAGGCTTACGTGGTTATCTTCGCATGGATTGCGAAGGCTGTAAGGAAAAAATAGTCGCAAAGATGCGTTAAACCCCGAGCGGGTTGAAGGATATGGGTAAACTAAACCGGAGAAGCCGGGGGGTGACTTACTGGAACTGGAGTCAATGCTTGCGTGCGGAGAGCCGGTTTCAGGAAGCTGAAACTACGCGAAGTGAACGCGGAGTTTTAGAGTGAGGGGAGAATAAGATGGAAAGAGAAAAAGGACTGAAGAAAAACGAAGAAAATGGTACGGCCATCTTGAAAGTCCTTTTTCTCTTTCCATCTTATTCTTATTAAGACTTGGTTAGTCCGAAATACATCGGAGCCACGTTAATCTAATGATGAAGACTAAATCGATCATTTGATGTTTAATTTGAAGTAACATATGAAAATTGTGAAATGAAAATCTTCAAATAAATCCGACAACTTTATAACTTGGAACTTTTTCACTGAACTTTATTGGAATCCAATGTGTTACCCAACACATAGAACCTGCATAAGTGTGCCCACCACAGGGATGCGCGTACACCCCAGTAGCGCACTCAACTTCTTTGGAATCTTTAAGAGGCCTACATCGTTTGGACCAGTAGCCCAAAGGGAATCAGGGAGAGAAGACAATTCAGGTGGAAGTCGATCTTTAGACAAGTACATCGGAGAGATCACTCTCTCACCCAATGTAAGGCGTACTCCCGAAGGAGAACAATATAGCGTGACATACAATCTCTTTAACAAGTCCAATCCCAACAAGTTCTCACCACAACCAGTCGTCAAAATGAGGGGTGCTTCGAAGTTACGTGGTCCAACAGAAATAGACAACGGACTAGAAATCGGATTCGTAACCGGGGCGCCAGAAAAACCTACTGAAACATTCTTTAAGCCAGACAAAGGTGCGCCAGGGAGTTTAGAGTACATAATAGAACTCTTCGCAGCACCAGTATCCAACAGAAAAGGCTCTGACACACCTGATGCAATCACTTCAACATAGGGTACACTCTGATCTACTGGAACTGAAACAACTCCCTCTCTTTGTCCATGGCTGTCCTAGCAATCATTACCATCCACTTCCTCATCTTCGACATAGTAATCGTCCGCATAGTACTGTGCCGTCCTACCAGACGCACCATTCTGCTGATCAAAGCTATTCATAGAGTTCTTTGGAGGCAAAGAACGCGTATTCTGACCTCGACCTCTACCTCTAGGAACTTGTTGAGTACCTCGACCTCTCATACAGAAGCACCATTCGTGCGCTATAACAGAATCGGACAACTACTCTTGAAATGGCCCTCTTCTTTGCAATACGCACACTGATTAGGACCTACGGGAAAACGCTGTTGAGAAGACTCGAACCTTTGCGAGTTTTTCTGATATTGCTGATTTTGCTGATAATCGCGCTGATTAGTACGGGCAAATAAGCTTGTTGTAGAAGAACTTTAGACTTCAATTCCTTAGTCTTCCTATCCGCTTTCTCTAACTCATCCTTGTTCCTATTTTCATAGTACTGGGCAGTAGCTAAAATCTGCGCTGACGTGGAAACAGCCCAAGCACTCTCAGAATCCTTCAGCTTATTGCACAATTCGGGAAGCAAATTATGAACAAATTTGTCGACGAACAACCGTTGACCACCTTCGGTAGTCATGTCCTGACCACTGTGGTCTACAAAGTTCTCTTCGAACCGCGTGAAAAAGTCGGACACAGACTCGTCTTTCTTCTGCTTGCATGCAGATGACTTGTCCCAATTAACACGCACTTCAGGCATTGGAGTCTTCATATAATCAATAATTCTACTAGGAAGGTGAGCAATCAAATCCTCTGGCTTAGCACCACCTACTTGTCTATTATCTGCATCTCTAAGATTATTCCATGTCTCACCTATTTCCTGCGCATGATCCGAATGACGAATCTTACCCCAGATAGGTTGTGGAACAACATTCCCAAACAACATGTCTATGTCTGCCAGATTCATGATACATGAACCCGCAGTCTGAGTTAGCTCCTTATAAAACCCCGTTGGATTTTTGAGCGGATCAGGCAAAGACTGCTTAAGAGTTAAAACTTCCGCACGTTTCCAAGGAACATGTACCCAAACACGCTGAAAGTGTGGCAGAATAGCTGGATTAACAGCTGCATCACCAGGTCTCCAAACTGGAGGAACCTCACGCATCGGATATTGACGCGCCTTCCTCCTAACTGACAAATCAGGCTCAAACAATCGCCCAGAAGGAGATGCATTCCGTAATGACAACAACGTACCAACTGCTTTCTTAATCTCGAGACCCACAACAGTCCCTTTCGCAAACTCAGAACGTATACGGTACAACTCAGGCGGAGTTTGACCTACCTCACTATCTTCCCATTGTTCACGAAGGAACGAACACATCATATCAAAAACGTACCGTTGTTTTGGTGCTTCCCATTGCTGGAAAACATCCATAACACCCTCAAGGTCATAATGCGAAGGATACGAAACCCATTTACGTGCTAAGTGATCTAACACTGTCCTTTCATTAGCATCAGGCAACTGACTACGAGATTGCCTACGCTCAACAACAGGAGACATACCCAATGAACCCAACAGAGGAGAAAAGAGACTAGCAAATGCATCAGTCATTCTCTGTCGAGCAGAAGGAGAAGGTGACAAAAGAATAGGAGACGAAGCAGAATGAGAGGAAACCAGAGACGAAACAGGAGGAGTATACAAGACAGGCGTAGGAGTAGCAGACGAAGGAAGTAGCAAAGGCGGTGGCCCTTGAGAAGGCTGCACCAAAGGAATAGGAGCCAACGGAAGAGGAGCTGGCTGTTGAGGAATCGCAGGTGATAAAGTAACCGGAGAATGCGCAACTACAACTGTCTGTGGAGGTGCCGTAGCATTCTGTGCATAAGGGGGTGGCGAACTCAATAGATGTGACATTAAAGGATCTTTCACAAGATCTTTCTTCTCGTCTGGCTGTTGAGGTGGCAAAGCTGGGTAGCACTTATCTACCACTAATTTACGGACCCTAAGCATCTGTTCGCTCTCTTGTTCTTCATTATCCCTAAAATGTATTGCAGCTTGCACCATTGACATACCTCGTTCTCGTTTATTCTTCTTCGCTAACTTAATTTCTTTCTGTTTGGCTTTGTTGAGCCATATGCGGAAAGAGTCAAACATCGCCGGCCGGGTTTTCTTCTTGAACAGTTTAACTTCGAGATTGTCTAAAATCTCAGTTTCAAAGCTACCATAATGGGGCCACTGTAGGACACCGTTTTTTCTAGTGTATTTTACCCATATTTCATTATACCCGATGGGGCCCACTCCATGTTTTACGTAAAGCTCATAGGTCGGAGTTCCAATCGGAGGAACCGGACACGAATCCTCCAAACGGGAATCCCTAGTACAACCAAAACCAAATATCTTTCAAAGTCTGCTAAGACCAGGCATCTTCGCTCACTAGTCTAGCGCTTCAAACTTCAAGGGAAATCTTAAAACGATAGCCTTGTGAAAACACGAGTCCCTCTGCTTTGTGGCCTGCAGGTATCAAATCAAAGCGATCCCGAAGGATACCTAAACAAAACTAAGGACTGGGAGATGCTCCACTCATACTTAACTGAAATGTCGATGGCGTCACCAGAAGACCCGTCTTTTGTCTTGCTCTACAAATCGTCTAATGCCTCCAAGACAGGGCGACAGTCAGGGCAGCAGTCTTTCGTAGCCGTCGGAAAACGGGGAACCTTGCAGCAAAGACTTTCGGACCAGGACGACATATAGGGGTCGATGAAGTGGCAGGCCTTCCTCCAGAATTTCCACACGAAGCTCCTCACGATCTTCGGGCTTGGACCGGTACTGCTGAAGTCGTTGAGCGCCAACTGAAGAACCGGGTCTTAGAACCCAGCGGCGCTAGGGATAACGCCCGATGTCTTCGATTCCCCTGCCTCTGCAAACAGAGACACGGGACACTTCTTGATGACGACAAAGACCAAGTTTTATTGGCTGCAACTAGGAACAGAGGTCTACGAAGCACAACACGGTTGGTTCGCTAGAGACTGCACAAATTCAAGGAGCGGAGCATCGTTTTTTATGCTAAAATTCACATTCCTGGCTAGCATCAATTACGTACAAATTGACCAATGGAAACATGACATTTCAAAAGTATCGCATGACGACAATCCCACTTACCGTTGTACAGCCCACCAGAAATGACCAAGCACATTCCAATATTCCTGTTCGATCAGGCAGGACAAACCCATCATAAAGACCTCAACCCAAATCAGTGATTAAGCCATAAAGGAAGGAACAGAAACAGATGAGAAGCAAGATAGAAGGGTGTGTGCATGTACCATAAACTCAGCAATGTCCTGCTCTTTGATCTTTATCTGACCAGCTGCTTAACAAGGAACTGGCTCAGTGAGGTCAGCCTCGGGCAAGGGAGTCAGTTCGGCCAGGTCACGCAAAAGTCAGCTAAGGTGTACGTGTCTTAAGGACTCGTTCGGCCATAGTCATTGGCCTATGTGAGGGCAACCACACAAAATGGCTGCCGCACACAAAATGGAACCCGAGGATTCAAACGAAATCCCTGAATACGTAGTGTTCTCATTGATCGATTATGAAGAAAACACTCGTACACACCGCACTCGGGATTTGCGGTCCGCTGATACCAAAATCGTCTATATCCGACGACCTTTATTGAACGGGTTCAAAATCTACGAACCACGGACCCTCGAACTACAGAACCACAGGCTGTTGGAAACGGAATTTGGGGACCCCCTTCAGGGTCCCATCCATCGTGGGCCACTGTAAGTGGCCCTGGGGGCACGTGTAGTGCTCCCACTCCTCCATGCACTGTGTGCCATGCAGCGCATGGTGCATGGCACACGGTCCATGGACATGCAGGAAGTGCTTCTTTTCACAGCAGCTTGTGCTGCAGCCCTTTTCTTGGGCACCAGCACAAGCCACCTTGAAAAGAAGCACTTTCCAACTGCCAGCTTGGCAGTCGCATCGTAATTCAGCGGGCAGACCGCCACCTGCTTGCCTGGCGGTTTCTGACTACCACAATAGCAAGCAGCAGTCCGACCGCTGCTATTGTAATGAGGTCCTTGGTTATTTTAGTCCTGTCAGATGCCTTGCTCTATCATACTAGTGCTGGGAAGCCCCTTGGGGTACATAGCACAAAAGTACCCTCGGGTCTGAAAACAAAGAGACGTGTTGGCTGATAAAGAAGGTGTCCGTTTAAAGGACAGTTTCCCTCACCCACCAAAGGTGGCATGCTTCATCATTGGGGAACCTCCTCGCACCATGAAGCGTAGTCATGGTGTGGGCTACAACTCCCCCACTGAGAGTGAGGAGCTCAGGGATGTTTTATAAATCAGAAGGGTTATTACAAAAACCCATTGAGTTTTGAGATGTGGAGAGGGAAGCAGTGCAGATGATTGGGTAAGTTAAAACTAGCTACAGTGTTTACCACATGTCTTTATTCAAGCTACTATGAGCTAGGATTAAAATCAAAGGCCACAATGGGAACCATCGAATCCAGTCGTGCTATGCTAAGGTCAACATGTTTCAGCCAGTGACCTTAGGAGGGTTGTGTCTTTCATTAGGATCAAAAGTGAGCTACTGGTGTAAAAAGTGATGTATACAAAAACCAGTGCGAGTGATGTATACAAAAACAGGTGTGAAACTACATTATATTATATTAGCTAGATACAGAACCAGTAATCCAAGGTTTTCAGTAAAGTAGATTCACTGGTGGTGCCTGTAGGGGAACACAAGATACATACCATACAGTGTTGAGAACTTTAGACAGATCTCCATACAGCCAACTACTAAAATGTTGTTATGAGAATAAGTCGAACATAGTGATCATATGAATGTTTAGGATGAAGGAGTCCCTCTTCCAGCGCCTGCCCCATTGAGAGTCTATTAGTCGGTATTTCAGTAATTTTTGCAAATAAAAATAACAAGACATCATAATGAGGTGTCTGGAAAAGAAGCACTTACTTGCAATAGTCAGGTCTAGTGCCTCAGCTGTCCTTGCAATGGATGCTCAAGGAGCAAGTGCATCTCAAACCTGGCTGATAAAGGTGGGGACGTTACCAATCATATGTATAGTGAAGGTGTTACAACAAGCGTGGTTAACATGAGGACCAAATCGCCATATAGTCTTATTAGAGGCGAGGTAGAAACGAAAGAATCAAAAGAAACATTATTGAGAAGGAGGGGGAAGATTTTCAAAATTGAATGATTATATGTAACTACAATTTTGTATGGGGGTTACATGTATGCGTGCCTAGAAGCATCTGGTCCATAATGGGAATGATGTAAACCAAAATGATCTCTGTTATTGTTATATAGTACACAAAACTATACTGGGTATGTGGCATGTAGTAAAATGACCCATTACAAATGAGGTAGGGGTAGGCGAACAAGGAGGGGAAAGTCGACCTAGGTCAAGCCGTGCAAATGGCACAGCAGGCTATGGCAGGTGTTTCACGGCTTGGCATTGCAAATGATGTATGTTTGACGTTGGCAAAAGTCTGGCATGTGTGATCTTTGCATGCAGACTGAGTGCCGGCATATTATACAAGATTTCACTTTGGTGCGATAGTAACCCAAAGAACTCACTAATATTGTTAAATAATACACAAATCTATGCTGGGTGTGTGGTATGCATTAGAACGAGTCATTATAAATTAGGTGATATGGGGAATGGGGGGGGGGGGGGGAGTCCACCTCGATACAGCCATGCGGAAGGCACAATAGGCTATGTCAGGTGTTACGTGGCTACGCATTGCAAATGACTGATGTCATCGTCGGCCGAAGTCCGGAATGTGTAATCTCTGCATGAAGGCAGAGAGCCTGCATATTTTACAAAATCCCAACTAGGTACGATTGTGGGGGAGGCAGCTGGCCATTCCGAAGGACGGGAGCAGCGGTGAGCATTCAGGAGTCAGGAGTTTTGTGCCTGGGCAGACCCCTTCACCGAGTACTCGCTGTTTAGTAGCAAGGTATGCTACGAAATGTAGTCTCTAGGGATCATTTCCAAACATACCGGCTCCAGGAGGGGTCGTTTCACCGCACCAGCACAGCGCCACTGGGTCCCTGACGTTGTGGCCGCCCCCGCCGCTGTGCAGCGCCATCGCACGGCCGCGGAGCGGAGCGGACCACAACTCCCAGCGTGCCTAGCAGTTTCCACCGCCCACTTCCTGTTCAAGCGCCAGGAGGCGCAACAAAAGGCAGCAGCACCCGGTGAGGTGTGGGGATCATTTCCAAACATACCGGCTCCAGGAGGGGTCGTTTCACCGCACCAGCACAGCGCCACTGGGTCCCTGACGTTGTGGCCGCCCCCGCCGCTGTGCAGCGCCATCGCACGGCCGCGGAGCGGAGCGGACCACAACTCCCAGCGTGCCTAGCAGTTTCCACCGCCCACTTCCTGTTCAAGCGCCAGGAGGCGCAACAAAAGGCAGCAGCACCCGGTGAGGTGTGGGGATCATTTCCAAACATACCGGCTCCAGGAGGGGTCGTTTCACCGCACCAGCACAGCGCCACTGGGTCCCTGACGTTGTGGCCGCCCCCGCCGCTGTGCAGCGCCATCGCACGGCCGCGGAGCGGAGCGGACCACAACTCCCAGCGTGCCTAGCAGTTTCCACCGCCCACTTCCTGTTCAAGCGCCAGGAGGCGCAACAAAAGGCAACAGCCCCCTCCGCCTCGCGGACGCGCGCGAGCAGCGCCGGGCGGAGCCCGGGCAGAGGGCGGGCCGACTGTGGCCGTCAGGGGACGACAGAGGACAGGACAGGCCGGTCCTCTAACATCTAACTCCAGTCATGGGTAAGAGAAAACTCCAGACATCGCTCACAGGGGGAACCAGCAAAGTTAAAATGGCACGTAAAACTAGTGCTCCCGAAAGTATCTTGACATATCTAACATCAGCTGTTGGGAAGCTTAATAAGGAAATTGCTGAGACAGAACGGGAACTTGGTCTGGAGGGAGCTTCGATTGAACATAATGAGCTAAGGATACCCTTAGAGCCCAATATTGTTATTAACAGTGCCTGTGACAACATTCCTAAGGCTCAACAGTCAGTGCATCAGGAGCACTCCACAGGGGTATCTGACCCCCCTGTGCGCGCCCAAGCACTAGTGGGGGATGCCAAGACATGTAAAACTAGGAAAAGAGCGAGATCATATAAAACTCTACCCTCACAATATAGAGCCACTACCAAATCACGACAAACCTCAACTAAATTTGAAGGCTCTATTAAGGATCTGATAGAAAGGGTATTAACTGACACTATTGAATCCACACTCATTAAGATCTCAAGTGATATAGTAGAAACCCTGAAAGAGTGTGTAGCAGGTATTATAACCCGATGTGAGAGGATGAACTCCCTGTTGCTCCAAAAAGTGGCAGAGCATTTAGTAAAGGATCCACTGCATCCCACAGGGCACACCAGCCAACCCATGGAGGTGACCAATACTGAAAATACAATGCCCAAAACAGCACACCTGCCGCTCATTCCATCAGCGATTCCTACAAATAATCCCAAAGCTGCTGGAAACACTCTGCACCCCAGCAGGCAGAACAACTCGGACTCCAATACTTGTGAGGTAAATGAAGGGGCTACAGACAACACATCTCACAAGAGAACGGGGCATGGTTTGTATCCCAAGCCTATGGTGAATCTACCCCCCGAGGCAACTCCTTTCGTGGCAGTCTTGGTGAATGTCCCAAAACTTAATCTGGGAGAATCAGAAACCCAACTAACTCTTATGGAAAACGTAAAGAGTTGGTGCGACAAAAACTGCACAGGCCCCAGTGATGTTTCTGCACATATTAGCTTGGCGAGAAGAGTTACTTGGTTGGGCCCGACGGCCAAACGTTTCCCTGATGATTGTGTCATCGTTAACTTTAGGAATCCACACGTTTGCTCAAGACTCTTTTGGGATGCAACTGACATTATCCAAGGGCAAATACGTGCAGTCCCACTAGGCTTTTTCTATCCTCGCCCAACACAACAAACCATCCGGGACTTAGCTCATAGGAAAAATATCCCAAAACAAAAAGTGCATCTAGCCAGTTGGGCCACTTTACCCCTTAGCTCATATCTTACCCTAGACAGTCACCACCAAGCAGCTCTGACTCCAGGTCTGGAGCTAAGTAACCGCTTTGATGCACTCACAACCCTGGATACAAACATCTGACTGGGCACCGAGATGGGGCAGCAGGAACCTTCTGGGTCTAAAGAGGTTGTAAGAACCATGAAGCTAATGACTTGGAATATCTCAGGCCTACAAACTAAAAGAGAAGACAAAAAATGGCTTGAAATCATTAAGCAACATGAAGTGATTGCACTCCAAGAAACATGGGACACCGAATGCAACTTTTGGGTGGAAGGATATGTATCCCACTTTAAAGCAGCACAAAAGTCTATTAGAGGCAGAAGCAAGGGAGGTCTTGCACTATTAACCTCAGTACATCATATGGGGGTGATGAAAATTATAGACATCAACTCCCCTAACTGTCTCATTTTAGAGGTCTTGATGAATACGGGGGAAAAACTCCTATATGTCAATTTTTATAATTCAACAGAAGGGTCCCAAGGAGGTGAAAACATCCTAATGTTGACTGATTTTTTAAACAATTACAAGAAGAGTCAAACTACTTTGGTTTATTACATTGTTTTTGGTGATTTTAACACACATCTCTGTCAGCTTAACTGTTATAACGGAAAATTCTATGATGATGACTATTTGACTCACCGCACTTTGAACACTCTGCTAAGGGGGGCGCTTTAGAAGAATTGTTGATTGATATGGATATGTCTGAACCAGCTTTTGCGAACCCGAAAGACAGAGTGGCAACATATAGTGCGAGAGGTAGTAACACTATCATTGACTATATTTTTGTGTCACCTAGTATCCTCATGAATGTTATTTCATATAACGCCATTATAACAGCATTTAGTGACCATAACCCGGTCGTTATGGAACTATCTAACATAAACCCTACTGTAGTAAATTATGACCATCAGTCAACATATCCTACAGTAGTCCAGGCTCACGACCAAGGTAGACGGGTTAAATGGTCTAAGATTAATGTTGAGGAATTTTTTATCAAATTGTGTGACGATTTAAGTGAGGAACTTAACATATGTAGGGATCCGCTAACAACTGGAGGAAATGTTACTAATGCTTTTTGTACCATATGCAAAAGTGTCGCTGAGGCACTCACAATCAAATCATCTGACAAACCGCGATTGGCACAGGGATGGTTCAATGCCGATTGCTCAAAGGCGCATAAAACTCTTCTAGAAGCCCTTAAATGTAAGCCTCGAAATATAACTGTAGTGTCCCAATTGAGGAAAGTTTATAGGAGTACGATAGAGGCTCGTAAAAAAGAACTAAAACATAGGGCCTGGGAAGCACTTTATGAAAACCTTACTTTAAAAGACAGTGCAAAATTTTGGAAAATAGTGAACTCCCCTTTGTTTAGTGGTAATGAGAATGAGATATTAGAGGCTAATATCACGGAGAAACAATGGCTAGATCACTTTGAAAACATCTATGGAAGTAAGGCCCTTACTACCCCTTTTACTCCTATAGATTCTGTACCTACTGACATGCCATTAAGGGTTTCGGTAAAAGAAGTACTAAATGCAATCGAAAATACTGCCGGCGGGAAAGCTCCAGGCCCGGATGGGGTACCCGCCGATATGTACAAAGCTCATCCCCACATATGGGCAGTAGTACTCGCGAATGTTTTTAATCTAGCATGTATGAATTTGAATGATACCCCCACTACTTGGTCACACTCAGTTATTATTCCAATTTTTAAGAAGGGGCAAAGGGGTGACCCTAGGTGTTATAGACCTATATCGTTACTCGATTCTTCATTTAAGATTCTTGGCAAAGTCATTTTAAATAAAATCAACTTATGGGAAAAGGAAAATGCAATTTTATGTGATACTCAATATGGATTTAGAACAGGGAGGGGTACTGAGGAGCAGTGTCTTAACTTATACATGACTGTTTCTAAATATACTGCTGCTTCTAGCGGGTCAATCCACCTTGCTTTTATGGACCTGTCCACAGCGTTCGACTTAGTAAATAGGTCGAAGCTGTGGACAATTCTCTCTGAGTTGGGTCTAGACCCCGCTTTCTTAGCTTTTTTGCACAGCGACCTGACGGCATCGGTCCGGATGACTACAGGTGGCAAGTGCACTAAGGGGTTTAGATCAGCTAGAGGGGTGAGACAGGGGTGCATTTTGGCCCCCATGTTATTCTCCTTGTACATTAATTCCCTGTATTCTGTCTTAAAAACTGCTACCCCAGATATACCTATGATGGGAGGGTCACCGTTGCCCGTACTGATGTACGCCGACGACACAGTCCTCATTGCCAGAACCCCTAATGGTCTACAGCTGCTCCTTGACTCGTTTGGAGCATTTATGGAAAAACTAGACCTGGTTGTAAATATGGATAAATCACACGTTATGTCCATAGGGAAAGGAAAGAACACCACCAAAACCCTGCGATGTAATGGAGTGATTTTAACTAAAGTTAAAACATTTACATACCTAGGAGTCATTTTTGACGACAGGGGCACCTGGACTCCACAGGTGGTTAATAAAGCAATGGCGATCCGACGGTCATTTGGAGCGATACAGAGCTTCGCTAAAAGACTGGGGGGTAAACCAACGGAAGCCATTCTCAAACTGTATAGAGCCAAGACCTTGGCTCTGGCTAGATACGGGGCAGGGATTTGGGGTTTCAGGGATTTGGCCCTGATACAGAAGGAGGAGAATAGGTCCATGCGTTCATTATTGGGCTTACCACAGTCCACACCCATCTTTTCTGTTTTAATTGAATTAGGGCAAGGTTACATCGAAGACACCCTTAACCTGGCCCCACTACTTCTTTGGGTGAAAATGTGGCTGAACCCAAACCTGACGCTAAACCGCCAAATTATTACTGACTGCATGGGGAGAGACAGAGCTAATGATATTAAATGGCTGAGTTATATTAAGGCTGCTGCTACCCTCCTGGGTCGTGTTGACCTGTATAGCAACCCCGAGAGGCTGTGCAATGAAGATGTTACATGGATCAAAACACAATTTTTAGAGTCTAGGAACATGCGGCGAGAAGCACAAGAAATAGAGAAAACTACTGTGAGGGCTCACTATATTGTTGTATCCACCATGTCCATCCAGCCGTATTTAAGGGTAGTGAACAGGCCGTATCATCGGTGGCTTCTCACCAAATTCCGTTTCAACCAGATGCACCTTCTTCTGGGAGAATACCAGAAATGGAATAAACCAAGGGATAATACCCCATGTAAATGTGATTCCTTTTCCGACCAAGACCTGACCCATTTTGTATTTTTCTGTCCCTTTTTTGCGGAGGGGAGAAAAAAATACATACTACCACTGATGAGAAATAGGGGATTTATGCAAGTGAAACCTGCATTGCTGTTTTTACAAATTATGGAGACCCCTATTGTGATGTATGGGGTGGCAAGCTTTTTGGTGGCAGCCATGAGAGCTAAACGTCTCAGATCAATGAATTCCATAAATATTGATTGAATCACGTAAATTTAGGTGTAGTATATTACACAACCCATGTCTGTAGATTTGTATAAATAACTTGCACCATATAGTTTTTTTGTTGTTTTCTGAAATTGCCAATGAATGAATTACTTATAGAATATAAATGTGATGTTGAATTAAGGGGTTTTGAATTTACTTTAAAAAGTAAAATGAAAAAAGTAAAAAGTAAAAAGGAAAATGAAAAAGTAACACCTGACCCCGATTTCCCCTTCATAATTGTTCTTTTTTAATGTCTTTTAAAATGCTTTTATATGTATACCACATCCCTGAACCGTATTGTTTAAATATGAATGAAATGCCATCTCCATCTTTATATTTTTTTATATATTTCTTTATATGTTTTGATATGCCTTATATGCCT
Source organism: Lissotriton vulgaris (assembly GCF_964263255.1). Classification (NCBI taxonomy): domain Eukaryota; kingdom Metazoa; phylum Chordata; class Amphibia; order Caudata; family Salamandridae; genus Lissotriton; species Lissotriton vulgaris. The sequence continues at coordinate 743,521,542 of NC_141697.1, read as the reverse complement.
TATATGTGTTGATATGTGTTTATGTGTGTTGTAGTATACTTTTATGATTTTAACTAATCGAATAAAGTATTTTTGACTCTGACTCTGACTCTAGTCTCTAGGTTCTGAAAAGGCTACATTTAAAGTAATAAGAGCAGAGCCCGAAGAGAATAAATACTGAAACGTATGACGCAACACAGACCTCGCACATGGGCACTATAATGGGGCATTCAGGTGAGGTAGTGAAGGATGAACACAACATTAAAGTGTGTGGGGCCATCAGAGTGTTTTATTAACCTTCCCCCTGGCGATGTCAGCAGTGTATCCTCTTCTCTGGAGAATGTACATATCATGTGAGTGACAGCTATTGTAGACAATGATGGGCTTATGCATGGCATTCTTAGTGTAGCGTTCTGGGAGATGTAGTATGAAAGAGATGGAAGATCATTAGACACAGGGAATGACAAGGTGTTTTCTCATCCAGCCATGGGAAATTGGCTGAGTCACGCGAGAGCAAGCCATAGTACTTCTTTGTTGAGACCCCTTTCTGCAGTGCCCAATCTTAACACCCATCACTGTTCAATCCTAAGAAGAGTTTTTTTTCAAGTTGGGCGTTGTGAATGGTAAATTAGGTTTGTCCAGAACTGTCCATCTCAAGTACTCTAGAGGGTGTTTTTTCTCCGGGAAGTGTTTGGTAAGCTTGGTAGCTTGTTTCTTGCATCTTATAGTGCTTTTATGTTCCATAATTCGAGTGTTGACTCTGTGAGTAATCATACCCACATATCTCAAGTTGCAAGGACAGATTTTAGATTTAGTTTATTGTACAGTTAAAAACTCACAATTTTAAAACGTAAAAATATTTAAAAGAAGTCAATGGCTACATGTAAAACGTAAAATGAGCGGGTGGCTCACATATTTAAGATCATTAAAGTCTCATGTTCGATTTAGTAAAGTCCTTTGGGGTTAGGGGGACAAGGTGCTTGCAGATTTAAGAGTCAAGGGTCTCCGGTGAGGTTAGCGCTGTTTTGGTTTGGCTGGTGCTTCGAGTGAAGCCTCTGGTTCTTTCGTTTAGTCTTGTAGTCACTATGTCGAAAAATGTTGTTATTCTGCAGTTTAGCTGGGTTTCTTCAGGATTAAAACAGAGCATCACAGCTTGCCTGCAGCTTGTTATGCCCTTCTGGTTCCATAGGACCTGAAGCAGAGAACGCCTTATATCCAAGAGGGTTGTGCAGATGCAGATGATATGTATGAGGTCCTTTTTCCCAGAAAGACAGAGTCCGCAGCGGTTTGCTGAGTTTTCCCTTTTCCATGGTGCCAGGTGGGGTGCCATAGGTATGTTGCTGAGGCGCATGTTGAGAAATTTGTTTTTTGTTTTCTGTGTGAGGCCCGTTGTTAAGTACTCTTGTGGTTTTAGAGCACTGTAGCCTTTCAACACTACCCATCCATGCGATCTCTTGGCTAGGGTGGCTTTGTCCGCAATGGATGAAACCATCTTGGTGACTTTCGACACCACTTTTTTGAAGGTGCCAGGATCAGTTGATGACTCCCATAGGTTTGTTAATCCTAAGGTCTCCAGTGATTCCATTAGGTAATCCCTTGCAGGTGAGTTGTCTCTAACGGACAGTTCAGTCCAGAGGTGGGCATTTAAGGATCTGCGGTCGGTGTCTCTGATTTTCCGCCAACTTTTTATGTATGCGCCTCTTTTCTCCACTGTTTGTTTCTGCAATCCAAATTCAAGACGGATTTGAGCGGTGATGAGTAGGTGGGAAGATGGAATATTGCCCTGTATGCTCAACTGATGGTATTGTCTAACGTTGTTGCGTCTCTGCCTTGCATGGATTCACTGCCGTAAGTGAGCATAGGCTGTAAGCAAGCTCTTATTACCTGTAGGAGAGGGCCCAGTGACCAGTCAGGGAGAGCTTTCTGCAAAGGCTTTATCGATAGATGGAATGTCGTGCCCTTCCCACAGATGGCCTCTAGTTGATGTTTGAAAGAGCCATTGCCATCTATTATGACACCTAGGTATTTATAAGAGGCTACCTGGTCTAGCCTCTGTCCGTCCAGGAGCCATGCAAATTTCCGTTTTTTGTGGTAATTCATTGTCATGACTTTTGCTTTATTTAAATTGATTGTTAATGAGTTAGTTGTGGAAAATGCAGATGTATGTTGTTTCAACGCATACTTTTACAACGCATACCTTTACAACGCATTTTTTACACCGCAACATCCATTACAATGCATGCCATTACAACAAATTCTTTTAAACTACCTTTACAACGCATTCCACTACAACGCATACTACATTTAAAACGCATACCATTACAACGCATACCATTACATTGCATGTATGGTAAGTATTGAATCGTGTAGGGGTAAAAATAACTAAATTTTAACTAACGGGGGTGCAGCAGTAGGGTAAGTGTTGGATAGTGTAGGGGTAAAAATTACTATTCTAACTCCAGGGGGTGCAACAGTAGGGTAAGTATTGGATAGTGTAGGGGTAAAAATTACTATTCTAACTTCCCGGGGGTGCAACAGTAGGGTAAGTGTTGGATAGTGTAGGTATGCGTTGTAATGGTATGCGTTGTAATGACTGCGTGGTAATGACATGTGTTGTAGTGGTATGCGTTGTAGCGACATGCGTTGTAATGGTTGCATTGTAATGGTATGCGTTGTAATGGATGTTGCGTTGTAAAAGTTTTGTGTTGAAGGTAGTGCGTTGTAAAAGTTGCGTTGTAAGTGTTGTTTCCCAGAAAATGCGTTAGTTTTGTCCAGAAGATGTTGGAGGCCGATGGGGGACCGGCTAATGAAGACTAGGTTGTCTGCATAAAGGAGGTTTGAGAGCGTGATGTTGCCCAGCCGCAGTGCGTGAGATTTACCTGTCCCCAGATCGCCAGGGAGATCTGCGAGGAAGAGACTAAACAACATAGGGGCTAGGACACAGCCTTGTTTCAATCCTTTGCTGGTCCTGATTTGTCTTGAGAGGTGCGTGCCGGGTCCCAGTTTGATCCTGACCCAAGTGTTAGTGTATAGCATTTCCAGCTGCTGTAAAAGTGGGCCTGGAATTCCCTATCTATCCAGCTTCCGCCAGAGTTTGTGCCGATCTACATGGTCAAATGCGGCGCTGTAGTCGATGAAGCACTAAAAAGGAGGACTCTTGGTGGCTTTTGCTGCGTCTGACAAAAGGGTTAGCGCCATGATGTTTGTCGTGGTGCCCTGGCCGCTGCAGAATCCGATTTGGGTTGCTGGGATGATGTTCTTTGCAGTTGCCCAAGATGTTAGGTCCTCCAGGATGAGGCCCGCATAAAAATTTGCCTCGGTTTCGATTAGGGCTATGAGGCGATAGCTGCTTGGATCATTCCTAGCGCCCTTTTTATAGATCAGACTCTCCAGGATGTTGGTGTTTTTGCTGATTCCCTTATTTCATAAAATACTGGTGCCAAGATGTTACTCCAAAAGACAGCATCATGTTTGTATAATATCGGCGGGATCCCATTGGGGCCAGGGGCCCCCTCGAGTTTGCCTTTTGAAATTAGATTTTTTAATCCTGTCTGCTGTTTCTAGGTGTGGATTTCCTTCTCCATTTACGGTTAGATCGGGAGTTGTTGGTAGATCTTCATCTGCAATTGGGATATAGAGCAAGGATGATTTCCTCATGTGGAGTTGGATCTCTTTGTTGTTAAGTATGCCGGTCTTGTCAAGGCTCTGGCGCGCGCCATCTAACTAGTCTCCCCCTGTAGACTTGTCCATTTCTGGATTAGCTATGTTGAAGTGAACTGATAAGTAGTTAGCCCAGTCGGATTCGGATATATTGGAGTTAATGCCTTTGTGACCTGGCTGTTGGAGGCTGTGGATTATTTTCCAGGAACTGGAGCTGTTCTTCTGCTTAGAGTTGTGAAGAATTTTTATCCAGAGGTCTGCATTCAGTTGCTTTTTCCTTTCCCAGATCTTCTTTTTTTAGCAGTGCTTTTAGGATGCAGAGCTTCTTATGAGTGTCCTCGTTTTTTGGTTCTATCGAAAGCTGCTTGAGAGTCTTTTTTATTTCTCATTTTGTTTTTTGTCTTTACAGTTGTTACTTTTCAGTGTGTAAACCTTGAAGTGTTCCCTTTTTAGATTTTTAGCTCTGTAGCGTGTTTGGCTCCTAATTCCATGGCAAAGTCTACCCAAGCGTCTAGTGGATTTATGTTTGATCTGGATGTCTGGTGTATGATTATTTTTGCACTGGTTGATAGTTCCCCAGACTCAATAATCTTGCACCTTATTAGTCTATAGATGGAAGTGTGTTCTGTGCCAATGTATCTTCTTTCCATTGCTTCGTTCTTGCCAGACAGACATAGATTAGCTTCTAGCGGCAGATGGTCACTTTGGGCATTGTCTCCTATCTTGAACAAATTGATTTTCTCGTACAGTGGAAGCGTCGCAAGCATGTAGTCAAGGTGTGTGGAAGTGCTTGCGGAAAAGTAGGTCGGTGCTGGTGGAGTATCCTCTGTGAATCGTCCATTGAGTACTCTCAGGATTAGCTGCTCAAGATCTTTCAGTAGCTGGGGTGAGGTATTTGTGTGTTTATTTGGGGAGGGGATGGATTGACTTGGGATTTTCCAGATGGTGTCCATTTCCTTTGTCATATAGTCAATTGGTTTGTCTCCAAAGAGGTGGAGGTTGAAGTCACCTGCCACAAGTAAATTCTCCATATCATTGTCCTCCATGAGCCTTATCAGTTCTTTGACGAGTTCCCTTGACCCCGATTGCCTGTGATTCGGGTGTATATATGTTTATAATATATAGCTGTTGGGTGACCTGATTATTTACGATTGTAATTGATAGTGCCTGTATCGCATTCGGTGGGGTGATGTATCGCATTTGGTGGGGTGATGGGACAGGTAATGAGATATATTAATCTCTCGCTGTTGCAGTTGGTTTGTTGTTTTAACACCTAAGATTTTTCAGTGCCAATATCGATGGTTTTAGTCGCAAAGGTCTGGGCGAATACCTCACAGGATCCACTCGAATAGTGTCCTTGGACAGGTGGGAGACCCCAGAGAGTATTTTGTCTGGTATTTGGTGTTGGTTTGGGTCTAGTCTGGACCAGTTTACCTCTAAAATTACTTCTCATTTTAAAGTTAAACAAGGGTTTCTGTAGAGATTGTTCTCAACTGTTTAGAATGTGCCAGTTCTTATAAATCAATTTTTTAATCTTGTTTGACAAAAGGTGTGGGCATACACCAGTCTGTTGACTGGTTCTTTATTCGATGGAATCTCTAGCAAGACCTCTCAGTTTGTCTTCCGGGCTCCTTTGCAGACATCTTGATCAGAGATGATGGATAATGCCTGTCGAGGAAATTGCGCTTCAAATTCGCAGCATGTTCTTTGTACTTCTCTGTGCTGGTGCCATTCCATCTCAGTCTCAGAAATTGGCTGAATGGCATATTTTGCGTAAAGACTTGGAATGGTAGCTGGTGTAGGGCAGTAGAGCATTGCAGGCCATAAGCTTTTGATGGAGTTCGGTTTCCAGATGGTCAGTATGAGGGACAATAAGGAGATCAAGCTGTACTTAGCTGTATTCACAAATAAACCACAGGTAGGCATTGTGGGTGTTGAGCCAAGATCGATGGAGGTGCCATCCCGGCTCCAGATTACCAGAATATTATCAATGTAGAGCTTCCATGAGATAATATGGGAGCGATGTGGGGTCTGCCATGTCAGAAATCTCTCACTTTCGAACGCATGCCCATAGAGATTCGCCAGGCTCGGGATAGAGGTAGTGCCCATAGATGCCCCAGAAGTTTGTAGGTACAAATCTTCCTTAAATTGGTAAAAGTTCTCTTTCATGGCCAAGGTTTCACACTTCATGATGAAGGACATGGGGATTATTGTATCTAGATTACTAGCATGAAGTAAGCCTTCCACTGTGGTCAATGTTTGATCTTGTGGGTTACAAGTATAAAGTGGCTCGACATCAAATGATATCAGGAAATCCGTTTCTGCTTCAAAAGTTGTATCTCAAAGTTTGTAGAAAACATCCTTAGTATTCTGTAGACAAGTTGGCATCCAAGTGGCCAAGGGTCTCAGTAAGTAATCCACAAATTGAGATGATGGTACCAGAACCGGGCCAATCCCTGAGATAATAGGTCTCCCCGATGGTGGTCTTTGTGTCTTGTTAATTTTGGGGAAGACATAAATGTATGGGGTGACAAGCTCATTTGTTTTCAGAAACTCTGGCTCTTTTTGTGTTATCCACCCATTGTCTAAAGCCTCGCTTACCATGGATGTTATGGTAGAGAATAGTCTCTCTGTTTGGATCGCTTGTTACGAGCGGGACAATGTGGTGACCTCTAGTTGTCTGAGGCACTTCATCCAGTAAGTGGCATTATCCATGATGACCGTGGCTCCTCCCTTGTCTGCTGGTTAAATAACCATAGACTTAGTCTCACTCAGGGTTCATAAGGCCATTTGTTCTCTCTTGGGCAGGTTGTGATAGACCTGAGGCGTGTTGGTTGTTCTCAAATTGATACAATTTAACACTTTTTTGTCGAAAATTGCAACTTCTGCTGGGAGTGAGGCAGAGGGTGGGTTGAACATAGAATTTTTGCTCAAATTGGTATTTGAGGCAGGTAAATATGTAACATTTGTTGTTTTGTCAAAAAGAATAATGGTGTCTAATTTTCTGAAAGAACTGGAAAAGTTCTTGGTGTATCTGAATCTGAAAATGATCTCTGTGAGTGGGCACAAATCCAAGACCTTGATTGAGCACAAGTTTCTTGTCCTCTGTCAGTGTTCGTTGACTTAAATTAACCACTAGGTCGGATCTCTGCTCCACCCCAGTTGCGTCATCATCTTAGTCATGCTCTGTGTGTTACGGGCGGATATTGGAGGGCCCCAGTGTACATGTTGTCTTCTTCTTGGAGTGGAGAATAGTGGCTCAATGATTAGTGCGGCAGACCCTGATGCAGAGGTCTAGCCCAGGACCAGGGTTCAATTCCCTGCCTCGGCGGGTCTTGGGCTCAAAATTCCACGGACCTGATAATTCTCGCCTCGTGCCTATTCCAATCATGGAGTCCCACTCTGCAACTCTGGGCAATAGCTTGCTTAATCTCCACAATGGCCCCCACAACGCTAAGGATGCCTGGCCTCCACCTTGGGGGTGCCCAGGAGTGGACGCCTCACAGGGAAAGCCAGGATGGGTTCCACAGCGGTATTCGTACAAGCGCCTTGAGACCCTTGCGGGTGAGTAGAGCGCTATACAAGTATCAATTTACAATTTTTCTTCCTCTGGAACGTCCTCGGCTCTGTCCTAAAAAAGCTGGGTTGTTACCAGGAGATGGTAAGGTTTGGTAACCCATCATAGCTTCTTGAGGTCCTGGTCCCAACGGTTGGAATGGGGCATTGGCCCATGGGTTCGGAGGCCACCATTGTTTGGTGAGGGCCCGTTCTATATCCCCGCCATCTCCCTTGTCCTTTCTTTTGGCTGCCAGATTGGGGATTGTCACTGCTTGAGTCAGAGTCACTGGACCACTCCTCTCTGTCTGATGATAAGTATTTGGAGCTGCAGTGACCTTGGGGTAGCCATGTGCCATATAAAATACTTTAACATATACTATAACATTCATAAAGCTCATAACTACTAATTTTTGTAGCTGCAGGATCAAGGTGCCCATGTCAACCAATATCCTTGGGGACATTGTTTAACTGATAAAATATAGTTTTTTTTAATTTAGAAGCAGGCACCAATGTCATGAAATACAGTATTCTAGCTCATTTGCATGGCGCCATATCAAAATAACAATAGTATGACATGCTACTCTAAGATTTATTGTATTGATGATAAAGTGTCATTTTTTTGCTTTAAAACTAACATGCATGTCTGACTTTGCTCTCCACATAGACTTGTGTGTCTGAATAATAAATTATATTACTCTTCGCATATTGCACCTAGTGGCTAAAGCCTCTTTTTGAAGCTGTACCATCCATGAGTGCAGAATGGCATGCAATCCAAGGAGAAAATCCTATCCACTTGCAATTTGCTAATTCTGTGACCTCTATCAGCGAGGATAAAAACCCCCTTCATAATGTACAACTTGTGGCCATGCATATGGGTGGGTTGACATGGACTGATCCTGTCCTCTGGAGTGATCAGGTTCTTAAACAGCAGGCCTAAGTGCACGGGGATATTCATGTATTGGGGGTGACTCTAAACAGCATGTCTACCAACGTGTAACAGCTCCTGTAGTTGATGGATAGACAGTGCGGTGCATTGGGGAACATAAAAAGTAACCTCAAGGACATGGTGAATTTGCACAGAAAACATCTCTAGTCATTGAGGAAACAAATGTCTATCCATGCAGCTTATTCCAGGCCATCCTAAACAGGTGCTTATCTTACAGCTGCGAGACCAAATCAGATGGACGAGTTAACTGATGTCAACAACATCCCGCAAGGCCCACACTGCCCCACCTACCAAAAGTACCCTATCAGCACCCTACCTGCATCCCCCTCCTACCCACCTACTTCCACTCCATAACCTCAATCCAATGTTGGGCCAGAATTGCATAGTTTAAGAAATGGATCTCCCTTTCCAATGGACATAAATAGTAACCTCAAGGAACAATGTCTTTATTTGGGAAAAGTTATAATCATGCCTGATACACCTACCCTCCACCTTTGTACTATCTTGAGTGCCTGGTCATATAGATAGGTGTATATAAATGGTATCATGTGTTGGTTTATAGAGTCTGGATTATTTATAATGTATTACATCTATCTACAAGTATGCCTGCATCCTCAGAAAAGAGTACGAAGACATCCAAGTTAGTTTTCAAAATAAAATATTAGTATATACATTTTTCATTAAAATGCTAATTATAAATTTGCAGGCAGCTTTTTGGGAAGAAAAGTCATGCCTTTGGAAATGGTAAAAGATCAGACATTTGTCTAAATTCAAGAAGGGTCATTTTGGAAGGGGGTTGAGTAAGGGAAAAAATATGTCAGGATATCAGGGAGCATATCTAGTTACGTCTTTTAATATATGTAATGCTAGGCAAATTGTCCAAAAGGTAATCCTAAAGATAGTTCCAAAGGCCCAAATGAAGTTCCTAGCCAAAGGGAAATTCCAGACAGAAACATAAACTTAAAGTAATATTTACAAATCGGTGGTTAGGTTTATAGCAGGTGCACACTATTGAATTATCTCAGTATTCATATGTACGTAGAGTCTGTGGGCAGGTATTGATATTGGAGGAAAGCAGCCACCTAATCAAAATATTCAGAAGAACAATGCAAGAATCCTAATATATAATGTGCTGTGCATCCAAAATACTCTTATTCCATATTTTGTACTGTTTCTTTAGCTGGTTAACATTTTTTTCATCAAGTGGAAATCTCCAATGACTTCCTCAGGGCAAGACAGTCATGAAATCAATAATCAGTCTATGTATATGAATATGTACTATATGATTTTCTAGTCCAGAGGAAGCATTTGGTGATTTCCAAAATATGTGCTGGATGGTTTGAAACGACAGTGGAAAATATATATCAAAGAAGATTTTGGATGCACAGTGCAAAAAAGGACTATATTGTGATTTGTTAGAGTGTTTGCGGTGTTCTACTGTATAAACATAATGTCCATCTTCCAAACCAGATGGCAATTATGAAAGGCTGGTCTTGGTTGAAAGCTAAATTCCTGGCTATCAAGTGGGTCTGACATAAGGACTACCTCTATTGCCTCCTCAGGTATAGACATTTAAGGTTGTGGGTCTGGACTGACCCCCCCTGAGATTAAAGTGACATAGAATTAGTGGTATGTGCAGAGGAAATGACTAGTACTAGGCACAACAGTAGTAGATGGCAATGAGCGAATCTTTTGTAGCCACAAACAAAAGTCTGCAGTCCAGGAAGACAGGAAGCAGCAGAATACTCTATGTTGTTAGTCTGCCCCTGTTATGTTCTTCTCTGCTGAAACACCTTCTTGAAGGCCCCTAGAGAGCATCAGCTGATCCACAATTAGTTGCATCATTGACTCCTGGAAAGCTGCCATGGTGACCTACTGATAGACTGGTGGTGAAACACCTGTGAGAATTCAGGTTTTCTGGGTGAATGTTACCCTTGACTGCTGACCTTGAGGGTGTGCACATGAAAAAGGATAATGGGTATCAAGGTTTTGGTGAGGCCCCATTGTTGTGGGGGGCACTTTAGCTGGTGGTTAGGCCCAGATTCAAGCAGATGGCTGAGGGGTCTGCTCCTGGACACTATGGCTATATCTTTTTTCTGGGCAGGCGGAGTCTTATTGTTTGACGTCTCCTATCATGTTTTATTCAGGTCAACTACCCCTTTAGCCTCATCTGTCTGATTGTGATTGAGTGACTCTTTGGGTGGGTGCACACTCCCGGCATCTGGCTTCTCAATCTCCTTCAGGAGCCGAGGTGTTTTCTTGTGCTCACCAAGCAGCCGAGGTCTTTCTTCTCCTTTGTTCTGGCCCCACTCTTTTTATCTTGCGTCTTAAGGGTGCATATCTTCACAACATCATTCATGTATGTGTGTTTGTGTGTATGTGTGTGGGTATGCGTGTGTGTGTGTATGTATGTGTGTGTGTGCATGCTGTGAGGACCAGCTCGGTCCTCATAGCGTGGGTTAACCTGGTTGACCCAGAGAAACAGTATCTTTGCGAGGACTGGTGTGCTGTGATGACAGGTCCCCGAAGTGTGTTTCGGTTCTTTTGAGCAAGTATATAAAAAAAATAAAAGAGCAGCTAGATTTGCCTCGGTCTGCTTTATAACCTAGAAAACAGAGTCCTGGGCACACGTAATTAGGATAAAACAATGGTTAAAGAGTTTCATGTTGTATGAATGAATGAATGAATGAAAATCATCTTATAGTGCGCCACTTAGCCCAACGGGCATCAAGGCGCCTATCAAAGAAATATAATGCAGAAAAATAAAAAACCGGAGCCAGGTGCAAGACTATCAATATACCTCAGCGAAGAGCCACGTTTTTAGTGCTTTTCTAAAAAGCATAATCGAAGAATGAGTCTTCAATTCAGGGGGGAGGTTGTTCCAGAGTTTGGGGGCCAGGAAGGAAAAGGCCGTTCCCCCCCACCTGAGTCTGAGAAACCGGGGGACGGATAGGATATTCTTGTTAGAGGAGCGCAGATTTCTGCTGGGAACATAAGGAATCAGCAGGGATCTTAAACCTTCCGAACCTTCGCCAGACAAGGCCCCATAAACAAGGCACAGGATCTTAAAAGTGATCCTTGCCTGGATCGGGAGCCAGTGCAGGCTTTTCCTAATGGAAGTGGCAGAGGAGAGGCTGGGGGCGGCAAGGACAAACCTAGCTGCCGCGTTTTGGACGATCTGCAGGCGTTGACCCAGACCTTTTTGATGCCCGCGTAGAGCGCGTTGCAATAGTCTAGCCGTGATGCGACCAGAGCAACAACGACCTGTTTGCGGACTTGGAGGGAGAGATAATGTGTGATTTTCCTCAAGATCCTGATAATACCCCAACATGTGGAGACCGTCCTGTTTACCTGCTGAACCATGTCGAGCGAGGTGTCAATCAAAACACCCAGATTCCACGCTGATTTCGTGGGTGAGGGACAGGCTCCAAGAGATGGAGGCCACCAGTCACTAGACCAGACATCCTGGTCACCACCGAAGACCAGGACCTCGGTTTTCTCTCCGTTCAGCTTCAGCGAGTTCAAGATCATCCACTGCGCAACTGCCTCCATGCAGTTCCTGAAGCTAACAACGGAGGTACTCACCGAGTGGGAGAGAGACACCATAATTTGGGTGTCATCGGCGTATGACACCACATCCATCGCAAAAGATCTTACCAACATGGGGTCAATATCTGTGGTCAACACCAGTGTAATATTCAAATGTATTTAATGATGCAACAATGAAAAACAACCAGCCAACATGTGTTTTGTCACATGAGGGAACTATCCTGTGACTTCTTCAGGGCTGTTTGGCGCTGCAGGGTAACCATATGGCGTGGCGGACCGGTGATAATTCCAACCCGGCCAGGGGGTCAATGAGGGCCAGCCGGTCCACGATGCAAAGCTGCAGATCCTGATGGGAGGGGAGCTCAAACTGGTGTACCCCTGTGGGTAAGGCTGTAGGGAGGGCGGTATGGCCACTGAAATCAAACGCACCTGGGTGCAAACTCTATGAGGGATTTATACGTCTAGATGCAAAGGAGACACTGGTACCGTTTTGAATACGGAAAGCGAGACGGTACCAGTGCCTCCAGCGCTGTTTCAAGGACCCTCCAGTTCAGTGCGGAGAGTCCTGGGTACCATGAAGGGGGCTGTGATCATACACTAAGCAGATACTGTGCTGTCAGCCTTGCCTTTGTTGGAGGTTCCACCACTGCTGGTGGCACTCTCTGCCTCTATGGGTGTGGACTCCCAATGCACTGTAACACTTGGTGATATCCTGCTATATTTTCTTACCTGCTGCATTCTCCAGATGGGTTTCTGCACACTGATACAGCTAAGATATATTTTGGAAGCTAAGTGTCCCAATCCTTGTTGTTCTTAAGAGAAACTGGGGGTGGGGGACTCTGTCATACTAATCTCCAGCCATGTTTGGGGTTTTCAGACCAAAAGCATCAGGATGGAGGAGAATTCTGTGTTAGTGTCAGGTTTCGTCGCGCCTTCAGGAACAACGAGCTCCGCAGTGGAAAAACTACATTTCCCAGAGGGCTTAGCGGCAGAGAGGCGGAGCATAAATAGACGCCACTTCCTGGAGCCGGCATCGGATATTCCGGTTCGTGTTTCCTGGCGTTCCTGTCGACCGTTGCGGTGAGGTTCTTCCTGTGCTGTTGGTTTAACCTCGACTTCCATTTGCGTTGATTCCGGCGCTCTTGTGTTCGTCTCGTCCTCCGTTGGGGAGCCTGGCCATCGGCTATTGCGGAGGACGGTCTTGAGTTCAATTCAAAGTTGTTGTTCTGTCCTCCGTTGGAGAGCCAGGTCATCGGCTATTGCGGAGGACAGTAAGGGTGCTTCCAGGTGTAGTTCAGCGGGGCTCCGCTGACGAGTTCACCTGTGCCCTGACTCTTGCGGTAGACACGCTATCGCTGCTTCCCGTTTCCTCCGTTGGCGAGCCTTTTTGCAACGGCTATTGCGGAGGAAACTGTTGTTGATTATTCACTTTATTTCGAGTTACTAGACCCTCTGTTGGACAGCCTCCTTGCATCGGCTATTGCAGAGGGTCTGTATTATTTTTCTGGCTTCAACGAAGAGAGTACTTCACCTGAAACTTCGTGAAAATCAGGTAACCTTTGTTTCCTTTATTATTGGGTGACGTAACCCTATTCCATATTACTTTCTGGGAGTTACTGTATTCCTAAGGCGCCTTCCTTGGAACCTAGTCTACGTTCTCTTCAGGGCTCTGAAGAATAAGATTAGGGTACGTAGTGTCATTCTTCCCTATTATAAGATTGCTGGTTATCAGGGTATTGGGGTGTGTTTTACAGTTAAGTTTTGTTCTTACAGGGGAAGGCATTTACGGGCTGATTCAAGTCACTTCAGTATAGAGAGGCATCTTCTGAGGTCAGGCGGTCAGCTTTTTATACACAGGTATAACAAGGTAAAACTGTGGGGGTAACGTGAATAGAAAAGACTTTCATGAACCAAGATACCAATTTCTTGTTTGTTTCTGCCTTCACAGCTCTCCCTCCCAGCAGCCCCCTTCCTTTCCTTCCTGTTTATTATTTTTGCCCTCACCTGATCCTTCTCTAGCCCACGGCTATTACAGCATTCGGGGCTTGGATAGATCTGGAGGTGGCCTACTTGTACCACAAGCTGATCCTGAGGACGGAGAGGATAACAGTTAGATCTTAGTTGGCACTTGAATGGCCTAATCCCTGTTAGAGTACACTAGGTTGACTGGGGAATCTCTGTCCAAAAATTGGTTCAACCCAACCCTCAAAGCCTTGAAGCATGATTGTAAGACACTTGAGTGGACCTGACGGAGGAGTGGCTATTGTTCGGCTGATAAGCGGAAGCTCAGAGATAAGCAGAAAATATACTTTGCAGCCATTATGCTGGCTAAAGGGAAATTTTACTTGCCCATATTGAATTAGCCAGTTACAATTCTAAGGACATTTTTACTATTGTTCAGAGCTTCACGTTCCCTTTGGCCCAAGCAAGTGTGTCGTCATCTTCACCTATTTGGTGTAACACTCTCTCCTGTTGTTTTAGGGATAAGATCCGGTCTATCCAAGCAGCATTTACCTCCCGCAACATCAGAATGGAGGCTTCATTGGAGTGTCAATCTGCTTGTACAGTTCATTCCTTGTCGGGGTTTAGACCAGTCAACCCATTGGAATGTCTTAAAATTCTTAAGGGTCTAAATTCCGGCTCGCCCTCGGACCCCTGTCCTGCTAGGATACTGGCAGCAGTTGCTGAGGTCGCAAACACTGAAGTTAACACCATCATTAGCATGTCTCTCCAGAAAGTGGTGGTACCACAGGCTTGGAAGGAGGCTAAGATCTTGCCACTCCTGATAAAGCATTCATTGGACTCCCTCTGTCCGGGAAATTACTGGCCTATCTCCCTCCTTCCTGCTCTGGCGAAGGTGTGTAAGAAGGTGGTAAATAAACGGCTCACCGATTTTGTGGAAAGGGAGGTGCTTCTGCATCGAGCCCAATTGGGGTTCGGGCGTCCTACAGTACAGAAACAGTGTTGTTTGAGGTGGCGGAGGCCATCCGGGAGTGTTTGGACGCCGGCGGTAGAGCCGCGTTCATTTTGCTTGACCTCTCGGCGGAATTCGACATGGTCCTGCATTTACTTCTTCTGTCACGTCTGGCCAAGATTGGTCTGTCAGGTGCTGTGTGGGGCTGGCTCCCATCCTTCCTGGAAGGGTTGAGCAGATTTGGATTCCACCGTCCTCCTCTTCCCCTCAGCTATTAACAACAGGAGTTCCCCAGGGATCCTCCCTTAGCCCCCTTCTTTTCAATATCTATGTTACTCCTCTCATATATTTGGCGGAGGAGCTGGGGGCCAAGGTGATGTCTTATGCTGACGACACACAGCTGCTTTTTTGCCTGGGACAAAGATGTGGACTCTGTACTATTGGTTCAACATTGCCTATCATCTATCTTTAAATGGCTGGCGGAAGTGCAGCTGAAGTGAAATGAAGAAAATTCACAGATTCTGCTATTTGGTAAATTTCCCCTTAATTTTAGAGAGCAGCTCTGGCCTCCTGAGTTTCCTCTACCTACCTCGTCAGGTAAGCCAGCTAAAAATCTGGGGGTTTGGTTCAATGAAAGTCTTTCCTTCTTGACACACATCAAGAAGCTGGCTGGCTGCTGTTTCAGCCTACCTAAAACTCTCAGAAGATTCTTCCCCCTCTTGCCTCTGGCGGTGAGGAAAATGGTCACCTGTGTGCTGATCTTGTCACGGGTGGACTATTCCAATGCCCTTCATGCTGGTATCCTGGGCTACCTGCTGAAGAAGTTACAGGTGGTTCAAAATATGGCAGCCAGACTCTTATTGGGAATGTCGGCTAGGGACAGTGTTCGTCAACAGCTGCGCTCACTCCACTGGCTCCCCATGGTGGATAGAGTTCAGTTTAAACTTTTGGCTCTGGCCCACGGTGCTCTCCACGGTTGTGGTCCTCTTTACTTGCAGAGGTGTCTCTCTTTCTGTGTTCCTGCACGCCCCCTGCATTCTTCGTTCGTATGTTATGCTCAGGTCCCTCGTTTCAAGCTTCAGAGGATAGGGGCTGTAAAAGCGTCACTTGCTTAAAATGCTCTTCCTCTTGCCCTGAGCATCATCCAAGACCCAGTTGCGTTTAAAAGGAAACTGAAAACACATCTATTTTCCTGAAGCTCACTGCACATACCCCGCTTGGCACTGTGCCAAGACACTCATGATTAGCTGTGCGCGTTATAAACTCATATAACTCATATAACATAACATAACATAACATAACTCTTTGTTGATGTTGGTAGAATACTCTGACTCGCTACATATATCTTCTCCTCCGCTAAAGAGTTCTTCATGTACTTAGTGGTGGCATAGCAATCTTCTGCATAGGTATAATGAGTATTAAAGCAAAGTGAAAGAAGAAAACATCCTCTTTAGGGTTTTAAAGGGCACCCTAGTGGTGCCTGCGAAATATTTGATTAACTAACTTTTGAAATAAATAAAATAGAAATATGTCTATATTATGAGGCATAAATGTTCTTCCTTCAGCGCTGTAATCAGAGATATCATCAATGATGTCATTTGGGATGTTATGGGGTATATCATCAATGGTGTCCTTCAACGAGTCAGCAGTGATCTCGCGTCTGAGGTGATCAGCAGTGCATGATGGGGGCACTAGTTGTGATTAGGTTACCTAATCATTGGCCTTGTAGTTTATGATGTCAACAGAATACCTGAATGGCAATACTGGACCATATTGCATGATTACTTCTTATCTATCTATGTGTATATCTTTATATATATTTACATTTAGAATTTCACATTTCATTGTGGCACCATTGTAACCACAGTGGATTATCAGGATCGTATTCATTGATGCTATAATGGTCCACCATTCAGAACTGACTTAACACTGTTCAACTACTGTAATGCTTCATCCATACTAGCAACTCAGGTAAAATCTGAGACCATTAGTACGTCAGGCACCTGCAGACACTAGCCTCTGCCCTGTGTTACACTCCAGTAACCTGGCTGGACCATAGTTCAAAGGTAAGGTATACATGTAAGCTCCATCACATGGTAATGCTGTGCAACACACACATACTGGGATTACTGTGAGAATGTTGCAGACATTCTATGAATACTTACATTCAAAATTGTTCTGCTTGATGTGAGTTGGGCTGGAGTGAGTTGTGCAGGTTTACAGAGAGTAATATCGTATTGATAAATATTGTGGAAGAAGATGAGTTTTAGACCTATGAGCCTCGAGGTGGTCTTCCTGCCAAACAATTTGCCTACTCAACTCCTGTTTGCTGCAATTGTTTTTTGTTGGCTTAAAGACTGCTGACCAGTGATAAAGTGCTTGTGCCCACTTCTTAAAACACCGAAAAATTGCCTACACCTAATTGGCACATTTAAATGACTTATTAGTGCCTAGTAAAGTGGTACTAAATGTACCCAGGGACTGTAAATAAAATGCTGCTTCTGAACCTGCAACACTTATTGTGCCATCCCCTTAAATAGCCTCATAAAACATGTCTCAGGCCGCAATTGCAGACTGTGTGCAGGTTAAAACTACTAATTCAACCTAACTCAGTTTTAATAAATATGTCAACCATAAGTTCTGCCTTAAAGAGCCCATGCAGAAGAGTGCAGTGTATAAAAAACATCAGATGTACTTTTAAGTTTTACATGTCCGGGGAAGCAAAAAATCACTAATTTGTTTTCTCACTACTGTGAGGTCTACCTCTCCCATATGATAACCTTGGATTACTTTATTACATTTATTAAGTAATAATGTGTGAATGGTAACAGGTAGGAAAGTCACAGTTGGTGTCTGAGGATTCCTCTTTAATAGTAAAGTCAGATTTTCAGTCAAAATTCTGAAAATGCCACTTTTAGAAAGGTTGTATTTTTTCCCTAAAACAAAATGATTCCCTTGGGTCGTGTGCAGGAGAAGCTTAGATTTAGCTGTAACCACAATCAAAAATACATGTAAATACACTAACTAAAGACATTAATCAAAAAGTTGAATTACATACCAATTTATTGAAACAATAAAAAGACAATTTAAAAATTACACTGGAGAAGAATTCTAAAAAACAGTTAAAGTTAAAACAATACTGTATAATTTTGTGACCAGCACAAAATGGAGGACAGACAAAACTCAATTGTAAAACATAAAGATTAGGATTTACAAAGCGTACATTCACAATTGAAATTTCACTGATCCCTGGTATTATAACCTTACAATCTTATATACATCAAGGGAGAACAGGAGGGTGAATTGTACTAAGACTTGCGTCGACGCGTTTCGGTGGTTTGAGTATTATTGTGTGCCACCTTTATCAAGACAATTATTTTTGTTGTCTGTCGTATTGCTGGATCCTTATGAGTGTCCTACAATAAATATACATATAATTAATTTTCTTAATTCCAGGAACACTCTACATTACGGTGATTCAAAGAAAAAACCTCTACGCTATTAAGAGACATAATTCTATTGTACATATCAATTATGCGTGGATTATAGGTACAATGACTGCACAGTTGTTTCTACATATAAACTCCCTAGAGCACAGAATGACTCAATTATAGGAGCTTAATTCGGTTATAGAATTATAGGATTTCACTAAAACAGAAGGACCAAATGTCAACATAATGAGCGTGACTAGGCGGGGGTAAATATTAACCTGGCATTATCTCCCTATGTCAGAGACAACAAGGTGTTATTTGCATGTGGAATGCTGGACTTGTGGCTCTGCAAGCTCTAACTGATTAGTTGTTAATTGTAGCGAGAGCCGTAGAGTTCCCATCTAGAAGTTGAGCTACCGACTGTATTTTTGCTGTTAAGCTCCGAGAATATCTAAACAAAACCATTCAAACATTAAAGTGCCTTGTGGTTGGGAGTCCTTATTAAGGTACTACATTTACCTGTTTTATCAGGTGGGATTCCTTGTTGTTTAGAGAAGATAAAATTCTTACGGGATGCAAGAAGATATTCTTATTAGATGGTAACTGTCTGGGGAAGTAAGCATAGGGCACTGCTGGATTAAATAGCGGATGGAAAACATCCTATGTCCTTATTGTTAATTTAAGCTTGTTACTTAACATACCTTTAAAATACTAATTATTATCCTATTCGAATTGGATTATATGACTTTGTCAATCTTCAGACACTTCTATTTTTACTGTTCATCCGATTGTTCTTGAATTGTTGCTGGGATGACGATTAATCGCGTTTAGCTTTAGGCACCAAGGCGGATCTCCCTTCACAGAAAGATAAAAGAAATGCGAGCACTTAAGACCTTCAATTATATGCGGAGAAATGGCTCTGAAGGTGCCTCAGATTTACTAATTTGCCAATGGCATCGTCTTACCTATGTTGGTGAAAGATGATCTCGCTGTGGGATATGAAAGTAAGGCGCGGTGAGCTGCCTGTACTCAGAAGAGCGCTGGGGTAGTGTCTTTAAAATGGTTTGAATAAATCCCCTGGGAGGACGAGAGTAAAGGGATATTTCAATTAGGACTCGATAGTGTTTTTTCCCTAACCATTTGGTGCCTGCAGTCTGTTCCTGGGTCACATGACTAGGTGTGAACAGCAGTTGGCCTTTGTATACTCCTTCCAGACAGCCACACAATTCAGGGATTAGGTGTGCCTTAATGGATAATCTCAGTTAGGTTGAAGTGGGAGTAGAACTATGATCATCCCCACTTGCACTTCAAAAGACTCTGCCATTACACACGCACACACACATTACTTCACACTAGCATATTGTGCCTTTAGACAGACTGGGACCAGGGCAGTGATGCAGGGAATTCCATAAACCTCTGTGAGGGGAAGCCTCTAGACGTTTCTTCCATGTCAAAGTGGGCACCAGGTATAAAAATGGTACCTTCAAATCCACTTCTCAGTTCACTCCCCGACCTGCACAAGGACACTTGCAGGACTGTCTGCTGCTGAGGACTGTTGTGTACTTCAGAAGACTGCCTAACTGCACCAAGAAGGACTGCTTTGCTGCCTGAAGCCTGCCCTGTGTCCTCAGAAGTCTGCCCTGCTGCTTGAGACATGTTCTTTTAATTGAGTGACTCCAAGGGCTAGTTAGCTGGCCTCCTGATCAGAGCCTCAGAGACACAAACATCTTCAACCATCTTCAACTCACACCTGGACCCAGTCTGGGTGAGTCCTGTCCCTCCAAGTGGCTCCTCTCCAGTCCTGCACCCTTTGATGGGGTGATAGATGTACACAATAGCCCAAATCCAAAACTAAGGAGTTAAAAAAACTTCAAACAAAAAATGCTCTAAAAATCGCGAGGGGACCAGGACCTACCTGCTCTCCGATCTACCCTAGGTGCATCTGCAGTCAACCTAACTTTGCAGCAGTTCCTCTCCACAGCAGCAAATCCTGTTCAGTGGCTCCTTGGAGAAGGGGTGTCCAACCTTGCGGGGCCCTCGTTAGTTATTGCCTTCAACTTCTTTCCAGTTGAGGTTTTTGACTTCCAAAAAAGAGACTAAGTTCAAATGTAGGAATCTTCACCACTACTTTGACTAGGGACGCCCCAATGATGATGCAGTATCCACTGGCACAGCCTTGCCATGTTGAACTTTACCTTCTCAGATACTTTTCCGAAATATTTGTTGTAAGTCCGAAGGTAAGTGGAGACAGGCCCAATCCACCATGTGTTTCTGACCCTCGCTCCATCCTGGTAGGCCATAACTTTTGACTTTTCTCTGGTCTCGCCCAACTAGATGTCTGCAGTTGGAGCTTTGATCTTTTAGGTGGTCCTTTACACTTCAAACTTAAAAAAATGTATAACTCCATTGATTGGATTTTTGTTGTTTTGGTGTAAAATAATTTAGTAATTTAGTAAATTGTCATAAATTTTTCTAAATTGGTGTGGGATTTTTCTTGTGTGGTGTTTTCACTTTGTTACTGTTCAAGTGCTGCATATATGCTTTGCACATTGCACAAGCTATGAGAGGGTATAGCGCAGGGTAATTCGTAGTGATTTCTTTTGGTTCACCCTTACAGGAATTGTGGTTGCTGCTTGAGAAGGGCTCACACACCCCTCAACCAAAAACCCAATTTCTAACAATGAGCATCATGACCCACTGGAAGCTTCACCTTTTGTGACTCCTGGCCCCTCACAGCACTGGTAATAAATGTCATATTACAATCTTCAGAAATCCATATTCTTTATGCTGCAGGGGCACCCAATGGTAGAACTAGCTAACTCTGTGATGAACGTTGATTATTCATAAAAAGGCATCCTCTTAATCAACCCTGCTTGTCTTGGCCCATCTAGGAAAGTAGGAGAGGCCTCAAGTTACTACCTGCTGCTCTGTAGGTCCGTGTGTGCAGTTCTTACCATGCTTTATGTTTTCAATATAGATTCATTCTGTAGTTGCAATTGCAAATACAAGAATTCTGAATTAGTGGCAGCAGAGGAACATTCCAGTGGAGCACCGGTATG
This sequence comes from Lissotriton vulgaris, assembly GCF_964263255.1. Classification (NCBI taxonomy): domain Eukaryota; kingdom Metazoa; phylum Chordata; class Amphibia; order Caudata; family Salamandridae; genus Lissotriton; species Lissotriton vulgaris. The sequence goes on along the minus strand of NC_141697.1, from coordinate 743,500,446 downwards.
CTGGGCTGTAAGTGACCAAAGGGCCTTATAATCAATATCTCTGGTTGTAAGCACTGTAGAAGTAAAATCTGTTGTTGACAGGTGCATGAGTAGTTGGTTATGCATCGCTGTGCAGATATCAAGACATACAAGAATGTATAGAATAACATTCAGTATTATTAATATATCAACATAAATAATTCAGCAACCATAACTAGTTCTGAGGCATATCTTTTTAAAGCGGAATGGACATTATTTTTGTGAAAAGTGAATATTTTTTATTTTTTCTCCCACAGTTTTCAAGGCATGTTTGCATTTACTGTAAATTATTAAAGAGGATCTGTTATTGAATTGCAAATTCACAGTATGCTCTATATTCCTGGAGAGAGTTACCTTTCCGTGAAGCTGACAGTCTCCATAAATTCTGCACTGACAAAATCCCACACTTGTAACAGAACTGTCTTGGTTGCTATGAGGAAGTGACTAACTTGACAGCAACTGCTACACTCCATAAAGGTAAGATCAGTAAGCAGGCAAGTATATTCATTAGATGTTCACCAAGAAACATGTTCTTGAAAATGTATTCTGTTAGAAATGCTACCAAAATGTGATATATTAAAATATGGATAAAAAATATAAGCATTGTGCTACTGAAAAAAAAAAGTGCACATAGGCGCCAAATGCTCGTGGCGCACTAGGTGGTCACAGAATACATGCTATAAAACCGGCCCTGGTTTTGGGACTGGTAGTCTGGCACACCTAAGTTCGAACCATTTCATTGCAGAAATGTGTTCACATAAATCTCATAATTACCTGGAGCTTTGTGGAGACCCTCCTAGGAAACTGGATCGGTCACCAGTGAGATAGAGAGGCCCCAGTTTTGATGTGAGAAGTTTCCGAGATCCTACAAAATGAGAAAAGACCAATTCAAAACAAGAAAACAAGTTTCTATGATTAACCCTGAGCTTGCCCATGATCACTTGGCACAGGCGGCAAGGCCATTGTTGTACAGTGCTTTGCTTCTTCCTTGGGCCAGCACTCTAGATCTCTCCCTGTGTTCTTGGTTCTGGAGTTCTCCTTCGCCCTGTTGGCAGTTGGAGCTCTGGTTGGACGGGGGGCTGACCTACCTACACCTGTGCTGCATTAAAGCCATTGCTTCACTTACCTGCTTGTGGAGTCATCTCTTCATTTACAACATTTGGCGACTTGGACTGGTGAAGCGTCCGACCATTGTTTCTCCGTGTGTTGCTGCAGCCAAGGAAACCAATACAGTGCGGTAGAGCTCAAGAGCCCCTCAAGAACCCCGTGTGGACAGCGAGGACGCAGACATCGTCTTCAGTGTTGGCGGTGCCTATTGTGTCCAAAAATAGTCTTTCGTGGAGTTTCCTGTTTGAATGGTCTTCCTCTTCGAAGCGGTGATTGACGTCATGCACTCCAACGTCTGAGAATCCTGGTGAGTTGCTGTCTAATGCGAGCGCGCTACTACAACACAGGCGGCAGCGTCATCACCAACTCAGGCAGCAGCGTCACCAGCGTCACCAATCCCGCTCCAACACGACTAGCGTCACTGAAGCGCATAGCAACGTGAGTAGCGTTTCTCGAGCGCAGCTTTCTTGCGCGTAGACTCTCACTGTCAAGAACGTCTGACGTGTCAATTACACGCACGACGTAATCGGCCATTTTAAAAGTATTTTTCTCTGGTGTTGACTGTTTCCAAGGATACGCTCAGCGCGGAGCGTATAACATCGTTACCTGCCATTGGATCTTCACTACTTGTTGGAGTAAGCACACATTTTAAAACGTATCTTCTTCTTACTGTTTGGTGAACTTTATTCTGCTCTTTACCCCATTTGTGGTCTTTATAGACTTTTCTCTACCCATGGCTCAATCAATTAACGTCGCCCTTCCTCCTCAATTTTTGTCAGAGCCAGGCAATCCACCTATAGCCTGGGAGGACTGGATAGTCATGTTCAATAACTATATTGAAGCCCTAGATGGAGAGGACTATTCACCCAAACGTAAAAAAGCACTATTAATGACCACTTTGGGTAAAGAGGGACAGCGCCTTTTCAGATATTTACCACAAGTACTACCTGCAGGGTCACAAGCTGACCTAGATGAGTTTAAAGAGGCAGTAACAAGATTAGAAACTCGATTTGGCAAAGAAGAGAATCTTATCCTTCAAAGATATACATTTTATAAAAATAAGCAATTGGCTGATGAAAGCATTGATGAGTTTGTAGCAAGACTGCGTGAATTATCGATTAAGTGTAACTTTGGCCAGATGGCGGACGAATTAATTAGAGACCAGTTAGTTGTCCAAGCCAACAATAGAAAAGTTCAAGAACGTTTGTGGGCGGCGAAGAATCCAACATTGAAAGATGCCATAGAACTAGCTAAGGTCGTGGAAGAAAGCGAAAAGTGTATGAAGGAACTACAGAAAAGTGGCCTTGAGACTAAAGTGGCGGAAGTCTCCAATAAGAATACGCTTAGCGAAAACAGCGATGATGAAGCTGCAGCCATTGCAATTGTTAGGAAAAAAGGATATGTCCTTCAGAAAAAGAATGTGTTACAATCATCTTTTAGCAAAAATAGTCAAAAAATGTGCTCTAGGTGTGGTAGTTTTTCTCATTCTTCTGATGGGAAATTTTGTTTTGCAAATAACAAAGAGTGTCTGCGTTGTGGTAAGGTGGGACACTTCGCAAAAATGTGTAGAAATAAGAATAATTCAAGAATTACAGTCATTAATGAATGTGATGATTTGAGACGTGATGTTAACAACATTTTGGTCTTGACTGACACAGTATGTTCGTGTAGGAACCAGAGAGGTAATCCTTTTAAGGATGACTTTGTTATTGATGGGAAAATCATTTCTCTCATGGTTGACACGGGTTCAAAATGGACCATAATTCCTACTTCTCTAATGAAGAGTGTGTGGGGCGAAAGGGTACTGGAGACGTGTGACATCTTCCCGTCTGGCTACCAAGGTGAGAAAATTGATATGCTAGGTTTCTTTGAAGCTAAAATTGACTTCAAAGGCAGATCAGCTTATGGTAAAATATATATATCAACGGATGGACCAGCAATCTTAGGTCATCACCATCAATATGATCTGCACATTGTCGTTGATCCTAGATCTGATAATCCCATTTCTATTGTTGAGACCTCATCCTTGGAGGACATATTGGCCAAATATAGAAACGTTTTTAGGGACCAGTTAGGTGAACTTATAGGCTACTCACATCGCATAATTCTCAAGGAGGGCAGTTCACCTGTTCAACACAAGGTAAGGAGAGTGCCCTTTGCTTTACGGAATGAGGTTAAGGCTACCCTGGAGGAAATGCTCCAAGGGGGAATCATTGAACCCATTGAAGCATCTCCTTGGGTTTCGCCTGTTGTGATCTCGCAGAAACCGGATAACAAGATCAGATTCTGTGTGGATCTTCGTTCCCTAAATAAGTGTGTTGTAGCTGATGTATTCCCTCTACCAAACATTGGTGAATTGGTATCGACTCTTAAAGGGGCAAGGTTCTTCAGTAAGTTGGACCTTAAACATGCCTACCATCAAATTTGTCTGGATGATAGCTCCAAGCATTTAACTGCTTTTATCACCAGTGAAGGCACATTCCAATTCACTAGGCTACCCTTTGGGCTAGTTTCAGCCGCTAGCGTATTCCAGAGACTTGTCTCTGAAGTTTTTAAGGGTCTCGATAAGGTGCTGTATTTTCAAGACGATATCTTGATATATGGTGATTCTCTACAAGAACACAATAAAATCTTACAAGATGTGTTACTTAGGGTGGATGAGGCTGGTTTAACGTTAAGAAAAGAGAAGTGTGCTTTTCTGTTGAAAGAGATAGAGTATTTAGGATTTTGTTTGTCGGAAGAAGGCATTAAACCTAAGAAAAACTTACTTGAAGCCATTGAGCTAGCACCCTCCCCGGTTGATAAGGATCAACTTCTGTCCTTTATGGGCTTGATCGAGTTTTACTCGAAATTTGTAAGGGATTTTTCATCCAAGACTGCTTCCCTAAGATCCTTACTAAAAAAAAGGTGTCAAGTTTTGTTGGACTACTGAGCATGAATCCTGCGTTAAGTTGATCAAAGGGGAACTTAAATCTTCAAATGTCCTCACCCCTTTTGACACTGCTCGGTCCTCCATCCTGATGGTTGACGCCAGTGCCATTGGCCTTGGTGCAGTTCTCTTACAAAAACATGGGAGTGTTGAGAAAACCATAGCATTCGCGTCTAGGCCTCTGTCCACCTCAGAGTCTAACTACTCTGTAATAGAGCGTGAGGCTCTTGCCGCAGTTTGGGGCACAAGTTACTTTCGAACCTACTTGTGGGGTTACAAGTTTGTTCTGCGTACAGACCACAAACCCCTTTTAAATGTTCTAGCTCCTGGTGGGGCTGGTAAGGGTTCTCCAAGGTTGGCGAGACTGGCCTCTCGCTTACAGGACTATCAGTGCGAGATCGAATTTGTTCATGGGTGGAAGAATGTCCAGGCGGATTGTCTGTCTAGGCTTCCTATTCCTTCCACTTGTTGAGGTTCTGAGATCACGTCTGATGATCTTGCTGTTGCTGCGATGGAGGATGTTTTGTTGGTGGGAGGTGGTTCATTTTCTCGTGATGAATGGTCCAAAGGCATGGAGGAAGATCTGACTTTGAAGGCTGTTATCAGTCTTGTTTCTAAAGGAACAAGGAGGGAAAGTACTGTTAGTCCTTCAGTCAGGCCCTTCCTGAAAATTTTGGATGAGCTTTCTTTAGAGGGGAAAGATGTTTTGATGCGAGGTGATCGCTTCGTCCCTCCTAACCAATTAAGAAGGAGGATTCTAGACTTGGCCCATGAGGGACACTTGGGTCAAAGTCTCACTCAACGTCGTGTCAAACAGAACTTTTGGTGGCCCTCTATTGATAATGATGCAGTCGATTGTGTTTTGAAGTGTAGTTTCTGCAAAGAAGGCGAGAAGCGTCTCAAAGTTTTGGGCTCTCAGTCTACACATAAAATTGTCTTTGAGAATGCTCCCTGGCATAGTGTCTGCATAGACTTCATAGGCCCCATGAGTGAACTACCTACTGATCACCGTTTCGCAATTGTTCTAATCGATTGTTTTTCAAAATGGCTGTGTGTACAATTTGTAAAAGAGATCAATACTGATACCACCATTAAGTTTTTGAAGGGTATTTTTATTAACAAGGGCTATCCTTCTGTCCTCATTTCAGACAATGGGACTCAACTCACGTCCTCGAAAATGACTTCTTTTGTTAATGATTGTGGCATCAGGCATCAGAAGACTAGTCTTTACAACCCACAGGGTAAAGGCCTTTGTGAAAGAGTGAATCGCCTTGTTAAGGGTGTGATTCAGATGTTTGTAGAGACTGGTTGCTTTTCAGATGAACGTGTCCAGGAACTGGTCTGGGCTTACCGCTCCACACCACATAAGAGTGGTGAAAAGTCTCCTTTTGAACTAATGCGTGGTCGCACACCAGTAACGAAATTGACCCCAGCTTGGTTGAAGGGCTCTGGTGGCGATGTGCCCTTAATTCACGACAGTACCCCCTTGCCCATCTCTGTGGGTTACCTGGTTAAGGTTAAGCCGGGGAGACTTGATAAGGGTCTTAGCAAGTTTAGGGGTCCCTACAGAGTCAAGAAGGTTTTTCCACACTTCATTGTCTTGGCCAATGGCGAAAGTTGGAATTATCGGAGGGTAGCACTCTACCAGAAGTGTAAAGATTCTTCTTCTGATGACCTGTTTCCTACTGGGCTTGATGGTTGTAATGGTTATTTACTGTCCTCTGGTGGTCCTTCTTCTCCCATCCCCTTGCCAACTGGACGGGGGGAGGTGGGTGGTGGCGATGCCTCCACATCTTTATGTACATATCATAGTGGTTCTTTGGTTGATTCCGCTCCTGTCTCTCTTGTTCCTGCTTCTGTACCTCGTGCTCCTGTTTCTCCTTCCTCTTCTTTGGTTGATGTCAGTTTGAGGAGCTCTCGCTCCTGTCGCCCACCCATGTACTTGAATGACTATGTGCATTAATGTTTCTTTCCTTTTCCTGTGTTTTCTTTCCTTGCAAAGGGGAGAGATATGTTGTACAGTGCTTTCCTTCTTCCTTGGGCCAGCACTCTAGATCTCTCCCTGTGTTCTTGGTTCTGGAGTTCTCCTTCACCCTGTTGGCAGTTGGAGCTCTGGTTGGACGGGGGGCTGACCTACCTATACCTGTGCTGCATTAAAGCCATTGCTTCACTTACCTGCTTGTGGAGTCATCTCTTCATTTACAACAGCCATCCTCAGAGAAAATTAAATGAAATGACAGAAAAATGCACGAAGATTGGCAACAGATGAGTAGATTGGCCGTTTTGTCTTGGAATGTGTCCAAAATCCCCATGCTGTCGCTTGATTTCAAGACTTTCTCTCATGCTGGCTTCCAGTAAAACGTGGAGCGGTAGAGCTCTATGAGGTTTGTTAAACATCATTTGATACCTAAACAAATATTTCAAATGAACAGACCACACACCTAGTGTGTAAGAATCATCAAGCTGAAGCCATTTATTTATTCATTTTATTAAGCAGTTATTTATATCCAAATGCACCTCTGAAAGCATCTGCTTTTCTCAGGTATTTTCTATCTGTTAAACCAAATATTATTTAATTATTTTATGCCCTATTTAACATGGTGATTTTACTCACCGGTAAATTTACTTCTACACCTATGAGTAACTTTACAATTATTTTGTATTCACCATTTTTTCAGAGTAAATTTACTACTAGGTGTAGATGTACGTGACTCCACCACCTAGTGTGGCCTCCCGGACCAGTATTTAACAGTGGAAACTTGTAATTTTTCAAACAAAGGCAGAGGTATCTTCCACCAGGGCTGAGATTTTCCTAGGGTAAAGTTTAGGAACAGCTGTTAAAGTTTCTTGAACTTTAAAAATAAAATTGTAAATAGATGATATTATAAAATATTAAAGTACAAAAAGAGTATACATTTATTGTAAATCTATAATTAATAAACAGAAATGTTACATCACATTAACTTAAATATGCATTCAATAATTCATTATTTAAAATGGGTTAGACCTTGCATCTTTTGGCGTGTTTCCTGTTGTTTTGCTTTCAGACCTCATGCTTTGATGGTATGCTGGATTGCGTTTTTGCTGGTTTAGTGTCTCTGAGAAGTTTTTCACTGCTAATCAGTGCTAAAATGCAAGTGCTCCTGCTGTAACTTGTGTAATGATTGGCTTTCTATCATTGGTAAATTAAATTTACTAGTAATTCACTAGTACAGTGCACTGTTTGTGCCCAGGGCCTATAAATCAAATGCTAGTTGTGGGCTTGCAGCACTTGTCGTGCCATCCACACACGTAGCCTTTCAAAGGTGTCTCAGACCTGCCACTGCAGTGAATGTGTGCAATTCTTACTGCCATGTCGACCTGCAAAGGCATCCACTTACAAAGAACCTTACTGTCCCTTGTCTTACATGTAAGTCACCCATTGGGTAGGCCTGAGGTGGCTCCATGGGCAGGGTGCAGTTTAGGTGAAAGGTAGGACATGTAGTACTGTGTTTGACATGTTCTGCTAGTGAAAAACTGTGCAATTCGTTTTTCACTATTGAAAGGCTGTCTTCCCCATAGGTAATCATTGGAGCTTCCTTGTAACATTTTACAAGTGTAAATTTCAATTGGGAAATGATGGTGAAATGGAGTTTAAATTCCCTAAGCTCTGAATTATATAGCACATCTTTTAGTAAAGGTTTTTTTTTTTTTGTGTGTTTTTTAAAATGCCACTTTAAGAAAGTGGGCAATTTCTTGTTTGACCATCCTGTGTACCTCTGCCTGTTTGTGTGCTCACCATCTAGTTTTGGAGGGACAGGGCTGGGGATGTGCTTTCATTCTAGTCTGTCACAAAGGGGGCTGAGGTGTGTCCTGACTTTCTTGGGTGACTCATAACCTAGCTGAATAGACCTTTGTGCATTTAGACTGGTGGGAGAAGTTTTCCCTAGCACCTGAATAGGCTCCACTTCCTGTACTGAAGCTAGATTAGGGAGGACCACTTGCTAGATAGTCGGTACACCGCTCCATACACCACCCCAGCCTTGGCCTACCTATGCTGGCGACATTGACTCCAGATTATCTACCGATAACCGTGCTTCAGCAATGATGATGCTGCGGCATGTCCCGTGATCTACCTCAATAAGCTCTGCAGTCCTGGTCTCACCGATGCCGCTGGATGCCTTCACCCAGCCACAGCCTGCACCGAGACCTGTGGGCACCGCACACTGCACCATTCCACATCCATCACAATGAAGCCCTGATGCCTGCCAGCACTTCTGACTTCAACCTCGCAGAGTTCGATCTACAACGCATGTGACTTCAGGCTCCTGATGACTCCTGCACTGACCTATGGATCAAGCCCGGATCTTTGGACTGGGTAAGAGTGGTCTGCTTAATTCAGACACTCTGTTCATCACCACCCCCTTTTCTAAATCGTTTTGGCCACTATAGGTGTGGCAGGGTATACTCAGACATGAGTCCCTTTCTCACTGCTCCATCAGGATTCAAGCAAGCCGGGCCGAAGACGGCTGAAATGCCAGAAACCGGTCCCCGGTAGCTTGTTTCCTTTCTGGTGAAGAATTGGCTTGGTAGTTTAGTCTGCCCTGTTCCCATGATGCACTGGGCCAGGGACAGACTGATTTGCATATAGCCAGGTTCTGAGCTGGGATGGGGCAGTGAGATAAATAACGGTGATGGATCAAGCCCGGATCTTTGGACTGGGTAAGAGTGGTCTGCTTAATTCAGACACTCTGTTCATCACCACCCCCTTTTCTAAATCGTTTTGGCCACTATAGGTGTGGCAGGGTATACTCAGACATGAGTCCCTTTCTCACTGCTCCATCAGGATTCAAGCAAGCCGGGCCGAAGACGGCTGAAATGCCAGAAACCGGTCCCCGGTAGCTTGTTTCCTTTCTGGTGAAGAATTGGCTTGGTAGTTTAGTCTGCCCTGTTCCCATGATGCACTGGGCCAGGGACAGACTGATTTGCATATAGCCAGGTTCTGAGCTGGGATGGGGCAGTGAGATAAATAACGGTGATGGATCAAGCCCGGATCTTTGGACTGGGTAAGAGTGGTCTGCTTAATTCAGACACTCTGTTCATCACCACCCCCTTTTCTAAATCGATAACCGTGCTTCAGCAATGATGATGCTGCGGCATGTCCCGTGATCTACCTCAATAAGCTCTGCAGTCCTGGTCTCACCGATGCTGCTGGATGCCTTCACCCAGCCACAGCCTGCACCGAGACCTGTGGGCACCGCACACTGCACCATTCCACATCCATCACAATGAAGCCCTGATGCCTGCCAGCACTTCTGACTTCAACCTCGCAGAGTTCGATCTACAACGAATGTGACTTCAGGCTCCTGATGACTCCTGCACTGACCTCTGGTACTGATTCTTGCGGATGCCGCCTCTTCGGAGCTCATCGCAAGATCCACAATGCCCTGCATTTCCAAGGTACTGTTTGCAGGCCTTTACGTCATCATAGATAGACTGCGACACAAGGGTCTGAACTGTTGGTTTTGTTTGTTCATGAAGCTGAGATAGCCCCGGATGGAATTATTGACTTCAAGGAAGTGTATTTTAGGTCTATTTTTGCAGTATTCCTATTTAATAACTGCATGTTGAATTTTTATCATTTTGGTGTTGTTTTACATAGATAAATATTGGCTATTTTTATAACAACTGGTGTGGTGTCCTTTTGCTGTGTTTTCACTGTATTACTGTATGTTATGTGCAAATGCTTTCCACATTGCCTCTAAGATAAGCCTTTCTGCTTGTGCCAAGCTACCAGGGGGGTGGGCAAAAGTTAATTTAAAAGTGTAATCCCCTTACCCTGACTAGAGGGAAGTATCCCTATGTGGACACAGTACAAACCTGCCAACCAGAGATACCAATTTATAACAAAATGTATTTATTTAATTTAAAAATAGGAAGGTAAGAATAAAGTTTAAATTTAAAAAAAATTATTGCAGGACAATGATGAAATAGCTTATTGACACTACATGCTATGAAAAAATAGATTGTGAACAGTACAGTAAAATGACACAACTAGTATAGGCTAGTAACTTACAAGAATGGTATGAAAAAGACGTTTTGACACATCATGAATATTTGTTTCTTAGGAATGATCATCAACGATTTTAGTAATGTATTTGTTACCGAAAATCCAGAATTGTGGTTGCCACTGGGTAGTTATATGTTTCCATAGAAAATAGATATTTTGGTTTGTTAATAACTTTGGTGCTGTTTGACGAATCTTCAGACAACTTTCCTAAAAAACTCTGATCCACCTCACCTACTCCCCGGAAAGTTTTGGGGGATTCGCCAAGCAGGGGTTGAGAAAAAAGTGGGGTCCCAAGACATGTTTCCCCATTCAATTTGCCATAGTAAAATTAGCCAGCTATAGCCAAGATGCTTGAAGAGAATTACATTAAAATTCGGCAAAAAACTGGACCTTGGTCCAGATGGCTTGCTTTATGTAATTTGGTGCAAATCAATCAAATGAAGGTTATATATATATATATATATATATATATATATATATATATATATATATATATATATATATATATATATATATATATTTGCCAAACTTTTCCAACCAAGGAAAATAACGGGTCGCACAGCCAACCTGGATTCCAACAGTGATCCTCTTTATTCTCAATGTTTTCGAATAAGGGCAACAGGCGCAGAGATCTACGCGTTTCGGTGTCACTTCACCTTGCTCACGATCACTGGGTATACCACACCCACAAACATTTAAACATAATTTTTTCAAACACAAAAGCATTTCCTGTCACATGGTGTGCTAAGGATTATGGTCCTTGTAGTTTTAACCCAAAGTTTGAAAAGAAAGTGAAATTAAATCAAAATGCACCCTTTTCTAAGGTTTAGAATACATTAAGCATTTTTTACAATTTGCATTGATTCATGCTTTTACCATTTAGGTGTATGTTTTCAACTGTGTACTGCCTTCCAATAGGCTGACTCATCATTCAATATTCAAAAATCAAATATGCATGCCATAATAGTTCAAAAGTCAAATTATAGGTGCACATAAAGTTCCTCCGATTGGTTCAACCCATTCGGATGCAGGGTCCTCAGATTGATTATAAACTTTGATTCTGCTTGTCTCAGTTTTTTAGCACGATCACCTCCCCGCTCTCCCTTTGCTATAGTTTGAATGCCATAAAATCTCAGTTTTTGCCAATCACCCTGATGTGAGGACTCCATGTGTTTGGCTATGGCATTAGAGCGGTCCTTATGAATTGTGGCCCTCATGTGTTGTAAGATACGGTTCTTAAGTTCCACAGTCGTGCTGCCCACATATTGCATGGGACAGGGGCACTCCACTACATATACCGTGAATGGTGTTTTACACGTAATGTGTTGTCTTATTTGCCATTTCTTTTTGTTGGCCAAAATTATTTCCTTTGTTGGTTTGGCTATCTGGCACATCTTGCAGCCATGGCATTTCGTGAATCCTTTGGTTTTCAGCCAGTCATCCTGTCTTTTCCTCTGGAAGTGGCTGTGTATTAGGTGGTCTTTCAAGTTTTTGGCACGTCTGTACGTTATCGTTGGGTGTGTTCCCATGAGCTCCTTGACTGTGCTATCCAGCTGTAATAGCTTCCAATTCTTCCGGAGAATCTTGCCTATCTTCTCACTTTCTTGTGAATAGTCTGTGATGAGACGGATTTTTTGTGTCTCTGGGTCATCTTCCTTGTTTTTTCTCTTTAAACATTCATCCCTGGTTTTAGAGTTGCTTTTTATGAGACCGTTTCTCACTGTTTGTACTGGGTATTTCCTTTTGATGAACCTTTCCATTGTCTTTTTGCTGTTTTTCTTCCACTCTTCTTCTTCACTGCATATCCTGCGGATTCTTAAAAATTCACCGTAAGGAATGCTGTTAAGTAAAGTTTTTTGGTGGAAGCTGGTGGCTTCTAGTGTGGCATTTGTTGATGTGGATTTGCGGTGGAGAGTCGTATGTATTTGTTGGTTTTTAACATAGATCTCTGTGTCCAAGAATATTATTTTCTCTTTGCTTATATTGTAGGTGAATTTCAGATTTTTCACGCTATTGTTCAGTATCTTGAAGTATTCTTGGAACTCGGGTTCTGATCCATCCCAAATTATCAATAAATCATCGATGAATCTTTTCCAACTCACCACCTTGTTCACAAATGATTCATTGTTTGAGTTCCACGCAATTTCCTGCTCCCACCATCCCATGGTAAGACACGCATAAGATGGACTAAAGGAAAAGCCCATAGCAGTCCCACTGCGTTGTTTAAAGATTTCTCCCCCGAAGGTGAAGATGTTTTGTTCCAAACAAATTGTCAGCATTTCTTGTAACAACTTGTTGTGATTGTTGAATTCCAAGGTTCTCTCCTTCAGAAAGAAGTTACATGCTTGCACTCCCAAGTCATTTTCAATATTGGTATACAAACCAATAACATCCATCGATATCAGCCAGTAGGATTCCTGCCATGGTGTGTCAACCAGGCTGCGTAATAGATCACTGGTGTCCTGTATGTAGGCAAAAACTGAGATTTTATGGCATTCAAACTATAGCAAAGGGAGAGCGGGGAGGTGATCGTGCTAAAAAACTGAGACAAGCAGAATCAAAGTTTATAATCAATCTGAGGACCCTGCATCCGAATGGGTTGAACCAATCGGAGGAACTTTATGTGCACCTATAATTTGACTTTTGAACTATTATGGCATGCATATTTGATTTTTGAATATTGAATGATGAGTCAGCCTATTGGAAGGCAGTACACAGTTGAAAACATACACCTAAATGGTAAAAGCATGAATCAATGCAAATTGTAAAAAATGCTTAAAAAAATGACTTGGGAGTGCAAGCATGTAACTTCTTTCTGAAGGAGAGAACCTTGGAATTCAACAATCACAACAAGTTGTTACAAGAAATGCTGACAATTTGTTTGGAACAAAACATCTTCACCTTCGGGGGAGAAATCTTTAAACAACGCAGTGGGACTGCTATGGGCTTTTCCTTTAGTCCATCTTATGCGTGTCTTACCATGGGATGGTGGGAGCAGGAAATTGCGTGGAACTCAAACAATGAATCATTTGTGAACAAGGTGGTGAGTTGGAAAAGATTCATCGATGATTTATTGATAATTTGGGATGGATCAGAACCCGAGTTCCAAGAATACTTCAAGATACTGAACAATAGCGTGAAAAATCTGAAATTCACCTACAATATAAGCAAAGAGAAAATAATATTCTTGGACACAGAGATCTATGTTAAAAACCAACAAATACATACGACTCTCCACCGCAAATCCACATCAACAAATGCCACACTAGAAGCCACCAGCTTCCACCAAAAAACTTTACTTAACAGCATTCCTTACGGTGAATTTTTAAGAATCCGCAGGATATGCAGTGAAGAAGAAGAGTGGAAGAAAAACAGCAAAAAGACAATGGAAAGGTTCATCAAAAGGAAATACCCAGTACAAACAGTGAGAAACGGTCTCATAAAAAGCAACTCTAAAACCAGGGATGAATGTTTAAAGAGAAAAAACAAGGAAGATGACCCAGAGACACAAAAAATCCGTCTCATCACAGACTATTCACAAGAAAGTGAGAAGATAGGCAAGATTCTCCGGAAGAATTGGAAGCTATTACAGCTGGATAGCACAGTCAAGGAGCTCATGGGAACACACCCAACGATAACGTACAGACGTGCCAAAAACTTGAAAGACCACCTAATACACAGCCACTTCCAGAGGAAAAGACAGGATGACTGGCTGAAAACCAAAGGATTCACGAAATGCCATGGCTGCAAGATGTGCCAGATAGCCAAACCAACAAAGGAAATAATTTTGGCCAACAAAAAGAAATGGCAAATAAGACAACACATTACGTGTAAAACACCATTCACGGTATATGTAGTGGAGTGCCCCTGTCCCATGCAATATGTGGGCAGCACGACTGTGGAACTTAAGAACCGTATCTTACAACACATGAGAGCCACAATTCATAAGGACCGCTCTAATGCCATAGCCAAACACATGGAGTCCTCACATCAGGGTGATTGGCAAAAACTGAGATTTTATGGCATTCAAACTATAGCAAAGGGAGAGCGGGGAGGTGATCGTGCTAAAAAACTGAGACAAGCAGAATCAAAGTTTATAATCAATCTGAGGACCCTGCATCCGAATGGGTTGAACCAATCGGAGGAACTTTATGTGCACCTATAATTTGACTTTTGAACTATTATGGCATGCATATTTGATTTTTGAATATTGAATGATGAGTCAGCCTATTGGAAGGCAGTACACAGTTGAAAACATACACCTAAATGGTAAAAGCATGAATCAATGCAAATTGTAAAAAATGCTTAATGTATTCTAAACCTTAGAAAAGGGTGCATTTTGATTTAATTTCACTTTCTTTTCAAACTTTGGGTTAAAACTACAAGGACCATAATCCTTAGCACACCATGTGACAGGAAATGCTTTTGTGTTTGAAAAAATTATGTTTAAATGTTTGTGGGTGTGGTATACCCAGTGATCGTGAGCAAGGTGAAGTGACACCGAAACGCGTAGATCTCTGCGCCTGTTGCCCTTATTCGAAAACATTGAGAATAAAGAGGATCACTGTTGGAATCCAGGTTGGCTGTGCGACCCGTTATTTTCCTTGGTTGGAAAAGTTTGGCAAATATAATAGCGGCTTGGTTCTGCCGCAGGACACCGCACATACAGGAGCGCTGCGCAACTCCCGCACAGGAACCACTGTGGAGGTGATATATATATATATATATATATATATATATATATATATATATATATATATATATATATATATATATATATATATATATATATATATATATATATATATATATATATATATATCAGAAAAGAATCTCCAAACCTCCACGACACAGCGGCGAATGAAGAGGCAGACCCCACGCTTTCCAGGCAAGATGTTTTAATCAGTTCTTGTGCCTTCCAAAATGCAACGTTTCGACTACTGGCGTAGTCTTGTTCACACACCACATTGCACAAAGCGGAAACTTTTTAAATCATTAGCAGTGCAGACACACCCTCCGGGTCCCACCTCCAAACGTGAGTCACGTGATAAAATATTTAAAACAACATAGCCCTTATTTAAAGGCACAGTGCATGGTTGCGCCATGCTGCATATTACATTGTTGCAATACTAAAGAAAGACTATTTTGTTAATGCCTTGCACATATTACAAAAGTCTCTCATCCCCAGCCCATGATATTACAATTGCAATTAGACTGAAAACTTTTAAAATACCCGCATCAATGCGCATAAAACCTTAACTGAAAATGAATAGGCCAAATGTAATTCACATATGCCACATATACAATATTTCATTGATAATCAGCTAATCGTTTAAACCGTGTCATTTTGTCAACGGAGTTAAAAAACATGACCGCCTGAATGCGATACTAACCATCATTAACAGTTAGACAAGAACTAATAATGTGCATGAATGCAAATACAACTACATGTCAATTCATATAAATGCAAGTGGAAGCAACATATAGTAATTTATATAAATCACGGCATTTGCACTGTCCGTTTGTTGTTTATACCCTCACTTAAGTGACTTAAAATACCAAAAAACAGCACCCAAGTGTCCTATACAATTGTATACATAGCATAGTCCCGAATTCCTATACATGACAAAATATATGTAAATCTATACATTATTCATATGTCATAATTGTTTGTGTACAGGAACTATTAACATCAAAATCTTGTGTATCCCAAAATTAGAAAAAAAGTGCTGAATTAAATACCAGTGTAAATGAATCACCATGAAAAGAAAATAATAAAGTTCCAAGTGTTGTTTAAAAAAACTGAGCTGTTTGGAAAACTAAAAACAGCCAGACCTTTAAGAAGACAGGACTACAGAAAACCTAAAATAGGTGCTGTTCAACATGATTTCATATATATACACATACACTATATACAATTCAATTTAGTGTGCTCACGTTCTAACCAGTATATATATTTTGTTGTGCAGAATTTATATGCAGAAATGAATGCTCCTACAGAAAGTTGTGCAAGTCCTCAGTTGCATTCAATCCATTTGGTTGTTTGCTGTCGAGCTTGATGATGTATTGTGTTTCGAGCCGGCGCAGTAGTTTTTCGCGGTCTCCACCACGTCTCAGGGGAGCCACCGCGTCAATAACATAATAGGTAAGACATGATAAATCTCTATTGTGTCTGCTGTTAAAGTGACGCGCCACTGGATATGCTCCATCGTGGTTGACTATGGCTCTAAGGTGCTGCAGTATCCTAACATGCACTTGAGCTCCGGTACTGCCCACGTAACGTAGGCCACATGTGCAGGTTAGGACGTACACCGCAAACTCCGTACGGCAGTTGTAATTGCCACGAATTGGAAAATTAATGTCAGAAAACGGAGTGCGGTAATGGGTGGTATTCTGTCCAAACTTGCAGGCCCGACATGAGGAACATTTGTGAAAGCCCTTTCTCCCAAACCACTGATTCATTATGGGTAATTCAGGGCTAGGTCGTGATAGCTTACTGCGCATACTGGACGCGCGCCTGAATGTGATTATAGGCTTTTCAGGGGTCAAATCATGTAGCACTGCATCAGTTTTTAGGACTGGCCAATGCTTATTGACAATGGACTTAATTTTGCGGTGCTGTTGACTGTAAGTTGTTATGAGTCTGCTGGGATTAGAGGTTGTGTTATTCTCAAGGGGTTTATTATATATATATATATATAATAATGCCGTCTTGGATCCACAAAGCAAACAGATGTAGCAACAAGATCTGAATGGCTGCCGCCTCCTTAACAAAGATGTAATAGCAACTTTGAACTCAGATACTATGTCTCCTGCTCTCTGAAAATAATTTTAAAAATATATGGGGCTAGGGTAGTAATACCCTGTCCCCCCTAGTGTTATATTCCCGGGTTAGCCCCATGTAGCAAATTAGCTCATTTCTTACATTGTCCTCAAACATAACATTTCCAGCTGCAACCTTTGGCACACATTTGCATGCATGACAATGTTCGGTTAGGTTCTCCTAAACTTAACTTCTTTTTATATCTAGGTGTGCACAACATTATTACAATGCCCTGAATATCATGTAAAAAGTCTAATTTCACCCCACGGACAAATGCCTTTGCTATCTTCATCCAAGTGGTGACAGGACTATATATATCCATCACATCACTAATATATGTGTAATTGCAAGGCTGCTTTCTAGAGCATATAGGATCCTTGCATGCTGAGAAATTGCCGCACAGCGGTCTCACATTTCATGAGTAGTGCCCAGTTCATGACGAAGACGGGGTCCTTCACTCTTTCCCATCAGATAATGAGGTTTAATCATCTCTTGGGGGGATTCTTGGCTCTACACCTACACACTCAAGGTAAACTTCGAGTAGATTTTGCATAGTAGGAGTATGCTAGATTACTGCCTTGTTTAAATGTCTGCATATATACAATTGTTCAGCACCATGGTAAAACTCTACCTACTATTTACTCTCTTGGTGCTTGTAATCAATCATATCTGCTTCTGTCCCCTAATCATTGCCGCACACGTATTTTATGCAAGAATAACGTTGATTCAATAAATATTATTGAAAATGTCCAACTGTGTATTCTCTGTATATTTCTCAGAGAATAAGTGAGCACGAGTAACTAGACAAAAAGTACTGTACTATTTCCACGATCCCTGAGTGGTCAGGTTTGTCATGTTCAGTGGTTGCCGAAGCCATTCGCTCCCTGTAGGTTAGGGGGCATATGGTGGAACTGTGAGCTAGCTGGTCAATACGCTAACCTATCCTGCAGGACTGTCCTGAATCAGTCCAGACAGCGAGGGGCATATTATCAACAACTAGCGAGATTTATCGTTAAATGAGTTTAGCGATATTTTTTTTATCGCCGCACATCACCGGATTTTATTGCAGAGACAACGTGCTATCAGCAACGTTTATCTCAAATGCGATAAAATATCTGGCGATAGCGGCTCAATGCGTGAATATCACTGGAAATCCCGCGATATTCAGGCATTTTCACCAATAAGGTCTTAACCTGAATATCCAACTCCCATTGGATATACAGGTTAAGAAGTAGTCTGAGCAGGCATTAGTTTTTGGCAATATTCGCGCTTAGCGCAGTTTTTTTTATCGCTGTTCCTGCGTTGATAATAGGCAATAGCGATGTTAGCCAGTGCTTTCAGTCGCTAACAGGTTGGGTATGCCCACTTTGCATGTCATTAGCAATAAATATTGCTGACATGCAAAGTGGGCCCCAACCACTCGCTATCGCCTACGAACTGTCACTAACTGCTGTTAGCGACAGCTTGATAATAGGGCGATGAAATTATCGCCGCTTTAGCAGGAAAAAGTCCTGCTAAAGCGGCGATAAGGCCCTTGATAATGTGCCCCCAAGTCCTCAGTTTATGTTGTCCAAACAATGTGCAGATACTACAGATTGGTAGGAACTACACAACATGGCACCACAAATGCTAGTTAGACACGTATTTAATGGTCAAAACTGAATAGTTCTGTTGTGCTTTCTCAGAGACCCCAACTCACATTCCTACCAGAGATGTCCGTAGTGAGAAGGGAAACAAATCTGCCTCAGCTGAATAGGTATTCCTTCTGAATTGGCTGTAGGTTTAATCAAGCTTGGAGGATTAGATGTTCCCACATTGTGCAAACCATAGCGCTATAAACATTTGGCTAAATATTACTGCTCTAGCAATGACTGAACAACAGGATGAGGACATTGAAGAACAATTAGTTGGACTAAATATTTCAGAAAATTGCTGACAGGCAGTTACCGTTAAAATTCTTACAACATGGCCTCCAGGCAATCGGTGGAGATGTTACCTTCGATATTGAGGCACACAAAGTATTCAGAACTAAGGTACTGTATTCTTGGGTTAACTTCCCGTCTGCAGATGCACACATATGCTTGTTTAATGAATACATTGAAGACAAACCACCTGAGGAGTACTTTCCATATGTGGACTTAAAAGTCCCATTAACTTACCAAGAGCACATTAATTGGTTTAAATGTGCCCTACCCCACACCACGTAACATGTGAGACTTGGTCCTCTCAGGAGAGAAGGAGTGACCTGGCCAGGCTTGGCTTCATACACACCGCATTCAGACGTTGCTGTTTTAACATCAGCAATAATGCACACATTCTACAGAGATTTAGTAAAAATGTACAGAAATCTAACACAATATTTAATGAGGACATTGACAGTACAACCTGCCGGGGCTGCTCATGCTACACAGCCACACATAGCTATTACAGGTATTAGCCCACAAAAACTAAATGCCGGTATGTAAAAGGTTCACAACAGCCAGGAGCAAATCTTGTTCCGGATAGCACAAAAAACAGCGCAGCTTGAAGTTGGTTTTCCCCATACGGGCCCACAGGAAAAAAACTGAATACTAACAGTTTGCTTGCCAATAGGGATAGCTCCCTCAATAGAAGATTGTGCCACTTTGGGAACAGTTTTCGCTATTGTATATACCAGAACACATGGTACTACCTCAATAGCAGTCACACCAGAGGTACTGAAGCAAATTCAAAATGAGTAAGGGGCAGAGCCCGCCTTAGATCAGGGGATGAAACTGGTAGACAACTTTGCCCAGGTTTTAACAATTATGTGGAGTACCATAAAACGGGAGGCTGCAGCAGTGGCCATACACCAATGCCTGTAGGAATTTACTCCTGCACAAAAGGAGCGCAAATTGCCTATGTTTATCAAATAAACATATTCCTCTTTAGGCAGAGATAATCTGGGAGCCAAACCTGGGAAACCAATAGTTAAGAGTCATTATGAAAAAGATAGCTCTAAGCAAAAACATGATTCTTCTAAAAAGAAATGTGATAATAAACAAAAACATAAACTAACCAAAACACAGTCACAAGGTGGGTCTCCGCAACAAGAACACACGCAATGAAAATACAATCAGCTGAATCGTGACAACATTAGAAAGCCTGACAGATATCAGGATACAGATCTATGTTCATCTCATTCCTTTCAGGAGAGTTCCAAAGAGTATTTGGAGAGAGATGGGCGATCAGACCACAGATCGGAAGAGCGAGTCAACCGTAAAGGGAAACACATCGCACTTCGGACTATCTCATTAAACAGGAAGACAAACAAAAAACTTCAAAATCTCACTTTGAAAAGAAGAAGGTAGCCGGGATCAAAATGAGACATTCCCAGGCTACTGAGGACTCTGCTTCTGAATGGAGAATGGGCAGTGACGATGCTGGACAGTGTAGCAGAAGTCACCATAGCTCGCCAGAACCTGATGGACTTTCTGGGGGTAGTAGAGCTGTGGAGCACATCACATCACAGAAGTGTGGCTCAATGATTGGAGCGGCAGACCCTGATGCAGAGGTCTAGCCCGGGACCAGGGTTCATTTTCCCCGCCTCAGCGGGTCTTGGGCTCAAAAATTCCATGGACCTGATAATTCTCGCCTCGGTGCCTATTCCAATCATGGAGTCCCACTCTGCAACTCTGGACAATAGCTTGCTTAATCTCCATGAGGGCCCCCACAAGGCTAAGGATGCCTGGCCTCCACCTTGGGGGTGCCCAGGAGTGGACGCCTCACAGGGAAAGCCAGGATGGGTTCCACAGCGGTATTCGTACAAGCGCCTTGAGACCTTTGCGGGTGAGTAGTGCCCTATACAAGTATCAATTTACATTTACAATACATTACATTACTGCGGAAACACCTGATACAAGGGTAAGTGTCCCACATAGTTTATTTGAAATAACATTCCAAATGTAGTGGGACATACCCAGAAAAGTAATGGGTCTCTTTAGGGAGAACCTGACATATGGTTACGACATTCTTTTGCCCAAAAAGGATTGGCCATCTGAGCTCATAATGGATTGCCCAATGGGAGAAGAAGTTATTTTACCTGCTTTCTCCGACCTCTACCAGAATCAGTAAAAAAGGAATACATGCAGGCGTGGGCTTTGGCATTAGCTCCTGCACTATACCGCAATCATACTGGGTGAGATGATGAGTCACCTCATCATAAAACCCCATCATTAAATTCAATTCCTTAACCACATAGACAATACCCAATTGAACATGTGGCAAAAAAAGCAAAAAACAAATCAGGGAGACCCTAGATCAACATGAATACCAAGCTGTGATTGAAAATTGGACCCCTCCTATGAATAATCCCTTGTTTACCATAATGAAACACGATAATTCATATCATCTTGTTTTAGATTACAGACATTTAAAACACATCCACATGCACATTTGGAGTACAGAAAGCACATAACGCCGCACTAATGAATAACATTATGTGGAAAAAATTCAAAAGAACACTAGATATCTCAAATGGATTTTTCTACCAAACTTTAGCGCCTGGAAGCAGATATTTGACCGCATTCTTGGTGTTAGGCCCTTAACGCATATTTTGCCAATTACACCAGGGATATAAGAACAGCCCCGGGTTGTTCTCAGCCAGGGTAACTGAGTTCCTTCAAAATTTGTATGAGGAGGCAGGGTCCTATGTAGATGACATCTATCTGACGGACGATAAAGTAATAGAACACTTGGCGAGGGAGAACCACATAATTCTTGGTTTTGCCCACTTGGAATACAAATTTAATTTTAAAAAATCAGAAATCGTCCACCTCAGTGTTCTACTGTTAGGATATGAGTTATCAAGTGAAGGCAAAAGCCTGGCGGCACAATTTTTAGATATTGTGCACTGCTCCAACCTCCAACAACTCTGTAGATACTACAATTCATTTTAGGATTTTTAATTTTTGGCAGGACATATATTTTTGATTACACAGAAAAAGTAAAAACTTTCGACAACTTAATTAGACCTGTTTTTTTCAGTATACCATTGGACACACAAACATATTGGTATCCTTCTTTTGTACAAGCTGACATGATGGCTTCCAAAGATTTACACACATGTCATCCTGACTAACCTGGTGGTCTGCTTAGTCACTGGACCAACTGGGTACACTTACATCACTTTCAATGAAGGCGATACAGTACCTATTGCATACAATTCACAATTGTACACAAATGCTGAAATGCAGTACAGACAGCTGTAGTGAGAGAGAGAGTACTAGCACTGGGGAAATGCATAATTGTCGTGACCCCGGTACCGACCCTAGCAGGCCGTCACAAAGGCAAGCATCCCAAATGCTAAAGCAGTACAGCCATAATGGATTCTATGGGCCAACTCTCTCACCGCAACAGATATAGATTACAGATTTGATTCTACATTGCAAACAAAAGCATTCCTCCAGTATGAACAAGAATATCCTCTCCCAAATGAAATAAGGCCTCTAGATCGATATATGTGTATCATTTATACCGAGGGATCTGCCCACCTGGCCAAAGGAACAAAACAGCAATATTCTGGGGCATGTACAATTGTAAAAGGGCACAGGCAGGATGGGAAGATCCTTCCTGGAAAAACACACACTGCTGGTGGAACTAAAATCCCTGATACTGGAACTACAAAAAACAGATCGGGAATTTCCAACACTGAAAGTGTGCGATTAATTTTACTGTGTCCAGTACCACAACTAATATTTAGACTATTGAAGCCAAATTGGATTCAGGGATTCCAAAGGTTACAAATTAAAGCACAAGATGCTTTGGGACCAAGTAGCTAAGCTGAAAGTAGGCCTGCCACTGGCTCATGCTATTCATACATTGAGTCATCAACTTGTTGGCATTCACAGTGAAAGGAATATGATGGCGGATGAAGCTGCCAAGGCAACAGTATGCACTGCTGCTGTTGCTGCAATAACTCGCTCGAGCACAAGGATAAATGGAGCAACTATGATAGCTGTCAATGCCACCTGCAACAGCTCAGCCCTGCCGAAAGGCCATCCACCCAAGTACTTCTACAAGTTAGATGCCAAAATATTCCACATTAACTATAAACAGGTGGCCCAGTTACCCTCAGTCCTGATGTCCTGTGAAGACCCGCTACGGTTGCGACAAAGCCAGCACCATTTTATAGGGTCGAAACGTCGACTTTGTGTTAACAATCAGTACATACCAAGTTTCAACAACAAGAGGAGAAAACATATGTACTTGTTGAAACAAATTGATGTTGAATTTTGGACTGACCTTTATTTTTATCTATGTACTTTTGTATCGACACACAGTCAACATCACCTGTCACTATTATTCACCTAAGCACGTATTTGTTATTTGAACGTTTATGTTAATTCTGTTCTAGACAACCCCTTTCCCATGTGTACTAATGTTATATCTATGTCAGATTTTCTAAAAATAAGAATATTTTGGATCAATTTCCTTCCCCCTTTTTCCCTCAACAAGTAATTCTGTCCCAGGGTGAATATGTATTTCTAAAATAATTTTGTGACATGCATTGTTAGTTCTGCCTATAATTTAGGTGAACAAAATATTTCACATGCTCAAATTTTAGGATGGATGGGGGACAGAGTATTAACAAACACTGATCGCAGATTGGGATTGATACTCGCTGCACACAAGGGTCTGTGTTGAGCTCACACAGGAATTTCTGCTACAGTTTCACTACTAAAACATCAATATTGGTGGCCATGTCTTACAAAGCAGACCAAGGAATTTGTCTTCAAATGCGACATTTGCCAGCAGATGACGGGCTCCACCCTAGCACTTCCAACACAAACACCTTTATTGATCTCAGGCAAACATCTAGCGTGTGTCTATTTGGATCACTGCGACCACTTACACTCAGACAGGGCTTACAAGTACATCTTGGTGGCAGAAGATTCATTCTCTGGATTCCTGTGGGTTTAGCCCCAACATTTGGCTGACGCTCAAACTGTTATAAAGGATTTGCGAGTCTTCATCAGGACCTACGTAGTTGGCACACTACATTCCGACCAGGGCCCAGCGTTTAGCTCTCTGGCTTACAAAGAGGCCATGGGAAGTTTGGGTGTTGCCTTGTGGTACTCCTCCCTCTATCATCCTGAAGGAAATTCGGCAGTTGAGAGGAAAAACCATGACTTAAAGCAATCCTTAACAGCAAGGATACTAGGCTTGGGTGCCAGTTGGGTCAATCACCTATATGGGGTCCAGAGGGCACTTAACCCCTTAGTTGCTGCGCACGTTCGGCGGCCGATGGCACCACTACCTCCGTAGTGCTGCCATCGGCCATTGAACGTTCGAACCTCACCTGCGCAATGGAACGTCCAGCACTGGAGCTGGACGTTCCATAGCAGCTATGAGGTTAACAACAAGTCAAGAAAATCCTTAGGGGTCTTACACTTTTTGAGCTCTTGTTTGGGATAAGAATGTGGGTACCTAACCTCGATAGGGTCAGCACAGTGGTGCCTGAAACACCATTTAACATCAATGTTTGTTTGGAAATTTTACAGGACCTAAAAAAATATAGATTTTTACAAAGCAACATCCAAGTAAAATGCACCGCCACTGGGGAAGTGAAAATGGTAACAGCAAGACCTACTTGTGTCTGAGAGCTTGAGGACCTGGTCAGAGGGAAAGTTGGGGACAAGAACAAATTTGGGTCATCTTACAGAGCTCCTCTACCTGTCCTAGCTATTGAAGAAAGACAAACTGTCCTTCTTCTGCCCCAAAATGCTTGTCTCAATTGATCTGATCACACCACACTATGAGGCAGATTCTCAACAGTAGGCCATGTGGGCTCCTGGGTAGCCACTGCACTCCTCTCATTACCACACAGGAAGTTCAGATGGAAGCTTTAATAATGACTGAAGACTCCATTTTCAAAAGAGAAGCTGTGAATGACAATAAAATGATGCTTCTCCCAGTTGAAACAACTACAGATGTACAGACAACAAGTACAGAATTTTCAATTCAGAAAATTGATGACGTCTATGTCAACATGCCACAGATTCAGTCATGTACCAGTTGTAAAAAGCTGCGGAGCTGCCAAATTAGAAAGGATGGTGTCTGGCGACTTCGTGCATTTTGACGACTTCTCATCAGATCCAAGTGAACCTGGTGACATTGCCTCATCCTTTCAAGATTTGACTTTAAGCTTTCTATCTTTGGCTAAAAAAAGATTTACTGTTCCCTGGATACATCTATGGATTATAATTAGATTACTTTTCCTGGTACTTTGGATTAGTATAGTAACTGTCTTTTTCCTACTTTTTAATAGACACTTTCTCCAGGAACGCTCTGCAGTACAACTGGTGAACTTCGTTCTTAAGCCACATGCATCATCACACCATGAACTGAGAGACATGTACCGTCTGAACATGACACAGATTCCAGTTCCTGAAGAAATTGTATGAGGCAGGGTATCATATGATAAATATGGTCCTACTGAACTTTAAAAAATTCAGTATGTGTTAAAAATGTCTTTCAATGGTATTACCACCTCTAGTACTTTTTCTGATGATAGGGGCATTGAAACTGTGCTTAATTTGCTTTCAGATATAGGGTCAATCGGCTGCATTTTCTTATGATGAATTGTGTGATGGCACAAGTAATTTTGGAGCCATGTTTAGTTACCAGCATTATGTTCAACATTTTATACATAAAGCTAGTATCCCATGGGCTGTTTATAATTTCATACAATGGGAACACTCCTCAACAACGCAGAAAGGCATTTTGCAAAGAAGTTTGATTATTTTTCAGGTTTTGAAACATCAGACCCAGCCTTCTATTACAATAGGCTTGCACCTACACATGCAAAGAAAAATATGCTAACAAACAGCAAGCTGATACACTCTGCTTCTGCGGGAAGGAGACAGTGGCAGTGTCTCTAACCCGTTTAGCGCTCGGACTTTGGACTTTGGCAGTAAGATTGAGACAGCGCTTGTCTGTTTTAAAAACTCTGTGTTTGAAATAAATTGTTTATTGTATATAGTGTATTGGGATTAGCGCCTTGCTAACTGCTGTGCTTTTGTAAAATTCACCTTCCCCCTGCACCACACGCCATACTGATTACAACTGGAACCGCCTCCCTGCATCTCTCGTGGGGGCACTTCCGGTCGCCCTGCTGGAAGAGCGGTTACCGCTCTAGTGCTCTACTTCCTGCAGGCTACTTAGGCAGAGCAGGGGTTGCAGCGCGCTGCGGGAAGGAGACAGTGGCAGTGTCTCTAACCCGTTTTAGCGCTCGGACTTTGGACTTTGGCAGTAAGATTGAGACAGCGCTTGTCTATTTTAAAAACTCTGTTTTTGAAATAAATTGTTTATTGTATATAGTGTATTGGGATTAGCGCCTTGCTAACTGCTGTGCTTTTGTAAAATTCACCTTCCCCCTGCACCACACGCCATACTGATTACTGCTGGAACCGCCTCCCTGCATCTCTCGTGGGCAGAACTTCCGGTCGCCCTGCTGGAAGAGCGGTTAGCGCTCTAGTGCTCTACTTCCTGCAGGCTACTTAGGCAGAGCAGGGGCTGCAGCGCGCTGCGGGAAGGAGACAGTGGCAGTGTCTCTAACCCGTTTAGCGCTCGGACTTTGGACTTTGGCAGTAAGATTGAGACAGCGCTTGTCTGTTTTAAAAACTTTGTGTTTGAAATAAATTGTTCATTGTATATAGTGTATTGGGATTAGCGCCTTGCTAACTGCTGTGCTTTTGTAAAATTCCCCTTCCCCCTGCACCACACGCCATACCGATTACTGCTGGAACCGCCTCCCTACATCTCTCGTGGGGGCACTTCCGGTCGCCCTGCTGGAAGAGCGGTTAGCGCTCTAGTGCTCTACTTCCTGCAGGCTACTTAGCCCTCGCAGGCTCCCGGGCGCGCAGCGATCGCGCGCAGCCCCGCCGAAGACCCGCCAAAGAGCTGCCCGTCTGCGCCCGTCCGCGCTAAGGCAGCGCCAGGCGCCAGTCCCCCTGGCTTCTCGTCTCTCGGTAAGATGTGTTACTCGAAAGCGGAATTGCTTGATCTTCAGCACTCTACCTGCACCTGTGCTAGACGCAACCCAGCCCACATACGACATCCTTTACTATATCCCTCTCAACTTTGCTCTTTTATAAAAACTACACCCAAACCCTCCAAGACCCACACTCTCAGGATAGGTCATCTTAATGTGAGATCTGTGCATAAACACCACTCTGAAATCTCTGACCTCCTCACTGACCACTCTCTCGATGCCCTGTTCATGACTGAGACGTGGCTTCTTGATGAAATGGACTCGGTCTGCAACTTGGCGACTCCTACAGGTTATACCATCCACACTGTGAATAGGAACACGAGAGGGGGGGGGGCTTGGCCCTAATAATCAAATCCCACCTTGATTGTCAATTCAGCAAAACAGATATTAAGGGCTGTGAAAGTGCGCGTTTCTCGATCAAAGCTAACCCTCAGTTCTGCGCGACGGGGCTTTTAGTCTACAGACCCCCTGGTGCATATACTCCCTTCATTAGCTCACTCCTTCAGTTTTTAGACACCAACATCCTCAAATCTGCTAATTTTACAATCATGGGTGATCTTAATCTTCACCTTGATAAAGACTCTGAACCCAAAATGGCCACCTTTCTTGCTTATCTTGCGGCTTTCCAACTTACTCAATTTGTGAGGGGCTCCACTCACAGAGCGGGTCACCTCCTTGACCCCATTTTCTCCAATATCACTAGCTGTTCCGCAGGCACACCTATCCCTATGACCTGGACCGATCATCATTTAGTTACTCTGTCTATTCCGTGCACCTTGAGATCTGTAGCGGTACCTACCCCTTCAGTTTAGAAACGACCATGGAGAAAGCTTCATCTTGAAGACCTACACAATCTTCTGGCATTAAATCCTCCACCCCCTACCGAAGACTTAGACGTAAGCTATGACCAGTTCTGCCTTTGGATCACTCAGGCACTTGATACCTTGATCCCGGCCAGATGCACCAAGGCTCGCACCCACACAGCTAGCCCTTGGTATAATTCCGATTTAGCAAGCCTGAAAAAAGAATGTAAAAAGGCAGAGATTAGCTGGAGGAAAAACTACGACGCCAATCTAAAACTAGACTATGTCATGCTTCAAAAATCCTACCACCGTAAGATCTGCAGAATAAGGGCGGCATATTATGCCAATGAAATCAACAACAGCTCTAACACCTCGAAAGCTGTATTCAAAATTTTGAAAGATCTTACCGCAAAGAAAACGGTCAACACCACTATCATCTCCCCTGACCTCTGTAATAATATGGCCAACTTCTTCACCAGCAAGATCATGAAAATCTACGACACCTTTCCTAAAGGCCCGCAGCCATTGGCCATTTTTGATCCTACTAGGCCCTCTCTCTCCTCCCTACCCACGCTTGAGCGAGAGAGCTTCCAAAAAATCTGTAAAAGGATTAAATCGGGCTCTCCAGCAGATCCCCTTAAACCGGATACCTTCTGTGAAGCCCATGAATCTATCACTGAGCACATCCGAGATATCATCAACCGGTCCCTTTCGACCGCCAAAGTTCCCTCTAAGTGGAAGCAGGCCTGGGTTTCTCCCATTCTAAAAAAACCCACTCTAGACCCCTCGCTCCCTGAGAACTTCAGACCTATCTCCCTGCTTCCCTGGCCTGCCAAAATTATCGAGGCACACGTCAATAACATTCTGACAGATTTCCTCCTCACCAACAACATCTTGGATGACTCTCAACACGGGTTTAGAGCTGGTCATAGCACCGAGACCGCCTTGCTCAGTGTCTCAGAGGACCTCCGTACCATCCTTGACGCCGGAGGCACGGCAGCACTGGTCCTGTTGGACCTTAGTGCTGCCTTCGATACGGTGTCACACGAGGTCCTCTTGATGAGATTGGAGGAAATTGGTATCACAGGGTCAGCTCTGGGATGGTTTAGAGACTTCCTTTTTAATATGTCTTTTAGAGTCTCTACCCCTCCACACATCTCTGAGGAACATAACATTGGACAGGGAGTGCCGCAAGGCTCTTCCTTGAGCCCTACCCTGTTCAATGTATATGCCCGCCCCCTGGCAGAGGTGGCTAGAAGAAATGGACTTGCCCTGGTATCTTATGCAGACAACACCCAGTTGGTGGTGTCACTTATGGACAACAGTGGTCTGGAGGCACAACACTTTAAACAGACACTCACTGACATCACCAACTGGATGACGGCAAATTTTCTTCAATTAAACGCCGGGAAAACGGAGATTCTCCTCCTGGGCAAAAACACTTCGTCCTGGGGTGATAACTGGTGGCCGGATGCGCTAGGCCCATCCCCTACGCCTAAGGAATGTGTTAAAAACCTGGGAGTTTGGGTGGATTCTGCTTTAAAGTTCACGCACCACACAAAAAAAGTTGCCGCCACATGCTTTGGCGTCTTGCGTAACATCAGGCCCATTCTGAAGTTCTTTGATTGCCGCACTCGCCAACTAATCGTCCAGGCGACCATCCTTTCCAGACTGGACTATGCCAGCTCCCTTCTTTTGGGGGCGAATCTAGCTGAAATTACTAGATTGCAAAGAGTTCAGAATGCGGCTGCCAGGGCTCTGGTTGGTCTCCCGCGCCATTCCTCGGTCTCTGGAACCCTGAAGAAATTGCACTGGCTCCCGGTGGGCAAAAGGGTCCAGTTCAAAGCTCTGTGCCTCGCTTTCAAAATTCTTAAAACCTCCTCCCCCCCAGTGCTTCGCCCACTTCTGTCAGAGTACATCCCTAGGAGATCGCTCCGGTCAGAGGGGCAGCATCTTGTGATCATTCCCCGCATCAGACTGGCCAGAATGGGCGGCCGCTCTTTTAACTTCCTAGCGGCCAAGTTATGGAACAGTCTTCCCGAAGCTATCCGTGGGATACAAGATCTCCTAGCCTTCAGAAAGGCTGTCGAAACACACCTCTTTCAACAATAGCTTCATCCTTAGCGTCTCCACCTCACTGTAATCTGTTTTCTGTCCTCCGCAGCGCCGGGACGCCCCTTCGCTGGGGCAGCCGTGCGCTATACAAATCACCATAGCATAGCATAGCATAGCTTCCTTTATTTACCAACTTTCTATATAGTGTTTCGACTTTTGGAAAGACACAATAGACAAAAAATCTATCTGGGGCAAAAGATTGGCAGGTTCATGGAAAGGAGGCCCTATTTAGAGTGTGCCTCAGACTACATCAAATGATTTTACTGAACAAGACAGTGCAACAAACTTCATGCCTGGGTATAGCTAAAACAAAAGATTTGAACATACCACGTGTTCCCGCGTTCTCACATTTTAAGAATTGGCAGCAGTTTACACACTTTAGTGAGGATATGCTAGACACGGCGATACGTAATGGTTCTTTCAATTCATCAGAGCCCAATTGGAAGGGTTGGTTGGTTTGGCCTGTGGACACAAACGGGTGTCAGTTTAGCTTCCTTGGTTACTCCAACAGGGTTTAGGATCAATAGGCCTGGTCAACGATATGTACAAACAGAGCACTGTGGTGGTGACATGACATCCTATTGGAAAGTTATGCCTAGAATGATTGAAACTCTCCCAGGTAAAACAACAATTGTCACTTCTTTCCGTTGACATGGATCTCAGGGATTTTTTACTAGATCCAGGGAACCCATGTCTAAAGTACTTTTTAAACAGAATATACAATGAGCTGTGGAAGATTTCCTAACAGGAAGCTGCTGAGAGATTGAGTGAGATTGATAGGATAATTCTAGAAAAGGCACTGGCTGTGGTTGACAAAAGTATGGCTACTCTATCATCCAGAATGTATTCACTGGGCAACATAGTGTCTTCTACAATTGACATAATACAAATAGACATGTCTATATTACAACATGGACAGTCACAATAGGGGTCCTTAGTAATATTGAGCTGGACATTGCAAACGTTACGTTCGGGCCACGTGCCATGGCGATACATCAACAGTACAAATCTGTTTTCAGCATACGATCTAACGGAAAAACAGATGACTTTGATATGTAGAGATGCAAAATGTACAATGTTACACATTGAAATATTAGACCAATTTTTTTTCACTGTGGCTGACGCACCATCCACCGACTGAATAATTCAGGGTTACATTACCCTATCGCTCATGACCTTTCAATTCCAATATTGTCTCCAATACCAAAAGGTTGGCAGATATGAAGAGGGAGGGGAAGGATATGTGCATGAGTATTGGGAATAACTGTTCAGATTTAGATAGAGGAATGGGGATACCAAAGTTTTTCCTAATGGCACCGACTCTGAAGATGCCTTAAGCCGCTCCTTGGTCTGCAAGGACATTTCTCTCCATGGGGCATGTGATGCTTCAATTGCAAACCTTTCTTGTTGTCTGAAGGTTCATCCGGTGTTCAGGCTAGTCTTGAATGAGTTATTTGATGCTGAATGATCAAGGTTGTTGCAGAATGGAACCAGGCCTTGCTTATCTGGTGACGCATAATTCAATAGTCACTTGTACACAAGTACTGTTTCCACCTGCCCGCACAGTTAGGGAGGCAGCACCATGGCCTTCAATAAATGTTTCTGACATACAATTTGATTCCCTGAGCAAACTGAAAGCCATGCTTTTACAAAAGAATGTGGCCTTAACTCAGCCAAAGAGACTAAAAGCTGCCAACCAAACCAGAGCTGATACATTTAAAAAAGTGCACTATTCCCTTTGCATCACCCATGTTAATGATAGGATGGATCAGCTCCCCAAAATGCTGCTTGAAGTTAGTGTGGAGTAGTGTCTGTATCTCAGATGAGAACCTTGCAACCTGGAGATAAAACTGCAATTTTCTGAGTTTTACCATCTTTCATACACTCCATGTTGGGAAGTATTTGTTAGGCTCCCGCTTGTACGGCTACATGTGGCGGTGATCTTGATCTTATTTTTTTCCCAGTCCAAATCGGAATAGAGACATCACCTCTAGTCATCAGCGCATGGTACGCTGCTTTGACACACCTCGGATTCTAGAACGAAATAAGCATTGGTTCATATTCTTCAGGCCTGTGTGGCTTGACTGCATACAACCTGTTTTCCGCTGTCTGCTCCGTTCCCATGAATGCATCCTGGATATATGTCACAGATTAGGATTGGTTGCGCTACCGGACATTAAGGTACGGATGGACCCCTTAAAGGCCCATGCGTATTGCTGTCCACAGCGTATTCCATTGATGATGAACGCATTCTTAGGGCCACCTTGGGATGCTTCCGCTCCCAGTGACATGAACAACCGCTCTGCAGAAAACCTATGGGATATGATGCCGCCCTCAGCAGCTGCTGTAGGAACTGGATGGAATCACCTGTGCTCCATTAACATGCTACAAGGTGCGCCTCTAGGAATGTCTGAGGATGTGGACAACAGCAATGTTGTGTCTACAACTTGGAACACATCAACAATTGGCCTTTTTCTGTGTGGGAACAATTTGGCCTCCTTTTTAAACAAAATGTACCAAAACAGGTTTTCTTTTTCTAGGCACCATGACTCTCTGAGTGCTTGGGATCTCAAATAATACAATGACTGTTAAAATGTTTGACAATATTTTATTGAGAAGCCCCCTTTTAGATGCTTTTTAAAGAGTAGTTTTTTAACATTTTTAAAATGGTCTGCTGGATTTTTAGATAGCTATTTAGATATTGACCCTTAGTATGAGGAGTGGGTGTTATATTCCCAGGTTACCCACTTAGCAAAGCAGCTCATTTCTTACATTGTCCTCACACATAACATTTCCTCTGGCACACATTGCATAGAAAACAATGTTGGAATTGTTTCTCTGAAACCAAACTTCTCTAGCTTCGCACAACATTATCACAACACCCTGAACATCATGTTCAAGATCCTATTTCACATCACAAACAAATGTCATCCCTATCTTCATCCACGGGGCGACAGGGCTATCTAAATATCCATAATGTCACTAATCTATTCTTACATCACAAGGCTGCTTTCTATTATAAAAGGTGAGCATCCTGATAAATTGGCAGAGGAGATACTTCCACTGACACCGAGGATTCTTGCATGCTGTGGTTTGACATCTCATGAGTAGTGTACAGTTTGTGACCAAGACCATCAGGTAATGGAGTCGGATCATCCCTTGGGAGGATTCTTGGCTCTACATCTTCACAAAATCTAGGTACACTTAGAGTAGGGTCATTTAGTAGGAGTAAGCTAGATTACTGCCTTGGTTATATGCGTGCATATATTCAATTGTTTAGCACCATGGTAGACCACTACCTACTTTTTACACTCTTGTTGCTTGTAATCACGTTTGTCTGCTTCTGTCTCCTAATCATTGCAGCACATGTATTTTATGCAAGCATAACAATGGCTCAATAAATATTATTATTAATGTCCCACTGTGTTTCTCTGAATATTTCTCTGAGAATGAGTGAACATGAGTGACTGAGCGAAAGGTACTGTACTGTTTCCACGATCCCTGAGGGGTCAAGGTTGTCATGTACAGAGGTCGCCAGAAACCATTAACTCCATGGTACATTAGGGGTACTTACGGTGGCACTGTGAGCTAGCTGGTCCATAGGCCAACATATCCTGCGGGGGTGTCCGGAATCATCCTAAACACCAAGCCGTTAATTTATGTTGTCCGAACAATGCGCAGATCCTATGGATTGGTAGGAACTACAGAACACTAGGACCTTTTAGGACCCCCCCCCCTCACCTGAGCCAATATTATTATTTTTGATGGCACCACAGGTCTGTGGAGGATCTGCAGTGCCATTTAAAAAAAAGGAGAGCTCTCTCTCTTTTTATGAATCAGCCCCACAGGGTGGGCTAGCACCCAGGGGGTCAGTGGAATTTTTTGGGGGGGGGGAGAGTGGCAACAGGCCCCCCTCCCTAAGCCTTTGTAAGGCCCTGGTAAACCCCAACCTCCAGGCCTGATTGTTTTTTCATGGGGAGGAGGTGTGCACCCCTTGACCCTTTGTAAGGCCCTGTGTACCCCATCTGCTGGGGCTAATTTTTTCATCATGGAGAGGGGACATGCAGCCCCCTTACTCAAGCCTCTTTAATGCCCTGAGGACCTATTTCCATGGGGCCAAAATAATAGTTTTGATGAAGAGGCCATGTGGCCCCTTCCAGTGTCTCAAAGAGGCCCCGGGGACCCCATCCCTTTAGCAATATTTGTCCAGGGGAAGGCATTGGGCCCACTTCCTGGTGCTGGTAGAGTATGAGCAGAGAATGTTAACTTTATTTCCCACCCTCACTCTACCGGGAAGAGAACCCAACTTTGCTCCCATTAAGTTGGACCCCTGAAACAAGTGCGGAGAGTGCAGAGGAAGGAAGCCGGCTCCTATCGAACAACGGATGGATGCTGGCTGGGGGCACCCAAGTGCCACAGGGACTTGGGACTCTCACATAGCCCCCAACTATTGCCATGGTGTGGGAGCCCAGGGCAGATCAGACGGGGAAACCCAACAGAAAAATAATGAGGAAGAATAAGAAATGAGTGGCCCAAAATCCTCATTTATAAACTGTTCCTTGCAAGGAATGCCCCATAATGCCCTGAAAGGCTATTTTAAATTATATTTTTTCTTTCCGTTAATGTCCCTACATGAGGCAGAGGCATCACCAACCATTTTTTCAATGTTGTGGAGGACTGCAGAAATCGCAGCAGGCCCCATCAACATAAAAAAGACAGTAAATCTCTTTGAATACATCGAATCACTCCAATTTGGAGCTGTACGCTGTATGCTCTTCAGCTGAAGTGAAAGGACCCCTTGTAGTTTCTTCTATTGCTGCACATGTGGCCCGAAAAATGTTAAATAAAGTAATGTTTAATGTGTTTTTTTAAGTAATGTTTAATTGAAACTATTTTTTGACAATCTCTCTTTTTAACATTGCAATGTGCGAATTAATGGAATATACATTGGAATATAGTTATTCTATGTAATAGGCCTGACACTTTTTATTTCATGGTATCAACCTTTTAAAAAGCCAGTGGGCCTGCCTTACTTGACAGACCTTATATTGTTACATGATATAGCCAGCAGTGGGCAACGGGGGTTGGCCACCTGCAAGTGTTTGGGTGCAGGACCCGGCCACAAGTCTTACTCCCAACCCCTCGCCGTACATGGGAGTGGGTTGGCACCCACAGGTGATTGGGTGCAGAATGTTGCCAGAGGCAGAGCCCTGCATTCAACCCCATGCTGCGCAAGGGGATGGACATCTTACTTTAAATTAAAAAAATATAGAAATTCACTGAAAAAAACAAAGGTTAAAGGGACATTGTATTTAGGTGATAATGGGCAGTTAAAACATATAATTTTAAATGAGCAAAATCACTGGAATTCACCAGGTATAGTTATCTCAAGTAGCTATAACCCCTTCCCTAATATCACTATAACTCATGCCCTCACCCTGCACTGCTAATTACCTCAAATATTACATCAATCATGATATGGTCTATGACATAATTAATAACATCACTGTAACATCTAAAATTGCAGCATTGATAACCACTGTGCATGGCAGGGGCGCAAGTTATAGTTATTGTGTTAACATTCTTTATTTATGGGGAGGAGCTTCGCGGGCAAGCAAGATGGCCGCGTAAGCTCGGAGCTCCGCAGACCCTCCGACCCTCCGCAATAATCCTGCTCGAAATCCTGTTCCACGTAGGTGGATTCCGACTGCTGACGGGTCACTGATGCGGAACCTGCCTCCCGCGATCGAATCGGAGATTCCTACGCTGAGCTACGTCGTGTGATGCCCCTTGCCAAGGAAGCGCCATTGTCTGCTCGGTCTCCGTCACTCCGCAAGCTTGGGATGCGTAGTGCTGGGTGGTGATCCCCACTGGCGGAATTTCCTATACCACTGTGTCATCCACCAATGGACTTTGCTCCACCTCTGTTCGACAACCTCGGCTCGGCGTACCTTGGGCTCGGAGCTGTGTGTGGTGGCCCCACGGTCTCATCGGACCCAACATGGCGGGCAAAGGCGACCCGGACAAGACATCGAACAAAGGAGTTCGTGGCAAGTCCCAAGTGCAGCAGAACAGGATTGATAGATATGCTCAACTCCGCATATCGCCTGCACCGGGAGCCTCTACTAAGGACATCTCCGCATCGGGCTCGCCGGATGGGTCCGAGCTCACCCTCAGTGATGTTATGGGGGCCATCTCGGGCATCCGAGCAGAAATGCAGAAACAGCACGAGGTACTGACCCACAAGGTGGACACATTGGCGGTGGATCTCACCCTCATCAGAGCCGACCTGGGTAAAACCAACGATCGGGTGAAATCGCTGGACTTAAAAGCCTCGAGCCTTACCACCGACGTCTCGGACCTGCAAACCGAGGTCCGGACCCTACGGCTCGCCTCTGACCAATTCTTCAGGAGACTGGACGACTATGAAGGTCGTGCCAGGCGACAGAACGTCCGCATCATTGGCGTTCCGGAAGGGTCGGAAGATGCATCGGCGGACCTGTTCGTTGAGGACCTGATACAGAACCATCTTACTCCCCCCCGGGTTGAGCAAATTCTTCTAGGTGGAGCGAGCACATCGGGTGCCAGGTGGCCCGCCAAAGACGGGCCCGGCACCTCGACCCATCATTGCTAGGTTCCTCAACTTCAGGGACTGGGACGCAATTTTACAGGCGTCCAGGAAGCATGGACCGTTACAGTACCAGAACTCTGAGGTGCACTTCTACCCTGACTTTACCAGGGCGGTACAGAGACAGCGCCAGAGCTACGGGGGAGTGAAACGGCGGCTGAGGGACATGGGACTCAAGTATTCGATGATGTTCCCGGCCAAGCTGCGGGTCGAGCACGAAGGCCGTGCAATGTTCTTTGACTTTCCGGACAACGTAAGCGAATGGCTCGACACCCTACCACAGCGTGGCGACGACCGGGAGAACAGCGAAGGGGGCGCTGCTGGTGGCGCTGATTTGTGAGAACTGGCTCTACTACGTGGACACTAGCGGTTGGTGGTCCTGCTATATGTGACATTCGTCCCTTTTTTCAGTGTAATAGCAATTTGAGCTCCTGTCGTTTCATGGGGGGCGGCGGGAGGTGTCCGCGGGGAATCCTTACTCCTCTTGGGGCTTTTTGTAGACTAGTTAATGTGAGGAAACATAATTTTTGATCGAGTAGTGTTCCCCAGCGAGTACCCCACCGTCTCCATGTACTAGCTTGCAGTGCATGTGATTTCCCTCCTGTGTCAGCTATGAAGACGCAAATACATTTGCGTCCATCTTTAACATGTCCTCTTTCAGATCCGCCATGAACGGATTGGATATCCAGTTCCTATATATGCCGTGCCACCGTCTTTTTGTGGTACACTTTACACGTTTTTCAGCTCTGGCGGAAGTAGGCCCTGATTCTGCCATTAAACTTATTTCCTGCTTCCCGACTCTAAGGGCCTCAACCCAGGCTGCCTCTGTACCAGTCACCTCTGCCTTACTCCTTGCGCGGCTCCAGTCCAGCCTTCTGCCTGCCAAGACTGTATTCAACCTTCGAATTATCTGCTCCACTCCTCGAAAATACATTCCTGTCTCGTAACTCAAGTAAAACATCCTCCCGGCTGCAGGAGCATGGGCCCGGTCTTTCTGTCTCTGTGCAAGTAACTCATAGACTCCGTCGCCATGGTAGGCCCATGCCCCCTCACCTCACATGCAGACACGTAGACACGTATACACTCAGACAGTATAGAGTAGTCTCTGCCCGAGAGACCTTCCTTCCAGACACTACAGTTCTTAAAACATACGATATTAGATACGATATTGGGATCAGGTTGATCTGACATCCCAGACTTATGTCTACACTTGTAGTGCTAAGTGTCAAGCCCCCTTCACCCTCCAGTTACACGTCAGATTCACGTCAATCTGCTGCGCGCGCACCTGTGTCATGAATTTCTGCTGACATTGCAGGATTCTCCTATGTATCCACCCATTTTGTGACCTCATGATAAATGACGTCTCTAGTACACGCCTTTATGCACGCCTATTGTAACGCCTTTTTTATGACGTATTCATGTTTTATCTCCTTTTTCCAGCTGTTACGCCTACTGCCTATTCGCTTAATGTAATGCATTGACTATATATATGTACTTCTGTAAATAATATGTTGTCTGTCTGCCCCTTCCCGAACCCGTGTGGTGACGGAATGGTTATGCCACCTTGGCTCGAGCCAATAACCCAATTCCTTTTACAGGAATAAAACCCTTTTGAGTTAACCTCAATATCCCGGATTTTGCCTCTTATTTCTCTGAGTTATTCTTATTGATTATTGATTATAAATTATGCATAGGTAATCGATTTTACCACAGTTCTGGCGCCCGAATAGGGACCCCTCCCCCACCCCACGCGCCGGAGGTGCGTTGCAGGCCTAGCCCCCTGCCACAGCCGGACGGACAACTACGCGTACCCGCAGGATTTCCTGTATCTCCCTCAGGCCAACGGAGGTGACTGAGGCTGCGATCGACACCCAGACGAGGCGGTGAGGAGTGCGGAGGATCCCGACCTGAGCCTAGCTGAGAGAGCAAGATCCGAGGTATACGGAGGCCCACCAGATTCCGAAGTTCCGAAGTATCTACGTCGCGAGTCGAGTTCGAATCCAGTCCGAGCCCAGTCCAGTCCAGGGTTTCCGAGGCCTTCTGTTTCCGTGCTTCCTGGTGAGTACCGTTGCTAGGAACGCATCCTGACGTGCGCATTAGTTTGTGCCGGTCAAGACAGGTTCGGGTACACGAGCCTGGTCTGCACTGTTTAGCAGTGTATCTATACTGTTTAGCAGTATATCTAGTTTACATCTGTAAAAGGTGTATCCGTGCCGTTTAGCGGTATATCTAGTACCACGTGGTTGGTAGGTTTTCAATGTAATTAATAAATGTTTTAATGTGTCATTCAGATGTCGTGGTATGAGTGAATGTCCGATCTTTATTATTGTGCTTACACGTGTTTTATGTGTAGTGTGTTCATATCTAAGTAAGAACCAAGTAGCCAGGTTTCAGAATGCCGTTGTTTTCCAAACTAAGACAAATAAAAACCCGTAAAGGGGTTCTAGAAGAAGCTGTTCCCGTTCCACCTAGGGACACTCCAGGGTACTTTATGTACCATAAGCACGGCCTAGATGCCGTTTTGTTTCTTGACTTATGGGTGGATTACACTAAAGAACTGTCAGAGAATCAGAGATGGCCCGCTGCTGGGACATGGGATGCAGAATGCATCATGAGAGTAGAAGAAGCATTGTGGAAAAAGAAAGCCAGACAGTCACAGAAGGATGCCATCGAGTTATGGCGTAAAGAATCGCATAGGCGTACCGAAAAAGCACACAGATTAGAAGAAAAGAGTAAGGAAGAGTCTGACAAGACCCAAGAGAATGCATTAGTTGAGGAAGGTATCAGAGTAAAATTAGAACAAGTAGACAGACAGCGAAATACACTGATGAATGGCATGTTCCCCATCCTGTCAAAGGGCTTGCCAAAGGCCTCTCCGGAAGTACCGAAGGACCTACCACCCCCATTGCTCCCGACTAAAACGCACCAGAAGACAGCAAAGGACATTTTCCTCTCCTCCTATTTAGACGATGTAGCTCCCGCATACGTTAATGCTGCATTGCCACAAGTGCCTGCACCTGATGGTCAGGACAATTATGCTCTTCCTCCCCGACAAGCTACTCCCCCGATTCCTCCTGGTCTTCCAGCATTCCTTCCACCTCTTACTGTACCTACTTCCCTTGATACGAATCCGACTAACCCCTTCGGAGCCGGCGCCTCAGGAGGCGCGTCCGGAGGAGCGATAGGTTTCCAGACCCCGCCAGCTGCCCATCGCATGAGTTTCAGAGAAATAGCGCAACAGCGTACACCTAGAACGGATATTACAATTCTTGGAGATCGCCTTGCAGACTGCAGATATGATCCTGTACCCGGTAGAAAGAATGACGAGAGAATGTTACTCGCGTCAATACGTTTACGGCGAGTCACGAACTTCCTAATGACATTACCTGGGATGACAGAACACCTAGATAGAATATATCAGTTTGTTCAGACAGGAGTAGGGCCTGACAGTATTAAGGAGGCCATGACCTACCAGAAAGTGGATACTAAAGCCAAGATATTGCGGTTTCTTATAAACTGCTTCATTAGAGAAGTGGATAGGCCGGGTATGAACCCGGAAGACGTAAAAGCACTCCACAGATGGGGTCAGAATATAACAGATGGACAGCATGACAAAGAGGCCTGTATAGATAATATGTACCGAAGAATCAGAACTGCAATTAATAAGATGCACGAGAGAAGACAGCCCGTACCGGAAGTAGATTCCGACAAACATGAATCCTCAGAGGAGGAGCCAGAGGAGGAAGTCGAGACACCGGAACACTCACAGTTGCCGGTCAGGGAAATGATAGCTTACGTAGGTAAAGGAAGACCGTTTAATAATTCGATGCGCCCAGTGCGCCCAGAAAGTAAAAGGATATATCAGGAAGCCATGTGTAATCCTAGAACACCCGAACACTTGTTCCAAGCCACTGACAGAATACTTCAAGAGCGAATGGGGTACCATGTACTCGATTCTATGGATGAACAAGATTTAGCCAGGTCAGCCGTGCAATGGGCTGACAGCTCTGAGAAATATGGTGATGATGCGTTAGCACATACGTTCCTGAACTTGACACCGAGTGATCAGCGTTTAGCTGGTATGTACATGATACAACATCTGCTCTTATTGTATAAAAGCCAACGTTCTGATCCAGGTCCTCTGCCTGACATACTAATAGAACTAGTCACGAACAGATGGAAAGGTCGAAGTACTGATCTAATTAAAGTAATTCTAGGACACCGCCACAAGTATAGTACATTCTTATGTCCACAGATCAATTCTGCACCCGTTATGGAACGAAAAACCATGTATTATATGGATAGACAGAATCCGTTGCGAGAAGTGCACCCCGTACAGAACGCAGACCACACGCTTAGACGTGTATTCGTGTATACACCTGTAACTAAAATTGAATTGTTGGAAATGAAGAAACTCGTACCCAGTCATGATAAAGACCCTGCAGGTTTTCACAGCGAAATAAAGGATATGTTATTAATGGGTGATTACACTTATCCCGACCTTATGAAAATACTGAAGGTACTACTACCTCCAGGCATATACGAGAAACTCAAGGAAAAAGAGTGGGAGGTGGGAGACGCAAAGATTGATTGGGCTGCATTACAAAATGAAGAAGATACCCGAGTGCCAGGCCTAGGGCTTGGAGACAAAGTTAAAGCGTTACCAGGTTTATTAGTACAAGTGTTGCCACGTTTATTGAGTACGAAAAAGGAAGATTGGGGTGCTATTTCAGCATGTAAACAGAAACCTGATGAAGACACTAGTGATTTCTATACACGATTTGAGAAATGTTTTGGCATAAATAGCGGTCTGAAAGCAAGTAGCGAGTCATATCCACATCTTTTTGTAACGAAATTAGTCGAGAATTCTTTGCCCCAGGTCAAGAATAGAGTACTGAAAGTAGAAAGTACTTGGCAAGCTAATACTCCTTCACAAATGTTACAAATGTTACAGTACCACCAGAATAGACTTAGAGAAGAACAAGAACATGAACAAAGACGTATGAAGGATACAAAAATGAAAATGTTAGTTGCTCAGTCGGTTCCTGCCGACGGTCAGAAAAAGGGTGCAACCCATCCCAGTAATCCAACAGTTCCTGTCAAGGGTGTATGTAATTATTGCAAACAGCCAGGTCATTATATAAACGATTGTGCAGTTCTGAAACACAACATCGCCACGGGTAAAACTAAAGAGAGACCGCGTCCTCCTAGACAAGATCAGACCTCACAACAAGTACCCCAGAATATACAACATATTGCACCCATGCCAGCATCTACACAGACCGTAGCGATACCCCAACAACAGCCCGTTACCGCAACACAAAACACAACACAGCAGATGTACCAGTATGCGCAGAACGATTACCCTGATTATCAGCGATACACATGAAACAGCCTAGAGAGGGAATTCCGCTTGCCTCTTATTGAAGTTCCTGTAGATCAAAATGGTCCTTATGTACATAGTCAAGTATTAGGGAAAGACAGAAAGTTTCTCATTGACACAGGGGCAAGCAGAACCACGATAAGCCACAATGAAGTACCAGGGGCACCCCTCTCAGGCTCACAGAACGTGTCCCTTGGGTTTTCAGGAAAACCCATTATTAATGAAGTATCACAACCCCTCCCTCTTGCAGTAGGTCCTCTGACACGGACTACAGATTTATTGCTCACGAAATCATGTCCAGAAAACCTGTTAGGTATAAAAACACTGAAGGCTCTAGGAGCTATTATATGCTGTTCTCCGGAGGGAGTACGATTGTTTTTGCGAGATTTCAAAGGCCATTATGTATTAAGAGATATGGATCCCCGGCTACAGAACGTCCCTGCACACTTGTGGGCACAGGGCCCCACTGATGTAGGTTGCATGCACATTACCCCATATCGAGTCACACTCAAGGCAGGAGTGGTATTACCACGAATCCGACAATACAAGTTACCCCCAGATGCTGTAGTGGCTTTACTGAGAATAATTGACGAGCTCATTGCACAAGGAGTGGTTGTGGAGACTGACTCCAATGTGTGTAATTCTCCTATCATTCCTGTTCTTAAACGTACTGACCCAAATGCTCCACCTGTTTATCGATTAATTATTGATCTGCGCGAATTGAATAAATGTATTGTACCGCAGTACCCTGTGGTCCCAGATATCTCTTCATTACTGACTGCTATTGATTCAGAAGCGACGTTCTTTACTGTAATAGACCTCAAGAACGCCTTCTTCAGTGTCCCTATTGATCCAGAGAGCCAATATTTGTTCGGATTCAGTTTAAATGGACGATCTT
The DNA here is from genome assembly GCF_964263255.1 of Lissotriton vulgaris. Taxonomy (NCBI): domain Eukaryota; kingdom Metazoa; phylum Chordata; class Amphibia; order Caudata; family Salamandridae; genus Lissotriton; species Lissotriton vulgaris. The sequence continues at coordinate 743,457,681 of NC_141697.1, read as the reverse complement.
TTAAATTTGCCCGTGCACCTCAAGGATTCACAGAAAGCCCCAGCATCTATAGTCAAGCATTGAAAAAGCAACTCGACTGTATCCACATGCCAGTTCACTGCCCTGCTTCAATATGTCGATGATCTGCTGATCACCGCTCGAAGCGAACCCGAATGCGAAAATGCTTCACTGACTGTTTTGAACTTCCTGGCCGACAAGGGACACAAGGTGTCTCCTTCGAAGCTACAATTCTGTGTTCAGCAAGTTGTGTACCTGGGTCACTTGCTGTCCAAAGTGGGGAGACAGCTCACATCTGATCGCATTCAGTTAATTGTAAACATGTCACCACCCAGAACACAAAAGGAAGTGCAGGCTTTCATAGGCCTAACTTCATACTGCAGACAATGGATTCCCCAATATGCATTTCTAGCGAAACCACTCATTCAGTTAACGACACAGGAGGCAGCGACTTCGACTGTCCTCCCTTGGACTCAGGAACATACACAAGCTTTTGAAGACTTGAAGAAAGCCTTATGTCAAGCACCTGTTTTAGCAACACCATGTTACAGTAAGCCTTTTACACTTTTTGTCACAGAACGTGAGGGTACTGCCTTGTCAGTCCTCACTCAGGAACAAGCAGGTTCACACAAGCCTTGTGCTTACTTTTCTAGCACATTAGACCCAGTAGCCCAGGCCCTTCCGGCGTGTTTGAAATCAGTTGCAGCAACAGCTTTAGCAATTAGACAGAGTGATGCTATTGTGTTAGGACATCCATTAACAGTACAGGTTCCGCATTCTGTAGAAGTCCTTTTAAATCGAACTCAGACCCAACACCTGACCATAGCAAGATTGACAGGTTACGAACTGACATTGTTTCAACCACACATTGAAATCAGACGCTGCAGCACATTAAATCCTGCCACGTTATTGCCAGTAAATGGAGTAGATCCATTGGCACATGATTGTATTGAAGTTATTACTATTACAACAAAACCCAGACAAGACTTGACAGATGTTCCGTTACCAGATCCAGACCTGACACTTTATGTGGATGGTTCATGTATGAGAACAACGACAGGTGAATTAGTGGCAGCTTACGCTGTCACGACAGACACTGAAGTTATTGAAACTAATTGTATTGACACTTTGTCAGCCCAAGCCGCAGAGCTTATTGCTCTGACACAAGCATGTATTCAAGCCCGAAATAAGAAAGTCAACATATATACTGATTCACGTTATGCATTCGGAGTCGTTCACGACTTTGGAGTCCTCTGGCGAGAGAGAGGTTACTTAACTTCTCATGGGGCCAACATCCAGCACGGTCCCCTTATTCAAGCCCTGTTAGATGCAATACATCTACCCACTGCAATCTCTATCATGAAATGTAAGGCACATACAAAGGTTACTGATATCATCTCCCAGGGTAACGACCTGGCAGACCGAACAGCAAAGCAAACTGCTCAGAACCGGACTCATGTAATTGATCAGACACAATTAGCGTTACCATCGCACTGCATGACAGTTAGGGATCCCGCACATGATGTAATCGACATACAATCACATGCAGCACCAGATGAAATTAAGGAATGGACTAAACTAGGAGGGATCCAAACAGACCAGGGTTGGATGACGAAGGGAAAATCTACATGGTTTCTCCCCGACTCTATGGTACAAGTCATCATTAACACGATACATAGTCCCGCACACCTAGGAGAGAGGGCAATGCTAGACAGTATTCAACACATATGGTCCAATAAAAACTTACGGGCAGCAGCCAAGCAGAAAGTGCGTACTTGCATGATTTGTGGTCAGTTCAATCCAGGTAAAAGCATTCCCGTAGAACAAGGTGGATTTCAGCCTCCTGATCACCCTTTTGAAATACTCCAGATGGATTATATCCAGATGGAACGCTGCCGAGGATTCAAGTATGTCCTCGTAGTTGTATGTGCTCTTTCCCGATGGATAGAAGCATACCCAGTTCCTGATTACACTGCTCCGACCACTGCCAAGCAGCTGGTTCGTGAATACTTCCCACGGTATGGTTTGCCCCGTATCGTGTACTCAGATAATGGCCAGCCATTCTCATCCGAGCTTGTGAAACACATTACACTTCTGTTAGGTTATCAGTGGAAGTTCCATTGTGTCCGGCATCCCGAGGCAGCAGGTCTCGTGGAGCGCCATAATCAGACACTAAAGATCCGACTTTCCAAGATCTGTAGAGAGAAGGGTGTGGACTGGATAGTTGCCTTGCCGGTCGCCCTCTTCTATATGAGGATGGTGGTCCATTCCCGATCTGGGCTATCCCCGTACGAAGTGGTTTTTGGTAGACCACCGAATATGTGGGGGACGCCTATACCACGAAAAATAACTGATGTTGATTGTCTTATGCTGACAGATTACCTTGCCTCCTTGATGTCTGCACTACAATCTTGTCGTTCACAGGTAGCTGCAGCCTTTCCCGACAACACGGAGGTGAAGCCCCACGAGGTGGTCCCGGGTGACTACGTGTTCACCCGCAACTTTGATCGGAGAAGTCCATTGGAGCCCCGCTGGCAAGCCCCGAAATTGGTTCTGCTTACGACGAGGACAGCTGTAAAGATTGAGGGCAGGAAGGGATGGCTGCATTCCAGCCACGTTAAAAAATTCCACAGACTTCCCTCGGACTTGGTTTCTAAGCCCTGCCCTCCTACACGAACTGACTCAGACTCAAAACTCCCTTTGGTTGAGAAATCTGCTTCTGAAGAATACAGAACTAAGTTACGATCTAGCAAGTCAGACAGTTTAATTGTTTAAGTCCTCCCCTAGGTGAATCGGTTAAATTAGTTTCTGACATGTATCCCCTAGATCGAGATAGAGAGAGAGATAGACAAAGACAACATAAAAAGAATGCATATTGTAAATCACTTCGCAGTCGCTGTATAGTGACACTACTTATCATGTTTTTCTTAAGTTTGCTGGTTATTACTGCTAGTGTTTTGTTACACATATATTATCCTATCTTCACGCGTGCACAATCTGCTTATAATGTTACCGACGAACATTCTTTTAGTGAATTACCCCCACACGAGTTATCCTATAGACTTGCGCTGCGCAACAACACTTTCATTAGTATGTTACATCACTCCCATCAGATTACCAATGCTACAAACTGTTGGATATGTGGTCGACTCCCTCCCTACCAAGAAAACAAGGGAGTTCTTCCCCTTTTTCCGTACCCGTTCACTCACAATGGCACATGTGGTGCATGGTTTAAAATGCTCAATGCCCTAGTTTCTGATGCTGCTATTTACGAAGGTAACTGGGTTTGGGGAAACCTGAACTTAGCCTTGCTTAAAGTATGTTACCCTGACAAGGAGGGACTCCCCGTTGGTACTGGAACTGATCTAGAAAATGAAGTATATGGATTAGATAATTACACAGTTACATTCATGATTTTATCTGTCGAATCTGAAGCTTCTCCTGTTCTACCTGCTATGGCAGTATTGCCGGTTGCTGGTGAACTATGTGTTCGCAAGAATGGTTCCATACACTTAGGTCATAGTAAATGTACTACTGTGGTCGATTTCAGTGATCATGGTAGATCCACGTTTAGGGCTTTACGTCATTCCTATTTTGTTTGCGGCCATACTGCATATGTCCGTTTGCCTCTAGATTGGGATGGTACCTGTTACATTGCATTCCTTCTGCCACCTGTTTTCCTAGCCCCTCCTGACTATCATAGAAACACTAATCTGGTCAAGCATAGACTCCGAAGAGATCTCCCACTTGTCGATTATACTGAAACCACATGGGAACAATACACAGATTTCAACAAAGGTTTTTTCCCCTACCTAGGTACTGTTTCTAATAGTAAGCTAATCCGTAGATTAACCAGAACCCTCGAAGCAGTGGTGCTTGAGACCACTTCAGCCCTAGGTAACTTAACGGAGGAGCAGTCCGCTATGCGGGTTGTTGTTCTTCAAAATCGTCTCGTTATTGACGTCATCTTGGCAGATAGGGGTGGAGCTTGTAAGGTCATCGGGTCAAGTTGCTGTGTTTTCATCCCAAATAATGCGCCAACCGTGTACAAAGCTATTACACGTCTCCATAAAATTGCAAGTTTGATACATCAGACTCCAGGCACCTGGACTTGGTCCGGTTGGTTCTGGACAACGCTATCAGCCTGGGGGTGGAAGATTCTATCCCTCCTAGGTATTGGCCTACTCATAGTACTCAGTTGTTGCCTGTGTCTCCAATGTGGACCGGCGATTTGCGGCCTGTGTGCCACTTCATGTATTCCACATCCAAGTTCCCATTCAAAATACGAAAAGCAAGAAGAGCAATTGATGTTAAGTGAACAGATTGATCAATTGATGAGAATTGATGTATCATGAAGGGTCCGTGGGGAACAAGGAGGGAATGAGGAAACATAATTTTTGATCGAGTAGTGTTCCCCAGCGAGTACCCCACCGTCTCCATGTACTAGCTTGCAGTGCATGTGATTTCCCTCCTGTGTCAGCTATGAAGACGCAAATACATTTGAATCCATCTTTAACATGTCCTCTTTCAGATCCGCCATGAACGGATTGGATATCCAGTTCCTATATATGCCGTGCCACCGTCTTTTTGTGGTACACTTTACACGTTTTTCAGCTCTGGCGGAAGTAGGCCCTGATTCTGCCATTAAACTTATTTCCTGCTTCCCGACTCTAAGGGCCTCAACCCAGGCTGCCTCTGTACCAGTCACCTCTGCCTTACTCCTTGCGCGGCTCCAGTCCAGCCTTCTGCCTGCCAAGACTGTATTCAACCTTCGAATTATCTGCTCCACTCCTCGAAAATACATTCCTGTCTCGTAACTCAAGTAAAACATCCTCCCGGCTGCAGGAGCATGGGCCCGGTCTTTCTGTCTCTGTGCAAGTAACTCATAGACTCCGTCGCCATGGTAGGCCCATGCCCCCTCACCTCACATGCAGACACGTAGACACGTATACACTCAGACAGTATAGAGTAGTCTCTGCCCGAGAGACCTTCCTTCCAGACACTACAGTTCTTAAAACATACGATATTAGATACGATATTGGGATCAGGTTGATCTGACATCCCAGACTTATGTCTACACTTGTAGTGCTAAGTGTCAAGCCCCCTTCACCCTCCAGTTACACGTCAGATTCACGTCAATCTGCTGCGCGCGCACCTGTGTCATGAATTTCTGCTGACATTGCAGGATTCTCCTATGTATCCACCCATTTTGTGACCTCATGATAAATGACGTCTCTAGTACACGCCTTTATGCACGCCTATTGTAACGCCTTTTTTATGACGTATTCATGTTTTATCTCCTTTTTCCAGCTGTTACGCCTACTGCCTATTCGCTTAATGTAATGCATTGACTATATATATGTACTTCTGTAAATAATATGTTGTCTGTCTGCCCCTTCCCGAACCCGTGTGGTGACGGAATGGTTATGCCACCTTGGCTCGAGCCAATAACCCAATTCCTTTTACAGGAATAAAACCCTTTTGAGTTAACCTCAATATCCCGGATTTTGCCTCTTATTTCTCTGAGTTATTCTTATTGATTATTGATTATAAATTATGCATAGGTAATCGATTTTACCACAAATGGGGCGACAGGCACACTGCTGGTTGGGGGGGCTTTTTAGTCTGCTGCAGGGGTGCAGGGTGGGGGGTGTTTTGGGACAAGTTCAAATGTCTCTTAGAGTGATTTTGTTTTCTTTCTTTCGGCAATGGGTGATGTATATTGTTGTACTTTTGATTCTGCAAGGGTCCCTCGGGCCGGGTAGGGGAGGGTGCCACGATGATGGGGGGTAAGAAATTAAAAGTTATCAGTTGAAATGTCAACGGGTTGGGTGACCGAATCAAACGGGGAATTGTGCTTCAAATGCTCAAGCGACACATGCCTGATGTGGTTTTTCTACAGGAAACTCATTTGATTGGGAACACATGTAAGGCGCTCAATCGCAAAGGGTACAAGATGGTGGCACACTCGGGGTTCACTTCAGGCTCTCGGGGCGGGCGTTCTTGTCCTGGCTTCCCTTCCGCTGGAGATTGACGTCACTACGATAGATGATAGGGGACGCTACGCAGCGGTGGCTGGGCGGTGGGAGGGGAGGGCCCTCATCCTACTTTCAGTTTACGTCCCGCCTGGCCTACAGACCAGCACGTTCCAGGACCTTGGTGGCGCCATTTTAGCTCTGCCTGACGGCTTACTTATTGTTGGGGGTGACTTCAATTCTGTCTGTTCTGGCACTCTGGACCGACAACCGTCTAGAGATCTTCGCCACTCACAACTGTGGTTGCCCTCATTTATAGATTCAATGGGCCTTGTGGATAGTTGGAGACTCTTACACCCTACGCTTCGTCAGTACTCCTTCCTGTCCAGCGCACATGGTAGCTTGTCCGTAATAGACTATATCCTTACCTTGGCAGCTCACGCTACGGCCATGTCTGAGGCTCGTTTTCTGGCGCGTGGAGTTTCTGATCACTCGCCGCTCCTGGTCTCCTTTGACTTCGATGTTGCCTTGTCGGTGCGACCGGCAACGGTCAACCCCTGGTACTTTCGTAACCCAAAGACCCGTGCCCTACTAGCCGAGGCTATAGACCTATACTTCTCCGAGAACGAGGGTTTGGTCGGGTCGGCCGCGACCCTGTGGGAGGCGTTCAAGACCGTCCTGAGAGGCGCGGCATTTGCTTTAATAGCGGAGGCCCGTCGGAATAGAGATGCCGATCTCCTTTGTATCGAGGAAGAGATCTTGGACCTCGAAGCCCAACTGGACCCTGAACCTAACCCAGACCTCCTCCATGCGCTTTCCCTAAAGCAATTGGAGTACCGAGATCTCGCTACGAATGCCGCCCAGACCCTGGCTAGGGAACAGCAGGGCCGTATCTACGACGTGGGGGACAAGGCTGGTAAACTGTTGGCCTGGTGGGACAGGAGGGAGTTGGCCAGTCGGGTTGTACCTGAGATCCTGGGGGCGGATGGCACCCTTGTCACGGACCCCTCCGCCATTGTCGAGTCTTTTGCCGACTATTTCAGGGGTGTTTACACCTCCACTTCTGACTGCTCAGAGGCCGACTCGGCAGAACTTCTCTCGACCGTGGATCTTCCCTGTCTCACTGAGGCGGATCGTGATGATTTGGACAGGGACATAACTTCTGACGAGATTGCCCTTGCGATCCGCTCCTTGAGATCTGGCAAGGCGCCGGGTCCCAATGGTATCCCGGCTGAGCTCTATAAGATACGGCCCGATGTGGTCTCCCCGCGTCTCCGTGCTATGTTCCTGGAGGCGAGAGACGCCGGCGTTCTCCCCCTTGACCAGAGGGTGGCCACTATCGTGGTCATCCACAAAGACGGTAAACCAAGGGATGTGTGTCATTCATATCGGCCTATCTCCCTCCTGAACACCGAGCCCAAGGTCCTCGCCAAATTGCTTGCCAACCGACTGGTTGGGGTTATTGGCGACCTGGTGCACCCGGACCAGTCGGGCTTTATTCCGCACCGCAACACTGCCCTCAATTTGAGACGGCTTCACGGCGCCCTGGCTAGGACGCATACTCTTACGGAGCCAGCTGTGCTGGCATCCCTTGATGCCACCATGGCGTTTGACTCCATCGAGTGGAATTACCTTTGGGCGGTGTTAGCTAAGTTCGGTTTTGGCCTGGTCTTCCTCAGCTGGGTGAAACTTCTTTATGCCAGCCCAATGGCTAATGTATCCGTGAATGGTCGCCTGTCGACGTCCTTTGTCCTTCACAGGGGTACCAGGCAGGGCTGTCCCCTGTCGCCTCTACTCTTTGCCCTGGCTCTCGAGCCCTTGGCAGCCACACTGCGCTTCCACCCTGACCTCCATGGTATCACCTGGGCACCGGACTTCGAGGACCGTATCTCCCTGTACGCGGACGACATCCTCCTATATCTGACGTCCCCGTACCAGTCTCTCATTGTTGCCTGTGACGTGCTCAAACACTTTGGGAGATACTCTGGCCTGATTATCAATTGGGCCAAGTCCTCCCTATACGTATTGAAAGGGGACACGCCGCGCCTCCCTAGAGGCTGCAACATCCAGGTGGCCACACAGGGCTTCAAGTACCTAGGGATCTACATCTCTGGGAACCCGAAGGTTCGATACGACCAGAACTTGCTCCCCCCACTGCAGCGCCTTCAACGCGACGTGGAGGGTTGGCGTAAGCTCCCGCTCTCCCTGCTTGGCCGAGCGGCCCTGTTTAAAATGATGTCCTTACCCAGATTTCTATATGCCCTACAAAACACCCAAGACCCGGTACCGGCCCGATACTTCCGTGAAGTTGAGAGTCTTCAGCGGGCCCTGCTTTGGGATGGCCGCCCTCGGGTGGCGATCACGAAGCTCACGCTCCCGTGGTATGACGGGGGCGTAGCACTGCCGGATGTTCGTAGATATTATTGGGCCTCCCAGCTTGCGGCCCTCAATCACGGGTTTTATGGGCCGGTGAATAGCCCCGGCTACGCTATGGACAGGTGGCTTATGAGTGGTGGTAATTATTACCGAGCCCTTTACTCCAGATCTCTGGATCGGCGTATGTCCGGTCCCACGAAGACGGCAGTCTCTATTTGGCGTTCGATCACCAAGGTGCAGGGATGGCAGGGCAGACTGACCGGTTTCACTCCTCTGTATGAATCCGATATGTTGGGCAGACTATGGCACACCAAGGGCTTTGACAAATGGGACCTTATTGGCATCACTAGGGTGGAGGATGTGATTTCCAAAGGGACTATCAAGACCTTCCCCCAGCTACAGACTGAGTACCAGCTGGGTGACTCGGAGTTCTTCCGATATGCCCAGCTGAGGCATGCCTTGCTTTCTGCTATGACCCCTGGGGAAGACATCCCGGAAAGCTCACCGTTGGAGGACAGAGTGCTGGACGGCCATATGCCCGATAGCGCAATCTCGCTGTCCTACAAAAAACGAATTAATGTTCGCACTGACCTTCTCCTTGGGTTACGAGACCAGTGGGTGGTGGATGGCCTGGAGATCGACGAGGAGGACTGGCAGAGTGCAGTGTCCTCCCCTAAGGAGGTTGCCATCTCTTCTCGGCTTCGTCTGGTCCAATTTAAAATCCTGCACAGGGTATACGTTACTGGCCCCCGCCTTCTACACATGGGCTACTCGCCCGACGGCCTCTGTCGTCGAGGCTGTGGTGCCCTTGCTACCTTCTTACACATCCTGTGGGAATGTCTGGCCATAGCGTCCTACTGGATGAGGATTCACAGGGTCATGAGCGAAGTGTCGGGAGTGGGGATTGCGGCGGAAGCCCGTAGGTGCCTCCTTAATATTTGGGAGCCGACAGATCACAACACAGCCCAAACCCAGTGGGTGACCCTAGGCAATATGGTGGCCAAGAGAGACATCGCTCAAAGGTGGGGGGCCAATACGGCACCCCTGGTGGTGCAGTGGAAGGCCAACATGGATTGGTGTATGCTCCGGGAGAAGACTGTCTATGTTGCCAGGGGTAAACCTAACAAATGGAACAGGGTGTGGGGCGCTTGGAACTCTTACCGGGGTGATGTGTGTCTGCCGCCCGAGCCTGTTTCATTGGATGAGCACCTGACACTGTGACCTATGACACCGACTGTATACGATACCTGATTGATCCTGTTTCTCCCCCCCCCTCCTATCATCCTCTACTCTTCTGTACTTCTGAACTGCTGGTTTCTTTCTCCTCCTGGCCTTCTATTCCTTGCTGTATTCTCCTCCCATTGCCACTCTTCGGCGCCGTTTGGCGTTTTCTTCTTATTGTTATAAAATTATAAAATAAACCTGTAATTTCCTGCTGTACCTGATTTGCACTATTATGCACTGTTTACTATGCTGCCTTGCCTCTGGGATGTCAGGCTGAATAGCTGTGTGCTTTTGTGAAATAAAGGTTTTCAAAAAATTAAAAAAAAAAAAAAAAAACATTCTATATTTATGACAGAAGTGTGGTACATCTGAACAACATCTTGATAGAATCAAAGCTGGAAAACCAAATACTGCAATAAATGAAGAAATGATGGCGCTTGATAACATAAATGTATCCAAAGATGGCCGTCTGAGACAAAAGAGCCCCCAAATATCGCACACATGCACACAATGTAGCTCAATTATAGAAGTGTGCAACATTTGTAAGCAACTCATGCAACACATAGTCAATTGGATACACAACATTGAAATAGAAAGAAGTTAAAAACTAATAGTCACTTTTTAAGGACTCAGAAAATTCGTCCTCAATTTAAGATTTCTAGATCACTAATCATAATTTCTGTGAGAAAATGACCCCTCTCGTTTTGTTCATTTCAAAGGAAAATGATTTATGTTGTACAGTCTGGATTCCATCAAGATGACATCAGGTGTGCAACACATTTGTTAAAATACAAAATGCTAGTGCTTCAGTTGTTCATTGGAACACTGTGGGAGGGACGGGGTAGGGGGTAAATACTTGGACAAGGAGAACGATGAGGGTACAGATAGCAAGCTGACCATGCTGGGCAGGCAGGAGGGACAGTGGCAGCCCAACGGTCCATGCAGGGGTGGTAGGTGGAACAATGCCACCACCAAGAGCACGGTGGTGGCAGTGTTAGTGATGTAGAACTTTTTTCTCAAGTCAGATTAAAGTTTGTCTGACGGACTGAAAGTGGCCTCGGTCCCCTTGGAATTTTGTTGCTCCTCAGCTTATATAAGGGTGTTTTTATAATGAAAAATACGAGGGAACTATACATGAATACCAAGTTCCAAGCTCAAATATTCGTTCAGCATAAGCCATAAAAGTCTTAAAACGAATAGTACATTTAAAAATAGGAACATTTTAAAAACCATCACATTTGCGAGTAAACAATTCATAAGAAGAGATGATGCAACATAAAATCAGAGTTATTAATATAATCATACAAAAACACCTTGTATCTTTTCCCTATCAAGAATTAATTAGAAGTGCCCTTCTAATTAAGTTTAAAACCGCATGAAAAATCTTTAATGAACAAAAGCTCTACAAAAACTCAAAACTTCCTGTTGTTGTCTCAGTTTAGAACTGCATAACACTGAACCACAAAGGAGTGCCTAGGCTCTGCCTATAGAGGACAAAACATTTGAAAGTGACTGGTGCTTTTTTAGATAACATTATTACAGCCACATGGGGGTAAGTCATGTTATCCTACACATTGCAAAGGGAAGGCAACATTAAAATGAGCAATGCTTAATCCACAAAATGTAATTTAGTAGCGATAGGTGGTGTTTATAATCCAAGATAGGCACGGTTCTATATTCCTTGTCATTGAGACAACAGCATATCTTGCTACTGACAGCAAAGCTTGGTCCTTCAGCAGCCTCAATTCCATACAATGACTGAGGAGATATTTTTGACTTCTCGTTTATATTTTAAAGTGATCACGTGAGGATTGTCACACAAATCTTTTAGGCCTATTGCCTCAAACGTTTTCTTCAGGTTTGAGAGGAAGGGAATCCGATCAACCCAATCCACTGACAAACAATCAGATTGGCAGGTTCTAATCAAGGCTTCCTCCGGCTTTTACCATATCTTAATCCCCGACATAAACTGGGTGAGGGACATCAAGTCCTCCAAATATGGGAGGCCTAATTCCTCAAAAGTGGCCTTGGAGACTGCAAGGAGCCTGCATGTGAAACGATTTTCTAACATTTGGAGTATTCCCAAATATATATAGCCTCACAAACTCACACCATATAACCCATCTGAAATACATCTGCTTTTTCGAAGATTAATCACCTTCATAATAGGTTTGTGTCCTAATTACAGCCGTCTTCCAAGAGAAAGATATTGGCCCAATCACAGCCGTCTTAAACACATTAACTAACAAGGGTCATAGGTCGATATTGGATTTAAAAATATCTGCAGAGACACCATCTGGACCTGGCGCTTTCCCGAAGGAACATTTTCTGATAGCAATGGCTACTTCATTCATTTCTTTTACAGTTTGGGGGGCTTGTACACCTTCCCAAATGTGTATAGGTATAATTTACAAAGACGGAAGTTCATATTTTTGATCACCTGATTGAAAGATAACTGAAAAATGTGTCACCCATAAATCAGCTGGAATCAGTGATTCTGTGACACGACCAGAGGTGAGGATTAAGCTGATCTTTCGCCACTTATGTTTTTCCAGCACCCATAAAAAGCATTATATAATGACAGTCCATTTTCCATGCAACATTAGGGAAAGAAAACAGAAACACAATTTCCATACTGAGTCCAGCAACTCCCTTCAAGGCTCCCTGCAGGCGATCTAGCCACCTCTTTCTTCGCTGCTCCAGCAGCCTAGGTGAAGTGTTTCCACCGCTGTGCTTATCTTTGTTCATTGCCTTACTTACCAAACCTTATGCATTCCGCTCTGTATTTATAATGAAATGTCATGCATTCAGCTGTATTTTTGCAATTTAATGCACTGTACAACGTGTTTGCCTTGTAACTGACATTTGATTTTCAGCGTGGCCGCAGGAATGTTCTCACTGCTTCGCGGCTGCTTCTGACAGTTCTTGCGCTCACGCATGGTGCGGTCATTCGGCCGCTTGGGGTCCTGCACTATGTCAATTTCACACTCAGCGCGTCCAACCGCCTGGCTGCTAGTGCATCTATTTCACTCAGTTTCAGTGATCGGGTATAACAAGACCGGACGCACTTCACTATCACTTATTTTCATGTTTTCAAAAAAAAATAACGCATTTTATCAGAGCCACCACCTGGAGTTTGAACACCCTACTGAGTAGCTTTAACTTCCGAGGAGGTCAGTGTATTGGGGATGACACAGGTGGCAATAACTCTTCCTATTAGACTGAAAAAGTGCATTGCCCCAAGGGCCATTTAATGCCTGTTTAATGCCTGTTTTGCCATAGTAATTCCTGGATTCATCCCAGACTTATATTGCCATCTCCTCTCTACCGCAGTGATTAATATCACTCTGTACCAAGCATAAGGAATCAGAGGAGTATACGGAAGAGGAAGAGATAGACTATTTTCCTTTAGGCGATCAGTTTTGTCAGATTATAGATGTCTCCATTTTCGGAGCAGTGTCACAGGTAGTGGCACCCCTGGAGAAGAAAATTTTCCAAATAGAACTACAGTGCTGAAAATCCCTCACACTGAGGGAAGATTAATCTGGGCCTCGGGCCCCAATACCTCCAGGGCAGCATTCAGCACCAACACCGGGCACTAAGTGCAAATGCACAAATGACCCTGGGGTTAATCTGGACGCCTTTGCTTGCCTCAAGAAGGCCTTCATGAAGTCCCAGCCACCTGCTGAGATTCCTAGCACCTTAAAGGACCCTTCGTTTTTTCCTTCCCCTTCACCTAATCCCTAGGATGGAAATGGCTCCCCAAATGTTGCAGATGGGGATGGTGAAGCAGGTGGGCTCTGGTGCCCATCTGGCAATGCCTTTTCCCCAGAGGGGAATGCCATGCCGGATTTTCCTCTTCACCCTACTGTTTCGGACCTGTTAGATCCAGATGACCTATTACATCGGCACTCTGCAGAATGATCCCCTGCACCAAAAGTGGCCTCCAATGTGGTAGCCATTTGAGAAGACCGTTGAACAAGGAGGTGCGTAGTTGGCTTTGGGCAGAATGAACTCGACCTTCCAGAGGGAATAAACTGGCCCTCACACCCGAAACTGATGCCACAATGGCTACCTTCTTAGCTAAATTTGTGCAGGACCAAGGGAAAGGGATCAATTAATCCTTATGCTGTGTTAGGACCCCTATCCAAAATCCTGGACATGGCTTAAAATGCCAAGGCATCTGGCTCCCTGATTTCTCCGGAGGCATTATTTAGCTGGGCTCAGTGAGCCAAAAGACTTCTAGGAAGTGGCAATTGCGTGATTTCTACTGATCAGTGCGGACACTCCTAAATAACCCCTTGGCCGTGGCGGTAATTCTGCCGCGTCGCAAGGGGGGGAGGGGGCTGCGCGGCGCCGCTATGTTCCTGACGGAACCACTCCATCACGAGCCGCGGTCGCGCTGTGCTTGTGACGGAATGGTTCCGTCACGGCCCCGCCCGCTCAATGGAACGCTCAGCGCAGGGGCGAAATCAGCGCCACACAGGCGTGCCGGCTGGGCCGTGACGGAACCATTCCGTCACCAGCAGAGCAGCAACGTGGCTCGTGATGGAATGGTTCCGTAACGAGCATGCAAGGGGTTAAAATAGACCCAAACTAGCGGAGTTGGCCACATCAGCCGCAGGCCCCCATCGTGCAGGGGAGTGTTTTTGTGGACCCCTTTTTCTGCAAAATGGGAACATTTTTTAACACCTTCATTAGTCACTGACTAAGGTCCAATCCTGTATGAAGAGAATTTCCCCCCCGCATGTTTTGGAAATGGGCGCTCAACTGGCTGTTGCTTCCATGAAGCCTCCACTAGAGGTGCAGATATCCGGCGAGGACAGTATTAAGACGCATCATGGCTCAGAAATTTCTACCTAACCAGAACATACCCCCGCAGGTGCGGTTCGTGAGGAGGTTCCAGGAGCAATGCCTCCTACAATATCCCTCAAGGTAAGTGTTCTTCTGAGGGGATCACACTTGGGGGAGATTGGCAGAATTCTGTTGAAAATTGGGAAGTTGTTACAGGAGATGCTTGAGTTCTTCAAAACGTAAGGTGTTTCAAAATAGAGTTCGATGGTTCATCTTCCCAACCACACAGGTCAAGACCCCTGGTTTTCTCTCAGGGCAAAACAGATCTAGTAGATTTAGAAACTGCCCAACTCTTAGAGAAGGGGACTATTGTTCAATCATCTTCACATCCCTATAACTTTCTCAGCAACTGCTTCCTGGTGGAGAAGAGAGACGGTGGCCAATCACCCATCATCAACCTGAGGGAATTCAATGAGTGGTTGGTTTACAGCTACTTCAAGATGGAGGGTATCCATCTCCTCAAGGAGTTGTTACAGGCAAATGACTGCATGTTGCCTCTGGATTGGAAGGACGCCTACCTCACGATCGCAATTGTTTTCCTCTTCAATTACAATTGAGGTTACAGATTTTCAGATTTATTTCCCTTCCTTTTGGTCTATCCTCTGCTGCATGGTGTTTCACCAAGATTCTGAAAACAGTGGTGGAACATTTGCGACCCAGGGGTATCAGACTAATTGTTTATCTGGACGACATCCTCATTAAGGATCAAAGCCCAACGCAATTATCAAATTATCTCCAGATGACCATCAATCTTCAGGAATCTCTGGGGTTTGTGATCAATGAGACAAAGTCTTTCCTGTCTCCAGCCCAGTACAGTTACTGTCATTGATCCGTGCTTGCACTTGGGCTTGGATAGAGAGCAAAAGCAGATCTGAAGTCACAAGCTGATGAGCTGTGGGAGCTGGGACATGCTGAGAACACATGCTCCCGATCGTCCGCTGCAGACTCCTGTAGACAGCAGCGAACGAGCCCTGGAGGTCCGCGGAGGCAGCCCTGTCAAGTCTAGGTGCAGCTTGTAGGCACGACTGGAGAGCCCCACATGCAGTCATTGTTGTTACTGCAGGTCCCAGACCCCAAACTGCAGGCTGCATATGGGCTCTCATTGGCAACAAACGGTCCTTAATGATTTCTTTTGCTGACCTGCACAAGTGCAGAGTGAGGAGCGAGGTGTGAGGAGTTGGCCATGCCGCACCATAGGCCATTCCTGCCAACCTACAGTCTCTCTATCTGCCGGCTCTCAACCTGATCCAAACTACACTGACCAGCATCGCCAGCAAGGATGAAACGGTGGACGGTGCGGAGTGAGTAGGGAGCAGTGGCCAGTGCCTGCCGCAAGACAGCAACAAGGCACAGAGGTGAGGCTCAGTGCCGTGGGGTACCACCGGGTGGGAGCAGTACTGGCCAGTGACAAGCCCCGTGGAGGCCTAGCCCCAAGACTGCATCTCTGCCACTCGCTGCTCACTGCCATTCCGGCCATCGCCATTAAGCAACATCACCCAACACTACCACTAAAGCAGTCCAGCGGGGGGGGTTCCTTGGCAGCCTCCAGCTCCAGCCACCTGCCCCTGATCCATCTTCCTCCCTCCTTCCAGGGTGGGGAGGTAACGGGGGGCCTGTCAGAAAGGCCACACACAAAACAAGGGGTCTTGCACAAAATTCAGCATAAGGAAACTAGGGCCCTGACAAATACAAACTGCCAAACTGTCAAACTCCCCAAACCAGACCATAGTGGGCAGCAGACAGGAAACACAAATGTAAACAGCAGCTCTTCAGGACCCACAAACACCTCACCAGCACCCCCAACAGCTGGTCGGCAGCAAACTTTGATGGGCAAGCAGCTGAAAAGAAAAGCGGGAGCACACTTGATCCTCATCAGGCACCCAGATTGTCGGACATGGGTTCATCCTGAAACTAATTGCCAGGTTCTTGACTGGGGCTCTCGACAGGGTCCGGTAGGGGGTACAATGTCAGGACTCAGAACACTGAGCTTAGAGCCCAGAGGCCTGAGGAGAAACCAACAGCACTGTCTTGCCACTACACCCCTCGCACCCACCCCACCTGCCCAACTACCGTAAAAATTGTACATTACTTGCTTCAACGTACATACTCAGACACACACACAACATGCATGGAAGTCACTGCCATTAACTCAATAAGCCAGCAAGACACCAATAAGGCAACAACATCTCGGGCATGAGATCAGGGAAATTAAGAAGGCCTATTGCAAGGCTTAGAGACCAAAAGGATAAACAGCAACAGCTGTACCAGAAAAATTACAGCCTCCTACAAGGGCACCAACAACAATGTCAATGACAGTAGCACTACTAAAACAGTGCAGTCTTCAAAACAAAGCTTGGAAGGCCACAAGTTCAGTCCAAGAGAAACAGAAGAGCTGATACTCACCAAGAGGGTGACTCTTAGAGGTAATTTGTGTACCTAACAACCAAACATCTACACCAAATTTGCATTCCTGAAGGACCCCCGCACAACAATGAGGATACCAATGGTCTTCAACCCCTCTTACAACCAGAGGGCTCAGCCTAATGTCTGGGGGCTCCACTCATATGTGGGGCACATGAATTTACACACTACAGTCCACCAGAAATGGGCTGAACAATGCCAAATGGAAACAAAAACCGAGACGCTAATAGTAACCTAGGGGGCACCACTGACAAAGCAGCTGGGAGTGAAAAAAGCCCCAGAGCAGTCCCCCCAACAGCCACATTTTGCACCAACCACTGCTGCCTGCTGCCTGAATTTGAACCCTCCACCAGTACACAGTACTATTGACAAATCTATCAATTTGAATGAAGACTCACTAGGCACCGACATGCCATATCTTGCAACCCAGGAATGGGAGGAATTAGTAGCCCCCATGCACTAAAGCCCATCCCCGGCCCTAACCAATCGGCACCAACCAGCAAAAACAGTAGAGAAAGCTCAACATACAGAAACCCTCTGGGCTACCCTACTCAACATTATGCAGCTCTCAGTGGCCACCTTACAATACCAGTCAGACAAGCAGGATATGTAACTAATGGTCCTTCATACCTTAGTAAACATTGCTCCAGGGATTGACGAAAAACTTGTAGATCTCAATTGCCTGATAAATAAGGGCAGACAACTGCTCAAGCCACTCTAACTACACAAATTGAATACTTAGCCTCTCTACCAACTATACTGGGAGGCATAGAAACTGAATTCTAAATCAAACAACTCTGCCTAGCCTATCCCCGCAAACAAGGAACCGAGGGAAAGCCCACTTGGCCAGGACATGCGATCTGGCAGGTCCCCAAATAAAAGTGACCTACACACAGATTCAAACCATGAGCAACAAACGCCCATCTCTTCAAGTCTGCCTCAAGAAAAGACCTGGAATCCAGAGCCAAACAATGCACAAGCCAGACGCAAACAAAGAAGAAAAGGTAGAACCAAGAAGAGCACAATCACACCCTACATCCGGGAGGGCACCTTCAAAGGGGCCTCGCCTGACTCAAAGCAGAATACTAACCAATTGCCTCCACTACACCTATCTGACATCCCAGCAAACTGCAGAGAACGGATCTCCACAGTGACACTACTGTATGCACCAAAAATCACATCACACAATGGAGGCGTAACAGCTACCAAGACACCAGATGCCAAGGGTCCAAACAACACCCCTGACAGGGTAGCTAGAAGAACATTACAAGAACTATTTTCTCATGTGGCATCTGACTTTATGATTTTTTGAGTAGTGCGCCTACTGACTCTGGCCATGTGTGCTCCATTGGGCAATCTCCCCTGACCAGTGTAATGTCGTTGCACCTATCTGTAGGATGCATTTAGAGTTTCCTGCCCAAAGGTGTGCCTGCCATCTATAATCCCTCCCACCTATGACCTATCAAACAGCAATTGCTGGGCTGGTCTCAGCCTACCTAACTACATATTTGTGTGTCAAGGTTGAAATAGAGGTCACAACGGGCAACTCTGTTAATAAAGATAATAGTTAATTTCCATAGATGTATGCCCTGTTTTCCAAATTAACAGCTTATAAAAGCAGTCACAGAAATTTGTCCTTTGTTGTGATGTTTGTCATCAAATTAAAAGTTTCACTGTGGCTTATAAAAAGCAGACACACCTTTTGATTTCCCAAAAACCATTGGCTGTATTTATTTGGACCATTATGGTCCTCATATTTTGGATGGAGCATCTAAATGTATCGCTCTTGCAGTTGATTCCTGCTCAAGGTTCCTCTGGGTGTGGTCACAACGTTCAGCTGACGCTCGTACTGTTAATAAAGATTTGCACGTCTTAATCAGCAGACATGCAGCAGTAAATTCCACTCAGACAAGGGCCCTGCTTTCACCTCTAAAGTATACAGGGATACTGTTGCATCCCTGGGTGTTGAGGTGCTTTACTCTTCTCCATACCATCCTGAGGAAAATTTGGCGGTGGACAAGATGAACCATGAAATAACACAATCATTAACAGCAAGATTATTAGGTGCAGGGCATAGTTGGATCCATCACATATATGGGGTGCATAAGGCACTTAATATTTTTTTAGGCGATCTTTGGGTGGCAGGACCCCATATGAGGTCCTCTTTGGTAACAAAATGTATTTTCCAGAACTTGATGGTTCAGACATCATTGAGGTGGCCATGCCCTTTGAAGTAAATGATCGTACAGGATTCACATACTTCTGTGACAGCCGAACTAATGAGCAGTTGAAGACTTCTAACTGCCACAATCAAGGAGCAGCCAGCACCTTCTGACTGAATTCCCCAAATTGGGGATCTTGTTTGTGGGAAAGTCTAATTGAAGATGGAATTAGGTCCATCATATCGAGTACCGGTGCCAGTCCCTGGCATTCAAGGTACAAGAACTGTAATATTGCAACCATTTGCTAGGTCTACGGACAATTGTTTTGTCTCCATTGATCACATGAAGTTACATAACATGGCCGGTTCTAAACAGCAGGTCATGAGGAATTCTCCAAAGTAGTTCCCTAACTGCTCTTGCTACCATATAAGAAATTCCTCTACAGCTTGTGGGAAACATCAAAGCTGTTTCTATCCTCTGAGGGCAGAGAATTACCTTTAGTTAATTCCCAATACTGCTAAAAATACCAGCCATACGACGGAAGTAAGTACTTTACTTACTACTGCTACCTGGCAGATGATATCGTTTATACTGATCCAATCATTGTGGAATCTACCAGATCTCTTACTTCACTTGTGGCTCCTGGTTTTCAACAAAGATCTTCTGGTTACTTTGTGGGAACAGATGACTTCTCACCCAACTCTTTTGGCAGTTTCACTTACACTCCACCTACACAGACCATGTTTTCCTTTCATGGCTGAAACACTCCTATCTGGTCCCTCCTTGGATATATGTGTGGATTACCTTTTCCTTATTTTTTTATTTTTGTTGATTAGATTTGTGACTGTTTTCTTCTTTCTAATCAATGGCCATTACCTTCCAGAATGCTCTGCCTCCAAACTTGTCGATGAGGTGTTAATGCCTCATTCATCCTAAAATAAACTGAAAAGAGACCTGTCCCATGTGAACACTTTAGGGGTTCCCATAACTGATCAAATTGTTTGGGATAAGGTCCCTTATGAAATCTTTGGCCTTATAGAAATACTCCAGGGGGCATATTAACAAGATGTGCGTTAAAAAAAGGACATCGAACATTACACTATCGCCGGATTTTTATGCCGTATTAGCGCGTTATTATCAACTCGCAACACATAGGCGATAGTAAATCCTGCGATAGCCAGCGATAGTGAACATTAGCACGTGAAAACAAGCATTGTTTTCACGCGCTAATGTGTGCCTTGTTAATATGGGGGGGTGGATTCAGCTTTATGATCCACACCCCCATGTTAACAATGCCTAATGCCTGGTCAGAGCAGGCCTTGGGAGACCTGCGATAAACAAGTTTATCGCAGGTCTTTTCCTACCAACGCCTGCCTTGGTGATAGGGTGTTCCCACCTCCAACCACATTTTACATGTGGTTGGACGTGGGAACGCCCACTTTGCATGTCATTAGCGATGTTTCTCGCTGACATGCAAAGTGGGCTTGTGGCAGGCGTTGCAATGCCCTTGTTAATAGGGCGCTGGAAGTATCGCCACTTTCTCGGTGAATTGTGCCGAGAAAACGGCAATACTTCAGCTTGTTAATATGCCCCCAGATTCCTTACATCTTCAAGGTCTCTATGGATGATTTATAGGACCTGGATTACATTCTGACAATTGGGATGTTGATACTGTAAACTCCATGCTCTAAGAGTTAGAATATTGGAACATTGTTTTTGAAGGTGAAGGCATGTTGTCTAAATTCTGCTAATCATGGTAAAACGTTCTGTTTGCCTTATTATGGACATCATTATTTAAATTGAGCTAGTGTTCAACACACAATTTTTAATTACACACAATGGGGAAATTGTCCAACTCACCTACAAGAGAGCTCAAAAACATATAGGGATAAATTCACATATTTTTCTGGGCATAACATATTAGACCCAAAATCCTTTTATTTTAAACTTGTCCCTGTGCCACCAAAGAAGTATGTCCTGGCATAAACCAAGCTAATATATTCAGATTTGTTTGTCAAATAGCTATCTTTAAAAGGACATGAGTATTGGAAGGATACTATTGACATGAAATCATTCTGGGGCACCAAACATTGTCAGATTCAGTGAATCCAATACAAATGATTTTCCTGAATGGCACAATTCAACAGACTACTTGTCTAGGATTCAGGTTAAAGAGGTGATTATTTTGTCCAGTAGACACAAATGATTGCCATGCTTGATTTTATAGTTCACCGCTGGGGTTTAAGATGACTAGACCTGACTCTAGTTATTTCCATTCAAAACACTCAGGGATAGTTAACACCTATTTAGTAGGGAAATTGTGCCAACAAAGGTTGAAACATTTCACACTGTCTGCATTAAAACAACATCTTTCCCTCCTGTCAGAGGGCATGGACCTATCTGACTTCTTGATGGGTCCTTAGTCTCCGCATTCTAAAAGATTAATCTATGCTACTTATCCTGAAATTTGGAAATTGTCAGAAATGGAAGCAGTGCGATACTGGCAAAATTTGAAGCATTAAAGATGTGATGCAAAGTGCAGTCAGAGATTTGTGCTTAAAAGCGACTGTATTTTGCTTGATGTCCATGCAACTTGAAGTTCAAAGTTTCTTGGGTATATGTTAATGCCACATCTTTTTGAAACAATAGGGGTTTGAGTCGGTTTAGCTTTTTAAAGTCAGCCTTCATCATAGCCAATGAAGCATGGGCTGAATGCAGGTAAACCAGGCAGGTCTGAATTACAATGACCAGACAGTGATCAGTTCCTGAAGCAGTGATACTCTGTTAGATTTTCATTTAATCATTGTGTGTATTCCTTTAAGTTTCAGACCTGTTCGCATGCCTCTGCATGAGCTTCTGCGTGAGCCATGGCATGAGACATGTTGTTTCTTAAATAAGTTCCACATTCCAGTGGAGTTAGTTAGGATTAGCATGGTGTTAATGTAGACAGTTGAAGACTTGCCACTGCACTGTTTGGACCTGCATACCCGTGCTGCAATAAACTCAACTTTCATACTTCATACTTTATTGTGTGATTTCAACAAAATTTAGCGACGATATAAACCACTCTGCAGCACGGAGTAAGAGTGGTAATAGAACAAATTAAACCTACGTTTTCAAGAAATTTTCAAGATTTTCTGGTAGGTTAAATTTAACGATTTTAATGTACTTTTGATTGTACCAGCAGCTGTTATTATTATTTGTGCCCTGATTGCACCTGCACTTACACAAAAAAGCAACTGATAGAAACACCATCCTCCATTATAAAGGCTCGCATCCACAGTGTTTGAAGGAAAATCTTCCTTTTGGACAAATGCTAAGAATAAGGCAAAATTGCACGGATGTGGCAGACTTTGATCACCATGCAACAACTTTTTGCACTGAAATGGCAAAAAGGGGTTATCCAAAAAAACTCCTCAAACACTCAAAAAACGTGCAAGATTCACCCCGAGGGAAAATCTCCTTCATAAAAAAGAAAAAGGTGAACTCAATGAATTGGTGTGTGTTACAACTTATGGATCACACACAAATCAATTCAAACGTATTATTTTGAAGAATTGGCATCTATTAGAGGATTTGCAACATCCTTTAAAAAAAACCATTTTCGCCATGCGCAAAAATAGGAGCATTGGACAACAATTGATAAAAGCTGACAGCCACATCCCAAAACAAAAGAGTGATTTGATAACACAGTGGAACTTAAAACCAATAAGCGGGCATCACAAGTGTGGCAACTGTGTATCATGTTCTACCACAATGGAAGGTAATTTGTTTGACCATGACGGGGTCAAATGGAAGCATGAGATGTTCACAAACTGTAAGACTAAAAATGTCATCTATGCCGTGGTATGTCCCTGCGACAGAGTGTACATTGGCAAAACTTGTCAACCAGTAAATGTGCGGATTACGCAACACCGCTCCAGAATAAAGAAAAAAGTTGTTTCTGCACCCATGGTGGAACATTTCTTGATCCACAACCAATGGGGAAAATGACTTCAAGTGGACAGTCCTTACATGGGTTGATCCCAAACACCAATCACAAGACATTGAGGCTGCACTTTTGCGCAAAGAGGCATATCTCATTATGAGATTCAACAGCGTAAATAACGGGTTGAATGTGTTAAGTGAAGTTAATAGAATATAAGCTCTTCAGCTAAGCTTTCTAAAATTCCAGTGCAATTTGGCAATAAAACACGTCCCTATCTTAGGCACACTACAATTCCCATAATTCTTAGTGGCATTGGTCATCAGCCCTTGTATGCCTTGATTGGCGCCCTCTGTCAGGTGACTGAAGGGTTAAGCTTGCAGCATTCCACTCGCGTTTGCTCGCCGCTGCCTCCACATCATTGCTTGAGTCAACCGCGCAATAGGTGTCATTAATGGTAAGACTCTTTCACTCATTGCAAACACAGATGCAATCTCCGTCTTAATTGCGGGCTAAAGGTATTCATTCATTCACGTTGTTTTTTAGGATTAAATCCGGCAGTCGAATAAAAGTCTTCCTTTCACATTCGGAGTTTAATACACTGCACCAAGGGTCTCAACTAACGGTAAGACGCCTTGCGTTTCTACAGCAAGTTTAACCCGGCAGTTCTTCTTTGTTTTTCATTTCCGTGAACACCGCCACTCATAGGCTGTTTCTGCTCGTTCCTTTCCAGGACGCCTTACGGAAACAATTCCCCTTTCACAATCGAATTAACAAACAAGTAAGCAATTCAATGTTTTTCTACCTTGGGCTTCGGTATTTATTAAGTCGGTCACCACGCTAAGATCAATTTAAATTTTTTTTGTAGATGGCCAAAGGGGACTCTACACTGGGATCAAAAATCTAACACTTTACTCGTGAATCCAGTTTGGAATTATTCAGATCTTAAGGTAAATCCACCCGCCTGCACTTTACCAACACAACCTGTGTCAGCCTCTAAGTAGAATACCATAATTGACTATACCAATCTCGCTCTTCTGCAGGTTGACTTCCACGGTTTTTTGATGACATTTCAATAAAGAGACTTGTAGACCATTATTCATTGGTCACATAAGGTATGTTGCATCCTTTGATGCATTGATTCGAAAAAGCTTCTTTCACCCTCCTTGAGAGGTGGACCCTCCCTAAATATTTCCCCTTTCCTTTCCTTTACACAGTACCTGCGGATATAATTCCCCGCCCTGATGAGAATCCGATGATTAGGACATTGGGATTCGAAACGCGTCGGCATTAAATCAGGCATTAAGTCATTCACGCTTGTCAAAAATTAGGTTTTTTGGTTATCATTCCTGTTGTTAATAACATGAACTACTGCAGCAATATCGTGACAGTAATTTGGGTTGTGTAGTGAATAGGACTTACCCCCTGGAAATTCAATACATTGACTTAATGACAGTGTTCTTGTACTGTTTTTGTGATAATGGTTTTATGACTATTGGCAATATTTTTGTAAATGCACATTTGTATGGTTTGTCTATTTATCTTTTCTACACATTAAGTGTATTATATGTTGCTTTTACCATCCTAAAAATTTTGGTTAGCTCAATGTGAAGTTGATAATGTATTTTCCTCGCCCTCAAATGTGAAACATACAACGAAAAAAGTCAATGACATAAATTAAATGTCTGGGTGAACTAATTAATAGTGGTTTTCCCTCTGTTCAGCATACTGGGGGTCATTAGGATGGAGGATTTTCCGCATCCTCCGGGCCGGCGGAAGCCACCGCCGGCCCGGAGGATGCGGAAAATCCTCTGCGGACCCACCAGGACCCACCGCCACATTAGGATGGCTGGTGGGTCATGGTTTAGGTCCGCAGCTTTTCCGCCGCGGCTGGCTTACAACCGCGGCGGAAAAGCACTAAAATGGTGAAGGTGTCTCTTAGACACCTTCAGCCAGATTAGGATGTGCATGGAAACATGCTTTTCCGCGGCGGCTTTTCCGCCGTGGAAAAGCATGTGTAACTGCACTGCAGGGGCCCATTGCGGGCTCCCTAGGTGTAGTGGGGGGTGGGGGGTGCACATGGGGGGTACCTATGGTACCCCCCTGCATTTGCGTGCACAATGCAGCAGGCACCGCGCGGTGCCTGCCGCTTTGTGCACGCAAATGCTGTGCATGCATTTTTAACATTGCTGCGGGTGCAGCTTGAAGCTCCACCCGCAGCAATGTTAAAAATAGAGGATGTGACCGCCACCCTGGCGGTCACATCCTAATCTGCACAGAGGGAACGCCGCAGCCCATGCGGACGTTCCCTCATGCTCTGGGGTCGCGGACGGACTCAAGTCCGTCCGCGATCCTAATGACCCCCCAAGTGTCTTTTTCATTGTTGTTTATAGAGGCATAGGTAAATCCCCATTTTTGTACTACAATAGGCCCTACCTACCCTCTTCCCTACAGGGCCAAACCCCTCCTTTCTCTTCATTCAAGTGCGGGTTTCCACCCGAGTGGGTAGGGGTTGACACAAAGTGTCTTCCTTATCAGACAAAGAACTGATTAATTCTATAGCAGGAGACGCGTCTCCTGCCTAGCATGGCAGAGAAAGATACATTGTCCTTCACGGAAAGCCACATACAAAGTCTCATCGAATCATCTCCCTTTTCCAATATAACTTTGAGTACCTCAGCCAAACAGCAAAATGAGGCAGATAAATTAACCAGTCTTCAAAAAAAGCATATACGAACTGAACTACACGGCCATTTCTTGCTTAAACACCTTAAAGCTGGAACAATCCCTTGGGGACTCCGGGTGAAGAACATTCCGGTGATCTTCACTGAAGACGCGGATTACAAAAAAGGTTTCAGTCAAATTAATACAAAATGTAGTAGGGACCTCATGGTCCATACTATAGAGACAGCCCAACGTATTTGTAGTCAAGAAGAGAAAGAAATTGAAGAGCTAATTAAGACTATATCTGACAATCAAACTGTTACGGAAGCCAAGATTCTCCTAGATAAGATTGAAAAGGAAATACAGCTTTTTAAGGATAATACACTAAACATTAAAGCATCTCAATTTGAAAGGGATTCTAAATCGTTCAAATTGGAACAAGTGTATCCATTCTTGAAGGAAGACTTTTACACATCTGGTGAATCAAGGGGGGCCTTAACATCATTCCAAGGTAGATCAAGGAATAGGTTCCTCACATTTTCAGACACAACATCGTCTGACTCGTCGTCGGATTCTCGACAAGATAATTCCAAGAGACGAGGGGCTGCAACATCATCTCCTTTTTTAGGCAGGGGCGGACAGTCAAGAGTCCGCTTCAAGCAGCCATGGGAGATGCGGACTCGCAACAAAACCTACAAGAGTTAGAAAAATCAACCATAGTCAATCTTTCTAACAGACAACTGACTAAGGATGAAGAAACACTTTTGTCCCTGGGCCTCAAGTTTGTCCCCAATAAAAGAACTGACTTTACCCAACTTAAATTGGAGGCATTAGATTTTTGTTGTAAGATTAGGTTGAAGGTTTTCTTCGCTGATGCCGAAGTGATGTCTAATCAGGAAACCACAGGGTTGAGGGTCAAATCAAGGTTCACTCCGACCCAAAATATCCCTAAACAAGCTATGGCCTTTGAGCAAGCCGTCCTTTCCTCCCTCTCTAAACTAGAAAAGCAAAAAAGTTTTGTACATAAAAATATCACTAGAGGGGTAACATCTGCCATTCAAGATCTCAAATCAGATACGTCCATTTTAATCAAACAAGCGGACAAGGGCGGGGCAGTAGTTATTTGGCCTCGCACTATGTATCTAGAGGAAGGTACAACACATGTTAATAACCGAGAATGGTACAGACCAATAAAGGAAGATCCTGTCAATGCTATACAAGACAAGATTGCAAATATCACCAAGGCAGGACTTGAGGAAGGATTCTTAGGCCCCAAGGAATTTGAGTTTTTGAATAAAAAATCACCAAGAACGCCAGTTCTTTATTTTTTACCAAAAATTCACAAGAACGATAAAAAGCCACCAGGCCGACCAATTGTGTCGGGGTGCGACTCTGCACTAGAACCGGTCTCCAAATACATTGATTTTTTCTTAAAACCTTTTTTACCGCAAGTCAAGTCATACCTCAGGGACAAAACTGATTTCATCACTAAGATAGAGGGACAACCATTTAATGAAGCAACACACTTGATGGTGACTCTTGATGTCACCTCACTCTACACTCAAATCCCTCAAGACGAGGCGATGCAGGTCTTAGAATTATATCTTGACCAACAGGAGAGACCGCACAGAGTGCCCACTTCATTCATTCTATCATTAGCTGAGATCAGGTTACGCAGCAACTATTTCAAGTTTGAAAATGCGTTTTTTGTCCAAATAAAAGGCATTGCTATGGGTTGTCCATACGCACCTGAGATGGCGGTACTGTATATGGCACAGTATGAACAAAAATTCATATACAACAATAATCCATTTGCTGGCCATATAAATCAATGGTTGAGATACATTGACGACGTCTGGCTCCTGTGGCAGGGGAGCCAGACCGAACTCGACCAGTTCTACAATTGGCTAAACTCGAGGCATTTGGACATTAGCTTCTCAATAGAGTCCAGCAAAAATAAAATGACGTTCCTTGACATCACAGTAGGCATCCGCGACAATATTCTGACAACAACCTTACATAAAAAAGCAACTGATAGAAACACCATCCTCCATTATAAAAGCTCGCATCCACAGTGTTTGAAGGAAAATCTTCCTTTTGGACAAATGCTAAGAATAAGGCGAAATTGCACGGATGTGGCAGACTTTGATCACCATGCAACAAATTTTTGCACTGAAATGGCGAAAAGGGGTTATCCAAAAAAACTCCTCAAACACTCAAAAAAACGTGCAAGATTCACCCCGAGGGAAAATCTCCTTCATAAAAAAGAAAAAGGTGAACTCAATGAATTGGTGTGTGTTACAACTTATGGATCACACACAAATCGATTCAAACGTATTATTTTGAAGAATTGGCATCTATTAGAGGATTTGCAACATCCTTTAAAAAAAAATGTTTTCGCCATGCGCAAAAATAGGAGCATTGGACAACAATTGATTAAAGCTGACAGCCACATCCCAAAACAAAAGAGTGATTTGATAACACAGTGGAACTTAAAACCAATAAGCGGGCATCACAAGTGTGGCAACTGTGTATCATGTTCTACCACAATGGAAGGTAATGTGTTTGACCATGACGGGGTCAAATGGAAGCATGAGATGTTCACAAACTGTAAGACTAAAAATGTCATCTATGCCGTGGTATGTCCCTGCGACAGAGTGTACATTGGAAAAACTTGTCAACCAGTAAATGTGCGGATTACGCAACACCGCTCCAGAATAAAGAAAAAAGTTGTTTCTGCACCCAAGGTGGAACATTTCTTGATCCACAACCATGGGGAAAATGACTTCAAGTGGACAGTCCTTACATGGGTTGATCCCAAACATCAATCACAAGACATTGATGCTGCACTTTTGCGCAAAGAGGCATATCTCATTATGAGATTCAGCAGCGTAAATAACGGGTTGAATGTGTTAAGTGAAGTTAATAGAATATAAGCTCTTCAGCTAAGCTTTCTAAAATTCCAGTGCAATTTGGCAATGAAACACGTCCCTATCTTAGGCACACTACAATTCCCATAATTCTTAGTGGCATTGGTCATCAGCCCTTGTATGCCTTGATTGGCGCCCTCTGTCAGGTGACTGAAGGGTTAAGCTTGCAGCATTCCACTCGCGTTTGCTCGCCGCTGCCTCCACATCATTGCTTGAGTCTACCGCGCAATAGGTGTCATTAATGGTAAGATTCTTTCACTCATTGCAAACACAGACGCAATCTCTGTCTTAATTACGGGCTAAAGGTATTCATTCATTCACGTTGTTTTTTTAGGATTAAATCCTGTAGTCGAATAAAAGTCTTCCTTTCACATTCGGAGTTTAATACACTGCACCAAGGGTCTCAACTAACAGTAAGACGCCTTGCGTTTCTACAGCAAGTTTAACCCGGCAGTTCTTCTTTGTTTTTCATTTCCGTAAACACCGCCACTCATAGGCTGTTTCTGCTCGTTCCTTTCCAGGATGCCTTACGGAAACAATTCCCCTTTCACAATCGAATTAACAAACAAGTAAGCCATTCAATGTTTTTCTACCTTGGGCTTCGGTATTTATTAAGTCGGTCACCGCGCTAAGATCAATTTAAATTCTTTTTGTAGATGGCCAAAGGGGACTCTACACTGGGATCAAAAATCTAACACTTTACTCGTGAATCCAGTTTGGAATTATTTAGATCTTAAGGTAAATCCACCCGCCTGCACTTTACCAACACAACCTGTGTCAGCCTCGAAGTAGAATACCATAATTGACTATACCAATCTCGCTCTTCTGCAGGTTGACTTCCACGGTTTTTTGATGACATTTCAATAAAGAGACTTGTAGACCATTATTCATTGGTCACATAAGGTATGTTGCATCCTTTGATGCATTGATTCGAAAAAGCTTCTTTCACCCTCCTTGAGAGGTGGACCCTCCCTAAATAATTCCCCTTTCCTTTCCTTTACACAGTACCTGCGGATATAATTCCCCGCCCTGATGAGAATCCGATGATTAGGACATTGGGATTCGAAACGCGTCGGCATTAAATCAGGCATTAAGTCATTCACGCTTGTCAAAAATTAGGTTTTTTGGTTATCATTCCTGTTAATAATAACATGAACTACTGCAGCAATATCGTAACAGGAATTTGGGTTGTGTAGTGAATAGGACTTACCCCCTGGAAATTCAATACATTGACTTAATGACAGTGTTCTTGTACTGTTTTTGTGATAATGGTTTTATGACTATTGGCAATATTTTTGTAAATGCACATTTGTATGGTTTGTCTATTTATCTTTTCTACACATTAATTGTATTATATGTTGCTTTTTCCATCCTAAAAATTTTGGTTGGCTCAATGTGAAGTTGATAATGTATTTTCCTCGCCCTCGAATGTGAAACATACAACGAAAAAAGTCAATGACATAAATTAAATTTCTGGGTGAACTAATTAATAGTGGTTTTCCCTCTGTTCAGCATTAAGTGTCTTTTTCATTGTTGTTTATAGAGGCATAGGTAAATCCCCCTTTGTGTACTACAATAGGCCCTACCTACCCTCTTCCCTACAGGGCCAAACCCCTCCTTTCTCTTCATCTGATTGCATCTGCGGGAGTGTTTTTCGTGTTTATGAACTTATTTAGTTTTGAGAAATATTTTCTTAAATTTTCAACACCAGAAATCAGGAACGCATTTCAGTATCTTTTTCGTATTGTGAAATATCTATTAAGAAACCTCAAGCTATTTCAACGTTTCTCATATCCATCCTACATTTTATTTTGGTTTAAAAAGGAACATTCTACCGGATTACTGCAACGTTCTTTGTTCCGATTTTTTATGAAGCATCATCCACGCTACGTCTTACGTCACACGCTCACGCCGACGCTGTCAGCCATTTTATTTGTCTCCTTGACAACGGATGTCACTGTCTTCGATCTGAGAGATCGAGTGTGAACTGTTTACCTTAGTAAGTGCTAAACCGCCTATCTTTTCACAAGTTTCACTACAAAGGGCACAAACGGCATAAATACTATTTTGTGTAGTTTGTATTATTTTATCTATTTTTTTGGGGGGGCACAACTTCCTTTCACAGTGTCAAACTCGTCTTATTTACATTATTTTTACTTCATATCACATGTGTTTAAGTTTCATAAAGTAAAATGCAATTTGACCCACCAGCTAAGTTTCTTCAACTCAAAGGTGATGCACCTATGCCTTGGTCCTGATGGAAGGAAGAATTCCTTACTTACATGAAAGCAATTGATGGAGGGAGAATGGGTTCTGAGAGGAAAAAAAGCATTCTTCTTCATTGTTTGGGATCCGAAGGCCAGGTCATTTTTAGATCACTACCACAAATAGTGACACCAGTGGATGGTAGTGGTAATTCTTTGAATGTTTACACAGAAGCATTAGCGAGACTTGAAAAAAGATTCAAACCTAATGTTAGCAATGCTTTAAATCGCTTCAAGTTTTATACAAGGAAACAAAAGGAAGATGAATATTTTGATGATTTTTTAACCTCTCTTAGATCTCTTAGTATCCACTGTAACTTTGGAACTATGTCTGATGAAATGATACAAGATCAGATCATTGTCCATGTGAAGTGCAAAAAAATTCAAGATAAATTATGGGTCATGGGTAACCCAAACCTTAGTGAGACTATTGCCACTGCTAAGGCTCAAGAGCAATCAGATTTGTGCATGGACACAGTCAGAAAAGATACAGTTAAAAAATCTCAGGGAGAGGAGGTTTGTGTTATAAAGAACAAGTTTGATGCAAAAAAAATGTCTACAAGTTACATGTCAAAACCTAATTTTAATGGACCAATATACTTTCAACACAAGGGTCTAATATCCAATCCATGTGTTTCAGATGTGGTAATAAGTCGCATTATGCTTCTTTTCCTGGTTGTCCTGCACTTAAAAAAGAGTGCAAAAATTGCAATAGAATTGGACATTTTAGTAACATGTGTAGGGATAGACGTTAATTTTCACAAAACAAAGGCGCAGTTGCATCCATGTCTGAAGAAAATGTAAATACTATCTCTAATGTCAATTATGATTGTGAAAAAGGTTTTGTTGTATCAATTATAGATGACCATTCTAATCTTATTCTTAAATCCCCAAAATGTATTTTCAAAGTTCTGGAAATTGATTTAATCTTGATGGTAGATTCAGGTTCACCATGGACCATCATTTCACTCGATTATTTTATTGTAACATTGTCTAATAGTCTTTCTATGGTGGATCTCAAACAACCCGATATTGATGCTAAAAGTTTTAGTGGAAACAAGATTAACTTTATTGTTTTTTTTCACATATCTTTGCATTTCAAACACAGGAAAGCGAACATCAAATTATATATTTCGCAGAAAGGAGTGAATGTGTTGGGATGGTTAGACCAATGGAAATTGGGCATTATGCTGAACCCTCGTTCCAAAGAACAAGTTTCTTTATCTGATGACACCTTAATCAAGTCTACTTCATTTGTTGGAAATATTTCTGAATGTAACTCAACCAATTCTGAAAAAGCATGTAATCTTATTAATCATTTTAAAGGGGTGTTTAGTGAAAAATTAGGCAGACTCAAACATTTTTCACACAAGATTGTCTTGAGAAGTAATCACACACCCGTAGTACAAAAACTTAGAGGTGTCCCCATCAATGTTAGGGAGGAACTTAAAAGCATGCTTGATGAACTCTTAAAAGGTGATATCATAGAGCCAATTGAATCTTCAGAATGGGTTTCTCCCATAGTTTTGGTAAGAAAACCTGATAAAAAATTGAGAGTATGTGTTGATTTAAGAGCTTTGAATTCGAATATTTTTATTGATTGTCATCCTTTACCGAATATCAATGAGCTAGTCTCTTTGTTCGATGGTGCACACATTTTTTCTACTCTGGATCTTCGATCTGCATATCATCAGATCATGTTGACAGAAGATTCCAAGAAGCTTACGGCGTTTATAACGCCACAGGGCTTGTTCCAATATAAACGAATGCCATTTGGACTCGCTTCTGCTGCTTCTGTATTCCAGAGAATTATGTTCCAAATTTTCAGAGATGTTGATAATTTTGTAAAATGTTTCCAGGATGACATTCTAGTGTTTTTAAAAAAGATTATAGAACATGAGCAACATTTACACATTGTTTGTACAAGATTAGAACAAACTGGGTTAACTCTGAAAGCACACAAGTGTAATCTCTTTAAAAAATCAGTAGAGTATCTGGGGCATACCCTTTCTGGTGATGGGGTTATTCCTAAATAATCTAATGTCGAGGCTATTATCAAAGCTCCAGCACCTGAAAACAAAGACCAGTTATTATCGTTTGCATGCTTATGTGAATATTACAGCAAATTTGTGACTAATTTTGCTACTAAAATGGAACCCTTGAGAAAACTACTTAGACAAGGCGAAAAGTAAGAGTGATCAGAGGTGCAACAACTTTCTTTTGAGGAGATCAAACATGACATCATAAATGCTCCCACACTTAAACCATTTTGCATGAACAAGGAATGTATAATAACGGTTGATGCTAGTCTTTATGGTTTGGGAAGTGTTCTTTCCCAAAGGGAAGGGGATGATGAGTGGAACGTCGCTTTTGCTTCGAGAACTCTCAGTGAATGTGAGCGTAGATACGCTGTCATCGAAAGAGAACTACTCGCCTGTGTTTGGGCGATAGAGCATTTAAGGTTGTACGTGTGGGGTTCTAAGTTTACACTTAGGACCGACCATAAACCTTTGATCAACATTTTGTCTGTAGGTGGGGGATGGAATTCTACAGCTAGGATTGCCAGATTGACATCTAAATTACACGAATATAATTTTGTTACAATATATGTACCTGTTAAAAAAAATGTCACAGCGGATTGTTTATCGCGGTTACCTTGTAAACAGGATGAAATCAGCGCAGTGAGTGAATTGGAATTTGTTTTAACTGTTTGAGATGTAGTTAATGGAAAATTTCAAGAGATTTCGGAATTATTTTGTGAAGAATGTGTGCTGAAAGATGAATGTTGGAGAGGAGTAAGGGAATTTGTTGGAAAAGGTTGGCCTAGGAAAGATAGGTTAAAACCTGAAATGTTACCATTTTACAATGTGCAGGAGGATTTAGAGTTGGATAGTGGTTTTATTTTCAAGTCTGGGAAGTGTATCCCTCCTGAGGGCATGTATTAGGTTATCTTGAATATTGCACATAAGACTCATCCCGGAATTTCCTCTATGAAAAGATTGGAGAGAGATTATTTTTGGTGGTCAGGTGTGGATAGGTTCATTGATAGGATTGTTAGAGAATGCACAGAGTGTTGTTCGAGTGAGAGAATGCTTAAGGTCCACACTCCACCTTTGAAAGTAGTAAAGTGGCGATCTCAACCCTGGGAGAAGATAGCGTTTGACATATCAGGTCCTTTTCACATGTTGCCTGAAGCATCACGATATGCTTTGGTTATTATAGATTACCATTCTAAGTGGCCTGAAGTTAAGTTTGTCTCTAAAGCTACCACTGAAGCTGTCATATCCTTTTTCAAAGACATTTTTTCAAGAGAAGGTTGTCCATTGTGTTTAGCAACTGATAATGGAGTACAGTTGACTTCATTAGAAATGAGAAATTTTCTTAAAGAATGTAAGATTGTTCACAGGCTTACATCTGTTTATGAACCTCACGAAAATGGGGAGGTCGAAAGGTTCAATCGTGTCCTTTAAAATTTCATTGTGGATTCGGTTAAGTACGGTGTGAGTTGGGTAAGTGCGTTGAGAGAACGGTTATGGATTTACCGTATTACGCCAAATTCAACTACTCAAGTAAGTCCTTTTAAGTTATTTAAGGGAAGAAATCCTGCATCTAAGGTTTTACCATGGTGGCTAAGGGAAAAATCTTCTCATTTCACAGGTGATAGAGTTTGTGTTGATGATGTTGCTAGACGCGTGGAGAATAAACAACTCAAAACTAAGAGGTGGTATGATACTAAATGGAAAGTCAAGACACAAATATTCCATATAGGAGAATGGGTAAGAGTTCTAAAACCAGGTTTAATGAGAAAAGGTTCTGACAAATACAGTGAGCCTATACAATTAAAAAAAGTCTTTGCTAACAGTGTTATGACACAAGATGGAAGAGTATGGAATTTTTGTAGATTAGCAAAATGTCATCTACCTTATGATTCTGATAGAAAAGTGGTATAAAATGATGTACAAGATGGATTAAGCGATTCTATTGCACAAAGAGTTAAGGATGCTAGACGGATCATTAAAGCTCCTATAAGGTTTACAGATGATATGCAACTCATAGCTGTTTTATGTGTATGTTGTAGCATTATACATTTAGTTTATCTGTATATATTGTTATCTCTTGTATTTTGTTTTTTACTTTGTTTTGTTAATAGGGAGATGTGTTACATTTTCATTTAATCATTGTGTGTATTCCTTCAAGTTTCAGACCTGTTCGCATGCCTCTGCATGAGCTCCTGCGTGAGCCATGGCATGAGACATGTTGTTTCTTAAACAGTTCCACATTCCAGTGGAGTTAGTTAGGATTAGCATTGTGTTAATGTAGACAGTTGAAGACTTGCCACTGCACTGTTTGGACCTGCAAACCCGTGCTGCAATAAACTCAACTTTCATACTTCATACTTTATTGTGTGATTTCAACATACTCCAAAGAGTCGTATCATGCACTCATGGCACAACTTGACTGAGTAGCAAAAATATGGAGCTAAAATACAACAAATGAGAAATACCAGCACAGGTATTCCTCCAAAACTCTCAAAAACAGTATAAATGCTGGTATTACTTCAACGATTTTCTGGAAGGTACTGACTAAGCCAGTCCCAATAGTTTTTAAAAAGTGTGTGGTACTGGCAAAATTGGAAGCATTAATGATGCTTTAAGGATTAGTGATGCCCACCCTTCAAAGAATGATCTGCCTACCATTGATACCATGGCTGGGAAAATAGTCGATGTACCTGCAGCTGCTCTCATCCCTCTCCCCACCCATTGTTAACTAATCTTAATAAAGCTGCTGAACCTTTTGTGCTGAACCAATAGATAATAAAAAGATTGTATGGGCAGACAAAATGCTGCTTCTCTTTCATTTCTTACTGCTGTTACTTTTATAATAACGAAATAATGTAATAATAAAGCCCAAGATTTGAAACGTAATATTCATCTGTCTAGCCTTGTTGTTTTATCACTGTAAGCTGTTAAGACCTCTCTTTTTAATGTTTTCTGCACAAATGACTGGTGATGCTATGGATTTACTTCCCAACCGGCAAAAAGACTGGGGGGACAATGGCAATACAACAGAACCCACCCATCAGGAAGGAGGAAGGTAGCTGGAAGGAGGGTGGTAGCAGCAAAAGAAACCATGGAGCAGCTCTCAACCTCTTGGTCAGTGTGTCTGCCCCCCTGCAACTGCGGTATCGCTCACTGGCTACTTGACTCTGCCAAAGTGTTCATTTTGTGGCGTAACTTTTCTGCTTTCCCCATTTCTAGTGTGATTTGTTGTAACTTTTTTTATTCTGTTTATGCATTCTTTTCTTGCTGCTTCTGTAGCCTTCGCTTGTATTCTTGTGTGCTCACCACTCTCGCCATTTCTGTTCCCGCTCCTTTCCCTCGCACCATGGGGAGAAGACGGAGGTGATGGTGTTCGGAGGGAAAGAGGACACATGGTCAGCCAGCTGGTGGCCTGATTCGTTAGGAATATGTCCCACGCCCACGACATCTGCTAAGAACCTTGGGGTGATGATAGACCCTGCCCTGGACATGAGCAGACAGGTTAGTAGAACCATCTCTACCTGTTGGGGCATCATTCACACCCTCAGAAGAATCAGGAAGTATCTCTCCCTGCAGTCCAGAAAACAAATAGCTGTCGCTCTCATTGGCTCACGACTGGACTACTGTAATGCGCTGTATGCGGGCCTAAATAGGAGCCTTCTGCAGCGCTTGCAGGTAGTCCAGAACGCCGCAGCCAGATTTGTTTTAGATATCCCCAGACGCTCCTCGGCCACGTTGGCCAGGAAAGCGCTGCACTGGTTGCCGGTAGAACACCGAGTGCGCTTCAAAGTCCTATGCATGACTTACAGAGCCATTGCAAAGAACAGTGCCATGGGAGTTGGCTCCATCATCTCCCATTACACCCCTGGGAGGGCCCTGCGCTCCTCCAAGAAACTGCTCCTGACAGTCCCCCGCATACGTAGAGCCAAGTGGGGTGGCGGGGCTTTTTCTACTCTTGCCCCTAAATGGTGGAATGACCTTCCCCTTGACCTCAGGTCCCTACCGTCCCTGCAGAAATTCCGTAGTGCCCTTAAAACTCGCCTCTTCCTGCAAGCCTATATGTAAGGTTGTACATTCCCACTTTGATCTGATTGTTAGGCGCCTTGATACCTGCGGGTTATTGTTCTGCGCAATATAAATTTTTATCAAATCAAAATCAAATCACCTCCTGCCAACCCCTCCCATCCCCCAGGACAACATATGGAGGATGCAGTGCAGACACATGGAGTGGGCGCACCAAAGGCAAGCCCTTCTGCGCCCATCCGCGCCTGGACCATGCCCACCACCAGGAACCCTGGCCCGACTGCCACCTAAATATACACAGCCGAGGAGCCGAATATACACAGCCGAGGAGATCCAAGCCCAGGACTCAGCAACAATAACTGCTGCTGCACCTCTCCCCGATCCACTGGAAGACCTTTTTCCTTCTGGCATTTCCTCCTCTCCTGTAACACTAAAGCTCCAGCATGTCACCATGCCTAACATTATCACCGTTACTGCATCCTGCTCAATGTATGATCTCTGTGCAAGCACACCACTGAGATATGGGACTCCTTTATCTCCTGCACCTGACATCTGCTTCTTCACCAAGACCTAGCTCAACCCCGCATCCATGCCCGACTTCACCTCAGCCACGCCCAATAGCTAGAAGATTGCACATAGAGACCGCATCAACAAGCATGGAGGTGGTATCACCATCATCCACAAGGAAACCATCCTCTGTATCACCATGGCAGACAACATCACCCTGATCACGGAACACCTCAACTTCCAACTCTGAACCAACAGCAATACCACCATCAGAGGCACCTTTGCCTACAGACCTCCAAGACATTGCTCCAGTTTTTGCAATACCATCCCTGACCTCATTGCTCCGCTCACCATCAACTCAGACAACTGCATCTTCCTCGACAACCCCAATTTTCACCTCAATTACCCCAACGATACCAACACCTCCAACCTTCTCAAAATCATGAGCAACACCAGCTTCACCCAAATGTCACCCACCCCACTCACATCGCAGGACACATACTCTACCCCTTCTTCACGACCTGCAACAGAATCAATTACATTCATGTCACCGAGCTCACCTGGACTGACCACGCTATCATACACTTTACCATCTCGGGAACCCTTTAGTACCACCCTAAGCCACCCAGCATGTCACACCACAGCTGGAAAAAGGTCTCAGAGAGCCAATAGGCTGATACCATACATGCCTGCTACCCTCACATGGCAGCCAACTTAGAACAGGCGGTCAAGAACTTCTCCCCCTGGATCACAGACTGCACCAGCAGAGTCGCCCCCAGCAAACCCACCAAGCTCAAGAGGTCCTCCAAGCAAGCCAGTTGGTACACTACTGCGCTAAGGACCATGAAGCACACCTGCAAACAACTCAAAAGAAAATGGTTCACCAGAACAGAGCCAACGGACCAAGCATCATTCAAAACATCCTCCAACCCATACTGCTGACTCATGAAAAAGATTAAAAGAAGAGCCCGGCAGACTGCATCAAAGTAAGGTCCAACCACAGCAAGAACCTTTCAACATCATCAGAGAGTTTTCCAGCCCCACAGCCAGAGAAAACGCTATTAACCCTTCACAGGAACCCTGCCACTCCCTGGTGAACTTCTTCCCCGACAAGATCTCCACCATCTACAGAAACTTCAAACCCCAACCCAATGAGATCCTCAGCCATTTTACCCCCATGAATGAGGAACATGACCACCTGCTCCCCTCCTGGGAGGAACTCACCATGCAAGACACCAGAGTCATCTTGAACACCATCCACTCAGGAGTACTGAACTCCATCAACAGAACCTTGTCCCCACCACATTTTTAACTTCGGGATTAAGATGATAAGCGGTGAGTTTGCCGCCATCTTGAATGCATCCATTATCCTGGTCACCTTCCCTGAAGAATGTAAACATGCAGAAGTCAAGCCCCTACTGAAAAAGCCATTCTCTGACCCCAACAAACTCCAGAACTATTGCACCATCTCCCTGTTCCCCTTTGTTAAAAAAGTCCTCGAGAACGCATTCAACCGCCAACTCGCAGAACACCGGGAGAAAAACAATCTTCTGGCCACTTCCCAAACCAGATTCTGCACTAACCACATAACTGAACAAGCGCTGATTGCAGCCTCAGATGACATCAGATCCCTCCTTGACCAAGGAAAAATGGCAGCCCTGATCCTCCTCGACCTCAAAGCTGCATTCAACACATTATCACTACACACATTGATTAAAAGTCTACACAACATTGGAATCAAAGGAGAAGACCTCAAGTGAATCACTCCCTTCCTCACCAGAAGAACCCAGAGGTTCTGCCTTCCTCCCTTCACCTGAAAACCCAAGAACACAATCTGCGGTGTCCATCAAGCTTCGTCCCTCAGCCCTATCCTGTAAAACACCTACATAACTCCCTTGGCCAACATCATCAGATCGCAGGGACTGAACATCATATCTTATGCTGATGATACCCAGCTAAACCTCTCACTATCTAAAGACCCCACCGTTAGGCCTGTGTGGTGAACTCTGCTTTGCTTGCTGAGTTTGTGGAGTTTTCTGCACTCCATGCTTCGCAGAGTTTGCGGAATGCAGAACATTTCTAATAGAGCGGTAGGAAGACCAACCTGAATGGCAGTTTGCACTGCAATCCGCCACTTGCGGAACTCTGTGGAGTTTTTTTTGTCACTTTGTGGAGTTCCGCGTAGCAAAACAATATAAACTATGCCCAGGCCTGTCCATCGCCACACTGACTAATTTCAGCAGGTGCATGCCGAGGATTGACAACTGGATGAGAAACTGTCTCCAACTCAACACAGACAAGACAGAAGTGCTGATCTTCTGGAACAAACCTTCCTCATGGAACAACACCTGATGGCCCCTGAACTAGGACCCTCACCAACATTGACCAACTATGCCCATAATCTTGGCATCATCCTGGGCAGTAAGCTCACCCTGAAAAGACAGATCAACAAAATCACATCTGCTTGCTTGCTCATACTTCACATGCCCCTCAAGATTTTCAAGTGGCTCCCCATCTACACCAGACGTACTGTCACACAAGCCCTGGTCATCAGCCAACTGGACCACAGGCAATGCACTCTACATAGGAATCATCTTGCACCTCCTCCTGAGACTGCAAACAATACAGAACAAAATGGCTAGACTCACCCTTGACTTCCCAAAATGGACCCACATCACACCCGCCTCAAGAAGCTCTTCTGGCTCCCCATTCAGAAGATATGCAAGTTCATGGTGTTGATCCACAGATTCGCAGCCTTCCACAACCAGGGGCCAGCATACATCAACCACTGGTTGAACTTCCACAATCCCTCAAGACATCTGTGCTCCACTTCCCTCTGCCAGACCCATCTGACGCAGTAACAGTGGAGGACTGTCCTTCTTTTACCTCACTATGAAGACCTCTCACTTAAGCGACAGACCTCATTGTCTCTTCTGGAATTCAGAAAAGGACTCAAGACCTGGCTGTTCAACTGAGCCCCCTGCAACTATACTCTCAGCACCTGGATACCTCACATGTGATTGGTTGTGCTATACAAATCCCTCAATGGTTGTTTGATTGATTGATTGGTTGATTGATTGATGGGGGAAGGAGGGAAGGCCAGCACAATGGACAGGGTGCTAAAGCACGGATTCAGACAAAAGAAGGTAGCTGGGAGGGGACAGGCACAGAGGCAGAAGCATGACACTTCTAGGCAGGCAGGAGGGCCAGGGGCAGCACAATGGACCACACATGGTAGGCAGAAAGGGCAGTGGCAGCTCAATTGACCATGAAGGTCAGATGGGAAGGGGAAGAGCACGCACATGGACAATGGAGTGGGGTGGGAGGGGGAGGGGAAGAATCAGGAATCTGGTCATTCAGGCAGGAAGGGTAGTGCAAGCACAATACACAATAGAGGGTGGAAGGAAGGGGCAATGGCATGCACCAAACAAAGCTGGAAGGTGAGAGGATATCAGGTGCAGCAAGCAGACTACATATGGCATTCGGGAGAGTGAGTGGCAGCACAACAGATCATGGTGGGTGTAAGAAATTGGGTTATTGGTTGAGAGGGGTGGAAGACCCACTTAGCTAACAACTAAGGGCCAGATGTACAACGGCCAAAATACCGCTTATAAATTGCAAGTCTTTTGCGACTCTCAATTTGCGAGGTGCTATTTTGGATGTACAACAGTGTGTTACACACTGTTAGAGATTCCCAAAGTGGGCGCAAATAGAGAGGCTCATGATTATTAATCTGCCTCTCGCAACTTACGACCCCATTGGGAATGGCAGGCCTTCCCAGGTATGGTGGCCTGCTGACTCAGCAGACCACCATGTCTGGAACTGCTTTTAAATAAAGCTGTTTTTTAAAATGCAGTCCACTTTCCTAAAAGGAAAATGGGTTGCATTTCAAAAATGAAATAAATTTATACATTTATGTTTCATTTTTTAAGGGTAGGCAGTGGTCCCTGGGACCACTGCCTACTCTTAAAAAAAATATATATATATATATATTTTTTTTTTGTGTATCTTATATAGCGCACGGCTACCCCAACGGGGTGTCCCGGCGCTTGCATTGGGAACCCGTCCTGGCTTTTCCCTGTGAGATAACCCGTACTGGGCATCCCCAAGATGAAGGCCAGGCATCCCGCCGCAGGGGGCCGCAGTGGAGATTAAGCAAGCTATTGCCCAGAGTTGCAGAGTGTGAACCCGTGGTTCAAGTAGGCACCAAAGTGAGAATTATCGAGTCCGTGGACACTTGGGCTCAGACCCTGCCGCATCGGGAATTGAACCCTGGTCCTGGGTCTGACCTCAGCTTCCGGGTATGCCTCCTCTAACCATTGAGCCACACTTCTCCACAAAAAAAAAACAAAAAAAAACGCCCTTTCCTAATAGTGAGGCACAAAACCCTAGTTTGGGGGTCGCAAACAATTGCGAGTCACAAAATAGGATTTGTACATTCCCCATGCTGTTTTTGTATGTGCAAACAGGTTTGCAAACCCGTTGGTGCATGCAAAAATGATCATACACCTGCCCCTAAAATCCTCGTCAGAGTGAACCAAAAACGACACAAAATTAACCTGTGCTTAACCCTTTGTGGCTTAGTACAAAAGCAGTCAAGCTTAACTTAGAGGCAATGTGTGAAGCATTTATGCAGCACTCATACATAAATAATGTGCCAACACAACACAAGAAAAATAGAGAAATGTTTACTAATTTAAAGGATACCAGAACAACAAAATTCTGATCGACATAGATATGCAATTTCAAGGTTTTAGGTAAGTATAGCGCTTAAAATCACTATGCACCACTCATGGTCATCTAGTCGAGCTAGACCGGGGAAAAGTAAAAAGTTCAGACTGACTGCAATGGATTGTTGGCTGTATATAGGGGCCAGCTTGGTCCAGTTTAAAAAGTTACCTTCTCAAAGTCCAGCATAAAGAGTTT
The DNA here is from genome assembly GCF_964263255.1 of Lissotriton vulgaris. Taxonomy (NCBI): domain Eukaryota; kingdom Metazoa; phylum Chordata; class Amphibia; order Caudata; family Salamandridae; genus Lissotriton; species Lissotriton vulgaris. The sequence goes on along the minus strand of NC_141697.1, from coordinate 743,415,394 downwards.
AGTTCACGGTTCAGGAGGCTACAGGGAGCAGGGAGGGTGTCACAGATAGACGTCATGCTCTGCGAAGATCTGGTCGAGCTCCACTGGTTGTAAAATACTTGCATGGAAGGTGAAAAATGACCAGGTTAAATGTTTTATTAAATATTTAAAGCAGAGAGGTACAGGGAATACAATTCTAACAAGAGAAGTTATAGAGGAGGCTTTCCTGAACTGTTTTTGGAAAGTATACTCGGAAGATCTAATCACAAAGGAGGGTGAGGTGGTACACTGGATGGGTCAAGATGCACTAGGTAAAGCTCCTGATGCCCAGAGGGAAGCTATTAATTGTTTAATAACAGAAGGCGAAATAAGGAACTCTATTAGAGCAGGGAAATCGAGCAAGGCAGCAGGTCCGGACGGTCTCTCTATGGAGATATATAAAAAGTTAGGTGAGTATCTAGCCCCGGTTGTGGTCAAGTTGTTTTCAGCTATCTTTGAAAATCATAGGGAGATTTCACCATCCTGGGATAAAGCCACTGTGATGCTGATACTAAAACCAGATAAACCACCTAATTGCTGTGATTCTTATAGGCCTATCTGACGTAAATAATTAATTTACTCTCTTAATTTCTATGCAGGTAAGTACTTAATCAATAATAACTCAATCGGAATGAAAAAAAGACAGAGTCCGTGGTGTTAGAGTTTCTAAGGGTTTTATTCCTCATAAAAGGAATGGTCAAGACCAGGATATCATGTTCTGACCACCACAGGGGTGTCAGAAGGGATAGAGCAAACTTTATTGACATTACATAGCTTATATACTTGATTTATACCATAGGAAGTAGTGTAGTAGGCGTAACAGCTGAGAGAAGACAAGATAACAGTATACACGTGTTACTAGTACGTAATCAAGAGGTGTGAACTAGGCGTGAACTAGAGGTGTGTGCTAGAAACGTCACTGATAGGTGACGCAAGTGGGTGGCACCAAGGGGTGGTGCTAACAGAATTGTTGCAATGTCAGCAGAAATCGGAAGCTTGGATGCGCGCGCAGCTGCATGACGTGTGACTGAAGGGGTGCAGGGGACATTTACACTGACGGAAAGAGACAGAAGTCTGGCATGTCAGATCAACTTGTACTTCTATCATATCTGATATCTGATGTTTAGGAACCATACTATCTGGGCGGAAAGGTCTCTAGGGCAGAAGCTATTCTATGCTAACTGTGGATGCGTGTATAAGCGCCTAAGTGTCTGCATGAGAAGCGTGGGGGCATGAGGCCTTCCATGGGAGCATGGTAACAGAGGCTATGAATTACTTGCACTGAGACAGGTCGGCCCTTTGGCTCTGCAGCTGGGGAGGATGTTTACTGAAGCTAGTAGGCAGGAATGCATTCTCGAGGAGCGGAACAGATAACTCGAAGGTTATAGTCAGTCTTGGCAGAAAGCAGGCTGAGCTGAGCGCGAGGGGCCGCGCTGGAAGTAAGTCAGAGTTCACGGGTACAGAGGTAGCCTGGGCAGAGGCTGTCAAAGTTAGAAGCCAGAAAAGGCTCGATGGCAGAAATTCAGGGCCTACTCTGCCAGAGCAGGAAAACATGTAACGTACACTACAAAAAGACGGTGGCATAGCATACTTAGGAACGGACTATATAATCCATTCAGGGTGGATCTGAAAGAGGACAAGTTAACGTTGGACGCAAATGTATTTGCGTCTTCATAGCTGGCACAGGAGGGAAGTTACATGCACTTTAAGCTGGTACATGGAGTCGGTGGGGTACGCGCTAGGGAACATAACATGACCAAAAATTTATATTTCCTCATTCCCTCCTTGTTCCCTACGGACCCTTCATGAAATATCGATCCTCATGAATCGATCAGTTTGTTCTTGCAACATCATTTGCTCTTCTTTCTTTCGTTTGCGTTTTGAGAGAAAACTGGAATGTTCAATACAAGAGGTGGCACACAGTCCACAAATCGCTGGCCCACACTGCAGGCACAGGCAGCAACTAAATACTAGGACTAGGCCAATGCCTAGGAAGGATAGGATCTTCCATCCCCAAGCTGTTAACGTTGTCCAGAACCAACCGGACCAAGTCCAGGTGCCTGGATTCTGATGTATCTGATTTGCAATTTTATGGAGACGGGTGATAGCTTGATATACAGATGGTGCGTTTTGTGGTATGAAAACACAGCAACTTGACCCGATGACCTTACAGGCTCCACCTCTATCTGCCAAGATGACGTCAATAACAAGACGATTCTGAAGGACAACAACCCGCATGGCGGACTGCTCTTCTGTTAAGTTACCTAAGGCGGAGGCAGTTTCATTCACTACTGCTTCAAGCGTTCTAGTTAATCTGCGTATTAATTTACTATTCTGAACAGGTCCTAAAAAGAAAAAGAATCCTTTATTAAAATCGGTGTATTGTTCCCATGCCGTTTCTGTGTAGTCGACAAGTGGGACATCTCTCCTGGATCTATTCTTTACTAGATTGGTATTTCTATGGTAATCAGGGGGAGCTAGGAAAACAGGTGGCAGAAGGAATGCAATGTAACAGGTACCATCCCAATCTGGAGGTAGGCGTATGTATGCGGTATGACCACAAACAAAGTAAGAATGACTAATAGCTTTAAAGGACGATTTTCCATGATCACTGAATTCGACCACAGTAGTGCATTTACTATGGCCTAAGTGTACTGAACCTTTCTTCCTGATACATAATTCACCAGTGACTGGCAATACTGACATAATTGGTAGAACTGGTGCAGCTTCGGACTCGACAGTAAGAATCATAAGGCTAATTGTATAATTACCTAATCCATATACTTCATTTTCTAGATCAGTTCCTATTCTAGTGGGGAGTCCCTCCTTATCAGGGTAACAGACGTCTAGCAGGACTAAGTTCAGGTTTCCCCAAACCCAACCTCCATCGAAAACAGCAATATCAGGATCTAAGGAATTAATTATTTTAAACCATGCACCGCAGGAGCCATTGTGGGTGAACGGGTACGGAAAGAGGGGCAGAGCTCCCTTGTAATTCTGGTAGGGAGGGAGTCGGCCACATATCCAGCAATTTGTAGCATTGTTAGTTTGATGAGAATGGTGTAACATACTAATGAATGTGTTGTTGCGCAGCGCAAGTCTGTAGGAAAGCTCGTGTGGAGGTAACTCACTAAAAGTGTGTTCAGCAGATACATTATAGGCAGATTGTTCACGCTTGAAGATAGGGTAATAGATAGGCAAAACGATGCTAGTAATAATAATTAAAATACTCAGAATAAACATGATTAATAGGGTCACTATACAGTGACTACGAAGTGATTTACAATATGTACGTTTCTTGGCTTCTCTCTCTCTCTCTCTATCTCGATCTAGGGGATACATGTCAGAAACTATTTAACCGATTCACCTAGGGGAGGACTTAAACAATTAAACTGTCTGACTTGCTAGATCGGAGTTTCATGCGATACTTTTCTTGGGGAGTTTTTTCTCGTTCAGATTCTGTAAAGTCTTTTGGCTCGACACAGTCTTTGGTGGGGGTGGACGAGTCTCGATCAGGTTTCAGTCCCAAAAATTTTTTCACATGACTCGTATGAACCCACCCCTTTCTCCCCTCGATCTTCACGGCGGTCCTCGTGGTGAGAAGGACGGTCTTCGGCGATTTCCAGCGGGGCTCCAACGGACTCTTTCTATCAAAATTGCGCACCAGGACAATGTCGCCAGGACGGACGTCGTGTGGCTTTACATCAGTGTTGTCAGGGAAGGCTGCGGCAACCTGTGAACGACATGATTGGAGTGCAGACATCAAGGAGGCAAGGTAATCTGTCAACATATTACAATCAACATCAGTAATCTTTTTCGGAATGGGCGTCCCCCACATATTCGGTGGTCTGCCAAAGACCACCTCGTACGGGGATAGCCCTGATCTCGAATGGGCGACCATTCTCATGTAGAATAGTGCCACTGGCAGGGCGACTATCCAGTCGACCCCTTTCTCCTGACATATTTTGGCAAGGCGGATCTTTAGTGTCTGGTTATGCCTTTCTACAAGGCCTGCGGCTTCGGGATGTCGGACACAATGGAACTTCCACTGGTATCCCAGTAATAAAGAAACTTCTTTCATTAATGCAGATGAGAATGGCTGACCGTTATCTGAGTACACGACACGAGGCAGGCCGTATCGTGGGAAGAATTCACGAACCAGCTGCTTGGCAGTGGTCGGAGCAGTGTAATCTGGGACTGGGTATGCTTCGGTCCAGCGGGACAGAGCACAAACAATTACAAGGACATACTTGAATCCTCGACAACGGTCCATCTGGATATAATCCATCTGGAGGACTTCAAAAGGGTGATCGGGAGGATGGAATCCACCTTGCTCTACAGGGACGCTTTTTCCTGGATTGAACTGACAACAGATCATGCAAGTACGCACTTTCTGTTTTGCGGCTGCTCGTAAGTGTTTATTGTTCCAAAGATTTTGTAAACTGTCTAACATCGCTTTCTCTCCTAGGTGTGCTGGGCTATGTGCTGTATTTATCATGACTTGAACCATAGAGTCAGGGAGAAACCATGTAGATTTTCCCTTCGTCATCCAACCTTGATCTGTTTGGATCCCTCCTTGTTCAATCCATTTCTTTATTTCTTCTGGAGTAGCATGTGTCTGAATGTCGATAACATCTAGTGTGGGATCCCTGACTGTCATACAGTTTGTCGGTTCTGTTGTCTTTGTCGTATCAGTTGTCTGAGTGTGAGTCAGTGCTGTATGTTTTGCTGTCTGGTCTGCCAGGTCGTTACCCTGGGAAACAGAATCTGTGACTTTAGTATGTGCTTTACACTTCATGACGGATATGGCTGAAGGCAGATGTATTGCTTCTAACAATGCTTGAATGAGGGGACCATGTTGGATCTTGGCACCATGAGAGGTCAGAAAACCTCGTTCTTGCCATAACATGCCGAAGTCGTGTACAACTCCGAACGCATAACGGGAATCAGTGTATATGTTGACATTTCTGTTCTTGGCTAGAATACAGGCTCGGGTCAGAGCGATGAGCTCTGCCGCTTGAGCAGACAGTGTATCAATACGGTGTGTTTCTTTAACTTCAGTTTCAGTGGTCACGGCATATGCGGCCACTAATTCTCCTGTACTTGTTCTCATACATGAACCATCCACATAAAGTGTCAGGTCTGGATTTGTCAATGGAACATCTGTTAAGTCTTGTCGGGGCTTTGTTACTGCATTAATGATCTCTATGCAATCATGCGGAACTGGATCTGTCATAATTGTAGGTAACAGTGTTGCTGGGTTCAGGATACTGCAACGTCTGATTTCTATGTGTGGCTGGAATAGTGTCAATTCGTAACCTGTCAGTCGTGCTATAGTCAAGTGTTGAGTTTGGGTTCTGTTTAAAAGAACCTCTACGGAATGTGGAACTTGTACTGTTAACTGATGGCCTAGAACAATTGAGTCGCTCTGTCTGATTGCTAGCGCTGTCGCTGCTACTGACTTTAAGCACGCAGGGAGTGCCTGGGCTACTGAGTCCAATGTACTTGAAAAATAAGCACAAGGCTTATGTGAACCTGCTTGGTCTTGAGTGAGGACAGACAATGCTGTACCGTCACGTTCTGTAACAAAAAGTGTGAACGGTTTGCTGTAACATGGTGTCGCTAAAACTGGTGCTTGGCATAATGCTTTCTTTAATTCCTCAAAGGCTTGTGTATGTTCCTGAGTCCAAGGGAGGGCAATCGAAGTTGCTGCCTCCTGCGTCGTTAACTGGATGAGTGGTTTAGCTAGAAATGCATATTGAGGAATCCATTGTCTGCAGTACGAGGTGAGGCCTATAAAGGCCCGCACTTCCTTTTGTGTCTGGGGTCGTGGCATGTTTACAATTAACTGAATGCGATCGGGAGTGAGCTGTCTCCCCACTTTGGACAGCAAGTGACCCAAGTACACAACTTGCTGAACACAGAATTGTAGCTTCGAAGGAGACACCTTGTGTCCCTTGTCGGCCAGGAAATGTAAAACTGTCAATGATGCTTGTTCACATTCGGGCTCACTTCGTGCGGTGATCAGTAGATCATCGACGTATTGCAGTAAAGCGGTGTTAACTGGCATTTGAATACAATCTAGTTGTCTTTTCAGTGCTTGACTATAGATGCTGGGGCTTTCTGTGAATCCTTGAGGTGCGCGGGAAAATTTGAAACTTCGTCCATTTAAACTGAATCCGAAGAGATATTGGCTCTCCGGATCAATAGGTACACTGAAGAAAGCGTTCTTGAGGTCAATTACAGTAAAGAACGTTGCTTCTGAATCAATAGCAGTCAATAGGGAAGAGATATCGGGGACCACAGGGTACTGCGGTACAATGCATTTGTTCAGTTCTCGAAGATCAATCACCAGCCGATATACTGGCGGTGCATTGGGGTCTGTACGTTTAAGAATTGGAATGATAGGTGAATTACAGATATTGGAGTCAGTCTCTACGACCACTCCCTGGGCAATAAGCTCTTCAATGATTTTCAGTAAAGCCACTACAGCATCGGGTGGTAACTTGTATTGTCTGATTCTGGGTAAAACAACTCCTGTCTTGAGTGTAACACGATATGGAGTGATAAGCATACAACCTACGTCAGCTGGGCCTTTTGCCCATAGGTCATTTGGTACATTTTTCAATCTGACATCAAATTCTCGTAAAACATAATGACCCTTGAAATCCCGTAGAAAGAGTCTAACTCCCTCCGGGGAACAGCATATTATAGCTCCTAGAGCCTTCAGTGTTTTAATTCCTAACAGATTTTCTGGGCATGATTTCGTAAGTAACAAATCTGTAACTCGTGATAATGGACCCACAGCCAACGGTACTGGTTCCGATACTTCATTTACAATAGGCTGTCCTGAAAAACCAAGGGAAACATTCTGTGAGCCTGAGAGGGGTGCCCCTGGGACTTCATTATGACTGATTGTAGTGCGGCTTGCCCCTGTGACAATTAAAAACTTTCTGTCTTTTCCCAATACGTGACTGTGTACATAAGGACCTTCTTGATCTACAGGAATTTCAATAAGAGGCAAACCACCTTCCCTCTCTAGGCTATTTCATGTATATCGGGGGTAATCTGGATATGCAGATTGGGCATACTGGTACATCTGTTGTGAAACTTGCTGAGTCGCGGCAATGGGCTGTGGCTGTGGTACTGCTACTGTCTGCGCTGTGTGGGATGGAGCATGCATAGGCTGTGTACTCTGCATTGGCTGTACATTTTGTGAGGTCTGTTGCTGGACCTGATCGTGTCTAGGCGGATGCGGTCTTTCTTTAGTTTTACCTGTTGAAATGTTATGTTTCAGGACTGGGCATTCATGTACATAATGACCTGGCTGTTTACAATAATTACATGTCCCTTTAACGGGAGCTGTAGTGTGATTTGTCTGGGTCCCACCTTTTCTTTGACCGTCGGCTGGGACCGTCTGAGCTACTAACATTTTCATTTTCGTGTCTTTCATACGTTTCTGTTCCTGATCTTGTTCTTCTCTAATTCTGTTCTGATGATATTGTAACATTTGTAACATCTGGGATGGCGTATTTGCCTGCCAAGTACTTTCAACTTTGTACACTCTATTTTTAACTAATGGTAGCGAATTCTCGACTAATTTTGATACGAAAAGGTGTGGATATGACTCGCTGCTTGGTTGTAGGCCACTATTTATAATGAAACATTTCTCGAATCTTGAATAGAAGTCACTAGTATCCTCATCATGTTTCTGTTTACAGGACGAGATGGCGTCCCAATCCTCCTTTCTAGTTGTCAATAATCTTGGCAAAACCTGTACTATTAATCCGGGCAATGCTTTAGTCTTATCCCCAAGGCCTAACCCTGGGACCCGTTTACTTTCTTCGTCTTCTATCTCTGCCCATGCAATCTGCGAGAAATTAAAAGAAAAAGAATGGGAGGTTTGCTCTATCCCTTCTGACACCCCTGTGGTGGTCAGAACATGATATCCTGGTCTTGACCATTCCTTTTATGAGGAATAAAACCCTTAGAAACTCTAACACCACGGACTCTGTCTTTTTTTCATTCCGATTGAGTTATTATTGATTAAGTACTTACCTGCATAGAAATTAAGAGAGTAAATTAATTATTTACGTCATTTTGGCGCCCGAACAGGGACCCCTCCCCCACCTCACGCGCTGGTTGGCGCATTGCAAGCTCTGTCCCCTGCCGTCAGTTAGACGGAACCTACGCGTACCGGCAGGATTTCCTGCATCTCCCTCTGACCCAAGGAGGTGACGAAGACTGCGATCAGTGCCCAGACGAGGCGGTGAGGAGTGCGGAGGATCCCGACCAGAGCCTAGTCGAAAGAAGCAAGGTCCGAGGTGTCAAGAGGCCCACCACGTAACTTAATTTGGAATATAAAATCTTCACGAAAATAATGACAGATAAGCTTAATGGGGTGGTGGGGGATCTCCTCCATGAAGATCAGATGGGTTTTGTACGCAGAAGGGGAATTAAAGATCTTACCTGTATTTTAATTGGAGCCAGAGATATTACCACCATGTATAATGTACCATTGGCAGTGATTACAGTGGACGCAACCAAGGTCTTCAATAGGGTGAATTATTCCTATCTACAGAAGATCTTAAGACTATCTTATCTTGGAGAGAATTTCTGTAGGGCAATAGACCTCTTGTATAGAAATTCTATAGCTAGAATTTAGTGAATGGAAATCTCTCAAAATCATTTAACATCTTTAGGGAGACTAGGCAAGGGTGTCCATTATCTCCCCTCCTATTTAATAAATATATTGAACCCTTAGCGGAAAAGATAAGAAACCATGAGAGTATTCCCTCTTTTAAACTCAGAGGCTGGGAGAAAAAATGTGGGCAATATGCCGATGACCTGGTGGTTTATTCCTCCAAGGTTGCCACTTCACTACTTGTGGTTTACGAATTGGCATCACGGTTTGTGTTATCTCAGGATATGAGATAAATGAGAGCAAAATGGTCGTAATGGCTTGGAATATTAACTCGCAATTGAACTGTATTAAGGAGGAAATGAGATACTTGGGCATTAAGATTGTTTAGAAAATAGAAAAAATCCTGGAATCCAACTTTCAAAAGAATAATAAAGAAGTGGAGAAATTATTACTGAGCTGGACCCACCTTCCTTTGACATTATATGGCAGAATTAACCTTGTGAAAATGTCCCTTCTCTCCAAGTCATATTTCAGAATATTCCTATGGCTTTTATAGGAAAAGGGCTCAAAAAGGCTCAATCAAAAATTACCAGCTTTATTTGGGCCTCAGAAGGGGTCTGAATCACATGGAAAAAGCTAAAACGCCAGCATAATAAAGGGGGTCTACGATTGCCGGACTTATCGTATTATGCTTGGGTATTTCCTTTAAAAGCAGAAAAATTGCAATTTAGTACACCAGATGATTCTGATGTCGGAAACATTTTCAAGGTACTGCTTCAGGATGTGGAAGGGGGAGAACTAGGTTTTATACATAAATATGGAGATCCGCGTTTTTTCAAAAAAGTGAGACTTAAGTCAGTCAAACAAGTTTAATTCGACAAATATTCATAAAAGCGAAATACAAAACATATTACTAAAAAGCTAATTCATTATCAATGTGCAAAATAGCTAAACATTATTGACGGAGTTTTAAAAATGCAATTGGGGGCCCACAGAGTTCCAGGAGGCAGACCTAAACCAGGAGCACCCCTGACGTCCCTCATCGTTCGAGTTTTCAATTATTGGGATAGAGACATTATCCTGCAGACTGCGAAATATAATCCCTCACTGAAAATAGACAACTATGAGGTGGCCTTCTTTCCTGATTTCACTGCCAAGGTCCAGGCCCTGCAACGCAGCTTTCAGGCGGTGAAGAGGGAGCTGCAAGATCGCGAGGTGAAGTATGCAATGCTCTTACCTGCAAGGTTGAGGGTGGAATCGGATGGTAAATCGTGGTTCTTAGATTCACCAGAGGCAATCCTGGATTGGATGGAAGGATGGAAGGATGGAGCACTGTGGGGGATGGCAGAAGAGAACGCTCTGGCAGATCTGGCCAGTTCAGAGGCGACCGCATAGAAGCTGCAAACAACGGCCCAGCAGAGGAGGAAGGCCAGTCGAGGGAGCGGGACTGATAGCCCATGGCGAGAACTATACCTTGTTGGGCTGCATCTGTTTCCTGCGGGCCGGGCTTTGCTCCGCTCTCCTGTTTGGCTGGGCTTGGCTTCGCCGAGCCCCCCTCCCGTGTGGCAGCACCTGTGGGACGGGCTTTTCTCCGCTCATCCGCTCGGCCAGGCTTGGCTCCGATGAGCCCCCCTCACCTTCACCTTCGAGACTTCACCTCCCAGCAGCCCCGCTAGAGGCAAGGACACTGCACATGTCATCGTGAAGCACCAGGAGGAGCATACAGGGCCGCTTGGAGCCGAGTTCCTGGCGAGAACTATACCTTGTCGGGCTGCATCTGTTTCCTGCGGGCCGGGCTTTCTCCGCTCTCCTGTTTGGCTGGGCTTGGCTTCGTCGAGCCCCTCTCACCTTCACCTTCGAGACTTCACCTCCCAGCAGCCCACCTAGCGGCCGCACACGTCATCGCGAAGCGCCAGGAGGCGCTTAAAGGGCCGCTTGGATCCTCGGCCCGCGGGAGCGATCGGGGAGAAGCCCGGGACAAGGGCAGGACCATCCTAGGCCGTCACAGGCCGGAGGAGGCCGGGCCGGGCCGGGCCGGGCCACCCTCCTAACGTGTGCTGTATTGTGCCCAGAACTTTACAGGTGATCGGGACTATTGTTATAGTTTGTACCTCACTGCATGCATTAGGGTTCGATCTGTCTGCTCTGTATAACATCATTACCAGTGATCATGACTCAGCTACCACGGAAAGGGAGGAAGATAGTGCAAAGTACAATAGGGGGTAGCGTGACAGGGACCCTAGATAATTTTATCACTATCACAAGAGCGGCAGTAGTGCTAGAGCGTGAAATAACCAATACAGAAAAACGGTTATCCCTGGAACTTCTGGGCTCAAAGCGGTCCTCTCTGGGCAAAATTCAAAATGCAATAACACCAGAAAGATCTAACCCCACGAGATTAAGCGGGATTAGCCCGAGGAATATAAGCTCAGGTTTAGAAGGGTCTAACCTTGTTAACTCGATGATTAGCTCCTTGAATAGTATCTCATCTCCTGAAGAACATCGACCTATTGTATTATCCACTAAGAAAGCGCATGTTGTGGTTGATAATTTGAAACCTATAGTCCCATGTCCTATTCAAACTAGGAAAAGGAAAAGGGGTGGCGGCCGTCAAATGGGAAGAAGATAGAAAGTCCCTAAGACGATAAATAAATTAGTAAAACTATTTCCCCCTATAGAAAAATCATCTTCTAACGCATCCACTAAGCCAGCCAAAATACTGCCTAATATAACACCTAAAGCCACATGACATTTCTTCGCAGGCACTACACCCGTGCCCAGTGATGCAGTAGGATTAATATCCCAAATAGAACAGCTGCTCAAGTCATTTATGCTCCCACTTATAGAGAGACTAAAGCTAATTAACCAGAGTCTAGGGAAGGTACAACAAGTAACCCTAGAAAACACACAAAAACTGGAAAGCCTTTTAGTCAGTTCTCAAAAGGGGGGCATACTGTCCCCAAATCCATCCTTTTTATCATGCCCGGCCCGTAACATTCAAGACGCTGAGCAAAGGATCATAACTGATAAGGAGTATGGGATTAATGAAGGAAGAACCAACACACTGGGGTTCCCTGGTAACGCACGTACAGTAGGAGTGAGTACCAAGCGCCACAAAGATAATATTGCAGTATCCATGCTGGCTACGGGAACAAGCAACTCAGAGGAGGCACCTAGAAACACGGCTAAACTTCCGGTGATTGATCTACTCCTAGAATCAACACCGCTAGTGCTGGTTTTGGGTAACGCTCCATCCCTTCCTGAAGGCACCAAAGAGGATTTTTATCAACTTAAAAATAAGGCTACCCATTGGTTGCACTGTAATACCAGGGAGGGTTATTTGGCAAGGCACAATGTCATTATGGTTTGTCGCGTGTCTTGGAGAGGCAGCTCGCGTAAATCCAGAAACGGCAACTGCATAGTGGTAAACTTTAACAACCCGGTAATAGCAGAAAGGATCCTTAGAGATGTGGTGAAAGGAGGGGAGTCCAGGGGGCAGGGGATAGAGATACTGACCCTAGGCTTTTTTTATAGGGCATCTACCCAAATCCAACCTGACATCAGGAACTGGGGCCATTATAATAGGACACTCCACCTCAGAGAGCAACAGAGATTGGGGCCGCCACAGTTGACCACTAAGGGTGACCACCTGGGGTGGATATGGGCTCCCCTCGCCATTTGAGGTTTCAAATCGCTTTGCAGCTCTTTCTGGTCTTAATGACTGTGACTGACTGTGTGGGGATCAACTAACTCATTATTTTTATCCTAAAAATACCCCACCAATATCCAGTTGCCCAGTAACCAACCCAGCGCTTGAGACCGTACCCCCGGCGTATATACCAGATGAACCTATCTATATTTTATCTGACGGGGTTCGGGAAGATAACTGTTTTAATATATCTTGGTTCGACCCACCAGGTGAGGTCACGCAGGGTATGATTGAGAACCATCCAGTTCATAATATTCTCTCTTGGAATTTTGGGGGGTTAGCGGGAAAAGTACCAGACCCTATATGGGTACAGTTTGTAAGCAAATTTATGCTAATTTGCTTACAGGAAACCTGGCTTGTGAATTGCGATGTTACATTGGATGGGTATAGAGCTTTTTTTGTCCCAGCGAGTAGAGCCACTAGTGGTAGAGCCAAGGGAGGACTTGCAATTTTTGTATCATTGGCCTTACGTTGTAGTATTAAGACCATCTCTACAGTTAACAGAAACATCCAGGCCATTTCCTTGGGTCAAAAGGACAACTCCCTTCTGGTGATAAACTTTTACAATGCCATTAACAAGGAAGAAGGTTGTGGGATAGCCAAGTTGAACAGTTTTGTTAAACAAGAAGGTGGCTTTTACAAGAAGAACTTGCTCATTGTAGGAGATTTCAACATTCACCCGTGCGGCGACTTTAAGTTGAACGCCCGGGTGAAACTGAGATGCCCATTGATATCGGGTCTCCATTTTGAGAACACTACACAGGGTAGTTTACTGAATGACATGCTCAACGAGCATGATCTTTCCTCTGCAAAGAGTTTTGCCCCCCTACTCAGTAAACTTAGGGAGCCCGCGTTCAGGGGTAGAGGCTGTTAGACTTTCATAGATGACATATTGTTATCTAGATATATCCTACCCCTCCTTCAGGGTTTTTCTATCATCCCAAGTTCACATAGTGACCATAACCCTGTTTGTGTGACCATAGGAGGGAACATAATGAAGACCAAAGATAAAGTACACAGCAGCAACAACTTACAACCGACAGAGGGAGGGCGTCAGATTAAATGGAGTCAGATTATCCAGTCCTTTTTCCATGATTCACTGAAGATCGCCAGCGAGGCAGAATTCTCTTGTTGCCTTAACCATGAATCTTCACCAATAGGTATCTTAAAATCATTTGAAGACATCGCATCTAAAGTAGGAGGCATGTTACTTGCCCACGGGAGAACCAGGACGCCTAGTGCACCTAAATGGTTTTGTCGCCTCTGTTCCAAAGCTGCGAGTGACCTCAAGGCTGGGTTGAAAACATTACCCAGAGACAGAGCTTTGATCTGTGCTCTTAGGAAAAACTGAGGCGGAAGTAAAAGAAGCACTATGGAGGGAGCTCTTAGATCCCTTGACCCTATCTAGTAGCTCTAGATTTTGGAGCACCATCAACCAATCACCTTTTTTAGCGGAAGGGGTCAGAGAAGTGGGCTCCAACATAACTGAGGATGAATGGGTGTCTCATTTTGTAGGAATATTTAAAATTACATCGAGCCAGCCAGACCTTCCAGAAAGGCTCACGGACAAGTAAACAATGATGTTCTCGGTAAACGAAATTGAGGAGGGCATTGCCAATTTGACCAATAAAAAAGCTCCAGGACCGGTTGGTATCCCCCGGACCTTTTTAAATCAAACCCCTTGTTTTGGGCTGAGATTCTGACTGCTGTGGGTAACGCTGTAGTTATTGGAGGATGCCTTGTCTCCTGAGGTGTTTCAATGATCATACCAGTACACAAAAAAGGGGATTGAAGCTGTACATTGAACTACAGGCCAATCTCTTTGATTGACTCTGTTATCAAGGTCATTGGGGGGGGTCATTTTAAAGAGATTGTGTACCTGGGAAGAGGAGAACAAGATCATCTCGGATACCCAGTATGGGTTCCGCCCAGGTCACTCAAGTATGGCCCAGTGCTTGAATCTCTACTCGATCATAGGGAAGTACACCATGGCTCGATCTGGTTCCGTCGTCATGGCCTTCATGGACTTCACATCCGCGTTCGATATTGTTGATCGGGGAAAGTTGTGGTGGTCCATGGAGGGCATGGGAGTGGAGCGCAGTCTGGTGGACTTCCTGAGGGATCTTCACAGATACTCCAAGGCGAACATAAGATAATCCAATGACCTGAAAGTATCCAGGAATTTTGATATTGAAAGGGGGGGTTAGGCAGTGGTGCATATTAGCCCCCTTCCTTTTAAATTGATATATTAATGATCTAGAAGGTTCATTGCTAGAAACAGGGGCCGATTATCCGTACGTGGGTAATCGAGGACTGCCCGTCCTGCTTTACGCGGACGATGCAGTCCTCCTGGCACGATCCCCAAAGGGGCTTCAAACCCTGCTTGATGCATTTCATGGTTTTATGGGCAAGCGTGACTTGTCCATAAACAATAACAAATCATATGTGATGCAGGTAGGGCCGCGTTCTAAAAGCCAGTACCCCTTTGTGGTGAACGGAGTGAGGGTGCCAAATTGCACAACATTTTCCTATCTGGGCGTCTTGTTAGATCATCGGCTTAACTGGGCTGCACTTAAAAAAAAAATCAGTGAAGTTATCAGGGCAAAGGCGGCACTTTTTGGATTTGCTGCCAAAATGGGTAATCGTCCAGTGGCAGCCATGCTAAAAATTTATGGGGCCAAATGTATATCCATGGTAAGCTATGGAAGCGATCTATGGGGATACTGTGGCCTTGAGGGTCTTCAGGTGACAGAAAATAACTTCCTAAAGCAATTACTGAGCGTCCCAAAGGGGACGGCGAATCTGTCAGTTCATGAAGAAACCAGTATGCCTTTCTTAAATGATATTTTGGCTTTACGTCCCCTTACTTTTTGGCTGCAATGTTGGCTCAATAAGCACCTAGGCTTCATTCATAATATTCTAAGAGAGGTCTTGAGCCTTGATTATATGATAAATATTCCCTTGTTTAAATATTTAAAAACTTGATTAAGTGGGTTGGGTCGTCTGGACTTGTTTTTAAAACCTGAAGGTATTAACAGAATGGATGTTGCGCTCATTAAGTACTCCTTTACACAAATAAAAAAAATGGAAAGAGAGGAGAAATAATTGCTGAAACTTAGTGTGAGGACACATTTGATACTTAAAACTAGATATAGAGACGTATTTATTATGGCTGTTGCCAGCATATGAGCGACTTTTATTAACCAGATTCAGATTTAACCTTTTTCACTTTTTACTGACAGTTCCAAGGGGCAGTCATAAAGGGAAGGAGTTAACACCCTGTGGCTGCGACTCTAAGTCTCCACAGGACTTGCTTCACATCATGTTTTTCTGTAAATATTATGAAATGCCCAGGACTTTATATCTGAAATCTCTTTTAAAAAAGTTAAACTTTGTGCAAGTACGTCCCGCTCTTTTTTATTTGCAATTGCTTAAACCTGACTGTATCCCTTTTGTGGCCGGCTTCCTGAAATGTGCAATGAACTATAGAAAATGTTTGGATTTTTTAAAATCACATTGCTTTAATGGTTTTTATTATTGTTGTTATCCAGTGTAACCGCTATATTGTACCTAAACCAGTGAATGTGTTGTATTTTAAAGTGTAACTTTTATGGTTTTTATCAAAGATTACTGAATAAAGTCTTTGAAATGAAATGATAGACCCTGGTTACAATGGTGGAGAACTGTCGCCTAACTGAAAGTGCAAGTATGGGGGGGAGTAAGATATGGTTTGATATACTCATCACTGCGAGAAATGTAAGAGGGGTCATAATGCGCAGTTCAAGATTGATGGGTTTAAATGGTGTGAATTGAACGGGACTAGAAACTATGAATAGTGGATGGCTAGAATACAAGACAAGAGTGATGTGTACACCTGAGGATGGGAGTTGACTACCCCGTGCACTTTCATCATTTCAGGGGGGGAGACTCACTCTGCCATGTTTGGGAGTAGGTAGTTCTAAATGCATGGGCAGGGAGGCAGGGAGGGGGGTAGACATAGAGGGGTTGGGAGGGGGGGTCTTTAAGAGGGTGTTTCACTGTTTATTGTTTTATTGGTATAAAATGTGATTCTGTGATCATAATGCGCAAAGTAGCCATGCTGATAATTGGACGTGCTAAGAAAGGTGTGTTCGTACACACCCTTTTTTCGTTTGCATTGATTCATGTATTTAGGATGTTTGGATTGAATAGATATGGGGGATAGAGATCAGACACTTTCTGTACTGACCTTGAATGTGAACGGGGTGGGTGATAAGATTAAGAGAGGGATAGTGCAACAGTATTTGAACCGGCATTCACCTGATGTAGTTTTGATGCAAGAAACGCACCTCCTGGGACAGAAAACTAAGGCCCTCACTAGGTGGGGATACAAACTCTTGATACAGGCTGACTATACCTCGGGATCAAGGGGGACGGTAATCTTGGTGAAGAAAAGTACACCTCTTATAGTTCATAAGACGGGGGGCCGGTTGGCAGGGGCGGAGGCGGAGGCTCAATGGGATGGAAGAGACATAAATATAATTTCTATGTATTTACCACCTGCCCTTGGTAAGACAGCACTGGAGGACCTTGGAGCTCAACTGACAGGACTCCGAGAGGGTACGTTAATCATGGGAGGAGACTATAAAATAACCTTGGATGACACCATTGATTGCCACCCGCCAAAGTCTAGAGCGCAATTTAACGCCCTTATGGCGGACTTTACAAAGGCAATGGGGTTGACAACTGATAAATTATTCACGTATTTTTCTAATGTACACAAAAGTCTATTGGGTATTGACTACTTTCTCGCGCATTTGTCCTCAATAGGTAACTTTGCGCAGTCTAGAGTCATGCTCAGAGGCATATCGGACCACTCCCCAGTCTGGGTTGAGTATACACACTGAAAAGGGTAGCCACGCCCTACCATTGTTCTTAATCCATGGCTTCTGCACATACCAGACATAGGGGAGGAACTCTGCATGCACAAAGAGAACTATTTTACCGAGAATGTAGGCTCGGTTGAATCTGCACAAACAATTTGGGAAGCATACAAGGTGGTTCTGAAAGGACACGCTTTATCTTTAAATACAGGATATATCGCCAAGAGACGTGAACTCTTGGTCCAGGTGGAGGAAGACCTCCTTGAACTGGAGCGGGAACATGCACAAGATCCCTCACCAGACATTAGTCATAGGCTCCTAATGAAAGAGGATGAATACAGAATAAACCAGGGAACACATGATGGCTAAATATCGTGCCACCCAGCATAGACTTTATAAAATGGGGGATAGGGCTGGCAGGACACTGGCGTGGTTAGAGAGACGAGTACAGAGAACGAGATGGGTACACTACATGACAAAACCAGGTGGTGTCACAGTAACACATCCACGAGAAATAGCTGAGGAATTCGCTGATCACCTGAAAAAGGTATACTCTCCCTCAACTCACTACACTGCTGACGATTGGTGCCAGCTCCTTCAAGATAGTGATGTGCCGGGCCTCTCCGATGCAGAGAGGGAATCCCTAGAGGTAGATCTTTTGAATGATGAAATTAGCAAGGCCCTAGGACAGATTAAATCCGTTAAGGCAATGGGGCCTAACAGCATACCGGTTGAGTTCTTAAAAGCTACTGCTTCCCAGACGGTGCCACACTTAAGAGCCTTGTATGAAGAGAGCCTGGAGGGGGGTTGGTAACCAATGGACCAGTGGCTGGCCACTATTGTGGTCTTCCACAAGACGGATAAGCCAGCAGACAGCTGTGACTCCTAGAGGCCAATCTCACTGATTAATATAGAGTCAAAGGTTATGGCAAAAGTCCTGGCAAACAGGCTTATGATGGTTATTGCCACACTGGTTCATCCAGACCAAACTGGTTTTATGCCAGGAAGGAATACGGCATTTAATATAAGGCACCTTCACAACGTGATGGCTCGTAGGCAGTAAATAGAAGAGGACGCGGCGGTGCTGTCTTTAGAGGTCTCAATTGCATTTGACTCCATAGAATGGCTGTATTTGTTTGAAGTCCTGGAAAGGGTGGGACTGGGCTCAAAATGCATAGCCTGGGTGAAGATGCTATACACAGATGTGTTGGGACAGGTGGGAGTTACCAATTATACTTCCTGCACATTCCGGTTACGGAGAGGAACGAAACAGGGCTGCCCGCTGTCCCCGCTGATATTCTCCCTTCTACTGGAGCCCTTCGCGGCCAGGGTGTGCTGGGATGTGATGGTACGAGGATTGCGTTGCGCGGATGAGGTAGAAGATTGCATATCCTTGTATGCGGATGACATATTGTTATATCTAGCCTCCCCATATAAATCAATCAGAGTGGTTCTCGACATTTTCACGAACTTTGGTAAGTATTCGGGGTATGCGATTAAATGGAGCAAGTCAATACTATTTATGTGGAAGGGCCAAGTCCCCCGACTTCCGACTGAATGTACCATAGAGGTGGTGGAGGAGGAGTTTTGTTACTTGGTTGTATATATCACTTCAGGTCCAGCCCTTTTCTACAGCTCTAATCAGCCCTCCCCACTGGCTAGACTACGAGTGGATATGAAGCACTGGAGGTCCTTGCCTCTCTTTTAGGACGTGCTGCACTCTTTAAGATGCTGGCCCTCCCTCATTTTCTCTACAAACTCCATAACTGTCCGCACAAAGTCCAGAATAATATTTTAGAGCAGTTCAGGGTGAAATCCGCACACTGCTTTGGGATGGGGGCCCCCTAGGGTTGCACTGAAGAAATTAACAAAAGGCTGGTATGATGGAGGTATAGCGCTGCCTGACCTGCAACTCTACTACTGGGGGGCACAATTGCTAACTCAACCACTGGATATATCATCCCTCTGACGACCCAGCATATGCTCTTGATCCCTATTAAGCTGATCACTCTGGGTATCTAGGGGCCCTATACTCTAGTGACAGGAGGACTAAGAGGATATTCTTCTTTGGACCGACCCAACATACACTAGAAATATGGTGTATAGTCAATTCCCGTTTGGGGTGGGCAGGTGTCCTTTCGCAGGAAACACCACCATGGTACACACAAAGCTGGGCATGCTATGCCACCAGCCTGGGTTTGATAAGTGGGACCTCATAGGTATCTCTGCAGTGAGGGACCTGGTTAAGAAGGGAGCTATACTTACCTTTGGGGACCTACAAGGTCTCTTTGTGACAAGGTATCTTTTGAGCTACGCTGCGCATTTTAGGCATTATGCGCTTTTAGCGAGTTAATTCGTGGAAGTGAGCGCGTTTTTAAAACCTCCCTGTTTTGTGTATTCTTTTTCAATAATTTCCTTTTTCAACCCCTGATCTTAACTGTAACTATAGCGCATACTTGCACTACAATTTTCACATCCACCGCTGCTTTATCGGGTTATTAGCAGGTCCACACATTTTGCAGCCATCTTGGGGGTCGGTAGGGACGTCTGGCGGCACCATCTTGGTGAGCGCTCTAGTGCTCAGGCGTGCAGGCGAGTCCCCTATTTAAGACGGTCCTTTTAGGCAGGTCGGCCTTGGACAAGGTATCTTTTGTGCTACGCTGCGCATTTTAGGCATTATGCGCTTTTAGCGAGTTAATTCGTGGAAGTGAGCGCGTTTTTAACACCTCCCCGTTTTGTGTATTCTTTTTTAATAATCTCCTTTTTCAACCCCTAATCTTAACTGTAACTATAGCGCATACTTGCACTATAATTTGTCACATCCACTGCTGCTTTAGCGGGTTATTAGCAGGTCTACACATTTTGCATCCATCTTGGGGGTTGGTACGGACATCTGGCGGCGCCATCTTGGTGGGCGCTCTAGTGCTCAGGCGGGCAGGCGAGTCCCCTATTTAAACCTGTCATGGAGACGCGCAGTGGGCGCGCCGTAATCGCGCCGGAGTCAAGCCAGAGTCCTGCCCGTCTGCACCCGTCAGCGTTGAGGAGGCGTCAGAGGCAAGGGACTCCGCTCCATGTAATAGAGGCCCAGGTTTGTCCAGGGAGTTGTTATGCTCCCTTAAGAAATTTTCCTCGCACTGTCACGATGCTTTAATACCAGATACATGGGACGGTCCAGCTTGTTGCTCCCATTGCAAGGCAACTCTTATTCCAGAGCCATCTCTTCAATTGGACACACAACCTACTGTTTTACGAGGGGGGCTTATTAATGCAAGGTCGATGTGCAAAAATGCACAACATATTAATGACCTGATCACAGAGATAAACTTAGATTCGCTTCTTATTACGTAAACCTGGCTTAGTGCCTGGTGTAACCCGGATATACCAGTGGCTCTTCCGCAAAGCTTTTTAATACAGCGATTAGATAGGCCTCTGCGACGGGGAGGAGGCTTGGCAATCATCCACCGCAACACAATGAAGTGTACTACGTACGAGTTACCAGACATTAAGGGGCCAGAGGCCATGAATTTTTGTCTTGGTATTCATGATTCTTTTACTTTTTCTGGCGCCCTGATCTATGGTCCACCTGGCCCACCCACCGAATTTGTGGAGAGCATTGGAGACGTACTGAGCGATCTTACGCTTAGGTTTGCCCACTGTACGGTGTTAGGAGACCTTAATCTCCACTTAGACTACCCTAAGGAGCTAGGGGCAACCTGTTTCATGGACATCATCAATATTCTTGGTCTTACCCTGCTGACGCTGGAACCCACTCATATAGCAGGTCATGTACTAGATTGTATTTGTTCTAATTCAGATAGTTTGATAGTCAAATCCCCTTGTGCCCAAATCTGGTCAGACCATAAATTTATTTCATTTGACCTTCTTTTAAAACATAATGTCCCGGTGAAAAGTACGAAAATAATAGATGCTAGTCGCAAACCGGATTGGAAAAACGTACTCACTTGGCCAGACCTCTTGGAGAAATTAAGAGAGAGCAAACCTGCATTAACTGGCCATACTTCGATAGATAACCAGCAATTTTGTGAGAAGATTACGACATTTGGTACGTCCTCGGATTTAACGAATGCAAAAAATTCAAGCGGTATCAAAAATAAAAAGAGTGCCCCATGGTTCTCATTAGCCTTAAAAATGGAGTAGGCAAAGTGAGATCATTGGAGCGGAGGTGGCGAAGAAACTACGAGGCTGTTGCCTGTGACACCTATAAAATTGCCCGAAGGGAGTATTATGCTGCAATCAAGTTGGCAAAAAAAGCCCATTATTTAGAGGCTATATCTACCTCTGGAAATGGACAGAAGGAGATCTTTAAGATCGTCAACAGTTTCACCAATCCTACAGCACTCTCACAGGAAATTCCCCCCTCTCTACCTCTCTGTAATGCTATCGCCAATTATTTTGAGAAGAAGATCTTAGACATCGTGAACGATTTCCCCCCTGTGTCATCAACCTCGATGAACCTGGAAAGGATGGGGTCGGGCAATGAAATAACTAATACTACTTGTTTTGATTCATTTGCCCCCATTTCCCTAGAGGACTCACATCAGGCCATTCTAGTTAGTAAATCTGGATCCCCCTTCGACCCCTGTCCGCCTTTGGTTCTACAGGCGTTGGTCGAGGAGGTAAATCCAACTATTAACAGCATTATTAACTCATCATTGGCTACGGCAGAAATCCCTTGCGAATGGAAGCTTGCAGCGGTCAAGCCCCTTCAGAAAAAGGTTTTACCTGACCCAACCACTCTTTCTAACCTGCGTCCTATTTCCCTGCTCCCAGTGGTGTTTAAGTTGACAGAAAAATTAGTTAATAACCAACTTACGAATTTTCTTGAGGAGAATAACATCCTGCACACCAATCAATCAGGGTTTAGATCTAAACATTCTACTGAATCTGCCCTTTTGTTTACAGCAGAGACCCTGCGAATGGCTATGGATCAAGGGAAGAAGGCCGTCTTGATTTTACTCGATCTATTGGTGGCCTTCGATACGGTCTCACATACAATTTTGGTTGACCGTTTATTTAACGCAGGCATAGGAGGAGTGGCATTGGCATGGTTTAGAAATTTCCTCAACCAAAGACGTCAAGTCACGGTACTGGGTGAATTTAATTCTGAAGTAAAAGTCATCAGCTCAGGGGTCCCCCAGGGCTCCAGTTTGAGCCCTTTACTCTTCAACCTTTAAAT
This sequence comes from Lissotriton vulgaris, assembly GCF_964263255.1. Classification (NCBI taxonomy): domain Eukaryota; kingdom Metazoa; phylum Chordata; class Amphibia; order Caudata; family Salamandridae; genus Lissotriton; species Lissotriton vulgaris. The sequence continues at coordinate 743,392,964 of NC_141697.1, read as the reverse complement.
GGTACCCCTGATTGAGCTAATCGCCTCCTATCAGATTAGAACAATATCATACGCGGATGACACGCAGCTTATCCTGGTGTTGGATAGGGAGCTGCCCGGAGCAGAGGAAAATCTGAAAAACTGCCTTTACGGCCACATTGAGTGGATGAATAGCAATCACCTCAAGTGTAACTCCGGAAAGACGGAAATCTTGCCCTTCAGTCCTCAAAACTTGTTTTCCCCCAAACAATGGTGGCCCGAGGATGCTGAAGCTCCTCCCAACACTATCTCTTCTGCTCGTAATCTGGGCATCAAGTTTGATGACCAACTGTCATTTAAGCAGCAAGCGGAAGGCGTGACTAGCACGTGTTTCCATATTATTAGATCGCTTAGGAAGTTCTTTGATCTTCTTCCTTTGGCAGCAAGGAAAACAGTGGCAGTAGCGTTGATAACATCGAGACTGGACTACTGCAATAGCCTGTATGCGGCAACTAATAAAGCCGTGCTCCACAGGCTGCAGTTGGTCCAGCATGCTACTGCCCGTTTGGTACTTAGCTGGCCTAGAAAGTCATCTGCCTCGGCCGCGCTTTAGACTCTCCATTGGTTAGCAATACACAAGCGTATTTTATTTAAGATCCTTGTTATCACCTTTAGAGCTTTTCAGCTACAAGGGCCCAGGTACTTGTCCAATGGCTTCAAACGTTATCAGCCAGCTCGCTGCCTGAGGTCGGCTAATCAAAATCTATTGGTAACCCCCAGATTCAGACTTGTCACTAAAGGTGGGAAATCTCTTTTTGTCCTGGGTTCCAGGGCTTGGAACAAACTGCCACCCCAGCTTCGGCTAATGTCTAATGAGAGCCACTTCAGGAAGTCCCTGAACACCTGGGTGTTCTCCCTCACTGACACTGCCTGTAGGCACTGGTGTAAAGTGTGTAGTATGTACTGATCTGCCTCTAGTCCACCAACCTATTCCAGCTGGGTTGGTCCCAAGCGCCAAGATGCTCCATGGAGTGGTAGTAGCGCTATACAAATGTGATGTTACATTACATTACATTACATTACAATATCATCTGGCACAGGGAGAAATATACAGATACGTGCAGATTAGGCACGCGCTACTGGCGGCCTTTCGGTCCCTTAAAGACATACCAGAGTCATCACCGCTGGAGGACAGGCACTTAGATGGGCCTTTAAGCTCCAAAGCGATCTCTCTCACATATAAAAATCTACGCAATAACCTGCCAGACACCTTTCCTAAGCTTAGAGAGCAAAGGTAAGATGACCTAGGCCCCATAAGCGATGAGGATTGGCAATTAGCTCTTATGTCCCCTCGGGAAGCGGCCATCACACTTATATTTAGGCTGATACAGCTTACGATACTTCACCGTTCATACCTGACAGGGAAAACTTTGGCGAGAATAGGGTCCAGACCTGACGACCGATACTTGAGGGGGTGCGGAAAACAGGCCACCTTTTATCATACATTGTGGAGTTGCTCGACGAGACATGCCCTTTGGTAGGGAGCTTCAGATCGCATGCATACAGCCTTGAGAAAGGAGATAGTGCAGACACCACGACTGGGACTGTTGAATATATGGGAGGCGACTGATCTCATGGAAGTCGAACAACAATTTGTAACACTGGGGAATACGCTAATTGAATGGGAAGTGGCGAGGCGATGGGGGAGCGACTCCGACGTCCGTGACAATGTGGGCGAAAGAGTTAGAAAGGTGTATGGTGGCAGAGATTGAAGTTTTTGTAGGCTGGGGGTGACCCAAAAAACGGAATAGGAAATGGTCGCAGTGGAATAAATATTGGGGAGATCCCTGTGTATCACCTATGGTGGAAATGGAGATGTGTATATGTGCAGGTCAAGAGAGTAATGATTGATTGGCAATTTGAATTATTGTTTGATTAAATACTGTATTGATTAAATTGTGAATTGAAAATGTCATCCAAATATTTATGTATGGCTGTCATTTAAACCAATACACACATTTTTTTTAAAACTGCAATTGGATCATCCACATTTTTCTTTTTTTATAAACCATAAAAGCAGTGATAAAAAGAAGCGTTAGTTGCTATCACTAAAAACAACCACTAAAAGAAAGCACCATTGAAAGTCATTACTGCAAGGTATTAAACTTTGGTCCTAACATATGGAGCCAGCTATACAAAGCAAGGTGCATCTTGGCCAAAGTGTAGTTGTGAATCTCCGAATACTAGTGAAAAAATAGCATATGTTAGGTGGAGAGGGAGTGTGACCTTATGGCCCATAACCAACCCAAAAACTTTGCTACAGCTGTGATAATTGGGATAGAAGTGTTTGTGCATAGAATTCTTCCTGATGCTTTGCTTCTTCTAGTTCCAAGTGAATTACAAATTGGCACAAGCCATAACCGGCGAGGAGCAGCATAAGCTAGGCAGACAAACAGTAAGTGTGCCACTGACTCTTCTTGGATCTGGCATAAATGACAGATATTATCACATGAATTGGACCACCCAGCTGTAAAAGCTCTAGTTGGTAATGAGCCCACCCCAAACCCGAAAATATAATTTCCTGTTGTGTGGATTGGTTATTATATCCCAATAAGGTTGTAGCCTAGGGTTCCATTTGAATTCCAAAAAGTTTCCTGTGATTGCCGATGACACACTCTTTTTTAGTGTATTGTGCATGATCATCTCCCAATATTTTTCTTTCAGGGTCTTTTTAGAAAGAATTCTAGCTGTAACTGGTTCTTCCCATAGGGGACTCATGCCCAAGCTTATTAGAGCATCTCTAATTTCTCACAGCCATCCTATTTTGTGAATCGATTCAGCCCTTATTATGTCCAGGAAACCCACAGTATATTGTTTCAGTTCTGGTGTGGTCCAAAGTCTGCACCAGTATAGAAGGGGGCGCAATCTTGCGACCTCAACCAGAGACTTTCTTCCTAGATCATACAGTAGGGGACACACTGGTGTGCTTTGAGGGAGGGTTGTGATGTCACGCATAAACCTATTTTCAGTAATCGTAAGGTTGGGCATGTTTTCATACCCCCATAGCTCTGCTACATAAAGTGCAGTATTGACCACCTTCATGTTGTATACCTGGAACACTGGGCTAATTGGCTTGGTGATTGAGGTATTGTACTCCCGAGTTAGCACTCCAGACAATTGTCGGTGCTTGAGCGTTGCCTGATCGATTTGCTGCTTCCATTTTAGGTCGTTTTGGATATTGACCCCCAGATACATAAAAGCTTTTACTTGCTCCAATGGGTGGTTGTTCATAAATATTTTACTTTTAAAAGTTCTATGAGGATTAAAAGACATGAATTTTATTTTCGACACGTTGACTTCCAGACTGCGGGTGGTACAGAACTCTTCAAAGATTATCAGGGCCCTCTGAAGACCATTTGGAGTCTTTGAAATAATCAACGTGTCGTCCGCAAACATTAAAATCGGTATTTTGCTGCCAGCGAGTGCCAGAGCATTGGTGGACTCCACTTCCATGTAATTTACAATACCATTAATGAATAGAGAGAATAGGGTCGGTGTCAGCACACAACCCTGACGTACACCTCTATCTACTGAGGCTAGTAGCCATGCCCTGGGAACCCCAATCAATTTTAGCATAGTTTTCTTCATTCAATCTCACAAGTAGTGTAAGAAGGTTCGGGGGAATCCCCATTTCATTCAGGATTACCCATAGTTTGGAGTGAGAAACAAGATCAAATGCTGATTTTGAATTAACAAAGGCAGCGTACAGGCTGCCATTGGCCAGGTCCACCGTTTTCTAGCTCAACAGTATGAATCGAAACACCTGGTCAATGGTGCTGGTGTATGCCCAAAAACCTACTTGCAGGGGGGATAAAATGCAGTTCTCGCCAATCCACTCCTGGAGACTAAAGTTCCTGCAGTCTTTTGCAAAGACATGGCATAAAATCAGGAAAGAATTAAACCTAAGTTATTATAGTGGAATGGATACTATATGGAACTTTTATTTTTTTATTTTTTACTTAGGAAGTTTTATATAGCGCTAGCCTGACCGGAAAGTATCGGAGTGCTTCACATAATTACAGAGCAGTGCATAAGAAAGCAAAACACAATAACAGTACAGCGAGACATTCAGGATACAAATCATAGTAAGGAGAAAGAAGAAGAGATCCATTCTAGGGTTTTGGCATTCCACTTCCTGTAGTGGAACAGAGTCTCATTAGAAATTTCAAGCTGCTTTATCTGTTAGCTAAGGAGCGGTCGAGGAACAGGATTTTGAGCTGACTTCTGAATTTAGGGAAGGAAGGAATAGTTCTGATGTGGGGGGGATAGAGTTCCATATTTTGGGCGCATTTCCGGCAAAGGACCAGTCTGCGTTTTTTTGTTTTTGAGTTTTTAGTGGGATCAGAAGTAAGGTGTTAGAGCTTCTGAGGTTCCGGTTCTGACCTGCTTTTTTAAGTTTGGACGCCAGATATTCGGGTTTGCCTGTGTGAATGGCTTTGTGGGTGAGGCAGGCTGTTCTAAAGTTCGCCCGCATTTCTATTGGTAACCATTTGAGTTCTTTTAGTGCCGGAGAGATGGGGTCAAATTTGATTATTCCAGTGACCATTCTGAGAGCCGCGTTGAAGGGTGTTTTCAGAGGAGCAAGATGAGTTTTGGGTATTCCAGAGAGGATTGTATTTCTATTGTCAAGTCTTGACAGCACCAATCCATTGGTGGCTTGTTTGAGATCATTGGATGGAATGAAAGGTTTTATTTTGCTTAGTAGCTTCGGGTTGAGGAAGGCGCTCTTTGCCGAGATCTTGATGTGTTTGGTCAAGTCTAGTTTGGAGTCAAGCGTGATGCCTAATGATTTGATAGAGTCAGCTAGGGTGAGGTTCCCATTGAGCGCGTCAATATCTTTTAATCCCTCGATCATTTGTGGGTTCTCTTCTTTGTTCGAGATGAGGATTAGTTCAGTTTTGTCCAGATTTAATTTTAGGTGGTTGCTTGACAGCCAGCGTTGCACTTCCTTTAGTGTTTCATTGAGTCTGTGAATGTCTTTAGAGGAGGAGATTTCCAGATAGATTTGGGTATCATCCGTGTTGAGGTGGAAGGGGATGTTAGCTTTCCTGAGTAGGGTGGAGAGGGGTTCCATGTAGATGTTGAATAATTGACGAGAGAACACTGATCCTTGGGGAACTCCCCTCTTGACTGAATGAGGGTCCGACTCAAAGCTTCTGATTTTGATTCTTTGGGAGCGGTTGTGCAGGAATGAGGAGAACCAGTTGAGGACCACATCATCTAGACCAGCCCTTTCTTTGAGGGCTTTGAGAAGAAGATTATGGTCAACTGTGTCTAATGCCGCCGATAGGTCGAGGAGAATGAGGAGGCAGCATTGGTCTGAGTGCAATGATTTGTGTATGCCATCAATTATGTTCAGGATTGCGGTTTCCTTGCTGCACCCTTTCCTGAATCCTGACTGATGTGAGTCGAGGAGATTGGTATTGTCCAAGTGCTGTGTTAGTTGTTGGAGTACACATTTTTCTAGGATTTTGGAAAGGAGAGGAAGGTTAGAAATGGGTCTGAAGTAGTTTAAGATTATTTATGTCCAGCCTTGTTTTTTTTAGCAATGGCGTGACTTGTCCCACTTTCAGGCAATCTGGATCAGTTCATTGTTTTTTAGGGAGCTGTTAATAATCCTGCACCACAGTGGGGCTAGGGAGAGTTTCAGTTTTTTGGTAAGTAGAGCAGGAAGGGGGTCTAGGGTGTGAGATTAAGGTTTAGAGGTGGAGATAGGTTTGACTACTTCCTCTTCTAGAATGGGCTGGAAGAGTGACCAGGGTTTATTAATTGGTGGGGGAGTGCTACCAAGTACCACCCCCATGTTGCTATAGAGAGGGGGAGAGCAGTTGATAACCAGGGAGCGCTCAATCTTGGAGACGTTATCATTAAACAAGTTGGGACTCCGGGGTGGTCCAAGGATAGCCTGGCTGTGCCATTGAAAAAAGCAGGAATAGTAAAATGGGGACAACTGACAGTTGATGGTGCCCTGATTTCCTGGGATGTGGGACAAGGAATAGCTAACAATCAGCTCTCAAGATTTAAATATCTTCAAATTAAAAGCTGGTTCCTCACGGTGGGTCCTGGCGTGGGAATATCAAATGAATTGGAATCTCGGATGATGACCAATGTCACTCGGAAAAAAGAAGCAACAAGTTGGTACTGGCTTTTAATGGATATAGCAGACGGAGACTTCAATTTACCATCAATACTGTGGGAGAAGATCTTGCCTGGAGAACAGATGGAAGATTTATGGCAAGAATCTTGTAACTTTTTATACTACACGGTCCGTGCTGCAAATTTAAGGTGGAACGACCTTTTCTGTCTACCAGGGTTTATTTGACTCTGTATAAATTGACTGAATTGGGAAAAGGTCCTACACCGAGATGTTCAAAGTGTGGTAAGGAAAAAGGAGACGATACACACATGTTTCTGGAATGCCCAGAGATTCAGAGTTTTCGGTCAGACATGAGTAACACTATATCCATAATACTTAGAGAGACGCTCTAGGTAAGCAAGATCCTTGTTTTCTTTGGGATCCCGGAACATTATGAAGTCTTGTCAAACAATATAGAAAAATTGATTTTCTATCTGATACTCCTGGCCTGTAGGGAAATTTGTAAAAATTGGGTGAAATCTACTCCTCCGAATAAAATAGAATGGATGAGGTCAGTAAAGTACATGAATCAGCTGGACAGGGTATCTAAGAGTAAGCTTAACGAGTTTTATCTTCCTTACGATAATTGGGAGAAATTATCTACTTATATGCAGTCTGATGATTAGGCCTCTATACTTTGCTGCTTGATCACTCCTTTGGTGGCTCCACAGATGGCTGTGTGAAACTACCAACATCCTTAGTTTTGAACTAAGATCTCTGGCTGGTGCTCTTTCAAGGGAGACCCCAGAGTATGGATTCTTATCTTAGGTTAACCAGGGCAAATCATGACAAAAAAAAAAGCTTAACAGAGGCAATGTGTAAAGCATTTATGCAGCCCTCATACAGTAATAATGTGGCAAAACAACACAAGAAAAATAAAGAAATGTTTACTAATTTAAAGGACAGGCCTCAAGCAGCAAGGCAGACCACTGGGGAACAAGGCAGTCCTTCTTATTTAGTGTCCACAGATCCAGGAGTGTACAGAAAAGTGGCTCTAGGGTCCAGTGTTTATACCTGTTGTCAGTCTTTGAAGTAGGTGGATTTCTTATGCTACTACCTCTCTGGTTCTGAAATTTCTTCCCTTCCCCTGTCAAGGTCTCAAGACATCTGGGGGTGACAACAGACTAATGTCAGGTTTCTTTGTGTGCGCTGGAGGTAAGCAGGATCCTTTGTGTGTGTCGAAGGAAGCCCTTTGGAGTGCAAGTGGGGTAGGACAGAGCTCCACCCCAGCAATTGTATCAGGATCAGTGAATGAATGAAGAGGAATTTATAGAGTGTAACTGCTGCTTCGGAAGAAGTATCCTGGCGCTAGTGGAAGACAGGTAGAGGCAGGTGAGTTACAGTTCACAGAATAGGTCAGTTTTCAACTGTCATGTGCTTATCTAGGTTCCTGATCGATACTGTGACCTTATGCCCCTATTCGGCTATAAATCCATTTATTCCCTATATTGGCATAACCGTTCAAGTGCGATTTTCTGTAAAGTCATCTCTGGCCTCACACGAGCAGAGCCACAGAGCCACATTCCAGCATGACTCTCTGCTACTTCCTTTGCGACCAATTAGTGCAATGACAGAGCAGCAGTCACTATCTGATATTCCTAGATAACACTCCGAGTTCTTCAACAAGATAAAAACTTAGCAAACCTGGAAATCCCCGCTTGCTATGTTTTGATTAGTAATGGAACTCTAATGAGCAACTGATAACTATCACTTCCTAGTGACATCTTTAATTGACGTCTTATGTCCAGCAAACTTGCGTCAAACCCGGCACCTGTCAGGTATAAATATTACCAACGTTGCCTTAAGCAATGAGCGAACATGTTGCTGATGCCAGCTGCCTGCATGACCCCGTGTTGGTAAAAACTAGCACACTGTCGCTGCAGCCTGCTATCCTGTGGTGGTGAAGCTACTGATTACCATTATCGCCGCTACAGCGCGACCTATGGTGCAGTACGCTTGAGGAGCCGTGCAGCCGTCCTCTGCGAAGACATCCAGCCCAGCTGCCCGCGGACGCTGTCACCCCTCCTTCCTCGACGCGCTGAGAGAAGCCGCTGCCTTTCTCGTGCAGAGAAATCCAGTCCCGGCGCTTCCAGTTTACCCTCGCAGGTGACTGGGATATCGAGAGAGACCCCTGAAGGAGATACCAATCCTCCATCATTCTATTCAGAGGTATGGTGTTGACTAAACCCTTAGACGAGAATTCTTGAAACAAACCTTGGCAAAACCAACTTAACTTAAGCTACTTACTTACTCCCCCTTCTCACGTGTTAGGCTTAGGTCAGGCACACTGGGGTAGGCTTAGTTAGAAGCACCAGTTGAGTATGTTAGCCTAATGTATATATGACTGTATATATGTTTTATTACTTTTAAACCATTGTATGGCTAAGAAACCATATCAATGCTTTTACAGTTCTATTTCGCTATTCTTATCTTACTGTACGTACTTTTTACAATAACAGTTATTGCAATTGTGGCAATACATTTCTCTTGTACGAGAAGAAAGACTGTTCAATAAATGTTAACCCTTTATTGATACACGCCCGTCTCTCTATTCTCTACATACTGTGAAAGTAAACTGCACTAGACTGACTGAGTGAAATCTGTGTCTATTGTTTCACACGACCCTAGAGATCGACTCTTGATCTGAGGAGCAAAGTTGTCATGTTGCACGGTTGTTGGAAAGCTGAATCCCTTCTTGTCTGTGCCAAGGAAGCTGATCACTTCCTATGCAGAGAAGAAAGTTTCCAGTGACCTCTGAGCTAGTTGGTAACACAACCCAATTAAGTTTAGCATAGTCAGTGGAGGCCTGGAATATAAGCAGTTCCACGTCGATACTACTGTTTATGTTATTCCAATGCGCAGGGCCTAGTGGGAAACTAGGAACTACACTACATGGCGCCCTAACGTTTGGTAAGGCGATAAACTAACGTAAGACTTGTAGAGTAACTCAGTCGTGCATATTTCACACCCCTTTCTCCCTTAAATACTCCAATAGACGTCTGGAGTGGGTGAAAGGTTAAAATCCGCCCGACCTTAGTAGGAAGAGATTCCTATGTAAAGCTCTGGTTTATTCAACGTTGAAGGATACAGTGTTCCAAAATATTGTGCATCTAATCTTTGTCTCCTTGGAGACCTACTCTGCAAAAACTGCATTTTTAAAATGCCAGAAAACGGAGCCCCTGGGGCCGAAGTAGATGCGACTCAGCAAGGTCCCGAATACACAGACCCGGGTGCTATTATCATCCCGGTCCAGTTAAGAAGATCTATAACTTTAAAACTTATAGAACACGGACTGACACCTCAAGGTGGTACAGTAATTTTCGTGATAGAGGCTCACGAGTATCGGCAGACAGAGGTATTCTATTCATGGATAAACTTTCCAGCGGTAAACGCTATAACACAAGAGTTTCACTATTACAAAATAGAGGAACCTCCGGGAGAGTACGCTCCTTTCGAGGAGGTTGAAATCCCACTTAAATTTCAAGAGCACCTGCTCTGGTTTAATGGCGCCCTAAAACACAATGATCACATAACTAGGCTCGGTCCACTAGGTAGACCAGGAGCCACGTGGCCGGTTCTAGCCAGCTACACACCACATCCTGACATTATAAAAATGTCTAGAGAAGAGCTGTTAGTACAGCTAAACACATTAATAAAAATACATAGGCAATTAGTCCAATATGTAATACGGACTGCAACAGTCCAGCCAGCTGTTAATTCACACCAGCTGACCCCTCATCAGGGGAACACAAATAAAATTACACCACAGAACATACAGTCATGTCTTGGTAAAACACCCGTAAAACGGGAACAAATTCCTTTCTGGTTAGCCCAGAAAATCACTCAAATAGAGGCAGTATTTCCTGATACTACCCCTATTGAGAAACACAGAATCTTGACCATCTGCCTTCCTATGGGAATCGCACCACACGTGGAGGACTGCGACACTTGGGGTACAGTCTTTGCTTCCATTTACACAAAAACACACGGTGTTCCGTCTATGGCGGTAATACCAGACGTGCTAAAACAGATTCAAAATGAATTCGGTCCAGAACCAGCTTTAAATCTAGGTATGAAATTACTGAAAGACTTCAAGCAGGTCACGGCTATATTATTAGCCAACGTAAAGGGAGAAGCAGCATCTGTGGCGATTCGCCAGAAGTTGAGGGAAACAGATATAAAAGATCCTGTTGAGCTTGCCAGAATCATAGAAAAATGCTATGAAGAATTAGGTAGAGACAGCTTGGGTGGGAAACCAGTTAAGCCCCAACTGCTCGAAAATCCAGAAAAATTATTTATTAAAAATAATTTAAACACTCCTAAAAAGAGATGGGATGGAAATAAACAATCCACTCCCAAGGAAAAAGTTTTCCAGTCCAGAGGAAGGTCTCCTCGACGGAGGGAAAGAACTCCGACTCGAGAACGCCAGTCTCCCCAACGGGAGCCCTCTGAGAAAAGATATAACCTTAGAAATAGGGATAATATAAAAAGACCTGATAGATATCAAAGTATTGATACACGTCCCTCTCGATCTCTTCCACAGAATTCGGAAAGAAGAGGACGGTCAGACCCAGGAGAGCACACCAAGTCCAAAGACAAGGAACCTGCTCAAAATAAGAAATCTAAATTTCAGACAAAGAAGGTAGCCAGTATTAGAGTAATCAACCATGCCGAGAATACTGAGGACACAGTTGAAAAACGGGGAGTGGGCATTGACAATGTTGGACAGTGCAGCAGAAATCAGTATAGCGCGCAAGATCTTGATGAGTCATCTGGAGACAGTGGACACGAATGAATACATTCAGGTTGAAACTGCCGACGCCAGACTTAGCGAGCCCCATAAAATATACGAAATAACATTGCGTATGGAGGGTGATAAGACTAGGAAAATTAAGGGTCTATTTTGGGATAAGCTCTCAAAAGGCTATGATATTCTGTTAGCTGAAAAAGATTGGCCCCCGGAGTTTGTCAGGGAGTGCCCTCGTGGCGAAGAAGTGATTATGCCTGCCTTCTCGAATCACATTCCGATTCATAAAAAATACACATATGCAAGGAAATGGGCAGTAGCCCAGGCACCTGCATTGTATAAAAATCATGTAGGATGGGATGAGGATTCACCTCCTCACAAAATCCAACTAAAAAGTGAACCAACTGCCCAACGGCAGTATCCCATAAAGCAAGAAGCTAAAAAACAGGTCAGGGAGATCTTAGATCAACTTGAGTACCAGGGGGTGATTGAAACATGCACCTCTCAAATGAACAATCCTTTGTTTCCTGTCTCCAAGCCAGACAATTCATATCGTCTAGTTTTGGACTACAGACACCTTAATACATGTTGCAAAACTTTTGCAGTACAAAACTCGCATAGTGCAGCCCTAATGAATAACATAGTTAGGAAAAAATACAAAACGACATTAGACATTTCTAATGGTTTCTTTTGTCAAAACATTGCACCAGAAAGCAGATACTTGACCGCTTTCTCCGCATTTGGGTCACAGAAAAAATTCTGTCGACTCCCACAGGGGTTCAAGAACAGCCCAGGACTATTCTCAGCTAGGGTAACAGAATTACTACAAATCTATGATGATGAAGCATTATCTTACGTAGATGATATTTATCTCACAGACGACGACTTGGATACTCACTTGAAAAGAGTGAACACCATTATACTTGGGTTCGCAGCAGAGGGTTACAAATTCAACTTTAAAAAGTCCCGAATTGCCCATCTGACAGTACTGTTTTTAGGGTACGAATTATCAAGTGAAGGGAAAAGCCTAGCGGACAACTTCTTAGAGAAGTGCGCTGTACTCCAAGCTCCAAAAACGCTGAAGAATTTACAATCAATACTAGGTTTTCTGAATTTCGGAAGAACTTACATACTAAATTACGCAGAGAGGGTTAAACCTCTCTACGAACTAATAAAACCTGATTTAAAACAAATCAATTGGACTCAAAAACACACAGAAATTTTGAGATCACTGCAAACAGACATGTTAGCAAAAACAAAATTAGATACACGTGACAACACGATCGATCTTGTAATCCGAGTCATCCCAGGAAGATGCGGATTCACGTACCTGACCTCTAATGAGGGAGAAAAGGTACCAATTTCAATTAAATCTCACTTGTACACACAAGCAGAAAAAACATTCAGTCGCACAGAAAGAACTGTGAACGCAGTGCAAATCGCATTAGCAAATGAACGAGAACTAGCACACGGCAAACGGATTAATATCCTTACAGCGGAATCCGCCTTCGAGGCGCTATTCAGCCCAGTAAACCTGCCTACAGTGTCACTGGATCCAAAATGGATACAGTGCATAGATTCTCTAGGAGCGGAAGACGTGAAATACTATTTCGCCCCGCAATACGAAGAACTGAATGATTTAGAATATGAAGAAGAATATCCTCTGCCAATCGAAATCCTGCCTCTCCCACAATACGCATGTATAATCTATACAGATAGCTTTGTACAGCATTTCAACGTAGAGAGAAAATCCTACGATGCAGCATGTGCGATTATTAAAGGTCGTTGGCTGTGCGGTAAATTCAGACCGAAAGTAACAAAAACTGAATCTGTAAGAAACTGTTCGGTTCAGAGAACTGAAATCAGGTCTTTAAAGATGGCGCTCGAAAATGCAGAACGCGAATTCCCCACACTTATCGTGTGCGATTCTCATTTTTGCGTCAATTCTTACAACAACAAACTGCAGAGTTGGATCGAAAACGACTACAAAGATGACACAGGTGCCACAATAAAGCATAAATTGCTTTGGGAACAAGTAGCTCTTTTACACAAAGAACTACAAAAGACTCACGTGATTCACGCACAGAGTCTTCAGCGTGATGGCGTTCACGTTGCAGGGAATTCATTGGCTAATACAGCCACCACGGAAGCAACTAAACCGGCTTCCGTAGCCACAAAAAAGCGTACAGATAAATACATAGACGGGGAAACCATGCTGGCAGTAAAAACGACCGTAAAAGGCGACTGTGCAGCACTACCCGTAAACTATCCACTCAATTATGCATACATAATCGATGCAAACTCCGTTCCTTTTGCTCGAATCCCTGGAGTGGGGGATAGAGTAATTCCAAACAGGAGCAGGAGGGGCTTCCTCCTACTGGAAGCACACATGGGGTTGGGTCTGAAACACCAAACAATCAAAGCCTCTCTGAAAGAATTGCAATCAGAGTACTGGTGGCCAGGAATGAGTATAGATATTCAATGTTTTGCTCAAAATTGTGAAGACTGCAACAGAGATCGCAGTAATGAACAGGCCAGTGTAGTTTCAGGATCCCTTCTAGACAGCATAAGGCGGTCTATCTGCGCAATCAAAGAAGAGAAGCGTGTCCCAGTGTACAACGTTTAAGACGAAATACACTTAAAAAAATGAGGCCTCCAGCGCTCGGCTGACGCTAGAACGGTTATAAAAGATTAGCGAGTCCATATCGGCATATGCGCAATTACCACGTTCCATTCTGACTAGGGTCCTGCTTTCAGCTCTCGAGCCTATAAGGAGGCCATGGCCAGCATGGGAATTGGGTTGTGGTATTCTTGTCCGTCGCACAAGTGTGGTAGAAAGAAAAAGCCGGGATATAGAGCAATCTATAACAGCGAAGGTATTAGGTTCAGGCGCTGGGAGGGTCAAACATTTAATAAGTGTCCAGACTAGTCTTAACAACATGCCAAGAAATTCTCTAAAAGGTTTCAGCCCATACGAACTATTGTTCGGAATTAGAATGAACGTTCAGGACCTCGATAGTCAGATGTCAGTGGTACAAAAAGAAACAACGCAGTTTGAAGTAAAAGACCGTTTGGCTGTTTTACAGGAACTGAATGAAACAAGAAAATCATTAAGCAACATAAAGTTAAAACAACAGCCAAGTACCACTGACGAGGCACCACCCGCAACAGCCCCAGCAAGGCCTGTCTGGATTCCAAAGATTGGGGATCTAGTCAGAGAAAAGATCGCGGTTAAGAAGGAATTTGGGCCTTCTTACAGAAAAGCAGTACCTGTCTTAGCAGTCACCGGAACAAGATCAGTTGTGCTACCGCCCCTTGCTGGTAAAAAGGAGAACAGAGTTGTGTCCATCGACCTGGTAAAACCACAAGCATGTGGCCTATAATAAACAGTAGGCCCAGTGGACTCCCAAGAAACAACAGAATACCCAAACTTGCAACAATCCAAGAGGTTCAAACTGAAAGACTCATCACATTCGATCAGCCTGCAGTGCACAATGAAGGACTATGCAATAATGCCATGGAACTCGTGCCTCTTGAAACACAGATTGAAACAGTTCGTCAAGAAACAACACCAGTCTACAATGATGTGGCATCAGAAAGTGCTACCGAGAGACAGATTGAAAGAACAATCCCATCAATTGACAGAACTGCCTCTGGTTATTTCATCAACTTCGACAACTTCTCTGAAGATTTAAATGACCCCGAAGTGATGCCAGAAACAAAAAAGTATTCTAAAGAAAATACAACAGGACTCCTTCAACAAATCAAAGAACTATATCTGGATTCACCGTTGATTGAGCATTGGATCATCTCAGGGGTATTCATACTCCTACTATGCCTAATTTTAGTTTTAATTTTAGGGAAGTTCATTACAATTGAATGGACACAGCAAGTCAGAACATCAACCTAGTCCTGAAACCACACAGATCATCCCACGTGAAGAAAAGAGAACTGTCAACAGTAAATGTCACAGCAATTCCAATACCTGGTGGGGTAGTATGGGAGAAAACAGACTATGAGATCTATGGTCCGGTCGAAATCCTGAAGTATCCTCATCAACTAAAGGTTTCCTTAAGTGACTTTGTGACACCAAGTACATTCTCTGATGATTGGGACTTTAACAGTATTAATGACATGATGTCTGATTTAGTAATGTCAGCTAGATTCACAGATCATGATTATTTACAAGGTTCATCTAGTTATGAGCAGTTATTCTGTTACACCCACTATGGGGATCATTACTTGCATAAATCTGCACAGCCTAGAAATGTTTTTATGTATAATCAATGGGAACATTGTTCTACACCACCTAAAAGCAGTTCTAAAGCATTTTTTGAGAAATTCAAATATTTTTCAGGGTTTAACATCAGTGATGCAGAAACGTTTTATTATAAACTGTTAGATAAAACAGGAATGAAAACAATGCTGACAAATTCTAAATTGATATATTCAGAAGCATTTTATGACAAAATGATGACATTTGGTTTTGATTATTGGAAAAATAATATTGAAACAAAATCAATTTGGGGTACAAAAGATTGGCAGGTGCAAGGCATAGAAGCACTATTTAGAACCTGCATGATACCAGAACAAATGTTATTTCTAAATGACACTGTACACCAAACATCTTGTCTTGGCCTAGCTAAGAACAAAGACCTTAAAACACCGTCTATACCAAAGCCAATAGCTGAGAATACAACTGCAGATAATGAGTTAGACGTGTCACAAATTTTACATTTCAACAGAACACATCCTGATTGGAAAAAGTGGTTAATCTGGCCTACAGACACAAATAGCTGTCAAGATAGATTCCTGAATAAAACACAGGGGTTAAAAATGACCAGATTAGACCCAAGATACTCCCAGAGACAACATCCAGGAATTATAACCACATACAGTGTAGGGAAACTCTGCCTAGAATGGCTAACTACATCCACACTGGCTGAAATTAAGCAACACTTGTCTTTATTAAAAGATGGTGCTGATTTGCGCGATTTCATTTTTGGACCACGCAAACAGCGTCAAAAGCGTTTCATAGCGACCAGCATCTATGCTGCTTACAACGAGGCTTGGAAAGTAAAGCAAATTGAAACTGCTGAAAAAATACGAGAAATTGATCGTATTAATTTGGAAAAATCACTTTCTGTGGTAGACAATGGGTTAATGACTCTGTCTTCCAGAATATATTCTTTGGGCAATATTGTATCCTCTGCCTTTGATGTGATAGACAGAGATTTGCTAATGTTACAACATGGCCAGTCTCAATTACGCTCTATTATAGAATTAGGCTGGACGCTGCAAAATCTTCGTTCAGGCTATGTGCCATGGCGTCTGATAAACACAACGTCATTATTTTCCATTTTTAACCTTACTGATAAACAGATCAGTTTGGCACAGAAAGGAGCAGACTATACAATCTTGAGCATCGAGAAACTCGAGAGATTATCATTGACAATGTCAGAGAGCCCTGTCATTGAATGGATAATACACGGAATTATCACAATTCCGATAACAACTTTCCGCTTTAAAAAATGCCTTGAGTACATACCTGCTGGCCAATATGAACAATTGGGTAAGGGATATGTAAAATCCGAATGGAAATTACCATACACTCATTCTTGCTATAGTGACAGCGACAAAAATGTATTTCTTAGTGGTGAAAATTGTAAACACTCACTAAGCGGTATACTTTTGTGTCAGGGTATTAATTTACACGGAGCATGTGATGGCAATTCAAACAACCTTTCATGCCACCAGCTAGTCACACCTGCAACTCAGATAGAGCCCTTCTTTATGCAACTCGCAAACGGGAGTTACATTCTAAGAACGGATCACAGGTGCTGTGGCCTCGCGCCCGGAAAAAGTTATCTAGTACAAGTAACGTCCATGGTCAAATGTTGCATGCAAGCATTGTTCCCGAGCGGGCCTCCAGACTTAGTGACTCCCCTCTGGCCTCGTCTGAATCTCTATTCTATACGAATTGATACATTAAGCAAAATGAAATCTGTGCTTTTACAGACAACAGTGCCTATAACGTCATCTAAAGAGACGTATGATCTTCTAGTCGCAAGGACGGCTACCGAGGTCCATGACCTTTTATCAACAAATTGCCCCGTGCATTTCGTACAAATGCTCGACCAACTCCTTAACATGTCTAGTGCTACAAGCATCCCAGGCATATTTAAGACAGTCTTTACGGGACTGCTAACACCCTTCCAGGCAATTTTGGGAATCTTTCCTAATTTTGTGCACTCCATCTTTGGTGGTATTCCACTATTTTTTGGACTCATCGCAGGGATTCTATTTTTGACCCTTCTGCTACGTTATGGCAAGCCTCGGCTCAGACATAGCTCCCATGGGAATGGAAGAAACAATCCTAGCAATGCGCTACAGGGACAGGATAACTAACGTCCTCGGATTGGCCAGGCTGAGAGATCTAAACATGACCTGGTTCCTTTCATTCAGACCAATATGGCAAAATTGCATTTTACCTGTGCTACGGTGTATGCTTTGCGGCGATGAATGCGTGTTGGACATCTGTCTTTCACTTCCATCAGCAGTACCAATGGACGTCGATACTTTGCTAAGTCCAATAACGGCTCACGCATTGTGTTGTCCCCAGCGGCTACCAATCCTGATGACGGCATTCGTGGAGACTCCTGTACTACAGCCAAGTGGTAACAGTGGAGCGAGTGACAAAAGCAACATCATCCAGGTACAACGTTCTGTGAGCAGGGCTGGTCCTGTCTTCGATGACAGCAATCATTCTCACACCTGCCAAGTTACAGCGCTATCTAATTTGGTTGAACTATCACCTGATTTTGTAGACCAATTCTTTGCGAGCCTGTCTGATACGATGTTCTCACCCACAGAGAAACAATAACTTTTGAAAAGCTTTCCGACACACGGCGTTCCCATGAACTCTGAATTCGGCCTTCAGTTTTGATCAACATAAAACTGCCAGGAGCTTTGGTAAACTGATTTTTTCTTTGAATTGGACAATTTTTTAAAAATATTGACCCTCTCCTTTTGGCACGAACAATTCTTTGCTTAACGTAAAAACTATTCTTAGAGAACAGAAGCTTCACACTTCTATTTCTAAAAACACATCTAGAGACATAACAACATAACACCAGCCTCTAGCACACATATTATTACAATGCATTTTTATGTGATGATTTATCTCGCATTTCTTCTGTCAGAGATACTTCATGTGTAATTCTTTATGCATAATCGTTCATTGATTTCATATGCAATAATTTTTGAATGATTACTATGCTTTTAAAACTACGTACAGTACCTAAATTCCATGTATTACAAGTACGCCTATTTCGAATGCATTTATGTATTTTGGGGTGGGCTATGTTACACCATGTTACACATGCATCTAATTGCTTAGTTTTAGTAATTTTGATGGACATGAATTCGTGGAGTGGGTGTCATGTGCTTATCTAGGTTCCTGATCGATACTGTGACCTTATGCCCCTATTCGGCTATAAATCCATTTATTCCCTATATTGGCATAACCGTTCAAGTGCGATTTTCTGTAAAGTCATCTCTGGCCTCACACGAGCAGAGCCACAGAGCCACATTCCAGCATGACTCTCTGCTACTTCCTTTGTGACCAATTAGTGCAATGACAGAGCAGCAGTCACTATCTGATATTCCTAGATAACACTCCGAGTTCTTCAACAAGATAAAAACTTAGCAAACCTGGAAATCCCCGCTTGCTATGTTTTGATTAGTAATGGAACTCTAATGAGCAACTGATAACTATCACTTCCTAGTGACATCTTTAATTGACGTCTTATGTCCAGCAAACTTGCGTCAAACCCGGCACCTGTCAGGTATAAATATTACCAACGTTGCCTTAAGCAATGAGCGAACATGTTGCTGATGCCAGCTGCCTGCATGACCCCGTGTTGGTAAAAACTAGCACTCTGTCGCTGCAGCCTGCTATCCTGTGGTGGTGAAGCTACTGATTACCATTATCGCCGCTACAGCGCGACCTATGGTGCAGTACGCTTGAGGAGCCGTGCAGCCGTCCTCTGCGAAGACATCCAGCCCAGCTGCCCGCGGACGCTGTCACCCCTCCTTCCTCGACGCGCTGAGAGAAGCCGCTGCCTTTCTCGTGCAGAGAAATCCAGTCCCGGCGCTTCCAGTTTACCCTCGCAGGTGACTGGGATATCGAGAGAGACCCCTGAAGGAGATACCAATCCTCCATCATTCTATTCAGAGGTATGGTGTTGACTAAACCCTTAGACGAGAATTCTTGAAACAAACCTTGGCAAAACCAACTTAACTTAAGCTACTTACTTACTCCCCCTTCTCACGTGTTAGGCTTAGGTCAGGCACACTGGGGTAGGCTTAGTTAGAAGCACCAGTTGAGTATGTTAGCCTAATGTATATATGACTGTATATATGTTTTATTACTGTTAAACCATTGTATGGCTAAGAAACCATATCAATGCTTTTACAGTTCTATTTCGCTATTCTTATCTTACTGTACGTACTTTTTACAATAACAGTTATTGCAATTGTGGCAATACATTTCTCTTGTACGAGAAGAAAGACTGTTCAATAAATGTTAACCCTTTATTGATACACGCCCGTCTCTCTATTCCCTACATACTGTGAAAGTAAACTGCACTAGACTGACTGAGTGAAATCTGTGTCTATTGTTTCACACGACCCTAGAGATCGACTCTTGATCTGAGGAGCAAAGTTGTCATGTTGCACGGTTGTTGGAAAGCTGAATCCCTTCTTGTCTGTGCCAAGGAAGCTGATCACTTCCTATGCAGAGAAGAAAGTTTCCAGTGACCTCTGAGCTAGTTGGTAACACAACCCAATTAAGTTTAGCATAGTCAGTGGAGGCCTGGAATATAAGCAGTTCCACGTCGATACTACTGTTTATGTTATTCCAATGCGCAGGGCCTAGTGGGAAACTAGGAACTACACTACACAACTGCGCCTCAAATACAGACTTTCAGAAGGTAAAGAGCAGAGAGAAGGCATTCCAGAGACTCAGCACAAGTACAGAGAAAGATATGCCTCCTGCTCTGCTATACCAGGGGATGCGAGCAGGAGGATCAAATTAGCAAAGTGCAGGGCCCTAGCAGGAGAGTAGTACAGCATGTCTTGGATATATCTGGAACCCTTTTTGGAGGGCTCTGTGAGTGATTAGGACTAGGAGAGTTTTGAACTTTTTCCTGGAATTGATAGGGAACCAGTGCTGCAGTTGTACCAGTAGATTCTGAGGGGCACCTAAGTACAGAATGTTGGTATAATTCAATCGGAAATTGAGAAAAGCATGTAAAATCCCCTTGCGGGTGTTTCCTGGTATTTCAACAGGTTTCTAAGGGATTTTAGCAGACCAAAGCAGGTAGCAGCCATAGCCTTAAATTATGTTTTGAAGGAGAGGGTGGTGTCCATCATGACTTGCAGATTTCTAACAACTATAGAAGGGCTGGTTCTAAGTCAGCCGGCCATAGGCAAGGTGTCAAGGTGGGAGGAATACCCAAACAGCAGAATTTCTGTTTTGTCAGCATTAAATGTAACAGCTGTTACACATCCATTGAGCAATGGATTATAGACAGCCCTGAAAATACCCGATTACAGTGATATCAAGTTGATGGAAGGATGGCATAAGTTGTGTATTATCTGGGTAGGAGATTATATTAATGCCACAACTTTGTGCAACTAGAGCTAGAAGGACCAGATAGAAGTTAAAAAGGGATGGGCTTAATGAGGAACCCTTGAGACACCACAGCTTATGACTCTAGACTGCTAGGTGAAGGGGAGAGGAAATCTGCAGTTGCCTATCTGCTAGCCATGTGAGAGCATGGCCCTTTATGCCCGCCTAATCTAGTCATTGTAGGAGAATCAGGTGAGACACAGTGTCGAAGGTGGCAGGGAGGTCAAGTACGGTGACCAACATCTTCTGGCCTGAGTCAAGGTTGCCAAAAATGTATTTGGTGATGAAACTGGCACAGAAACACATCTGGGATGAATGAAGTATCATGTTCTGTTCCACGTAGCTAATGATCTGTTGTTTCACCTGGGATGCTAACATCATGCCTAGATAAGGGAGGTGTGAGATGGACCTGTAGTTGCTCAGGGTGCGCAGGTCGGCGTTTGCTTTCTTTAATAGCGGGATCACTGGTGCCTTTTTACAGTATGAAGGCGCCATTCCGCATTCTAAAGACAGATTGAAGAGGGAGTTTATTTGCAGATTAATGGCAGAGGCAGCCTTGGTGAGAATAAATGGCAAGCAGGGATCTAGGGGTGATCCGGTTTATTTTATAGATTATTTGCTCATAGTCCGCTAGTAATATAGGCTTAAATGAATCAAGCCGAGCTATAGACTTGACTGTGGGGAAAGGGAGCAAGTCCGGGGCGGGGGTTCAGGCTGTTTGCTGAACTGAGAGTACATTTTTTCCACTTTAGAGTGGAAAAATAGGGAGAGGTCTTCTGCCAGAGACTGTGATTAGGGCACACTTTGTTTGCAAGCTACTGACTGCAAGAAAGTTTTAACAATTTTAAAAACCATTCTGGAGCGCAAACAGCAGCTAAAATTTGTGAGGAAAAGAAAGCAATTTTGACTTTTTTATATTCCTCTGGTACTATTTGACAGCAGTGCTATAAGCCCACCAGCCCTCAATGTTATAGTTCCTTTTCCACTGGTCTGCTGCATATGCTTGGAAAATTCCATTGTGAACGGGCTTTCATTGGTTGAAATGTACATATTGTATCACTATGCTTGCTGATGCCAGTCTCTCTGCAGCACTCCTGTGTCTGGGCAGACTGGGCTCCACTCTGAGTGTATCTGAATAAATAGATATTGGTTTGTATTCTCTACTGTCTGACCAACTCTTCATTTGGTAGAGAAGGCTGAGAAGGTGGTTGTGAGTGACCTGTGTGACCCTAATTGGGTCTCTTCCTTCAGTTGGCGCCCGAACAGTGACTCCTTCGGGTGAGTGACCCATCCACTTCCGTGTACGGGGGGGGAGGTTGAGGCCATCGTCAGGTCGGACTGACGGTTCAGGGATCCCTGTAGGAGGAGCATTGATTGCTGCCCCTTCCGTCCTGCCAGATGGTGCCTCACCCAGCGGTCATCCTGACTGGAGTCCTAAATGGCGAGACCCTTGGATCTGAACATTTGGTCTGAAGGGTCAGCAATGGAGAATTAATTTGCTTTGACCTGCATATATCAGGTGAGTTTGTTTTGGTTATTTGTGTATATGGTACCATTTTGGTTTGCATTGGTTATAGTCTGAAGACCATCTTTGGAGTAAAAGCTTTTGTAATTGCTATACCAGGCATAAAATAGTGAACTCTTTTTCTTTTGAGAATGCTTGGGATTAATAAGTTGTTTTCTTTGTGCTGTCATTGGTATCCTACAGATGCTCAATTCTGGAGTTGGGTGGTATTCGGGATCAAATTAAAGCATGGGACCCTGAGAGAAAACCAGGTGATAAACCCAGAGCGGAGATTTTACAGTTGTCAGGTCGCATTATTACGTAAATTATCGGCTTGTCGCCAGAAGAAAAACTAGAGTGTGTATGATTTTTTCACTCGGTTTGAAAACACATCTTTGGATTACAATGGGCAGGATTTGTCTGTTGAGGGAGGTTTGTTAACAGATTTGTCTCTAATTTGCTTCCTGAAATTGTGACTCGAGTGCAGGCTTCTGAGAGTACATGGTCTACCTCGTCCCCTTCCATCATTTTGAACATGGCTCAATATTAGAAACATCGAGACAATGAGGAGAAAGAAAGGACAGAGAAAAAGCATAAGGATTTGAAGACGAAAGTGTTGTTGCAGCAGGCTTTTAGAGAGAACGGTAGAGGATGTGGTGGTCCTGCCCAACAGCTTCCACCTACTTGTAGGCAGCTGAATACGATGCCTCTGGAGCCAGATCAGTGTGCGTGTTGTAAGGAAGAGGGTCACTGGCGCAGTGAGTGCCCTGTGCTTTTGCAGAAAGTGGTGGTCCCCAGAGGACAAGGTTCTCGTGGACAGGGTTGTGGAGCTGGTGGGGCTAATAGGGATCAGAACGCTGCAACCTCACAGGGTCATTCTGATAATTATTACTTTGATGACCCAGGTGATGGGCAGTACTACCATGATGACTACGATATGGATGAAGTGACAGGAATGTCTTATAGCTAGGATAACCAGGGACAGAGTGAGGGACCATTTCCGATACCTGTAGACCATTGTCGACCTTATGTGACAGAGGAACTTCAGTGTCCGATTAAGGAATTTTTGGTGGACACAGGTGCGACAAAAAGTTCTGTTTCTCAGAATATGGTTCCTGGGGCGGCTCTTTCGGGCCATAATAATGTTTTGGGAGGTTTTTCTGGTGTACCAGCTGTGAGCCCCATTTCAAGACCCCTTTCATTGACTATTGGTCCTTTCACTCTAGATTCTCAATTTTTGTTAACATTTAATTGTGGTGAAAATTTGATGGGTTTAGACTTGTTGAAGTAACTTCATGCTACTATTTATTGTTCCCAGGAAGGTGTTTATATAACGATGTCCCCAAATGTGAGTACTAGGCATTGCCTGTCTCTCCCTCTTCCTGCTGCATTTGCTGATATACCATCCACTTTGTGGGTGACTGGTGATACGGACGTGAGACTGCTGCATATACCGCCAGTTTCGATAAAAGTTAAAGATAATGCTATTCTGCTCCGTATTCCTCAGTATAAAAAAGCACAGGCCAGAGAGCAAGCCATATTGCAAAATATTCAGGATCTGATCAAGAACGGAGTAGTTGAGGAGACGTCTGCCAATATTTGTAATAGTCCTTTTCATCTGATTCTTAAACGGACACCCTCAGGATCCACTGATGATCATAAAGATGTTTATCGTTTTGTGATTGATCTGCGTGAGGTTAACAAAATAGTAGTTCCTCAGTTCGCAGTGGTCCCAGACATTACTACGCTTTTGATGATGATTCCTTGCACTGCTAAATTCTTTTCTGTCATTGATTTGAAGAATGTCTTCTTTAGTATTTCTATACATCCGGTTAGTAGGTACTTATTGGTTCATGCTAGATAGCAGAAGCTTTCAGTTCTGTCGAGCTCCTCATGGCTATAGTGAAAATTCAAGTATTTATAGTCAAGCTTTAAAGGGTCAGGTGGATTCCCTTTTGCTTCCTACAGGTAACCTATTGGTGCAGTATGTTGATGATCTCATTATCGCTTCCAATACAGAGAAAGGTTGCAAAGATAGTACAGTTAAATTGTTGTCGCATTTGGCTCACTATAGACATAAAGTTTCACTTTCTAAATTTCAGTATTGTCGGCAGGAGGTCACCTACTCAGGTCACCTACTGTCGAAGGAGTGAAGGAGACTGACCCCAGAGAGCATCAGTACGATTGTTAAAATGCCTGTTCCTCAGACTCAAAAAGATGTGCGTGATTTTATAGATATCACTTCCTACTGTCGGAAGTGGATACCTAATTATTCACTCCAAATCAAAATCTTGCTTGCACTAATGATGAAAGATGTGCATGAGCCTTGCCTTGGACCCTTGAAAACTGTGCTTTGTTCGGCTCCAGTACAAGGCACCCCCAGATTAAAATAAACCATTTGTTTTTTATGTCCATGAGATGACTTCTTGCGTGCTTTCTGTTCTAACATAAAAACTTGGAGATAGGCAAAGGCTGTGTGATTATTTTTCTGCTGTTCTAGTCGCGAGAGCCCTCCCAAGCTGTCTAAGAGTTTGGGGCAAATCTGGGCTGAGAGAGGGTTTCTTTCTTAAAATTGAACCAAATCCAGCATGGGGACCTTATATTGAGGCTTTTGTCTGTTTTGACACTCCCTAAGAAATCAGCTATAGTGAAGTGTAGTGCCTATCGGAAAGTCACTAACGATGTGGGAGGAGGAAATTGTTTTCAGATCATACAGCTAAAGAAACGGCTCAGACTAAAATGAAACAAATGTTTAGTAGCAGATCCGGATGGGTGGATGCCTGAAGTTACCATGTTTGAGGACACACTTGAGAATGTGAAAGAGGTATAGAGCGAAGCCACAATAGAAGAATTAGCAGTGTGGCAGGAAAGTATAGCACAGTTGAATGATGAGGGATGTTGGATTGATACATCAGGAAAGCAGAGATGGATGTTGCCTGATGCATATGTTCCACCTGTATTTACGATGGCCCATCTTCCAGCCCATATTATTGCTAAGGGTATTTTGCAAGTTGTTAGAACCTGTATGGCAGAATGACAACATTTCAAAAAGGGCTGCAGATTTAGTGAAGTGCTGCATGGTGTGCATGATCCTGGAAAGGGTACCCCCACACCGCCTGGTAATTTTGCACCAGCCACTTTCCCTTTTGAGGTCCTTCAAATGGATTACATAGAATTAGAAAGGTGTAATATTTGAAGTATGTTTTGAGGCCTATTCCACTAAAGACAATACAGCCATTACGACTGCAAAGGTACTCCTGAAGGAGTTCTTTCCTCGTTTTGGCTTACCCCGTTTGATCTGGAGTGATAACGGAAGTCATTTCAATGCAGGAGTGATTCAATTGATTTATGATGGTCTATGCCTTAAATAGGAGTTCTATGCTGCCAATCATCCACATTCACCGGGTTGGGTTGAGAAGTACAATGGCCCTCTCAAACTTAAATTGGCAAATATTCATGAGACCACAGGGATAAAATAGCCAGATGCCTTACTGTTAGCTCTTTTGTCAACAAGAACAGCACAATCTAGGACAGGATTTCACCATACAAGGTGTGTTTAGACACCAGGCAAATGTCTGTGGCGTCCCGCGCCCTCTGCATTTTTCTGACATTGAGTACCTGTTGTTGATTGACTATTTTTGCCAGTTAATTGAAAATTTGCATTCCATTCACCAACAGGTCAGGGATACCGGAGGGGCCCAGACACAACATTCAACCTGGGGACTACACATCCTTGTAAAGAATATCCAGCTGAAGAAAAGTCACACAAGGCCTGCTGCCACATCCATCGTAGCTGGAGGGTCAAAATGTCAAAACTTAGGGACATTGGGGCTCTGAGACAGATGAGTTGGGGCGGCATGGGTGCTGGCGTTAGAATGCATTCACTCAATTGGGGCAGATATCCTGCGTGATAGTGCTTTGTGGCGTAACTGGGGTACCCGTGTCAGTGTCCACCCCCAAGAGTTTGGAGACCATTTCATCCCATTGAGGTGCCAGGAGAAACATGTGGATGCCCAGTAGGTCCTCCCTGTGGAGCGCAGCACCCTCTGCCTTCACCCAGTTATAGTTATAGTTATAGTTATATATGAATCTTATATAGCGCAACGGCTACTCCAAGGGAGTGTCCCGGCGCTTTGTGCTCCAGACCCAGGAGGAAACTGAAAAACATAACAGCAGAGAAAAACAGAAGCTAAGAATAGAGGCGCACTAACCAGAAAATAACCAAGTCTTTAGACCCTTCCTAAAGGCAAGCAGATTCGATGTGGCCCGAAGGGACAACGGTAAAGAGTTCCATAGCTGAGGGGCCAGGAATCTAAAAGACCGGCCGCCGAGTCGGGCCCTCTTTATACGTGGAACCACAGCAAGTGCCAGTGACTCTGATCTTAAAGATCGTGTTGGCCGGTAAAAGTCCAGCCTCTTCTGAAGGTATTTTGCACCAGTGGCATGCAGGGCTTTATGGGCTAAAGTCATGGCTTTGAACATTATCCTCTTCCTTATGGGAAGCCAATGAAGGGACTGGAGCAAGTTAGAGGCACTGGTACGGCGATGCAGGCCAAAAATCGCTCGTGCTGCAGCGTTCTGGGTCACCTGCATGCGCTGTAAGAGATATTACGGCAGACCCAGATACAAAGCATTAGCATAGTCCAATCTGGATCCTATGAGTGCCTGTACAGTTATCCTCCGATGTTCCTCAGAAAGTAGAGGAAAGAACTTTCGAAGCATCCTGAGGATACCGAAGCACGTCCCTGTGAGAGTAGCCACCTGGGATTTGAGCGTGAGCTGGTTGTCAATTTTAATTCCCAGGTTCTTAGCCCATTTAGATGACTGAGCTGGGGGGAACATGTCGGCAGGCCACCAGCCATGCCAATCCGGTTCCGATGGGCATCCGAAGAAAAGTATCTCGGATTTATCCGAGTTGCACTTGAGGCTGTTCAGTTGGAACCAGTTGAAAACAGCCCCAAGGCACTCACGGATACTTTCCCCATCGAAATCTTCGCTCTTGCGGCAGGTGAAAAGAAGCTGGGTGTTGTCAGCATATGAGACGATCCGGGCCCCAAAGGACTCCGCCAATGTCGCCAGAGGGGTCATGAGGATGTTAAAAAGAGTAGGGCTCAGTACTGAGCCCTGAGGAACTCCAACTCCCAATGGCGGCATTTCGGCAGATCCAGGTGAGGCCCAGACCGTCTGTCGGCGGTTGGCTAAGAAGGAACAAAACCAATTGAGCACCGTCCCCCCTAGACCGATGTCATGTAATCTAGTGAGGAGATCCTCATGGGGGACGGTGTCGAAAGCCGCCGACAGATCTAACATAACTAACATCACCCTGCCTCCAGCATCCAGCACCTCCTTCACAATCTCAGAGACTTCCAAAAGCGCTGTCTCGGTGCTTAGGTTGGATCGAAAGCCCGATTGGGACGCATGGAGTAGCTCATTCGACTCCAGGTGAGGTTCCGTGACGGTTCCGTGACGATTTGAACCCGTGTTTTCAAGTTTGTCGGAAATACATAATATTGGTATCAGCGAACCGCAAATGATCCATTTAGTATATCCTGGTGTTTTCGCTACGCTACGAGCAAGAGCACTCCTTTTATAAACACATTTCTGATCTACCCACGGCATCCATCTTAGATCATGGCCGCCATTTTGTGTTTCTTGCCCTCACATATGCAATAGCCTCTGATCACTTCATTTCGATTAAGGACACGTAACCTTAGCCGGAGATTCACCTCTTTCATGACACGTGCACCTTAAACCAGATCACGCTGTAGCTGCATGACTCGACAAAGGCTACCTCCTCTGCCCGAGGCCAGTCCTGCCAAACTGGTCTTCGTGTCCATTGTCCTGATCATGATTAGGCGGCCGAAGCCGGTAGCCTTGCCCATTTACAACCCACAAACATCCCTTATCCCACTTTTCTATCTTCCACACCTGGCTCTGTTTCTTTCTTTCTGAATCTTTATTAGGGGGAGGTAACGAACTTTACGATGAGGCGGTCCGGGTCCTGAATGCAATATTGACAGGGAATTGTGACAAACTAGTGGGAACCCCTCTCTTCGCAATGTTTGGCCTCAGATATTATCGACGGTTCCTGTGTAACGCCAAATATTTATTGTTTTAGACACAAAGGTTTTGGGAATGTATTACATGTAAAGAATTCGCCCCCAGCTTAAAATTTAGTATATAAGGAGCAACCCGCTTTGTACAAATTGAACAGGCTCCTGGTTACTGCCCGTGTGTAGTATCTGTGACTTCTGTGTCCCTGCAGTAATAAACCTTTGGTCTTTGACGCCACCATCGAGAAGCCCGTGTTTCTGTTCATTTGTGCACCAAGGCAGGTGGAACTCCGGGGTCTTTGGGTGTTGTTCCCTGACACCTCTGGACGGAACCAAAAAGTCCAGAACTCCAATTGGCGCCCAATGTGGGGCGACGTCATTCGGTACCGGTCCAAAAGCCTGAAGAGTTCGAGAAGCTTCGTGTGAAGATTCCTGAGGGAGGCGCCCCACTTCATCGATCCCGGCATATCGCAAAAGTGGCCCGAAGTTCTCTTCCACGAGGGTTTCCCGTTCAGGACGGCTGCAGTGGGCCGTTGCCTTGACCGTCGCCCTGTCTTGGACCCGAGGTGCAGTCCTTAGTACAGCGAAACGTGACGGGTTTCTCCTTGGTGACGTCTTCAGTGACTCAGTTAAGTATTTAGTGATAGCTAGCTGGTTACTTTTGTGAGGATTGTTAAAATCCTTGATCGGTTCTTGGTTTGGTTTGGTTTTGTAAGATTATCACTGGTTGTTCTAGTTACGATAATCTATTTGGTTTAGTTTGGGTATCGATACATCAGTTCGTTTTGGTAGGCCTAAGTTCTTGGTTCGAGTGCACATATTTGTTCCGTGTTTTGTTTGTTTTGTGTTCCGGACTGAAAATGGTAAGTCGGAAAATGTTGTCTTGTTTTGGTTGCAACTGTGATTCACGATTGGAGGACTCATGTCTGGTTCCTCCGATTGGGACTCCCCTATATGATTTATATTGTAAGCATGGCGTGGGTCCTATATCTTATAATGAGGTATGGGTCCGTTATTGTAAGAAGGATGGTGTCCTTAGTTGGCCACTACATGGTAGTTTTGAACCCGAGATTCTCGACAACTTAGAAGCGAAATTGTTCAAGAAGAAAGCCCGGCCGGCAATGTTTGATTCTTTCCGTTACTGGCGAAAAGAATCCAAACAGAGAGAAATGAAAAGGTTGAAGAAAGAACAGAAAGAACAAGAAGAGTTAACTCTAGAGCAAGCGGCTAAACAGTTGCAGGCTAACGAGTGTGAGAAGGCCATAGATGTAGCAATTAGAGAGCATAACCTAGCGATTGACAAGTGCTATCCTGCCTTGCCATCGAAAATGGCTAAGATACTGGAGGATTCCGAAAACGATCCTCTGTTATCTTATCTGTTAAGGTCACCTCCACCGTATGCACAAGGTGCTACGGCTCCACTTGTCCCGAATGTTCAATTGCCGGTTGCTGGACAACCTGGTGTTCCTGCTCCTGTTCCCCAGAATCAAGTTCCTGTACCTCCTGTGATGAATGTGAATGTTCCTACAGCTCCTCCTCTTCCTACACTGCCAGCCTCTATACCTACTTCTGTACCTACTGCTCCACAAACTATTTTCCTCGATACTCCTACTGTTCCGTTATCTATTCCTACCTCTACTGCGTTCTCTACGTCTGCGAGTGTGCTAACTCCACTTTCTGTTCGTCGAAGAATCACTGATTCTGTTACTAATATGCTGTCTCCTTTATATAAAACTTTAATTAAGACTCCTACTCCTGATTCAGTTCAGAGACGGAGTCAGCTTCCAAGTACTGAGGAACGGGGAATTTTGGATTCCACGGCTCTCAGATGGATTTCGAAGAGTAGAAGATATAGTACGAGAGATGTGTTAGACACATTTATGCAGTGGAAGGAACCAACGCAACGGTACGTCTTTGATGAGATGTGCTCGTTGTTACGTGAGGAAATAGAAGAAGATGATGTCGAATCAGATTTGGAAGATTTAATTAGGGTTCAAAAAGAGTTTGCTGCTGGAATGATAGTGGGTGAGAATATAAAGGAAGCGATGGAACTTATTTTAAGTTTTAGGAATGATCCATCTCTTCGTTCACCGAGAGACTTAGAAAAAGGTAAAATGAAGCTAAGTCGCCAATATCCTATGAGGGAGGTTCCTCCAATCTGGCGCGAAGCAATACAACGTGATGATAATGCAGGAATTTCAGCTGCTCCAGCACAGTTCCAACGAGTGTGGATACACATTCCATGGAAGCGAGCTGAAGTGTTAGCGGTGTAACAGGCCTTGCCAGATCCACGTAAAAATCCAGCCGGATATTACAAGGAATTAACACAGACAGTTGAGGCTTGTATAATGAACTTAGCCGACATCGAGATGTTGTTTGGTAACGTAGTTCCGCAACCAGTGTGGGCTAAAATTCGTAGAGAGGATCATCAAGCTGCCTTAGGTGGTGATTGGGCAGCTATCACTGCAGCAGATGGTCAGCAAATAGGTGGTGCGAAACCCGAACCTCTAATCGCTAATCTTCCAGGTAGAATAATTGATCTAATGAAGACTCTGATGCCAGCATTGCGTGTGAATTGGGACAAGCTGTCAGCATGCAGGCAGAAGAAAGACGAAAGTGTCTCCGACTTCTTCACGAGGTTTGAAGAGACTTTTGTAGATCATAGTGGTCAGGACATGAGTACAGAAGGAGGGCAAAGACTGTTTGTCGATAAGTTTGTGCATAATTTGTTACCTGAATTATGCAATAAATTAAAGGATTCAGAAAGTGCTTGGGCTGTATCTACGACAGCGCAAATACTTGCGACTGCACAGTACTATGAAAATAGGGATAAAGAGGAAAAGGAAAAATCAGAGAAGAAAACGAAAGATTTAAAAACTAAAGTTCTTTTGCAGCAGGCGTATCCGCCTCGCACGAATCAATCAAATACGCAGCAAGGTTCGTACCAAAAGACAGATTATGGCTCATCAAGACCTCAATACCAGTGGAATCAGTGTGCGTACTGTAAGAAAGAGGGTCATTATAAAAATGAATGTCCGATCTTAGCGCAAAATAATGCAGCAGCAGCTCAGAGAGGTCGTGGTGGTTTTGTGCAGAATTCTAGAGGTCGAGGACGAGGTGCTATGCCTCCACAAACGAATGATCGTCCCTCCAATCACTTTGATCAACGAAATGGACAATCTGCTCAGCAAAATAGATCTCAACAGTATCTTGTTGAGGACTATAATGAAGTAGATGAGGGTTTTCAGCAAAATGGATACTAGGACAGCCATGGACAGAGAGAGGGCGTAGTATCAGTTCCAGTGGATCAGAGTGGGCCTTATGTCGCAGTAGCAACATCAGGTGTAGTCGAACCGTTTCTGTTGGATACTGGTGCCGCAAAAAGTTCTATCATTCATGCGAAACTCCCTGGCGCACCTTTGTCCGGCTCAACAAATGTTTCCGTAGGTTTTTCAGGCGCCCCTGTTTACAACCCGATATCTGGTCCTTTGTCTATTTCTGTTGGACCATGCCAATTGAAAGCACCCCTAATTTTGACGACAGGTTGTAATGAAAATCTGCTTGGTTTAGATTTGTTAAAACGACTATATGCGACATTGTACTGTTCTCCGGAAGGAGTACAGCTTACGTTGGGTAAAAATATCACCTCTCCGATGTACTTGTCAATGGACGCACTCCCGCCAGAGCTACATTCACTCCCTGATTCTCTTTGGGCGACTGGTCCTAATGATGTAGGTCTCCTAGAAATTCCACCGTATGTGGTAACTTTGAAAACAAATGTAAAATTTCCAAGAATCCCCCAATATAAAATATCTAGTGAAGGAGAGCGTGCGCTTTTATTGATTGTGCAAGATTTGATTAAGAAAGGTGTGGTTGAAGAAACTAGAGGAAATGTCTGTAACAGTCCTGTATTGCCGATTCTGAAGCGAACTGATCCTACAAAACCTCCAGTGTACAGGTTTGTCATAGACCTTAGAGAAGTTAATAAGATTGTAGTCCCGCAGTTTCCTGTGGTGCCAGACATTACTGCCTTGTTGACATTGATTCCTGCCACAGCCACATGGTTCTCAGTTATTGATTTAAAAAAATGCCTTTTTCAGCATTCCGATAGCCGAAGAAAGTAGGGATATTTTCGGCTTCTGTCTAGGAGGTCGCAGTTTCAGATTTAAACGCGCTCCACAAGGCTATTGTGAGAGTCCATCCATTTACAGTCAAGCATTAAAAAGCCAGTTAGATTCCTTTGTCCTTCCTCCAGGTTCTGCCCTAGTACAGTACGTAGACGATCTTCTAGTGGCTGCCGATGACAAGGAAACTTGCAAAGCAGCTACAATTTCCTTATTGCATCATTTGTCTAATTTGAATCACAAGGTGTCTCCTTCCAAAATGCAATACTGCTGTCAAGAAGTGACCTACCTAGGTCATCTCTTGTCAAAGGAGGGAAGGAAGTTGACCCCAGAAAGAATAAAAGCAATTACGCAGATGAGTGTTCCACGCACACAGAGAGAAGTACGTGCCTTTCTAGGTATTACCTCTTACTGTAGGCAGTGGATCCCAAATTTTTCTCTTTTAGCGAAACCATTGGTAGCTTTGACTGGGAAAAATGTTCCGAGTCCGGTGCCATGGTCTGATGAATGTCAAGAGAGTTTGACTGAATTACGAAAAGCATTGTGTTCAGCTCCTGTATTGGGTACACCCGATTACAGTAAGCCATTCACGCTCTACGTTCACGAAAGAGAAGGTTGCGCGTTGAGTGTTCTGACACAGAAGTTTGGTGATAAACAACGCCCTTGTGCGTATTTTTCATCAACATTAGATCCGGTAGCTAGAGCGTTGCCTAGTTGTTTGAGAGCTACAGCGGCAGCTGCAGCTTCCATTCGACAATCTGCTGGTTTGGTGATGAACAACATGCTAGTGGTCATGGTTCCTCATGCAGTGGATACACTCATGAACCGAACGAAGACACAACACCTTACTAGTGCGAGATTATCTGGTTACGAGTTGACATTACTAGCGAGTCATATTCAGATCAAAAGATGCAATGTATTGAATCCAGCAACATTGTTGCCGACTGATCAAGAGTCGAGTGATTCCGAGCCACATGATTGCTGTTTCAAAACGGAGGAAGAGACAAAAGGACGTAACGACTTTGAAGACGATTGTGGAGACTGCAAGAGTGAGTCAGAATTCTGCCCAAGCTGCAGAATTGATAGCTCTAACGAGAGCGTGTGTTTTAGCTGAGGGAAAGAGAGTGAATGTGTTTACAGATAGTCAGTACGCATTTGGCGTGGCCCATAGTTTTGGCCGGTTGTGGAGAGAAAGAGGTTTCATTACGTCCCATGGGACTAAGATCCAACATGGTCAGCTAGTTAACGACTTGTTGGAATCTCTAACCTTGCCGACTGAAGTTGCGATTGTAAAGTGCAGTGCTCATAAAGCAATCACGGATGATGTTGGTCGTGGGAATGCTTTTGCTGACGAAATTGCTAAACAGACAGCTAGAGACACGATGAGCAGAATGTATGTTGCTACGTCTGCAAGATGGATTGCTGAGTCTGGAATGTGTGAGGATACTATGGAAAGTGTGAAAGAGATTCAGAAAGAAGCAACTGAGGAAGAGAAACGTGTATGGAGAGAAAGTACGGGCAAGTTGGACTCGAATGGATGTTGGATTGATTTGACAGAACAGCAGCGTTGGATGTTGCCCGATGCGTATGTGCTTGCAGTAGTGACGATGGCGCATGGAGTAGCGCATATAAGTTCTAAAGGGATATGTAAGATGTTAGCTCCGGTCTGGAAGAATGAGGGAATCAGTAAGTGTGCAGAGAGAGTGGTGAAAAATTGTATGGTGTGTTTGATGCATAATCCTGGCAAGGGAACTCCAACTCCAGCTGGTCATTTCGCTCCTCCTTCCTGCCCCTTTGAAGTGATTCAGTTAGACTTCATTCACATGGAGCGCTGCAATAATTTGAAGTATGTCCTGGTGGTAGTCTGTGCTTTTTCCAGGTGGATAGAAGCATATCCATTAAAGGACAATACTGCCC
This sequence comes from Lissotriton vulgaris, assembly GCF_964263255.1. NCBI lineage: Eukaryota > Metazoa > Chordata > Amphibia > Caudata > Salamandridae > Lissotriton > Lissotriton vulgaris. The sequence goes on along the minus strand of NC_141697.1, from coordinate 743,358,771 downwards.
TATCAACTGCCAAAATTCTTCTCAAAGAATTTTTCCCTAGATATGGAATGCCACGGATTGTATGGTCAGATAACGGAAGTGAGTTTATAGGGAAAGTTATGCAGAGTGTGTGTGCCGGCCTAGGATTGAAACAGAAATTTCACAGTGCAAACCATCCCCAGTCTGCTGGTTTAGTCGAGGGTTACAATGGCACCCTCAAGCTGAAAATAGCCAAAATACAAGCATCCACAGGTTTAGCCTGGCCAGACGCACTTCCTTTGGCCTTGTTATCAACGAGACCAACAGTACATTCTAGAATAGGGCTTAGCCCTTACGAGATAGTCTTTGGTCGCCCGGCAAATATCTGGGGTGTACCAAGGCCTAAAGAATTTTGCTCCATAGAATATCCTATGTTGATAGACTACCTTTACGACTTGACTGCTAAATTGAGTCTTATTCATCAACAGGTTTTCGATGCTTTGCCAAAACCTCCGGAGAGTCCAGGGCATCAGCTGAAACCAGGAGATCTGGTTGTCATCAAGAACTTCGCGAGGACAAAGAACCTTCAGCCGAGATTTGTGGGGCCTTTTCAGATCTTACTGGCAACGAGGACAGCAGTTCGTGTAGCTGGCCGTAAGCACTGGATACACGCATCTCATGTTAAGCGTGTTCCTTTGCCGCTCCCTTACGACGACTGGGTGAAAAAGGGAATTGGTGCCTCCGAATCTGAAAGCACACCGAAGTTCATCTCTTTCAGCGATGCCGAATTGATTACTGACACTTCAAAACCTGACTCTCCTCCTGAAAAGACTCCTTTGAACACTGAACATTTGTCTCCAGCATCAGAAGAAACTTTGCTATCTGCGAACTTAAACTCTGCAACAGCTGCTAGTGATACACTATTTTCCGATCAGACAGTACCAGCGAAGCAGAGATATAACCTAAGAAGCCGTAAAATGGACAAATAAAGCAGGCAACTGCATATTGTGATTTTGATATATATTGAACTTTTGCCTTCAGCCAGGAAGTTTGCTATTGTTTATTGTTTTTAAAATTGCCTTGCCGTCTGGGTAGCCGTAGGGTCGTGGCTGTGTGCCTAGTTTGAATTTGCAGGGGTCTGACACAAGGTCGATCTTTCTGTTGGTTCTGGGAACTCCCAGGGCTGATAGAGGCATTTTCATCTACGTACACATCATCAGTGGTCGCGAGCGGATTGTAGAAGATGGAGCTTCCTGCGCTGCAACGAGAGAATGTGATTTATGTTCGCAGAAACAGACTTAATAGAATTCTTCATAGCAAATGCTTTTTGATGCAATGTGCCATTACATTTTTGATTGTTTTAGCAACATTGGTGGGTGGAATCGTCTTTAGTATAAATTTAATTTTTGTGCCAGTTTCTACAGTACCTCCCCTTGATCCTGCTATTTCTACTGTTTCTTCTATACACTCTTTTCACTCGTTTCCGGAACATGAGCAAGCCCGACGCTCAGAATTCACCAACAACACTTTTGTACAGCTCTTGCACCAACACCAACTGGTAGTTAACACTACAGACTGCTGGGTGTGTGGCTTGATACCCCACACTATGGATAAAGGTATTCCCTATCTGGTTTTGCCTTACAGCTATAATGGATCATTTCAGGCCTTCCAAACCATCTTTGCTTATGCCCTTGAAACCTATCCTCCACGTCCACCGCGTTCCACTAAATATAACTCTGCCAACAAAGCCTTAGTCCAGGGAATTATTGACATGGTCAAGGACGTCAATAATACTCCATCTTACCCTAGAGACGAATTGCGAGTATATTTAAGTTGGAATACTTCAGAGTATCGCCTTAGTTTAGGAGAAAGCAAGCGTAAAAGCTCAACTCCAATCTGGGTCGTACCTCACCGAGGTCAGGTCTGTTTGCAAGGTAATGGGAGAAATCCGAGAGCTCAGCTAGGGAGGAGTGAGTGCGTAGAGACTTACGTGTTTCCGGCTAACTCTTCCCCTGCCTTTCTTACTGCTAGGGGTACCTACTTCATTTGTCGAGACAGAGCTTATACATGGTTGCCTGCCGACTTTTCAGGATCATGTTATATTGCTCGATTGTTGCCTCCGACATACACTGCTTCATCTGATTACCACAGAACCAGAGTAGCGAGAGGTGTCTTCAGCAAGGAAGATACCGCTGGTCAGGAAGCTGGAGACTTCTTCAAAGGCTTCCTTCCGTTCTGGGGGCCTATGGCTAATAGTAGAAACATACGTCAGCTAACACGGGTAGTTGAATCTACTATTACCGAAACTGCTGGTGCCCTTAGCAATCTGACAGCTGAGCTTCAGGCGGATAGGCTCATGACGTTGCAGAACCGTATGGTTCTAGACGTTATACTTGCAGATCGAGGTGGGGTATGCAGAATGATCCAATCGAGCTGCTGTGTCTTTATTCCTAATAATGCTCCAACAGTCTATGAGGCGATCTCTAAGTTGCACAAGATTTCAGACTCCATACATGTAGACAAGGGAAACTGGTCCTTCATGGAGTGGTTTTGGACTCTGATATCAGCGTGGGGATGGAAGGTTCTAATGGTCATTGGTGTCATCTTAGTATTCCTATTCTCATGTTGTCTGATTATCCAATGTGGTCCTGCTCTGTGTAGTCTTTGTGCTGCAACTTGTCTCAGAAAACCACCTGCGTTTGGAGAAAAGACACGAGAAAGGATGATGATACAACAGCATGTCACTGACCTGATGAGCATAGAACTAGATTCTGACATAGACTGAGTAATTGCCTATGTAAGGGCAAAAGGAGGGTCTGAGGTTCCGTGACGGTTCCGTGACGATTTGAACCCGTGTTTTCAAGTTTGTCGGAAATACATAATATTGGTATCAGCGAACCGCAAATGATCCATTTAGTATATCCTGGTGTTTTCGCTACGCTACGAGCAAGAGCACTCCTTTTATAAACATATTTCTGATCTACCCACGGCATCCATCTTAGATCATGGCCGCCATTTTGTGTTTCTTGCCCTCACATATGCAATAGCCTCTGATCACTTCATTTCGATTAAGGACACGTAACCTTAGCCGGAGATTCACCTCTTTCATGACACGTGCACCTTAAACCAGATCACGCTGTAGCTGCATGACTCGACAAAGGCTACCTCCTCTGCCCGAGGCCAGTCCTGCCAAACTGGTCTTCGTGTCCATTGTCCTGATCATGATTAGGCGGCCGAAGCCGGTAGCCTTGCCCATTTACAACCCACAAACATCCCTTATCCCACTTTTCTATCTTCCACACCTGGCTCTGTTTCTTTCTTTCTGAATCTTTATTAGGGGGAGATAACGAACTTTACGATGAGGCGGTCCGGGTCCTGAATGCAATATTGACAGGGAATTGTGACAAACTAGTGGGAACCCCTCTCTTCGCAATGTTTGGCCTCAGATATTATCGACGGTTCCTGTGTAACGCCAAATATTTATTGTTTTAGACACAAAGGTTTTGGGAATGTATTACATGTAAAGAATTCGCCCCCAGCTTAAAATTTAGTATATAAGGAGCAACCCGCTTTGTACAAATTGAACAGGCTCCTGGTTACTGCCCGTGTGTAGTATCTGTGACTTCTGTGTCCCTGCAGTAATAAACCTTTGGTCTTTGACGCCACCATCGAGAAGCCCGTGTTTCTGTTCATTTGTGCACCAAGGCAGGTGGAACTCCGGGGTCTTTGGGTGTTGTTCCCTGACACCTCTGGACGGAACCAAAAAGTCCAGAACTCCACAGGAAGTTAGAGAGCACGCTGTGAACGTGTTTCTCTAGGATTTTAGTAAGTGCTGGAAGGAGCGAGATCGGTCTGTAGTTGGACGGGGCCTCCGGATCAAGGTTGGGCTTCTTAAGAAGAGGAATAACCATGGCCTGTTTCCAGGAGTGTGGCAAAATTCCCTGACTTAAGGAGAGGTTGAGAATAGGATTGGCTATGGGGTTAACAACATCTGCCATTCTCGCTAGGAATTTTTCCGGGCAGGGATCGCAAGGTGAGCCAGATTTAAGATTCCTCATCAACGCTAGAGATGAGGATATCGTAAGGGGCGGGAAGTCTAACAGAACTGGGCCAGAAGTAGACAGGTGAGCTATCTCGTTAGACAGAGTCGAAGGATCAGCTGTAGGTCTTGGGGGAAAGGAGTCCTGTATCTGCCTAACTTTGAAAGTGAAAGTGAAAAATTAGCAATGGTGTCGGCCCAGGTCTCAGCCGGGGCTTCCTGTGCTGAGATTGAGCGCGGGGTCGTAAATTCTCGAACAATCGAAAAGATCTCCTTGCAGGAATTTGCTGCTTCCTCAATTCTTTTGGCAAAATAGCATTTCAGTTAAGCAGGGATCGATGCCAAGCAAGCGGGTGAGGTGACAGAGGAGATTTTCACCTCTTGGTGATCAAGCGCTTAGCTGTTATGAGACTTAAGTCTATAAAACGGGTTGCAACTCTGTATTTCCTATTTCTACTGAAGAGGTGCAGTTCATGGGTTTCCCAAGTCTGGGGAATGGTGCGTGAGGTGCTAGCCATCACCGTACTCCAATAGTCTGTCAGAGCTGAGCAACCGCAAAGCATATGAAGCATGTCAGTCTCTAATTACCGGCAACAGGAGCAAGCCACATCTATGCGGAGGAAGTACCTGTTGATTTGGGACAGGGTAAGGTAGACTTGATGTAATATGAAAAACTGTATTTGTTTGAATCGCTGGTTATGAGGGATGCAGGTCGGGCTACCACCGGCTGCCAGCTGCTCCCTATCTGTAGACACCCTCCCCAGGGTCCCTTCCTAATGAAGTCAAAGTCGGGTAAGATCTATCTCTGTATGTTGTCGAAGTGAAGATGCAAACCAGCGTGTAATGTGTCTCCCATTCCCATCACGTGAAGGTATTGTAAAGTGTGGCGCGTGGGAGGCTCCTGGGCGAGTGTACTCCATTTGGATGCTAGTGAAGCTATGAGTGTTCTGTGCAATAAAAACTGCCCAGAGTGGATGTTGTCATCCACCATGATCTCCAGAAATGGAATAACAGTACACACCTGAAAAAGATCTCCATCATCCATTGATGCAATTCAGCCACTGTTGTGTATGTGTTCCCCCTTGGAGTGCCTAACAGTGGGATAGAAGGTGCATAGGGAACGGTGGTTCTAATGAGGAAGTGACGCCTGCGAAAGCATGTGTATGATACAGTGAGAAGAGTAGCAGGAGGCCTGAGCTTGGAGTAAGGGTGGAAGACTTGTAAGAGGGTTTTTAGTAGCAGCGGAGGCTGCCGAGAGGCCGTGTCTGATAAATAACAGGAGGACATCCACCTGGCAATCCACTGCAGCTGAGAGGTCAGATAGTAGTGCTCAAAATTGGGTACAGCAAGACCTCCCAGTTCAGTAGATAGATAAGGCTTCCCCATGGACACTCTATGACGCAATGTCCCCCATATAAAATCACGTATCACTCTCTCCCATTGCTTGAAAAAGGGGGGGAGATGATGAGGCGCAGAGTGGTATAATAGTAGAGCAGGCGAGGAAGAACCACCATTTTGCCAGGGCGATCCTACCAGATATCGCCAATGGCAGAGTCCTCCAGAAACCCATCTAAGACCAAATCCCGAGGCAGCTCGAGTGACATTCCCGTCGAAAAGGTCAGTTCTGGAACGATATACCCAGACCCCCAAATATTAGAAAGGGTCATGCATGCAGCCACAGGTGTACCTCCAAGTGTGTAGCCCAGGTCAGGTGTTTCTCTTAAGAATGGAGAAAGTATTGAGTTTGTCGGCTTAACTCGTAGTCCTGAGGCACGTGTGAAATTGTTAAGGGCTTGGTCAAGGGAGGGGGGAATGTCCTGAAGGTCCCGAGCATATAACATCAGATCATTTGCATATAGCAAGATGGTATGCACTCTATCACCCAGTGCTATCCCCATATCAACATGTGCACGGATGTGGGCTGCCAGCGGCTCCACCGCCAACGCAAACAGATGCGGGGACAATGAGCATCCTTCTCGGGTTCGACGTCGCACCTGAATCGGATCCGAAATATATGGACCTGTCCCAACCCGAACTGATGGGTTATGATATAGTAATTTCACCAAACCAAGGAAGGTGGGGCCTACCTCAAAACAAGCCAGGGCTGAAAAGAGGAGGTTCCAGGCCAGTGAATCGAAGGCCTTCTCAAGGGCCAATACCATGCAACCAGAGCGTGGCCAGTCAATCAGGGCATATTCCGCTACTCAAAAATATTGGGGCAAATTCAAGGCCGTGTTATGCTGCCGAACAAAGCCATTCTGGTCTGAGTGTACCAGAGCGGGGACCAGTGGAGCCAGCCAGTTGGCTAATACCTTAGCAAGGATCTTATAGTCAGAATTCGATATAGCGATCGTTCAATAGGAGCCAGGAGATGCAGTGTCTTTGCCAGGCTTCAACAATGACACAACATCAGCGGTGCGTAGTGTTGGGGGTAAAGTACCTTCCAAGATTGCCTCCAAGTACATGGAATGGAGGTTTGGCACCAAATATTCCACATAGGGTTTAAAAAACTCAGTAGGAAGGCCGTCGGGCCCCGGAATTTCACCAGAAGACAAGAACCGTAATACTTCTCGAATCTCGTCCATCGTTGTAGGATAGTCCAGCTCTAGGGTTTGGTCTCTCGTGAGATTGGGCAAACCCACTCAGTGAGAATTGAGTCAGTGGAACCAGTATTAAGTGCAAATTAGCTAGCTATTGCTGCTACCAGCGAGCTTCGGAAGAGGGGGTCCTCCAAAGCTGCGGTCTGCAGGTGCCAGGCTAGAATCGGAGGAGGTTGCACCTCCCAGGCCAGGTGCATCACCAGGAGATTATGGTCTGAGTGCATCCGATAAAGATAATCAGTAATCTGTAGGAGGGCTGCAGATGTAAGTATACGGTCGAGGCGTACATGCAGCTTATGAACCAGGGAGTAAAAGGAGTATACTCGAGAGTGAGGATGACATTCCCGCCAAATGTGCAACAGTGCCTAGTTACTCACCCAGGTTTTTAAAAGGTGAGCATTAGAGGGAACTGTAGTGCTAGTGAGAGGGGGAAAGGAGCGATTGAGGGAGACATCAAGTACCGCGTTAAAGTCCCCACCCAAGAGCCATGGAACATCCCTCCACCGGAGACGTATCTCTGAAAGCTCACTCAAAAAGGTACACTGTGCAATATTGGATGCGTATAGGGAACCTAGTAAAACCGGTTGTCCGTTCAGTCTGCCACTTATAGGAATGTAACGCCCGATCGGGTCTGTCAGGATGTCCTTCTCCTCCCAAGGAAACCCCTGCTTTAACCCATATCAACACCCCTCTAGCCATGGATGAGTAGTTAGTAGCGTATACCTGACAACGCCATTGTCGGCGTAAGCGGGTGGCTTCAGTGACTGTCAGGTGCGTCTCTTGTAAGAGCGCAACACTCGACTTGTGGCGCAGCAAATAGGCGTAAATAACATATTGATTAGCAGGCGTTTGGATACCCGTGACATTCCAGGTTATGTCGGTAAGGTCTGTCATCTAGACAAGCAAGAAAAGTGGGCCCAGCCCGTGTGTCATGGGTCTCCATCTGTAATGAACCCTCTTGGATGGGTAGGTAGCAGATCTGTGGGGGTGGCAACTCATACAGGGGGCGAAAAATAATAGGAAGGATTTGTAGGGAACCAGACAACAGTAAAAGAGCAAAACCCCAACATAAGGAACTGCCCAAACAAGTGTGCAAAATCATGGCTACTGAATCGGTGTCGTTGATGGACTTCGGAGGGAAAAAGGAGGGGTCCGGCAAAAGTGAGAAGTCAATGTGAAGACTGTCCTCTCCTATTACCCTAAGAGAGCAGGAGAAAAGGCATCTTAAAAGAGCACTAAATAGAAAAACATGCCCTGTAGCAGTGCGATGGCCTGATATGAATGCAAATTAAATGTCAAATAATGCCATCAGCCGCTTGTTAGGTGACTCCTCAGAGTGGGGGAAAGTTCGCATCTAATGACCCTTCCGGAGTGGATTCGGAGGCTCCGGACTTGGATGAAGAGACAGCAGAGGCAATCGGGGACCAGGACCTGGAGGGCGGGAGGGCCTCCATTGCTCGCAGGGCCCCCTGATGTTCCAACCTGATCTGGTCTGGGCTGGGGATAGCCGCCATAGGACCCTCACTCCTGGCCTTTCCCCTCCTGCGTCGACCCCCACGAGGGCGCTCACAAGGTCGGGACTCATCAGCTGATTTGGGTGGCGTCGCCAACCCCTGTTCCTCGATGGGGGAGTCAAAGTATTTAGTATAATGCTTTCTCTGATAATTTGCAGGCGGGCCGAGTACAGTAGGGAGTAGCTGATGTCCAGATCACGGTGCTGTTGCTTTACTGCGGTGAAGGTGGCTCGCCTTCATTGTACCTGAGCAGTGTAATCAGGAAACAGAGAGACAGTGACATTTTGCGCCGTAGGGCTGGGATGTTTGCCCAGTTCTCGCAGAATAGCGTCTCTGCCTCTGAAATTCATGACCATAAATAGGAAAGGGCGAGGACACGCCCCAGGAGGGGGCCTGCGAGCAGGTATTCAGTGGGCCCACTCTACCACAAATTGTGGGGAGAGTGATCCAGGAGGCATGAGCTCCTTCATCCAGGTGTCCGTGAAGGTGTACAGATCACGACCTTCCACCCCTTCAGGTAGATTGACTAAATGCACATTATTCCAGCGTGAACGACCCTCCGCGCCATCCAACTTCTCCTCTAAGATGCAAACCCGGTCCAGTACATCCTGAAGAGAGAGGAGGTCTGACAGCGCGGCTTCTGTGTCACGAATCCGGTCCGAAAGTTTGTGTTGATCAGCTCTGAGAAGCGTGAAGTATGAGGGGATGGTGTCCATTCGGCCTTCCAAGGAGTTGCGGGTCAAGTCCAGGGCACTACCGATGTGTTCAACAGCCACCAGTACAGAGTCCAATTTGGTGGCAATGTTAGGGGTATTAGTCGCAGTTGTTGATCCGGGAGTCGTAAGTATTGTCCTGGTCTGACCCCCTAGAGGTACATCGTGAGAGGGGTTGTTGCGTAAGTGGCCCATGACGATCTGCTGAGTGCTTTTCGTAGGGAGTGAGGTCAGAGCGCTAGGCCCCCGCGGCCTCCCCAGTGTAGTGGCCCCAGCTCTGGCTAGGATCGGTCTCCCTGTAGTGTGATCTCGCTCCGACCAAAGAGGTGCCCCACCTCAAGGCTCGTGACCTCCTTCTCAGGTGCCCCAGGAGAGGCAACAGACAGAAAAAGTAAAGGGAGGACCCTTTCGTCGCAGATACAAGTCAGTACAGCACAGACTCAGATAAAACAAGTGGCTGCCCATGGCTGCCTCAGCAGAGAAACTCCTAAGGCAGTTCTGCGCTGGCTATACGTGCCTGCCGTGCGACATCCCAGCTGAGAGCTCGCACATTGTGTGCGGGTGAGGCGCCCTAGGCTCGGCCTAACCCTCATGGCCCTCACCTACAATATGATCCCCACCACTGGCACCACACAACTGTTCGCCACAGTGGGCACTCCGTCAGGTGGGAACAGGTGATTATGAGAGTCAGGTAGGCCTCACTGCCGTCCAGCCCGCCACCCAGCAGACACCTCAGCTGCTAGATGTGCCAGGGCGCATTCCCATCTACATTCCGAGGTTCCGTGACTCTGAAGAAGGCCATAGTGGGCAGCGCAGCGGTGAACCACCTCACAGTGGAGTGGTGGAGTGGTGTGGCTCACTGGTTAGAGGCGGCAGACCCGGAAGCAGAGAACGGCCCAGGACCAGGGTTCAATTCCCGACGCGGCAGGGTCGTGGACCAGGGTCAGCAGACTCGATAATTCTCGCCTCGGTGCCTACTCTAACCAGGGATCACACTCGGCAACTCTGGGCATTAGCTTGCCTCATCTCTACAACAGCCCCCCACATTCGCCGGGGATGCCTGGTTTCACCTTGGAGATTCCCAGTAGGGACCATCTCACAGGGATAGCCAGGACGAGTTCCCCAGCGGTCTACAGCGCCACTACGCCTCAGGGCAGCAGTGCGCTTTACAAGACACATACTTTACATTACATTACAGTAGGAGGGAGATCATGACTCCAATATGCACTCAAATGGCGATGTGAAGAGAGCTAAGCCTACTCACGGCCGCCACTGCAGGTGAGGGCCCCTAGGCCCGACTGACCGACGTGACCACCCCCGTCAGGGAAGCCACCGTGACCCCACCAGGCAGTGTGCATGAGGCCCTGGGCCCGATTGACCCCCGAGGCACGTAGTAAAGGGAAGACAGTTTGGTGTGTCGGCCCGCTCAAACCATTAGGGCTCACAACACACTTCAGTAGGGGCCCTAGGTCTGACTGACCCTCGTGGCCCACCACCCCAGATCAGCCAATCCGGCCCATGCGCTACACTCTAGTGGGAGCCCTAGGCCCGTCCGACCCCGTGGCCACCCACCGCAGGAGTAGGCACTGTCTCAGCCACTCAGGAGTCTACCCCCAATGGCAGCTTTGCTGACACTGCGTTGCAGGCAGGCAGGGTCTCCGGGCCAGACAGACACCAGTGGCCCCCAGCACCAGGTGGACACCACGAAGAGAACAAAAGGGTCTACCTCAGAATCGGGGCCCACTCCAGGCTTCCCCAGGCAGCATGCATCGGCAGGTGCAGAGAATGCGGCTCAGCACCAAGTGGCTGGCCCACATTGCGGGAGCAGGAATCGTCGCAGCCGCTCTGAAGTTCATCCCCAGTGTTCTTGTGGCCGACACCGCAGCGCAGGAGGCAGAGAACCTGTGCCAGATCGACCCCCGTAGCCCCCGACCCCAGACTGACTCCACAAACAGTACAATAGGACCTACCTCGACAGCAGGGCCTACTCCAGGCTTCCCCAGGCAGCAGACTCCAGCAGATGTGGAGACAGCAGCAGGCACCCCCTGCAGGGGCAGGTAGTGTGGCAGCCACTCAAGAGTTCACCCCAGTGTTCTCGCGGCCAACACCGAGGTGCAGCAGGCAGGATCCCTGGGTCTGATCAACCCCCGTGACCCCTGGCACTAGACCAATGCCGCAAACAGTACAATAGGGCCTATCTCGACAGCAGGTCCAACTCCTGGCGTCCCCAGACGGCAGACTCCAGTAGGTAAGGAGGCAGCGGCCTAACGCCGCGCGGCAGGCACCCCCGCTGGCTGTCCGGGGCCGCCTCCACTGCTTCACAGGAGATTCACCAGTGATGCCACACCTGCAGTAGTTTAATCGACAGCAGCGAGGAGTAGTCCTGAAATTACCACAGGGACCACCACAGCTGCCGCTCGGGGAGCCGGGCTGCCTCGCAGTACCCAACAATGCGGTTGGAACCGGGTTCATACACCACAGCGGACCTCGTCAGCCAGGCCGGCACAAGCTGTCCCCAGAGTCCAGACTAGCCTCGCCTGGTTTGGTAGATGCATCAGGGCATAAAGGGAGTGCACAGGGCAGGGACATCTGCCGTCTAGCTAGGATGCCCAGGATAAAAAGGGGATTCAGCGCGGAGCATTAGTTAGATGCGTCCGCCATCTTCGACGCCTGGATACGCCCCCCTGTTTTTATGATTCTGTTGTTACTGATTTTAGGTGGGGTGTCATGGGTTTTGGAGTGTGAACAAACTGTATCATCATGTGCTAAGGAGAAGGTTATTTCCCAAACTCGAAAGAAAAGGACAGCCTGAGTAATACATTTTTAGATACCCATAAGAGATTTCTTTGAGAAGGTACTGCTTGTTATCCTACTGAATCTTTCACTAGCTTATGGATAGCATTCCATTATAAATTCTTAATTATACCTATACCCCCCCCCCCATCCATTTCATAGAAGTACGAGGAGTAATTGGGTTTGGCTATCCAGGTCCTTGTTTGTATCATAGAAAGCCACGAGGCATGGCTTATCCAGGATGTAACAACAACACTTATTGCAACAGCTTCTACATGGAAAAACAGACTGTAACTCTTGTGAGTTGACAGTTCCCTGAGAATCTGGTTATTACCCTGCATGTTGCCCAGCTGTAAACATTACTGATCTCATCTTATATGTCAATTGTTCAGGGATAGTTTTGCATAAGGGCACGTACTCTCTGGTAGATCCAAAGCACCCCAGTACTGTTGGAAGAAATTCTAAGTATACTGTTGGGGATTATGATAGACCGATTCATGCACACCCTTGGTTCATCTTTCTGTACAATGGAACTAAGTCAAATATCTATAATGGCACACATGATGTGGCACTTGGGATGGTGCTGCCCTTGTGTGGGCCTTGTAAACATGCAACACCTAAAGTAAGTTAGGTGAAAAGAACATTGATCAAGGAATTCTGTTAGGGAGTGACAGATCTCGAAGTTCATAATCATAGTAATGGTATTACATTTGGATACATTCTGTCTTCCATAGTTACATTTGGTGGTACAGCCATGGCCAGGGGTGAGAGAGCTAGAGAATATTTCGGAAGTGAGCTGCAAATATTGTCTAACTCTACAGTAGCAGCTTTGTTTGACATCACCACTCAATTGGAAAGTATGTGGATATATTCCGAGCGGACTAGATATGCTGTTAATTTCATCCGAGCTAAGAGTGGTGTTGTGTCTGCAGTAGTAGATCAGTGTGTAGTCAAGATCACAAATATGGAAAGGAATATTACCCAACACATTTTAGATATCCTAGAAAATCGTAAGGGCATAGAAAGTGGGAAGTGGAGTTGATCTCTTTGTGTCATTGTAATTTTGGTTTGTTGTTGTGCCCTTGTGCAATGCCTTCCCTTCTGTTGCTCTTATTGCACTAGCGTTCTTACTCCTAAAAAGAAAATATCACTTCATGATACTAATGCAACAATTATGATTCAGAAGGAGATAGATGATCTTATGCAAATAGATGAGGGCATTTTTTAGACTTCTTCTCTCCTTACAGCCTACCATCCCGATGTTGAGTACATGGAGTGCTCCTAAGAAGTTCATTTATGTTTGTGAATTATTTGCCCTTTGTAGAGAACAACAAAAGCAAAAAAAAATGTGTTGAGCTCATGCTAAAAGGAGGACCTGTATGAATGGAAAATAATGTTTTTGCATTATACTATATATATTAGCATTTGCGACGCCATTTTCTTTTGTTGACGCCATTTTCAGTTACAATCCAATCTTATTCTTCGCTATTTCCGAGAATAGGCCTCTCTTGAGTTGTGTTTCTCCAAGGCTAAGTTTTGAGTCACTAATGAATAGAATGTTCTTATTAACTCATACCTTTCCCTTTAGATAAAGGTCTTCTCCCACTTGTCTAGTGGTGGGCACCAGCAGAATGACCTTGTCTGCCAGATAGTGTGTGCCTGGCTGCAGAATCGAAACTTATTTTTTCCATTCCACTGTTCTGCTGCATCTGCTTGAAAAATTCCATTGTGGGAGTGCCTTCATTAGTTCTGAAATGTACATGATGTATCTCTATGCTTGCTTATGCAAGTCCCTCTGTAGCACTTCTAAGTGATTGAGCTCCACTCTGAGTGTATCTGAATAAATAGATATTGGTTTGTATTCTCTACTGTCTGACCGACTCTTCATTTGGTATGGAAGGCTGATACAGTCGTTGTGAGTGACCCGGGTGACCCTAATTGGGTCACTTCCTTCAGGAGGGAGGGTGTAGGGGCATGGATTCAGACAAACGAGGTAGAAAGGAGGTGGGGTAGGGCCCGGAACTAAGCTTGGAGGGCAAGCGTGAGGACAGTAGCAGCTCAAAAGACCCTGTCAGGCAAGAGAAAGGGGGCAGACCACAGACTCAGACAATGGAGGGCAGGGAGGAGGAGGCAGTTTCACACACACAGAGAATGAAAGGAGGTAGGCATGGGGCAGGAACAGAGGCAGCAAGATGACTATGTAGGTCAGGCCAGCGTGTGCAGTAAGGTGTTTACAGAAAGGCTGCTAGTATGGGGTATGTCAATGCAGATGGTGAACGAAGGGCAAGCAAAAGGAGCATAGGGGCAGCAATATGACCACGGTGAGCAGGCTGGAATGGGCAGAGTCAACACCATGGACCATGAAGGACAGGAGGGAGGGGCAGGTGAAGAAAATACTGCGGGTGGGTGGTAGGGGCAGCGCTATGGGCCACAAATAGAAAGTGAGAGCTTGCAGAGTGCAGGTGGGTTGGACCGTGGCAAGCAGAGAGAGAACAGAGGGCAGGTTTGGGAGATGGGCAGCAACATGATCACAGAGAGCAGGAGGTGTGTGAATGAGTACTCAGATGATAACAGAGGGCAAGCAGGAAGGAAGCTGAGGCGGGCCAGCAAGTGGACCACAGAGGGCAGGCTGCAGTGTGTTAGCAACCAGCAGGGGGTGAGCCTGTGCCCCTTGTTGCTAATGGCTGAAAGCTATGCGCAGTGTATGCATAAAGTGAGGTACAGAAGCTTGAATGATGTAAATGCTGACATCATCAGTAATGCCATCACTGATATCATTTGAGTTGTCATCTGTGATGTCATGAGCATATGAGGTAATACACATTGAATGGCGAAGGCGCAGGTTATATTTAGTTCACTAAATCATAACTGGGAATTTCAGAGCTTTTTGTTTTTTAAGAGTAATTGTTTAACTCATTTCAACACCTAACTGTATCATTACTTTAACATTTGTTTTTTCAGTGAATATATATAAATGTATTAATTGAAATATTTGAATTTGTTTCATAATAGTGTCTATAAGTAATATTTTATTTTCCTGTGTCCATTATTTCCTATGGGAGTGTGTTTCAGTGTTTATGAGTGGCCTTGTGTGGTGCTTCACCAACTCCAAGGGTGAGCATTTGCATCCTGTTTTACATGTTTAGAGCTATAGTAACTTCAGAAGTGTAGTTTATTAATACATTTGGTGCTTTCTTCAAAATGAGTAAATTCAAAAGCACTTCAAAGGACCAGAGGTGGTGTTAATCCTCTAAGGATTTTGTTGCTCCTCAACTGCACCTGTTTAACATAAAAATTTGATATTCAATAATAATTCAGAGAATATTGTAAACCACCTTAGGCTTTACAGTGAAGACTGACAAGAATTTAAAATTAAATCATGAAGGTTTGTTAAAGGATTCAAAGGCATTAATCAATCACATGATGCTCCGACTATAATGCAATTAATGAAATAGTATAACCGAATACAGTTCAAGTCTAAAGAAATAAATGGAAGTTATAAACCAGAGGTGAGATCAAGGAGGAGTTGCCTCCTGAAAGTCAAGAGAGAATGATTCCACCACCTTCAAGAATGGGCTTCTTTTATATTGTAAAATACAATACATCCGTAAATGAAATACAATTATGACAGAATCATATGAATTTAACCAGTCATGTTTTAAAAAAAGATACATCTCTTACATCAAATTTGTCAGCATTATCCTACAATTTTACCTAATATAGTTCCCATCCTTGGTGCTCCTCAGGCCTCACAACAGTTAGTGCAAAGATTGATATTGGTTATGCAAGGTCAAGTTCTCATATAAATCGCAGTGTGGTCCCAAAAGGTGAGGCCTTGAAATAATCATTCTCAGTAAATCAGTGTGCTACAGAGTCCTAAAGGAAAGAAACATCTGCCTGTACCCGGGAAAGTGACATTATTTTCAGAGCAATGCAAATGTAATGCTCCATAATCTTATCAAACACATATTCATCAGTGGGTTTGTGTGTGTGCCTAAATATGTATAAAGAGGTCAGAATTTATATAACTAGTGTATAATCTTTAGCTTGCTGTATCCTTATGTTCACCAAATGTGCAATGTTAAAGTTGTCCTAACTGCTACCAGGCCTCAAAGGTCCAAGTTTTCATTGTTGACCTAATGTTGTTTTCGAAATGTACTTTCAAATTTTTTTTTCTTCAAGGAGTGGGATAACTTAAAAAAATTAAAAGAGGATCTCAATGTTTTTTTTTTACAGAAGAGTTAGAGTACATAACTTAACTAGGAGTCTCTTGTATACACTATGGACCTGATTATGATGTCGGGCAGACCTGATCGCTGCGGTCTTGGGACCGACGACCTCCGGATGGCGTTCGCGACACTGCCATTACAATGCGAATGCACATGGTGCAGTCACATACTCCTACATTTCCATAGCGGGAGCTTGTGCTTCTGCTGTACTCAGGCCAGCCATGGGTGACCCCTAGGCCCCCAACTGGAAGCGGTGGAGGACTGGGGCCTGCTAGGGGTCCCCAAAGTAACTTTCTCCCCATTTCATAAAGCCCGGCATGAAAAGCTTGCCAGAAACAGACATTGTTATTCCTATGGCAGAAACGCCTTCCTCGGGGATTACGTTGGGGCCTCTAACTGGCCGACTGGCTCCTTGATCTTGTCGGAATCCAGCCAGAATGACCGTCCAGTTTCAATTCCACCTATCTTCATTGTTATTAGGTGGTCGGAATTGCAAACCAGAGATGTCAGTCTGAAAGCCTCAGAACGCAGGGGATGAGAAAAATCCTTCTGTACCAAACAGTCCTGACCACGCATACATTCAAGGCAATGCAGCTGTGCGTGCCTTTGTCCAATGATGGAAGTTTACCTGCCACGGGTAGACGGCGCACTCTGGTTGGTTCAAGTTTGGAAGGATTCAGTGGGA
Source organism: Lissotriton vulgaris (assembly GCF_964263255.1). Lineage (NCBI taxonomy): Eukaryota > Metazoa > Chordata > Amphibia > Caudata > Salamandridae > Lissotriton > Lissotriton vulgaris. Next base: position 743,342,240 of record NC_141697.1, on the reverse strand, counting down.
TGACATCCTGTAGAAATTTGCAGCGTATTTTAATAGTGTGTTTAGAATAGTGGTTAGGAGATCCTGTCCTAACTTTGCTGAGTGAAGAGATTTCCCTAACTCTGCAATTTGAGATTCCATATTCCTAAATTGTAGAGTTAATCCCTTGAAAGTTTCTGCCTTTTATACTGAAGCTTAACCTTCTGCTTAGTATGTCCCCTTGCCATCTTTCAATTTTTTTTATTTAGAATAGGGAATTTCCTTTATGAAACCAATACCACCTTTGTTTTGCATTTTGTACCTTATAATAATTTGCATTACCCTTTACCTGATACATCTATGAGGATTATTTACCAATAATACATTTCATTTTTAATTGATTGATTGATTTACTAAATGAATAAACGTAAGCTTATAACTCTAACTAATTAGCTGATAAACCTTCATGTTTTGGAAACCACCCTCTTTGTTATTCTTGTGGAGCCAAATAGGTTTCACTGTAATTTGAAATTGGTGTTTTTATTAGCATGTCCCTACCTAATCCCCTTCTTAAATTCCCCTAAACTTCTCCCATTTAGTAGTAAGTATTCCCCATTTGCCAGCCCCTCTTCTTTGTCCCTCCCACATTTATGACGAAAATGAATACCCACATGTGCGAAGATCTTCGCCACTGTAGCAGGGACCTCACTCCATAGAAAAATCTGAAGATTCCCCACCCCCGTGAGCTTTAGGAATAAAGGGGCATATTACCAAGCAATAGCGATAATTATCGCTAATGCTTGGTTAGCGAGAAAAAAGTATCGCCGAGTTGCGGCGATTTTTATCGCAGATAAACCTTGGTATTACCAAGGTTTATCGCAAATGCAATAAAAATCGGAAATAATGCATGAATATCGCTGAAAAGTCAGCGATATTCAGGCATTACCAAGCTAATGCTCTTAGCCATGTTATCCACCTACCATTGGATAACATGGCTAAGAACTGCTCAGGGCAGGTGTTAGCTTTTGGAGATATTCGCGCTTAGCGCGAATATCTCCAAAAGTTGGTAATAGGAGATAGCGATGTTAGCGACTGTTTCCAGTCGCTAGCATCTTGGCACGCCCACTTTGCATGTCATTAGTGATAAATATCACTGACATGCAAAGCAGGGCCCAAGATGGTCGCTATCTCCTACTAGCTGTCGCTAACTGGTGTTAGCGACAGCTAGGTAATAGGGAGATAATTTTATCTATCTTTTAAAGCCAAAAAAGCGGAGATAAACCCCCTTGATAATATGCCCCAGCATTTTGTAGTATGTAAGCAGTACTGCCGTAGTGTTGATATATATACTAAAAGAAAGTATTTGAATAGACTATCTACAGGCTATATAGGCAAATTATGATTAGGGATGAAAAAAGCTAGAAGAGAGGAATGGGGAAGGGAATGGAATGGAGACAGATGAGAGTGCAGGGAAGTAAATAAAAAGGACGGTCTAGAAAGATGCATGTCATCTAAATAAAGGAGGTTTAAAGCTTCACATGAATGCAGAAGATTGCACGATTTTCATTAAAAAATCACTTTCACAGCACACATGATCAGAAATGTAAGGTCTTACAGAAGAGACGCCCTTGGATTTAGAAGAGCCTATAATTGGGAACATTTCAATATGAACTGCGCCTGCACACACAGATTTCTTTTCAAAGCGTCCATGCTTCTCCCGTGGCTCGTGTTGATCTGTTTCTAAATAACAGCAAAGTGCCGAGCCGTCGAGTGCCATCAATCTTACATTAAGTATATGATTCAAGGTCCTTCTCCCTCTTTTAAACGCTTTATCAGCATTTCAAAATGCCTCTTTGACGCAGGTAATGGTTCTCGCAGTGTAAGTTTCATATTTTTTGCAAAGAGAGGTGATTGAATCTATCAGTCATTGGTTAGAGCAATATTTCACCCAGGTGTCTACTATAACGTCAGTCAATGTGTGATCAGTGCTACAAATTGCCAGCACCTTTGATTGGTGCTCGTTCCTGCATGACCTAACTTAAGTAAAAAAAACACAGGAGCGGTTCCAATTCAATTATTTCACTTTCACCTTTAGCAGCTCAATGACTGAGCGGTTCGCTAACAGAAGATGACGAGGCAGAAGCCATTCTGAATACCATACAGTGAGGGATGAAATAGTCATATGGAGCACCTAGGTTGAAGTCTCAGTTTTAGGCACGGTGTTATGTGAGGAACCTACAGTTCTAGTATCACAATCTCAATTTCAATGTAATTGTCCGTCATTGTATAAAAGTGCACAGCTTATTACACGTTTTGTGTCTAAAAATAGTCCAGTTTGTTATGGGTCGAGTTGAAAAAATGCACCCACTGGCACTTTCATGGTTTCCACCACAACATTTTGCATTTAATTAGATGTGGGGCTCCAGAACAAGGATGTTAAGCTGCGCCTCCTGATACTTTACTTCCATTTTAGGTATATGTACAGACATATTTAGCAGACCGTTGGTTATCAATCTGGCGAAATATATATTAGGTGTATTTCTATTGCACCCCATGTTTTGCAGGGGTGTAAAATCCAGAGGGTGCAGGAGGTGTTTTGGTGTCACACCATCTAATAAATGCATGGATGTCAAGTCATCAAAATACCAGGGATAGCGAAAGTGAAATCGCATGACCTCTGATCCCAGTGACATCACAGGAAGTGATACTATTTGACCATTTCCTGTGATTAATGTCACAGGAAGTGATGTCACACCATCATTGCCCCTGGTGTTATTAACAAAAGTTATTGATTTATAACTGATAAGTGTTCTGTACATATTATTTTTGTACCCATCTCTTTGACTTAAATACCTCCAAACATTACTTTTCCATCAAGTGTGTCTTTTTGTAATATTGTTACCTGAGCAGGGTAATTATCTTTTACATATTGCAATAGTCTTTCCCTCCTTCCCTTTACCCTTAACCTATTCACATTTCAGGACAAATTCTTAATTTATGCAATCTGATCTTCAACCATCCCCCTTTAAATTGTAGTATCCAATGAATCTGAAGCGCCTGAGGTTATTTTTGTTTTATCCCACATGCTCCCCACCCAGTGCCCATTCCCCCACCCCACCGTCAGACCCCGGGGAACCTGCCCCCATCTCGTCATGGCCTTAGCCTTTGGGTTGCACTCCCAAATGTCCCCATTTTTATTAGGTACATTCAAAAGAAGGAGTTTTACAGGAAGCCTATGTCCTCATAACCATGCCATTATTCCCTTAATAAAAATTATATAAAAGGGAGAGGAAAAGGATTAAAGGCCTAAGCCATATCTCAGTTTTAAGAATGCGTTAATCAGTTGCCAAGCCTCAAACTGCTCTGGGTACATTCTCTATAAATTCGTCCACTTCCCCTGCACAACGTAAACTGTGCATTTTATTATTCAACATCACTTTTAGAATTGCAGGTAATTTAACTGTACTGTAGTCCCTAATTTCTTTAGTGGTTCAATCCTATTTCACAATTCCCACTGTCTGTTGGATGTAATATGGGAGATATCAAACCTTATCTCACATGTACTTTTATTGATTTCATTCCCAAAGCTCTTAACAATATTGTCTGTTTTAGACTGAAAGTAATAAAATGTATCGGAATCTTCTCCAACATCCCCACCTTCTAGAATATTGTCCTCCTCTGTAATTTGATTAAACAACTCCCCCCTGTTTCTTGTAATCCCGAAGGAATACCTACAATAGCTTTTCTCTCCCCCCAGTCCTCTACTATCCATCTTCTCCAGACTGACCTCACCTCCTCTTTTATCTTTTTCTGTCCAAGTGTGTCCTTTTATCCCTTGAGCTGGCCTCTGCTGTTTATCACCTCCTGCTTGCATCTGATCCTGTTGTTTCTAATGTTGGACCGACAGCGTCTCTAGCTCAGCCTCCGCATGACCCCTGATGCTGTCTGTACGCCCTCCACCCTGGAAGGGAACTCCGGCAGCTGCCCCCGGCATCTGCGCAGCTCAAGCGCCGCTCTCAACCTGCGCTGCTTTCCCTCGCCGGTCCCGCCTTGACTGCACCTTGGAACAATTCTCCAGTGGCCTCGGGTTAGTAAACTTTCCTTCCTTTGTTTGTTTAATAGTGGTAGTTATTCCAATGCTTCACTTCCCTTTAATCAACGTTCTTTTCTCACCCGTCTGCTTTCTCTAAACTCTTTAAACGCCATACATTTCGGCACACTTGAGGGATCTCCTAAGACCTGCCTCTAGCCAGCCGCATGTTCGCATGTGTCAGTTACAAAAGGGGTGGCTATTTTGTTGAAACAAGACGCCAAGATAACTATAAAAGACAGTGCCTCAGGTAGCTCATGAATATGGATCATAGCAAAATTGGTGGTATTTAGACACGGTTTTACATTAGAAGGGTATTATTGGCCTAATATAGATGAAATGACTCATTTTAAAGAGATGTTAGCAGAATTGTTGAACTTTTCAGACCCAATTATTATAGCTGGAGATTTTAATGCAGTCTTGGATAGTACTCTAGACAGATCAACTAAAAGTAGGGCAATACTCAACCAAAAGATGGTGGCACAGATAAAACTGGCCATGAAACAAATGGATTTATGTGATACATGGTGACAGAGAGCAGGGGTTAGTAGAGGATATACCAACAATAATAGGAAATTTCGGCATCAATCTAGAACTGATTATTTTCTAATAGACACTCACCTAAAAGATCAGGTTCAGGATATTAAACATATAGGGGCTCATCTGTCAGACCACTCAGCAGTTTTATTAGACTTAATCCTAAGAGATAATAATATACAGTCTAGGTGGACAAAGGACCATACTCTGTTACTTGACCAGGATTGGGTAGAAGTATTGAACAAGGAACAAAATTAACTTTTCTGTTTAATTTAGGTTCTGCCCCTGTGGGAGGAGTATGGGATTCTTGCAAGTCTTATTTAAAGGAAAGGATAGGTAGTCTGTCAGCAATTAAGAGGTGCGCATACCGGGGGTAAGTTACGGACCTGGAAAAGCGAATACAAGTAATGGAAGGTGAAATAGCCATGCTAAATTTGAAGTAGGGAGCGACAGAGATTTTACCGTTAGGGCTACTGAATCTAAAAACAAAGTTAACCTCTATACTAGAGGACAGGGTAAAAAAAAGATAGGAGGCCAGCAAGCTAACTCATTTTGAACATCAGGTAAACTGCTGCAAATTATTAGCGTGGAAAATTAAAAAAGATCGAGTGAGGAATTTGCTCAGGGACAACAAGTGTAAAGCCCCTTGAAAAGTGTTAAAGAGTAGCAAAGGGACTGATGGAGCCTTCCACAACTATTTTGGAAAATTGTATCAAGAAGATCTAAAGACTGCAGAAGAGATGGTGGAAAGCTGGTTAAATCTGGATTATTTTGTAGTATTGAACAAAGGAAAAAATACTGCCATGAATGGTCAGAAAATAGCTTTGGAAGTGAAACAAGCACTTAAGGCTGGTAAGCAGGGTAAGGCTGCGGGCCAGAATGGGTTGCTGCATGAGGTCTACTGAGCCCTAGCAGGAGTCCTAGTGCAAATCTTGACAGAACTATTCAATGAGATTTCAGAAATGATCACCTATACCGGAGTCATGGAATGAGGCCATCATTATTTTAGTTTTGAAACCTGGGAAGTGTGCAAAGAGCTACAACTCATATAGACCTGTATTATTATTAAACTCTGACTATAAAATGTATAAGAAACAAGAGAGTCCCTAGGAAACAGTGATAACAAATCACATACTTTTAACAAGTGCTAGTGGTCAGAGGGCTCCAAATATGAGAAAACATAACAATAAATCAATATTGGAAAGTCAAAACAATTGTTAAAAAAAAACCAAAAAATCATATATTGGCATTACATTTTTATTAAGCACAGATACTACACAATTTTCTAACCCCAGTGAAGATGATGTTAGGATTCAATTTTGCTAACACATCTGGCAGTTAAAATCTTCTAAAAAGAGGGGAATGACAATCTCCACCGCGGTTAAAACCTTATGGTTCAAGGTATTCACAGTGCAGGTATGTATATTGGTGCCACCGTTGTCTATTAATGTTCAGGTGCAGAAAAAAACGAAATTCCTAGACACCCACCGATGTGCTGTGATTGGAGTTCTAGGCTATAGCTGATGTGCCAGATTTGTAAATGATATAGCTTCCAGAAGCTGTATATTGGTTGCAGGGAGGCCGTATTAACCCGATCAGGAGGTAATCTGGAGGCCTGCCTTACCGGACATGCATACATTTGTCTGCCATATCATTTACAAATCTGTCATGGTGTCATGCTGTTAAGTTGACCACTGATTTTAGTAAGGTTGCGGGCTAGGAGATCATTAAAGAAAATACAGAGATTGTGGCTTGGAATGTTAAGGGAGGAAATGAGGAGGCTAAAAACTAGATGAGGTACTTGGGGTTTAAAATACCAAAGGATGTCACAGTACTCCCAGAGGTAAATTTTTGGAAAGCCAAGGAAGACGCTTGCCAATTGATGGTGAGCTGGTCACATTTACCTTTAACTATCTTTGGAAGAGCAAATTTGGTAAATATGGTTATTCTCACGAAATATGCTGTATTATTTAATACAATACCATTACCTTTTAAGATTGAGTAGTTTGAAAAATTGCAGAGCACATAGGTAGCTGTATATGGTCATCCAAAGGGTCCCGCATTGCATGGAAGAAACTAAGAAGGAAAAAAGAGAAAGAGGAGTTAGCCCTTCTGGACTTACAATTTTACACTTTGGCGTTTCTGCTTAAGAAAGGGAAAAAGCTCTTGGATAGACCCCTTTGCTCAGAAATAGGTAGACTGTGTTCTGTAACTCTAAAAGGCATGAAAGGAGGCAGTGTTGGATACACGCAGAAATTTGCAGTTCCTAAATACAAAAAGGTGAGCCGAAAGTGTTAAATGGCACAGCGGAAACCAGATATCGTATTAGGAGAAATATAAAGCTACCATACTACAGCATTCAGGCCCCAATTTGGGACTCTCTAGACTCTCCTGAATGGTCATAGGACAAGCTGCATGCCCGTTGAAAGATGCCAGTGTCTTGAGATGGGAACATTTAATGAATGAAGGACAGTTAATAACATGGGAGGAGTGTGAAGAGATGACAAATAATACTGTGTCAAAATTTAAATTTCTACAAATACAAAGCTGGTTCCAATCTCCAAATACTAAAATAGATGGCACTAATGAATTGGAGGAGAAACTGTTGCTGGATGCACAGAAGATAAGAGAAATTTCAACATGGTACTAGCTGATGATTGACATGACAGTGGTGACGTTCACGCTGCCACAAGAGCTGCGGGGAAAATACTTGCCGAAGCTCCCGCTAGAAAGTTTATGACAAGTACCTATGAGTTTGCTATATAAATTGTTAAACCTGCCTTTTTAAGAAGGAATCATTTGTTTTCAATTCATAGGGCATATTAGATCCAACTCAGGTTGTCAAAGTTTGGGAGCGGTGGTGCCTTAGCATGTCCCAAATGTGGGAAAAATAAAGCAGATGATATACATATGTTTGTGGAATGTCCAAGAATACAATCAGCCTGGAAAGACTTGAGTAAGGCTTTATCCGATATTGTTAAGATCCAAATTCAGGTAAGCTTGTCTTTTTTGGATTACTAAATGTACAAACAAGAGCTAATAGAGAGCAGTCAAAATTACAATTTTATTCGATATGGTTGGCACGTAGAGAGATTTGTAGGAAGTGGGTGGACTTTAATCCCCCCTGGTATAATGTTTGGATACAGTCCATGAAAAACATTATCAGGTTTGATGTGGTAGACCTTGTAGAGAAAAGATAGAAAAGATACACCTTTTGGCTACATTTGATAAGATAGATAGACATAGAGGATTAGGAGACAGAAACCATGTCCTATGATTACGCGTATATACCTTAGGATGCACTCTTTCTACAAGGTAAGATCTGCATGGTGGATAAAAGGAGTGCAAGACTTTGGTTTTCATGAACTGAGGGTGGAACCCTCATATTTTTCCTTCAAGCATAAGGGCAGGATTTCGTGAACTAACAATATGGAAGGTGAATCTGAGGCGAATGAGGACAAAAAAAGTAACTGATATGAAAAACCCTATAATAACTGATAATGAAAAACAACAAAAGTATACTAAAGTAGATAAAAATGTACTTTAGTTATCAGCCACATATGAACTAGGCTGCTGTGATGATGTTTCAGGAGATCAACCACAAATAGCCATCAGCACAGAAGAAATGAGGGAAACAACCATTATTTCCCAGCTGCAGCTCTTATCCACTTAAACATAAATAGCATAATCATGAACCAAAGGCTGATCTTCGGTGGTGCACATGTGTAAGCTCTCTTCTAATAGTAGCCAATCCGCACACAGAATACATCTCTTCAGCCCATGCACAAATAAGCAATGCAGTCATAGTACTCATACATAATTTCCAATCTTTTGCCTTTTCTCCAGCTACAAATTACTGCATGCACACAAAATCTGTGTGTGCCTGTTCTGGAAAATGTGTTTTAGTTTAATCACTTATTTGTGTAACATATACCTACATTTGATTTTGAATTGCATTTAGATTAATTCCATTTAAATGTATTTTATGTTGTATTAAAATCTGGCATGGAAGGGGCCTTCCTGGACTTGCTTTGGACTCCCATGACAAACATGACGTATGTTAGCCATACAAATAGTGCACATCTTAAAAGTAATTATTTCTTGGAGGTTAATTAATAGGTATTACCCAACAAAACATTGTTTTAACCTGTGTGTACCTGGCCATTTTTTCCTTGTATGCATCACCAGCCACCTCTCGCTGGTTCGCAGCTATTGCTTTGGTACCTTTCTTCACTAAGTCACTTCTCACCTCTGTGCATGTTCTGTGTGTGTAGGCACAGAACCCACTCTGCTGGGTGCCACATCTTGCCTGTGTGCACGTAGACACAATAATCCTTTGTACACTTTGGTCCTTTTAACTCTATGCAAACATTCATATCACCTGCATCCACATTACACTTGCCATCTGTGTACACTCAGGAACCGCTCATATTTATGCACCTGTATTGTTGTCAGTTGTGTGTACCTTGCCTTTTGCACCTCTTGGCACCGAATCACGCCAAGTACTCAAACTGAAACTTGACAGCGTGAGATTTCCTGGTCACCATGTGTGCACCTGAACCTGCTCTCACCTGTGTGCCTTTAGTTCCCTTTCATCTCTGTACACTTAACCTCCCGTCATATATGAGATTTTATACCTTCTTATTGGAATATATATAGCCCTATAACCGATATTCACTGATCTTTCTCAAACCAATTTGCACCTACCCCCTTTAACCTGTATGTGTATACTTCCTCTTATGCTTGCATACCAGGCCCCAAAATAGGAGTATTTGGCCCAATCCCACCTGTAGGGACACATCCCTTACTCACCTTTATTTAGCTAGTTTCCATTATTATATGGGGCAAAGTCTTCTCTAGCCTGTGTCTAGCAATGTTTTCCCAATCTGTGTGTGTTGACTGCTTTCTAGCCTATGAAATTCTTCATAAGACCCCAACCCCAACTCAACAGCAGTGGACTTGTGCTCGGTGGGCTCATCTTGAGTTTTAATTTTTGGAAGAAATTTCTCCAATGTTTGTGAGAGGTTTTTTAGAAGCTAACATTGCTTTAAAGCAATGCTTTCTGTGAGATTTATTTCAATTATGCCTGACTTGTATAAGGTTAAAAGCAAACCTAGAAGCAGGGGTTTTAACACTATGGGGCCTAACAGCTCAACACTGTGGCAGAAACAGGATCGACCATACTCGGTCGGCAGTCCCAACCGCCTGATTATGATGCTACTTCATATGGTGCTGTCGCATTCCCACATTTCCCTAAGGGAGCATGCGTTACGGCCGTAAACCAGCCATAGTACATGCTCCCATAGGGAGAAGTGAAGTTATGTTAATCCCTGAACCCCGTGGCAGCCACCTCAAGGTGCCTGCCACAAGGTGCAGGCTTTAACAGCGGGGCACCATATGTGCCCCTCGGCTCCCAACCGAAGGCCGCAAGGGAAAGGGGCCCTGCTAAGGATCCCCGAACACGGTTTCGGACAGGATTTCAATGTCAGAAAGGCCAGTTTGGAAACCCTGCCGGAAACCGTGCATTGTAATCTGTACAGCATAAACCACCATCCATTTGTATTATGGGCTGGTTGCGACAGGTCGGCGGGCTCCTTGAGCCCGTTGGAAGCCAGCTGGAATGACCAGCCAGTATCAATACCAACCGGCTGCATCATCAGCCAGTCGGCATTTAAACTGAAGATGTCGGACGTAAAGCCTCTGACCTAAGGTCGGAGGCTTAGCGAGCGACATCGAAACCGGCCCCATTGCATCATATCTCCCTCACTCTCCTAATTTTAAAATGATGAAATGCTGGTAAGATAGAGAGGGGTGCGATGATGTAGCATGACACCAGAGTGAGTGTGGGATACCCTCCTTTAAAGGTATGTTGGATGAACATTTGGCTGGTGAAGAAGGTATAATATCCACCTAGTCCAATTTTTGTGTTTTCAGATTTATGATAGGGCGATGATATTAGGGTGATTACTCTATAAATTCCACTCAATACCCCTTGTTCGTCTGACAGGTTTCTGAACATGCCTGTTGAACTGAAAGGTTTATAAAACTGAGGGAAAGTAAGTCAGTCTCCACTTTTCATGCAATTTATGACTCCCCCAGTCATACCTGTCCTGTCAACATAGCTACACTTTGCAATCCTGTGCCTGCATATTTTTATTTTATTTATTAATGTCAGTCTACAAGTGCCATTCCAAAGGGGATGATGGACAGAGCATTTGAGCAAATCAAACACTCACCCCCAGTCAACTGATCTGGGTTTAATCCATCATCATTCTTTAGCTCACTCCACCAGCCCAGTTAAGATACGGCCATATGGAAATCAGTCTGACCCTGTGCCTCATGGGAACAGTCCAGCCCGAACTGCCAAGTCATGTCTTCCCTGGACCGGAAACAAGCATCCTGGGACCGGTTTCTGGCTAATCAGCCGTCATCAGCCAGGCTAGCTTGAATCCAGTGGCAAAGTGAACAAGGGACCCACGTCTGGGCATACCCTGCCAAATTAGGGCGAACAAAGCGATACCAAGTCTACAAGTGCCAGCACAAATTTACAAATGTATTAAATTCTTTGCACAGTTACTTAAAACCATTGCAATAGTAGCACCTTCAATACATCCTTGGGAACAGTGGTCATACTAGCCATCACATTTAAGGTAAAATCATTAGTCATAAAAGGCATTCTTGCACGGTAGCCCTGCCAAAGAGAAAAACAATTAAATCAGAGTTAAGACATATAAGTGGCTTAGTGTGATGATAAAACTCTGGAGCAAGCCTTAATGTAATCGGTTATAAGTTTTTGAGGAGTGGAATCCGGTTTGGAAAGGACAGGACAAGGGAAAAGAAGGTCTTCCAGGATTCTCACATATTTTCTGCACCTTGCAAGCGTTTGAATGTCTGTTCATGTAGAGCAAATTGCTGATGTCTCCAAGCCTATGTAGATGCCCTTTTTAAGGTACAATGGCTTAAGAAGAGATCTCCTGGGGGTGTCAGAAAAAGAACAGAGGCACATGAGGTACGGCCACAATACCCACCTGTAATTACATAATCTGCCGGCCCTCCACCTACCCACATGGGGCCTTTTGATTAAAATCAACAGTGCACAGGCCTAGGTGGCGCATAAACATAATATACATGCGAGCCAGTGTGTTTAAGTTGTCTGAAGGGTATGGTTGCAGTAATCCTGGGAGATAAGAGTCATGCAGAGCAGACAGAGTAGTTTTTAGGTTTCGCCTGGCAAACATCTGCTCATGCAGCGTTTCGCGCAGGCAAAAACTTTTGTTTACAAGTATGTGGCTTATTTCCGCCTCTGTCTTCCATTGGCTAGCTCCATAAATGGAGGCTAGCCATTGGAAGAGAGAGGCGTCCGTCATTGTGCGAGGCGATTTGTGGACGTTCCTTCAAATTTTTCTCATCCCGCCCCTTTGTGACGTCATTGCGGCAGTGGGCGGTAGCTTTTTATTTTTTTTTTGTCATGTTTTGGTCAGTTTCGAAGTGTCTTTTGTAGGAGTGGGGTGTCGCTGTCCGTGTGCCCATTTCCGCCCCCCCTCCCGCTGTCCGTTCCCGCCCCCACTCGCGCTGTCCGTTCCCGCCCCCCTCCCCCTGTCCGTGTCTCCGGTCTCCACCCGGTACGAGTCCCAATCCTGCAGTACCTGCTCCGTCCTTACCGGGACTGCGGGCTCCGGAGTCCTGACCATCTACCTCCCGCCGGTTCGGGCTGCACACTGACGGCCTGTGATGTGTCAGGGGAGGAGGCGCTGCTGCTGCTGCCATGCTGTGCCCAGGGAGCTCCCTTCAGTCCGTCTGTAACGTGCCTCCGTCCGCTGACTTACTGCTCAACTTCCCTCCGCCTGCCTCCTTTCCCTCACACCACCACCAACAGACCACCTCCTGCTTCCTGAGCATATACCACGCCCTTTGAGGCAGACCGCTGACAAACACAGGCATGTCTCCAGAGCCAAGCTCCAGCGGACAGGAAGCGCACCTCTCCCAGGGCGACCACCCTAAGCAAATAAGGTCCCCCGGGTCCACCCGGTCTTCCGCGTTTACATCGCATCTGCACTCACAGGCTCAGTCCCCACCCTTGCCATCGGTGATTCTGCCCCCCCCCATGTCACATGACCCGCCCACGCACCACCTGCTGCCGCCACAACCCTCAGAAGAGCACCCCTGACCCCCCCTCCCAGTAATAGGACGTGCCCTTTGCCCTTCCTCTCTCTCTCTCTCTCTCCCCTTGACCCTCCCCCGTCTTCCATCCCTGTTTCCCAGCGCTTGTTTAATTATTTCCGCGCTTCCCGCTCGACGCGCTTTCATCACTCTCCTTAGACTCCAAGCACAGCGGGGGCGGCGGGGAGCGGCAAGACTGAAAGTTTGCGAGTGGCATCTGTCGGAGAGGCAGGCGCCACAAATGAGCAGTGTGCAGACTAGCAAGGGCGAAGAGTGAGCTTTGGCTGTGTTACTTTCATCGCATCTCCAGGGTTCGGTTGGTAACAAAGCCATTTCAAATATTAAATTAAAAAAAAACAGGTGGCAAAGGACAGCTTTGGCGTTAGTGAGCACTGCCATGGCGGGCACCTAGAAGCCACAACAATACTTATTACCTCCCCTTACGTTATCTTTGGTCTTTGAGACAAATCCAAATGGACCTTTCTCCGGCATAGCGCACCTTTAATCCAATACGCAAATGTCTGCCATTCACCCCCACCCCGCGTGCATCACTCTTCTTTCAGTGGCATCGAATCGAAATAGCTAAATAGTGCCTTGTTGCCAATAACTGTCCACCCTTGATGCACAGCATTGTGCCACCTGTTTACCCAAACGGTTTTACCCTCCATATATATGCACAACACACTACTGCTAGAGCATGTTCCCAGCGGTACCTCTTGCGTTCAGCATGACAGGATTAATGCTACACTTTTATGTGAGGCCATAAAACGGATGGGACTGACAGGCAGTGCAAGCACTCTTATCATGATCCGAATCCCAAAGCCATTCCTAGTCCTTCTTCTCTTTCTTTCTCAACATAGGAATGAATCATCCCCCGGTTCTAGTACTTTGACTTTGTTGTGCCTGGCTGGGCTGTGTCTTTTCTGGGTGCCGCCTGCCCACCTCCTCCTTTAGGCTGTTTTAAACACCTTGCCTTGAAAGCCAAGGGCACACTGGCTAGCTTCCAGTACATGGTAGTTGCACCAGTCAGTCAAGGCGAGCCAAGTCTACCAAAGTATATGCCAACCTCTGATTTGCCTGGGAAAGATGTCTAGAATGTACAATGACTCCCTGTGGAATACATCACAGGGATGACATTACGCCACGCCCTTCTCTTGCTGTGCAGCGTAATTATACTTTATTTCCTCCCTAGCCACTCAGTTAAAGCGTGTGACAGCAGACCAGCTGTGAGATAGAGACGCTACCAATTGGCTTAATTCCCTGACCTCTGTAGATATGCATCTGTGAAAATTCTAACTGTTTCCCATTTGCACAATCTACAAATGCTAAATGGAAGCGAAAACAGCAACACAGGTTGGTAAATAGCAGTACAGAACTCTAGATTCATGGCAGCCTCAGTACTTCTGCCATTGGACGGGTGTGTCTGCACCTGTAGTGTCAGCCGTTGGCAATGTAAATAACAATGCCATTTATTTATAAGTAAAAAAAAAAAGAAATGTCATGAGCAATGCCAATAGCTCTATCTTTTCCAAAGGCGAAACCATTGCATTGTAAATGCTTGTTAGTACAGCTGGTACGAAATTTGTCTTTCCTGCTTGTTTATAGCCCTTTTCTAGACTGTGTATGAAATGGAGTCTGATTTTAGCGCTGATTCATGAATTTGTAGAGATCTTGTTTCCATAGGTTCCCGGGACTCAAGAAGGTTTCTTTTAGGCAGCTTTTGAGGGTGTTGTCCGGGGCTTTTGAAACCATGATGTAATATTTCAGGGTGTAGGTATCACATCTGAAAGATTGTCTTGAGAGGCCCGGCTCAAGTTGTAATCTAGCCCAGCATGTATATTTGGAGAGTCGAAAAATGTCATATTTTGGGCAATGCCTAGACTAGCCGCACACGCCTCAGGGAAGGCCTGGTGCCCATAGCTTAGGGCGGGAAGAATAGTGGCTTTTATCACCTTTGATATGGGATCAGCTGAGGAGCTGCTCAGGGTTTGATTGAGAAAGGTCAGGCTGAGTGTTAAAGCTCCGGTGCTCTTTTTCAGGGCAACTAGGTGGACCGATGGTCTTGAGGACTCTCTAAACCTTACCCCCAAGTAGTAATTCCTGGGTGTCAATTTAATCTTCACGGATCCAATGCTCCAGCTCAAAACATTTCTAAGTGTCAGTATGCAAGATATAGTTTAACCAAATGTCCAGGGGAGACTGGAGGTTGTAGAGACTGCTTTAGGCCATCGGGCATTCATGACTGCTGAAGACCACTGTTAGCTGTTTAAGGCACTACAACTGTTAAAGGCTGGTATTGATAGCACATTCTGTAGAAGACTCCTTGTAGAATACAGTGCACTATTGAGCATGCAAATGAGTAAGGAAAAGTTTACATCGCTTGAGGTCAGCAGAACATTTTGTCCCCATTTTTGACAGAAATTAGAACCCTCCACTCACTAATCAGAGTGTCCATCTGCTATGTTGAGACGGTGGTTTCTCACTTTGTAAAGTTAATGAAATGTGTTCTGTTGCCCAACAGAACACATTTCATCGATTTCTGAAGGATGAAATGATTATATACCTAAGAAGGATTCCAGTCTACAACCAGCAGTATAGATGCTGATCTTTGTATAAAAGTAACAGCTGATCTCAGATGGGCCATCGCATCTGTAGTAATAGCAGGCTCTCAAATCACAGTCTTGGGCTATTATGGGCCGAATCAAGATGACCCATCTACATTGGAGGTTATGTTCTCTCATCTCCTTTCCTTTCCAGAGCCAACTATCATAGCGGGCGATTTTAATGTTGCACTTGACCCTGTTTTGGATAAATCAACCAATAGCCGTTCCTTAGTCTTGTCTAAATCTAGGTCAGTGTTACATTCTGCAATGAAACTATATGGCTACATAGACATATGGGGAGAAAGGTCCGGGCGCCAGCAAGGAGTGTCTTTCCGGAACTATAAATATAAACACCAGTCAAGGATTTATTTTATTTTAATTAGTCTGAGGCTGGCTGAGCATGTTAGATCCATTGAATATTTACCAATACATCTTTCAGATCACTCTGCAGTAGTAATGGATCTAGCTCAAGGAACGGAGAGCTCGCTCTCTAGATGGTCCTTTGATCAATCATTTCTTTCTTCACCTGAGGACATGGCTTACCTCAATTTAGAGTCACACAATTTTCTTTTGATTAACAATGACTCAGCAACTACGAGGATCATCTGGGACTCGTTTAAAGCGTTTTTGAGATGACTCATAACAGGGAAAGTAGTATACAAAAGGAAGCAGTATAAGGAGCAAATTTCTTCCATTGAGGAAAGGTTAATCAATCTCCAAAGTCTCATCGATAACAGTATTGGGGTAGATGAGTCCATCATAGGAAGTCAAAGAAAGGAAATGGTAACCCTGAAAGCCAATCTAGGTTCAGTATTTAATCTTAGATTGCAGCAAAGATGGGAGGCAAGCAAGCAGGCCCATTTTGAGTATAGCGAAGGCGCAGGCAAACTGCTCGCTTGGAAGACCAAAACAGACCAGGTCCGGAACAACAAAGCCATCATTAATATGAGTAATGATTCCTTCACATCAGACGTTGAAATCAGGAAGGCCTTCAAAGAATTCTTCGAATCTATATATAAGGAGGACATTGGAACTCAGCCTGAGGAGGTCAATGATTGGCTAAGGCATATGGATCTTCCCTGCCTTACTTATGAACAGTCCCAATTCTTGGATAGTGCCATAACGGAAGGAGAAGTTAGGGCCGCCATAAGAAGAAGCAAGAAGGGAAAGGCTGCGGGGCCCGATGGGCTACCTGCTGAAATATACAGAATTCTAGAGGCTGAGATAGTCCCCTTTCTCACTAAGTAGTTCAATCAGATTCTTCTTGAAGGTCATACCCCCCCTTCATCATGGGACAATGCCTCGATTACGCTTATTTTGAAACCTGGGAAACCTAAAGATGCCTGTGACTCATACAGGCCAATATCAATTTTAAACGTGGACTATAAGATCTTCACCACAGTATTGGCCTCGAGGTTGGCCCTGGTAGCCCCGTCAGTCCTTCATGCAGATCAAAAAGGGTTCGTAAAGGGGCGACAGTTATACGAATTGACGTACGACATAATAGGGGCAATAGACATCGCGGTATCACAGAACTTGCCCTTGACCGCTCTCACACTGGACGCACTTAAAGGCCTTCGACAGGGTTAACTGGGTTTACCTGTCGGGGCCTTGGCCAAATTCGGCGTGGGGGAGGGATTCCGTCGAGCAGTCGGTCTGTTGTATGGTAGCCCTGTGGCGAGCCTTTTGATCAACGGGGAGCTGTCAGACCCTTTTTGTATAACCAGAGGGACACAGCAGGGCTGCCCGCTCTCCCCCCTACTGTTCGACTTCTATATTGAGCCTCTCGCGCAACAACTGAGGAGAAAGATTGCCATCAGTCCTTTTTGCCACAGAGGGTGGAAGAGGAAGGTAGCTCTATATGCCGATGACTTGCTTATCCTCACATCGGATGTAACTACAGCTCTCCCAGTAATATTTGAAATTGCGCGGGGGTTTGGTCGGGTATCAGGGTACCAGATCAATACATCCAAGACAGAGATGTTGGTTTGGAACAATGATGTGAGTGCATTGGAAGTACAGGCGGGTGAATCAAGCGCTATCTGGGCTTAAACATAATAAAAGATCTGAATAATCTAGCCATAGTAAACCTCACAGCAGTTGCTAAAGAATGTAGGAAGCTAATGCAGTCATGGTCCCACCTTCAATTATCCTTGATTGGGAGAGTTAATTTGATTAAAATGTCCATTTTGCCCAAAATCTCATTTCTTTTCAATACTATTCCCCTTTATTTTGACCAGACTTATATATCTAAATTACAGTCAGATATCACTTCTTTTATCTGGAACAAAAAATTACCAAGAGTAGCCTGGAAGACGCTTAGAAGGCGATGGGAGAAGGGGGGCTTAGCAGCCCCAGATTTAAAACTATACGCTTGGGCGTTTCAGCTATCACATACTCGAATGCTCTTAAAAAGACCTACTGACCATGGGGTAGGTTTAATGTTTTCAGCCATGTTGGATGGGGAAGGTCTCAGCCAATCGGGGAACCTATTTAAATTTGGCAACCCGAAATTCTTTAAAATGATCAAACTGAAGGTCCTATATGGATTGGCGAAAATGTGGTGTGAAGTAACAAACTCAATCAAACAGGGGTATTTTTGTGATAAAACTCCGCTCTGGGGGTTACCTGAAAGCCCAGCCTGGCTAAAAGACAGCCTAGCCATGCCTTTGAAAGAGGCAGGCCTTAAAATATGGGGGGATCTCTTCTATGAGGGGGAGTTGCTTTCGTGGAAGCACTTACAGAATAGAATAGGTCCAACCATTTCGAGGTTTAAATACCTACAAATGAGCAGTTGGACACAGGTTTATAAAATTCCACCTTCAAAAAGAAACAGGTTCCCTCTTGGAGGGGATAGTCAACTAATAACTAACTTAGTGAGTATTGATCCAACTAAAAGAGAGATCTCACAATGGTATAAACTCCTATTGGAGGGATCTGATGGGGAATTTAAGCTACCAGTACAACTGTGGGGTGTTTTAACATATGGACAAGATGTACAAGAACTTTGGTCCACCTCATTTGAGCTTTTAAAGAGTTTAGTAAAGCCTTCATGGCTTCGCAGGAACCATCTTTATACCCTCCATAGGGCGTATTACTCTCCCCAGAGATTATCTAAATTTGCCATAGGAAATTCAGTGGCATGTGCAAGGTGTGGGCTGCTTGCAGCTTCAGACATTCACATGTTTTTTGAATGCCTTCGGGTCGCTGCATTTTGGGAAGCTATTGGTAAGACTCTTACAGCATCATTGGGTTTTCCAGTTATCATTGATCTACCTTTAGTGATTGGATCACAGAGTGCAGCTAGAAGCCTAGTGTTTTATACGGTCCTCTTGGCAAGGAGGGAGATCTGCAGGAGGTGGAAGGACCCCTTTCCACCTTCCCACGGGGACTGGCTGACATCCAGTCTACAGACGGCACAAATAGACCTAGCCAGACCAGGGAATCAAAGCAAAAGAGCCTTTTGGCACATGCTTGTTTGGGCACAATAAAGATCCGGGTTTTTTTTTTCCCGGGTCCAATGATTACACTACTATGGTGCCATATATTAGAAGATATCCGGTCGTAGCCCAGCCCCGGCCAAGCTGTAGGCTTCCCCAATGGTAGCCAAGAATGAGACTAAGCTAGCGACAGCTGAGGGATGCGTGGCCTCCACACTCCATATGATCCCATCCAGTTACAATACTGAGACAGCTGTACTATGGCTTGTTCTAGATGGCTTTCTTATACCATGGTGGATATGAGGACAAAAAAAAAAAGTAACAGCTGATCTCTACTTTCCCACAGTCTCTCTATATTGGAACTCTATAATTAGAACTTCTGCCATTTGTCCTATAATTTAGCACTTATTTATATATTCAAAAGTGTGAACTTGTGAGAACCCGACCTGTAACCACATGCTATAATAACATTTATACAGCCAATTTCAAACTGCTGAACCAAAGTGCCAGCTTCAAACTTCCACAAATAAAAACAAAATGCAGATAATACCATTATTACCACCACTACTATTACCACCGCCCCCATTGTGACCAAGTATGAAATAAAATGAAATGTACATTTCTTAAGCGCAGTAATGCCCGGATGCATCTAGACGTTAACCAAAACTGGAAGAAAGAGCACATCTGTTTTTTAAATTAATTCTAGCATTAGAATTTGAAACATATATTGACTGTGTGGGTGCTGTAAATGCTTTATGCCGAGTTGATAAGATATCCTTTTTTGTCAATGAGCTTTCTTCTAAATCCCCATTGCTTTGAAAAACACCCCGTCTTATAAATAACGTAACTTTTTAATGGAGAGGCATTTGCCAAAAGCACCCACAATCAATAAATTGTAGCTTTCACCTGAGTTTGTATACAAGTATTTGCTTCTATAGCATTTAATGTTCCCACATCATGTAAAGCCATCTTAGAACATTGCAAAGAGTAGCGGTACAATGCTTTTGTGCACTCCATAGTACGTCTCACTTTTATTCTTGAGGTATCAGTTTCCTGTTATATAGCTTTACTTTGTTGCTGTTGGAACTCTGACTACATAATGTAGGCTTAAGTAACTTGCAATGGTTGATTGGCCTTTTATCTGCTGAGTTGCCATGTACCTGCCTAGTGTACGTAGAAAATGTTATATGGGGATACAAGTTCTTATTGGAGGGATTAGCTCTAGGACTTGATGAGGAAATACAACATCATCTGTAGAACCTAACTTCTGCTAATGTACTACTTGTTATTTGCCTTTTTGATTGTTTTTGTTCTCCTACTTTAATGGAATTAATGTATAACTTATTTTGTGTACCTGATTTAAATTTACCACTTTTACCACCCATCAGGGAGATTAGTTATGTATGTTAATTGGCTTTGAGATGCCAGTGCCTTTAGTGGTAAGCTTTGCATATTTACAATCATTGGCCGCTGCACAGTTGCAATACTTTCTTTTCTTTTTTGGGTCACTTGTTTTGTGGACCATTTTATTTTGTTCTTAGTGTGCCCTCTTACTCATGTTTTCTGTCATTACTACACTTTTGAAATCTCACTGAGATGGTTCTCAGCATCTGCAATCATATTCAAACTACATCTGCGGTTCTCTACCGCCAACCTCACACATCATAGCTCTGTCTTAATATCTTTCTAAATGAAGCATGGGGTGCTATTTATTGTAAAAAAATTAAGTTGAATTGAAATTTTTTCCGATATTCATCTATTGCCTTTGCCACTGTGCCCAATGTTTTAGTCATCACATAGAGAGCAGCTGTCCAGGAGCCCTCTGTAACATTTGTTTAAGGCTCTGGCAAATCTTTCGTTACACAGGTGTAGTCTTGTGTAATTCTTGCGAAATGCCTGAAATTACACCAGGTTCCGTACTTAGTCCACCAATCAGGGAAAACGCGAGCACCAGAGCAAAACGAACAGAACACGAGTGGCTGCTCTTCATGCTATGTGAAATTTAGCAGATTTTTTGGTGCAAGATGCTTACTTGCATGAAAGGTGGACGCTAGGACCTATTTCGCTCAAAACATAGTGCAAAAGGCTGGAATACACCTTTTACATATTCTTCCCAACACTTTGCATAATTACACAAGACGAAATGCCATGAATTTTGCAAACCCTTAATCTTTGTTTGTCACTCTAGACTGTGATAAATCTTTCCTCTTATCATTTGCTTCCATTCTTTCTAATGGAGTCAGTTAAGTAGGTGATAAACTACATTCCCCTTTTTTAGGTCTCGCCTAAGCAGCGCGCATGCGCTGTTTAGGAAAAAGACCTTTAGCAATGGATTCTTTTTTTCAATTAAAAAACGTGCACTCATTGCATTGCTTTGAATGCAATGCATGCACGTTTGGGGATTCCCTTGCGGGATCGAGCTTTAACATATGGTTCCTGCTCGCTCCCGTGAGGGAAACAGCCTCAGGCCCCCTCCTTTCTCCCCTCCCCCTGCTGCCTCCTCCTCTCCCATCTCGTTTTTTTAATTTATTTTGTTACTTTCAGTGAGAGGCGCGCGCTGGTTCTTTTTTGGATCCATTTCACAGGGAAGCATCTAAATAAAACAAGCATTTGCAATGCAATAGGTCTCGCATTAGGAAAATGTGAGCTATTGGCATTGTAAATGACAATTTTTTTAAATTGTGTTGGCTTTGAAAATATATAGATTAATAGCATTGCTATTCCCAAAGCCAATAGCTTCCACTTTCCTAATGTGAGTTTTATTGGCTATGGCAATGCATATTGGTAGCAAACAAGGACAGTGCTGTTGTGGTGCTGAGTGATGATGTGGTTGGGATGAGTGATGTGGTGGTGTATTAGAGTGATGTGGTGGTGTCCCAGAGTGATGTAGTGGTTTCCCTAAGTGATGTGGTGGTGTTCCTGAGGGATGTGGTGGTGTCCCTGAGTGATGTGGTAGTGTCCCTGAGTGATGTGGTTTTGTTCCTGAGTGATGTGATGGTGTTCCTGAGTGATGTGGTGGTGTCCCCAAGTGATGTGGTGGTGTCCCCGAGTGATGTGGTGGTGTTCCAGAGTGATGTGGTGGTGTTCCCAAGTGATGTGGTGGTGTCCCCGAGTGATGTAGTGGTGTCCCCGAGTGATGTGGTGGTGTCCCTGAGTGATGTGCTGGTGTCCCTGAGTGATGTGGTGGTGTCCCCGAGTGATGTGGTGGTGTCCCTGAGTGATGTGGTGGTGTCCCTGAGTGGTGCCCCTGAGTGATGTGGTGGTGTCCCTGAGTGATGTGGTGGTGTTCCTGAGTGATGTGGTGGTGTTCCTGAGTGATGTGGTGGTGTCCCTGAGTGATGTGGTGGTGTTCCTGAGTGATGTGGTGGTGCCCCTGAGTGATGTGGTGGTGTCCGTGAGTGATGTGGTGGTGTCCCTGAGTGATGTGGTGGTGTCTGTGAGTGATGTGATGGTGTCCCAAAGTGATGTGGTGGTGTCCCTGAGTGATGTGGTGGTGTCCCTGAGTGATGTGGTGGTGTCCCTGAGTCATGTGGTGGTGTTCCTGAGTCACTTGGTGGTGTCCCTGAGTCATGTGGTGGTGCCTGTGAGTGGTGCCCCTCAGTGATGTGGTGATGCTCCTGAGTGATGTGGTGGTGTCCCTGAGTGATGTGGTGGGTGTCCCCGAGTGATGTGCTGCAGCAGCACAGTGACTGAAGCTAATAACATACAGTGTTGAGTGCTACAAAGCGCGTTCAGTTTCAAAGCATAGAATGATGGAGCCGGGAAAAAGCAAGGGGAAACAGGAAAACACAGGGCGAGTGTATAATGAAAGAGGCAGTGAGTGCCAGGGTCAAGAAGGCACTGAATGGGAGAACACGAAAAACACCCAGGGCCAAGGAAGGGAGATGCAAGCACACAAGCAAAACAAGCACTCGGCATTGCTGTGGCTGGGACCGGGGGAGCGGGAGTGCATTCCTTTGAAGTCTGATGTGGGGGGCGGGGGAGCGGAAGCCTTTGAAGTCTGAATGGGGG
Source organism: Lissotriton vulgaris (assembly GCF_964263255.1). Taxonomy (NCBI): domain Eukaryota; kingdom Metazoa; phylum Chordata; class Amphibia; order Caudata; family Salamandridae; genus Lissotriton; species Lissotriton vulgaris. Next base: position 743,319,441 of record NC_141697.1, on the reverse strand, counting down.
GAGCGGCAGCCTTTGAAGTCTGATGCGAGGCACAGAGAAATGGTGGTGTGTAACGTGTCTGGTATGTGCACGCGCATAGATCACATGAACTGTGTCTAATCTGCCGTTTTGGTACACCGTTCTTTTCCCCTTACTATACTCTCGCCGGAGCAATGCGCAAGCACATTGGCTCAGGCGAGACCTAATAATGATACAGAACGAAGAGGAGGGATCAAGGCACTGGGCTTCCATTCCAAACACATAATTCCCTCCTGCTAAATTCATACTTGGTGTGGGGAAGGTAGGGGACGATGTAAGTAAGAGATTAGAAGGGAGTGGAAAGTAGGAAGCATTGGAGGGCACATACATTAGATGAGCTAAAGAATGAAGGTGCACCACTTACCATGGTCCACTTCACTTTTCTCCTAGATGGTACAATCTCCAGCCAGAGGAAACACACCCAACTCATGTACACAAGGTTCACAGACAGGAGGTCCAGATGAAGATTGTGCCGGGACCCGTGTAGGTGCCGTCCTTCCTACCGCTGCTCTTTGTTGAAGCCTGAAGACCACAAATGCCCTTTAGAGGGCCCTGTAGAGGACTGGCAACCACAGCAAAGTGACCTACAGATGCTCGCTCCACCAGTCTAGTAACAGCAGATAATTGTTTGTTGGTGATGTCTGCTGGTGGCCCCCGTTGCCTGAAGAGATTGAACAGCCAGGGAATTCGAACAGAAACAGAAACATGAAGTTTACACAAAAACAGCAGGAACCATCTCCCAAGCAATAGAATGATCTGCCACGGCAAAAACACACTCAACCGCTATGACTCCGGTCAGTGACAAAACATAGAATCCTGTTAGGCACCCACACACCCCTACTGCCATGAGCACTACAAAGCAGCACTATGCAATTACTGTCAATTAAGAGACGCAAACACGGAGGTCCAAGTTACATTTGAGTAACTCTCTGCAGTAAAAAATAACAGAGATAACTATTGGGCTGCTTAATATTTTGGATACTAGAATTAACTCATAACATTCCTTTAAATAGCACTTTCTGGAACAAATAATGCAAATGTATTATATTACAAAGATCAACACATGTATTATGCTGCATAAAATACTTTAAAAATACGTGTGTAACATCTCTGCCTTGTGCAAGAGTACTGCCCTTTTAAAGCTTAGTCCCAATATATAGATAGATAGATCTACAGATAGATAGAGAAAGAGAGGGAGAGGGAGAGAGGGAGAGAGAAAAAGAGAGAAAGAGCGATAAAGAGAGAGAGAGAGGGAGAGAGAAAGAAAGAGTGAGAGAGAGCGAGAAAAAGAGACAGAGAGAAGAAAAAAAAGAGAGAGAATTTTTCATACCCCTTTTGAAGGCAAAAGTGCTATACCTAGAAAGCACATAGCCGCCATACTTATTTCGGGGTATTTCGAGAGCTGCAAGTCAGAGAGACTTTCATTCCTCTCCAAGACAGGCATAAATAGTGTTTTGTAGATTTTCTGCAGATCCTTGCAAAGAGGCCACACACATAGTGCCTCGGATGTTTAGGAACACCCTTTTCAGGTGCTTATCACAGTTCTCAGAGTGACTGGCACGCTCATTACAGCACTTCCAGGTGATTAAAAGATAGATGTGCGGACGACGTACACAGAGGACTTCGTGCAAGACGTGCATTAGATGCTCACAACAGCACTTTCTCTAAACACTGCACGAACAAGGGCACATCTAACCAAAACACACTTTTGCTGCCATTTTTTGGGAGTGGGGAGAATTTACTGTGTATAATATAATCCGATTCACCTCGATGGTTGAGGATATGAATAACTCCAAAATGTGTTTTATCTTCGTACTGTCTGTCACAAGGCTGGCATGGTGAGGATGAGAAACAAGTAAAAAAAATCGCTGAGAGAGTTGAATAAACGGATAAAGTGTTGTGCTGCATGCATTCCAATACAAGATCAGTGGGAAATTGGAACTGAATGAGAGGGGTAAAACGTTCTCACTGTAGAGCTGGTCATCCAGAGGGCGTGGCGGCCAAACTGATGCCTTCAAAAATGCATAAAGAGTCTGCGAGATGGTTTCTGGGTTCAATAGTGCCTTTTCCGTGCAGGTGTTTGCAGGTGACGGGCACTGACATTTATTTTTCGCCATTAGACTAGGACTCAGAGAAAGAAAGATAGAACCAGAAAGGGAATAAAGATAGGAAACCCCTGACAAAAAGAAACAAGCTCTCGGCATTGCTGTGGCGGGGGAGTTGTGGTTCCGTAATTCTGAACCCGTTTTGTAAAGGTCATAGTATTGTTACGATTTAGTGATTCCATCATATTCGATTGATGGATTCACTATGTATTTAGAGATTTCGTTCTGAACCTTCGGGTTCCATTTTGTGTACGGCAGCCATTTTGAGGTTGCCCTCACATAGGCCGATGACGAACGGCCGAACGAGTCTTTGGGACACGTACACCTTTAGTTGACTTTTAGATGACCTGAGCGAACTGACTCTGTTGCCTGAAGCTAACCTTGCCGAGCCAGTTCCTTGTCCGGTAGCTGGTCAAGATAGAGATCAAAGAGCAGGATATTGCTGAGTTTATGGTACACGCACACACCCCTATATCTTGCTTCACATCTGTTTCTGTTCCTTCTTTTATGGCCTGTTTATGATTTGGGTTGTGGTCTTTTATTATGGGTTTGTCCGGCCTGTCCGAGCAAGAATGTTGGGCTTTCCCATTTAATTGATGGTGGGCTGGACAACTGAAAAATGAGTTTGTCGTTATGCGATACCTTTTGTAATGTCATCTATGATTGGATAGTTTGTAAATAATGGGTGTATGTAAGGAATGTGATTTTTAGCATAAAAGACGATGTCTCGCAATACGAAAATTGAGCAGTCTCTAGCGAACCTATTACATAGATTTCTGTTCCTGGTTGCAGCCAATAAATTTGATCTTTGACGTCACCTAGAAGTATCCCTTGTCTCTGTATTCTAAGACAAGTGAACCCGAAGACTTTGGGCGTGCCCCTGGCGCCGCTGGGTTCTAAAACCCGGTTCTTCAGTTGGCGCCCACGTGGGGCGACTTCAGTGGTACCGTCCAAGCCTGAAGATCGTGAGGAGCTTCGTGAGAAAATTCTGGAGGAAGGCCAACCGCTTCATCGACCCCTGTATGTCATCGTAGTCCGAAGGTTTTTTCTGCGAGGTTCCCCGCTTTCCGACGGCTACGAAGGACTGCTGCCCTGACTGTCGCCCTGTCTAGGAGCCTTTGACGATTTGTAGAGCGAGACGATAGACGGATCTTCTGGTGACATGATCGATACCTCAGTTAAGTATAAGTGGAGCGTCTTCTAGTCCTTAGTTTTTGGGTATCCTTCGGGATCTTTGATTTGGAACTTGCAAGTGCCAAAGCCGAGGGACTCGTATATTTGCGAGACTATCGAATTTGATAATCCCTTGAAGTTTGAAGCTAGACTAGTGAGCGAAGATGCCTGGTCTTAGCAGACTTGGAAAGATATTTTGTTGTGGTTGTAATAGGGATTCCCGATTGGAGGACTCGTGTCCGATACCTCCGGTTGGAACTCCGACTTATGAGCTCTATTCGAAACATGGCGTGGGCCCCATTACGTATAATGAAGTGTGGATCCGCTATTCTAGAAAAGATGGTGTCCTAAAGTGGCCCCAACATGGTAGTTATGACACGGAGATTGTAGATAATCTGGAAGTTAAAGTATTTAAGAAGAAAGTCCGGCCGGCGATGTTTGACTCTTTCCGCCTCTGGCGAAAGGAAGCCAAACAGAAGGACATTAAATTAGCGAAGAGAAATAAAAGAGAGAAGGGTATATTGATAATGCAGGCTGCTATACATTTTAAAGATAATGAAGAAGAACAAGCGAGTGAGCAGTTGCACAGGCAACGTAAAATGGCTATCGATAAATGTCATCCAGCTTTGTCACCTCTTCAACAGGGTGCAACAAAGGACCTTGAAAAGGATCCTTTGATGTCGCATTTGTTGAGTTTGCCACCCCCTTATGTGCAGAGTGTTACAGCACCTCCGCAACCCTTAGTTGCGCAACCTCCAGTTGTGCTTCCTGTTGTTGCTCAACCGCCAGCTCCTCTTCAGCTGGTTCCTGCTCCTCTGGCGCAGCCTTCTCAAGAGCCGTCGACTTTGCTACTAGTTCCGCCTCCAATTCCTACGACTTTTTCTTCTGTATTTCCTACTTCCTCTGATACTCCTTCTGATACTACTTCTACGTAAACTTTGTCTCAACCTGCTTTGCCTCCTGTCCTTATGACAACTTCTCCTTCTGTTCGACAGCGAATGACTGATACTGTTACAGGTCTTTTGTCTCCTTTCTTTGGGTCATTGAGTATGACCCCTGCTTCTGCGTGTAAACAGTTGCGTAGCCAAATGCCTGGTCCCGAAGAGCGGGCAGTGTTGGATCATATGGCTCGTAAGTGGGTTGCCAATTCTTCGAGATATGATTTAGAGTCGGTTATGGATGTCTTCCATCAAAGGGAAGCACCAAAACAGAGGTATGTTTTCAACATGATGTGTACTTTCCTCCGTGAGGAATGGGAAGATGGTGAGTTGGGACATACTCCGTCAGAGTTGTTTCGTGTACGGTCCGAGTTTGCGAAGGGAACAATAGTGGGTCTCGAAGTCGAAAAAGCAGTTGCGACATTGCTTTAGTTTAGGAGTGTAGGTCCTTCTCAGTTGTTGTTTGAGCCTGATTCTTCCGTTAGGAGACAAGCGCGACAATATCCAAAGAGAGAGGTTCCTCCGGTATGGGAAGATGCAGTTCAGGCCGATGTCAACCAGGGTATTCAAGCTGTACCGGCTCATTCTCAGCGTGTTTGGGTACATGTTCCGTGGAAGCGAGCTGAAGTTCTGGCTCTTAAGCAGACTTTACCTGACCCCCGTAAAAATCCTGGAGGGTACTATAAGGAGTTATCACAGACAGCAGACTCATGTATTATGACTCTAGCTGATATAGATATGTTGTTTGGGAATGTGGTCCCGCAACCATTGTGGGGTATGATTCGTCATGTAGATCACGCGTAAGAGTTAGGTGACACATGGACTAACATTGCTGCTGCAGATGGTCTTCAAGGTGGAGGGGCTAAACCTGAAGCTTTAGTTTCAGAACTCCCCGGTAGGATCATTACTTATATGAAGACTTTGATGCCTGCCGTATGAGTAAATTGGGATAAGTTGTCAGCATGTAAGCAGAAGAAAGACGACAATGTGTCTGATTTCTTCACTAGATTTGAAGAAACTTTTATCGACCATAGTGGTCAAGATATGAGTACGGAAGGAGGCCAACGTTTGTTTGTCGATAAGTTTGTGCATAATTTGCTTCCCGAGTTCTGTACTAAGTTGAAGGATTCAGAGAGTTCATGGGCTGTTTCTTCATCGGCGCAGATATTGGCTACTGTGCAATATTATGAGAATAGGGATAAGGATGAAAAAGAGAAAGCGGATAGAAAGACTAAAGATTTTAAAACGAAGGTTCTTTGGCAGCAAGCGTATCCGCCCCGTAATAATCAGCGTGAATATTAGCAACCTCAGCAGTTTCAGAGAAATTCGCAAAGGTTCGAGCCTTCTCAACAGCGTTTTCCTGTAGGCCCTAATCAGTGTGCGTATTGTAAAGAAGAGGGTCATTTCAACAATAGTTGTCCGGTTCTATTACAGCGTACGAATGGTGCTTCTGGTGTGAGAGGTCGAGCTGTTCAGCAAGCTCCTAGAGGTAGAGGACGTGGTGTGTTCCCCCAGAATGCGCGGTCCTTTCCTCCACAGAATTCGATGAACTGTTTTGATCAACAGAATGGTGCGTCTGGTAGGACGACTCAGTATTATGCTGACGACTACTATGTTGATGGTGAGAATATCAACGGTAATGATTGCTAGGACAGCCATAGACAAAGAGAGGGAGTTGTGTCAGTTCCAGTAGATCAAAGTGGACCTTATGTTGAAGTGATTACATCAGGTGTGTCAGAGCCTTTTCTGTTGGATACTGGTGCTGCGAAGAGTTCTATCATGCACTCTAAACTCCCTGACGCACCTTTGTCTGGCTTGATGAATGTTTCAGTAGGTTTTTCTGGCGCCCCAGTTTATAATCTGGTTTCTAGTCCTTTGTCTCTTTCTGTTGGACCTTATGAATTTGAAGCACCCCTCATTTTGACGACAGGTTGTGGTGAGAATTTGTGGGGATTAGATTTGTTGAAAAGATTGTATGCGACATTGCATTGTTCTCCTTCTGGAGTACAGCTTACATTGGGTAAGAGAGTGATCTCTCCGATGTATTTTTCTAAGGATCGACTTCCATTGGAATTGCGTTTTCTCCCTGATACTCTTTGGGCTACTGGTCCTAATGATGTGGGTCTTTTGGAGATTCCGCCATATGTTGTGACATTGAAAGCGAAAGTTAGATTGCCACGTATTCCTCAATATCGGATTTCTAGTGATGGTGAAAGAGCACTTTTAGCGATCATCTATGATCTAATTGAGAAGGGAGTGATTGAGGAACGAGAGGTAATGTGTGAAATAGTCCGGTTTTGCCTGTTCTGAAACGTACTGATTCTTCGCAACTGCCTGTGTATAGGTTTGTGATCGATCATCGCAAAGTGAACAAGATTGTAGTACCGCAATTTCCTGTTGTTCCAGATATTACTGCTTTGCTGAGGATGATTCAAGTTTCAGGTACCTGGTTTTCGGTGATAGATCTGAAGAATGCTTTCTTCAGCATCCCGATTGCCGAGGAGAGTAGAGATATTTTTGGCTTCTCTTTAGGAGGACGAAGTTTCCGGTTTAAGCGCGCTCCTCAGGGCTACTGTGAAAGTCCATCCATCTATAGTCAGGCTTTGAAAACACAGCTTGATACGATTTTTCTTACCTGATGGTGCTGCTCTTATTCAGTATGTCGACGATTTGCTAATTGCTGCTGATAATGAGGAGATTTGTAAAGAAGCTACTCTTTCTTTGTTGCGTCATTTGTCTGACTTTCATCAAAAAGTGTCTCTTTCGAAGTTGCAGTATTGTCGACAAGACGGGACTTATTTAGGAGGGAAGAAGATTGACCCCAGAAAGAATTCAAGCGATTGCGAAAATGAATGTGCCAACTACACAGAGAGAAGTGCGTGCTTTTTTGGGTATTACGTATTTTTAGAACAAGGGTACCCCATAAAGCGAACCTGGGGTGAGTATATACTTTTTAAAGAAACAATGGTTCAAAGGTGGCCTAATTAGGTCCTGAAAGAAGTGAAGCGAAATAATTAATTAACGCTAGGGAGCTAGAGAGGTAGGTTCTTATAGAATCTTTTATTAATTTACTTTCTTTTTTCTTTGTTCTTTACAATTATTATAGTACTTTTCAGGTGCTCAAGTGAGTGACAAGGTGCAGGACGTGACATAAGTGAACAAAGTGAAAAACGAAAATGTCACACAACAACAAGGCTTAAAACCACAAAGATATATACAATGAAGTGGGCATATTTCCTTGAGTAGGTCGACGACGTTTCGATCTATGTTAGTTTATATCATCATCTGGACTGAAGAGCCTCCTGAAACTAAATTTTTTTTATTGAAATTAAAATGAGGACCAACACATGTATTTTAAATTAAATACTAGTGCTCCCAGTTTCAAAACTGACTTTTTTCATGCATATTTTGAACAGTTTCATTAGTGCGCTTAGCAGTCTCACCATTTATGTGATGCACATATTTCTTAATCTAGCAACAAAAGTCGACATTTTTGTGCAAGCACTAATTTAATTTGCGTGCAGGTAATTTGGCTCATTACCTCAGGGTCGTGATATCCGACAGGGAATAATTTCGAAATTGGTTCACTGGTGTTATATTGTTTGCCAGGAAAAGGTGTTCTGAGGAAACAAAACCATGGACATTTCAATCTTTTGGAATCTGTATAATTATAGATTACCATTATGAATTGGCTTTTGTAATTCCAATTGCTGGCCAGATTTCACATGGGAATATACTCAGTTTTTTAGTTGACAAAAACTTGTTGTAGAATACTCACTATGGACCTGAGTAAGAATTAGTGATTAGTTTTCTCTTAGATGTTACATGTCCTGGCCTTATTTACGCTAGACAGGTACAGTTAATCATTTTCGCTAGATAGGTACAGTTAATTATCAATATTTGAAGTACCAACCTTGGGTCTCAGATTGACATTTAAGTTTCTATGGACAAGGCGCAGTTAAAAAGTGTTTTTCAAGCAACTTACTCGTTCTGTTAATTAATAGTAGTTTCTCAAAGGTCCGGATTGTACTTGATTTAAAAGCAGTTTCGAAAAGGTTCTATTTGTGCCTATGGGAAACAATTCAATAGTTTGTAGTAGGATTAATTATTTACACAAAAAGAGATTTGGGAGAGGGGGCGAAGGGGGTTGGCACTTACTGTGGGTGTTGATTAACCACACGGATTAAAGTTATCCAAGTAGCGCTCAGTTATAATCAATTAGGGTGAGGGTCCTACCGGAACCTGTGGGATGACATTTCAAATGATTTATAAGTGGCGCCGCAATTAGGGGCTCGGGTAGAATGAAAAGGCGGGAACCGGACTTACTCAGTTTTTGAAAAACACTTTTTAACTGCGCCTTGTCCATAGAAACTACATAAATTAAATGTCAATCTGAGACCCGAGGTTGGTACTTCAAATATTGATAATTAACTGTACCTATCTAGCGAAAATGATTAACTGTACCTGTCTAGCGTAAATAAGGCCAGGACATGTAACATCTAAGAAAAAACTAATCACTAATTCTTACTCAGGTCCATAGTGAGTATTCTACAACAAGTTTTTGTCAACTAAAAAACTGAGTATATTCCCATGTGAAATCTGACCAGCAATTGGAATTACAAAAGCCAATTCATAATGGTAATCTATAATTATACAGATTCCAAAAGATTGAAATGTCCATGGTTTTGTTTCCTCAGAACACCTTTTCCTGGCAAATTAATATAACACCAGTGAACCAATTTCGAAATTATTCCCTGTCGGATATCACGACCCTGAGGTAATGAGCCAAATTACCTGCACGCAAATTAAATTAGTGCTTGCACCAAAATGTCGACTTTTGTTGCTAGATTAAGAAATATGTGCATCACATAAATGGTGAGACTGCTAAGCGCACTCATGAAACTGTTCAAAATATGCATGAAAAAAGTCAGTTTTGAAACTGGGAGCACTAGTATTTAATTTAAAATACATGCGTAGGTCCTCATTTTAATTTCAATAAAAATAAATTTGTTTCAGGAGGCTCTTCAGTCCTGATGATGATCTAAACTAACATAGATCGAAACGTCGTCGACCTACTCAAGGAAATATGCCCACTTCATTGTATATATCTTTGTGGTTTTAAGCCTTGTTGTTGTGTGACATTTTCGTTTTTCACTTTGTTCACTTATGTCACGTCCTGCACCTTGTCACTCACTTGAGCACCTGAAAAGTACTATAATAATTGTAAAGAACAAAGAAAAAAGAAAGTAAATAAATAAAATATTCTATAAGAACCTACCTCTCTAGCTCCCTAGCGTTAATTAATTATTTCGCTTCACTTCTTTCAGGACCTAATTAGGCCACCTTTGAACCATTGTTTCTTTAAAAAGTTTTTGGGTATTACTTCATACTGTAGACAATGGATTCCAAATTTTTCATTGCTTGCAAAAACTTTGTTAGCACTTACTGTTCAGGATACTCCGAATCCTCTTCCTTGGTCTGACGAATGCCAGAAGAGTTTTTCTGAATTGCGTGATGCGTTGTGTTCGGCTCCTGTGTTGGGTACTCCCGACTACAGTAAGCCTTTCACACTCTATGTCCATGAGAGAGAGGGATGTGCATTGTCAGTTTTGACACAGCAGTTTGGCGATAAACAACGTCCGTGTGCATATTTCTCGTCGACTTTGGATCCCGTGGCTAGAGCATTGCCGAGTTGTTTGAGAGCTACAGCTGCAGCAGCTGTTTCTATCCGACAGTCTGCTGGTTTGGTGATGGATAACACGTTGATTGTGATGGTTCCACATGCAGTGGATACCTTGTTAAACAGGACCAAGACTCAGCACTTAACTATTGCTCGATTGTCAGGTTACGAGTTGACACTTTTGGCGAGTCATGTTCATATAAAGAGATGCAACACGTTGAATCCAGCTACGTTGTTACCGATTTCTGTAGAGACAGATGTTATTGAACAGCATGATTGCTTTCTTAGGACAGAGGAGGAAACGTAGGGTAGAATAGACCTTAAGGACACTCCTCTCGCGAAGTGTGATGGTACCTTATGGGTAGATGGTTCGTGTTTTAAGCTTCCGAATGGTGATACGACTGCGGCATATGCTGTTACGACTTTGCATACGATTGTTGAAGCAGCACGTATCCCACAAAATTCAGCCCAAGCAGCAGAGTTGATTGCATTGATAAGAGCGTGTGTGTATTCGAAAGGAAAGAGAGTGACTGTGTATACTGATAGTCAGTATGCGTTTGGTGTGGCTCATAGTTTTGGTCGCCTGTGGAAGAAACGTGGGTTCCTCACGTCTCATGCTACGAAAATCCAGCATGGTCAGTTGGTGAATGAACTTCTTGAGTCGCTCACGTTACCGATGGAAGTTGCGATAGTGAAATGCAGTGCACATAAGAAGGTTACCGATGACGTTGGTCGTGGTAATGCGTTTGCTGATGAAGTAGCGAAAGAGACGGCGAAAGATGTGATGAGTCGAATGTGTGTTGCGGGTCCGGCAAGATGGGTTCCGGATAGAGGAATGTGTGAAGATACAATAGAAAGTGTGACGTCAATTCAGGCTGAAGCTACAGAGAAAGAATTGAGTGTATGGAGAGAGAGTACGGGAAAATTGGATTCGACTGGTTGTTGGATTGAGTTGTCAGAGCATCAGCGATGGTTGTTACCTGATGCGTATGTGCTTGCAGTGGCTACAATGGCACATGGAATGGCTCACATTAGTGTGAAAGGGATTTGTAAGTTGTTGGCTCCATTATGGCAGCATGCTGGGATTCCTGAATGTGCAGAGAACTTGGTCAAGAATTGTATGGTTTGTCTGATGTATAATCCTGGTAAGGGAACTCCAACTCCAGCTGGTCATTTTGCGCCTCCAACATATCCATTCGAGGTTTTGCAATTAGATTTCATCCACATGGAGGGATGTAACAACTTGAAGTGCGTCCTTGTGGTTGTGTGTGCCTTTTCGAGATGGGTAGAAGCATATCCCCTGAAAGATAATACTGCCTTGTCCACAGCTAAAGCCCTGATTAAGGAATTTTTCCCTAGGTATGGTTTGCCAAGAAGGGTGTGGAGTGATAATGGGAGTGAATTTGTGGGTCCAGTCATGAAGAGAGTATGTGAAGGTTTGGGCATCAGACAGAAGTTCCACGGTGCGAATCACGCCCAATCAGCTGGCTTGGTTGAATGCTATAATGGCACCCTAAAACTGAAATTAGCCAAGATACAGGCGAGCTCTGGTCTCCAATGGCCCGACGCTTTGCCATTGGCACTTTTGTCAACTAGAACGACAATACATTCTCGAGTGGGCCTTAGTCCCTACGAGATTGTAGGCAAATGTATGGGGAGTGCCGAGGCCGCCAAAGTTTAGCGAGATTGAACATCCTGTACTGCTTGACTATCTGTATGAATTGACGGCTAAATTGCGTGTTTTACACCAACAGGTTCATGAAACATTGCCACAAGCATCTGAAGATCCAGGACACGCCATAGATCCTGGCTCGTGGGTTTTGATCCAGAATTTTCAGCGGACAAAGAACGATCCGCCCCGCTGGACCGGCCCATTCCAAGTTTTGTTGTCAACGCGGACTGCAGTAAGAGTGCACGGTAAATAGAACTGGATCCACGGTGTACATTTTAAGAGGGCCCCTTTGCCTCTGCCGTACGACCGGTGGGTCCAGGCGGGTATAGGTGATTCAGAGACTGAGACCGTGCCACGTTTTGTTCCATTCAGCGATGCACGTTTAATTGGGACAAGTTCTGAGCGTGAAAATGACGACATTTTGCAAGAAGCTTTGCCTCCATCAGTTCGACTGGACACTTCTGAACCTGAGCTATTGTTTCGTGAACAGACATTGCCTGGTAAAGGCCGCTATAATTTACGACCGAGAGTCGTTGGACAAATAAATTAAAATCTTTTCTAGCTATTTTTGAAACTACTCTCTCTCATCTGAGAAACTGTTTTGATCGATTTTAGTTTTTTGAACCGCCATCCGGGTTCAGCTGTAGGGTCGCGGTATAAAGACTCAGAGTGTACGGCTGGAAGACACAAGGTCGACAGTTCTGGTTTGTTCTAGGGCGTTCCCTGGGACATTCAGAGGTACACTTGAGCGAAGAGAACCAACTGCCGCGAACAGCACGGTTAGAGGAAGGAGTTTTTTTGAGATGGAGAGAGCTGTTGAAGAAATGAACTTTAAGACAAGATTATGCAAAATAATGAGTAGTAAATGTTTTCTGATAACGTGTCTTTTAATGCTACTTAGCATGACGATGTTTCTGATGGGATATGTAATTTTCTCTTTTCAAGTGACGTTTGCACCCACTACACAACCTATGCCTTTTCCTACTATTTCTTCGCATTCTTTTCCTCTTTTGCCTGAACATGAGTCCATTAGAACATTGGAATTTGCTAATAACTCTTTTGTTCAACTTTTGCACCAACATCAGCTAGTAGTGAACACTAATTGTTGGGTGTGTGGTCTTATGCCTCATACTACTGATAAAGGTATTCCTTACCTGGTCCTGCCATTCAGCTATAACGGTTCTGTGTGGGCATACAGTACGATGTTCATTTATGCTCGTGAAGTTTACCCCCTGCGTTCTGTGAAAGACAATCTGAAGAATAGTGCTCTAGTTAAGGGAATAGTAGACATGATTAGAGGAATTAACTCCTATGAGACTGTCCCGAGAGATGATACACTAGCGTATATTGGATGGAACGTGACTGGATATGGTGTTAGTCTGAGTGGAAACCAGCGAGCAAAAACATCTTCTCCGATTTGGATCGTACCCCATCGTGGTCATTTTTGTCTGCAAGGTAATGGTAAGAATCCGAGAGCTCAGTTAGGGAAGAGTATCTGTACTGAGACGTATGTTTTTGCGTCCCAGACTTCCCCATCGTTTTTAGCAGCTAAGGGTACCTATTTTTTTTGTCATGATAGAGCATACACATGGTTGCCCCCTGATTTTTCGGGAACATGTTATGTTTCGTTCCTGTTGCCCCCTACGTATACTGCTGCGGCAGATTACCATAGAACGAGAGTTGTTAGAGGTGTCTTCAGTAAGGAAGATACTGCTGGACAAGAATTAGGAGATTTCCTAGAGGGTTTTCTGCTGTTTTGGGGACATATGGTCAACAGCAGGAACATACGGCAATTGACGAGAGTGGTTGAGTCCACCATAGTTGAAACGGCTGGTGCCCTTAGTAATTTGAATGCCGAGCTCCAATCGGATCGCCTTATGACGCTGCAAAAAAGAGTTGCGATAGACATCATACTTGCAGATAGAGGAGGGGTATGTAAACTGATTCAATCAAGCTACTGCGTTTTCATTCCAGACAACGCACCGACAGTGTACCAGGCCATTTCCAATCTACATAAGATCTCCGATTCTATACATGTGGACGAAGGAGACTGGTCGTTAATGGGATGATTTTGGGGATTGTTATCCACTTGGGGATGGAAGATTCTAATGAACATTGGGATGGTTTAAGCTATCCTTTTCCTGTTCTGTCTTTGTGTACAGTGTGCTCCTGCTATGTGTGGCCTTTGTGCTACTTCGTGTGCAAGGAGACCTGTCCAGAGAGAGCTACTAAGTAATAGGTCCCGCTTCACAGTGGAGGGTCTGCTGAGGCTGTTTGTTTGACCAGAGGGGCTCTGAAGACGAGAGCGGACCGGGGATCAGCGCATTTATTTTTTCATCACTGAGGGCAGGAGGAGCACGCCAGCACAGGACTCCAACTCCCAGAAGCCGGTGCTGCAACACACCTGTGCCGAAGTCATGCCCCCCGGCCCACGGGACCTTCATTACCTCTCGCGGAACCCGCTGGCGCGGGTCCCGCTTTGCAGTGGAGGGTCTGCTGAGGCTGTTTGTTTGACCAGAGGGGCTCTGAAGACAAGAGCGGACCGGGGATCAGCGCATTTATTTTTTCATCACTGAGGGCAGGAGGAGCACGCCAGCACAGGACTCCAACTCCCAGGAGCCGGTGCTGCAACACACCTGTGCCGGAGTCACGCCCACCGGCCCACGGGACCTTCATTACCTCTCGTGGAACCCGCTGGCGCGGGTCCTGCTTCGCAGTGGAGGGTCTGCTGAGGCTGTTTGTTTGACCAGAGGGGCTCTGAAGACGAGAGCGGACCGGGGATCAGCGCATTTATTTTTTCATCACTGAGGGCAGGAGGAGCACGCCAGCACAGAACTCCAACTCCCAGGAGCTGAGGCTGCAACACACCTGTGCCAGAGTCGAGCCCACCGGCCCACGGGACCTTCATTACCTCACGCGGAACCCACTGGCGCGGGTCCCGCTTCGCAGTGGAGGGTCTGCTGAGGCTGTTTGTTTGACCAGAGGGGCTCTGAAGACGAGAGCGGACCGGGGATCAGCGCATTTATTTTTTCATCACTGAGGGCAGGAGGAGCACGCCAGCACAGGACTCCAACTCCCAGGAGCCGGTGCTGCAACACACCTGTGCCGGAGTCACGCCCACCGGCCCACGGGACCTTCATTACCTCTCGGGGAACCCGCTGGCGCGGGTCCTGCTTCGCAGTGGAGGGTCTGCTGAGGCTGTTTGTTTGACCAGAGGGGCTCTGAAGACGAGAGCGGACCGGGGATCAGCGCATTTATTTTTTCATCACTGAGGGCAGGAGGAGCAAGCCAGCACAGGACTCCAACTCCCAGGAGCCGGTGCTGCAACACACCTGTGCTGGAGTCACGCCCACTGGCCCTATTTCTGTGATTGGTGTATCCGCAGCGCGGAACGCGCGCGGACACGCGCCCGGGGGAAGCCCGGGATAAGGGCGGGCCCTCTAAGGCCCTCAGAGGCCGAGGAGGCCAGGACGGGCCTCCCCCCTTGGCTCGCAGTATTGAAGAGGTAGATAGTTTAATACACTTATATTTTCTATACCCACCCATTGAGCTTATCAACGGACCTGAACTTCCTTGTATAAATACTCAGACTGTGTTATTACGACGTATTCCCTGTATACATCTAAGTCATTACTAAATTACAATATGACTCAGAAAGGGGTCACCACTAATGCTACCTCACAGAGGGGATCGTGCAAAGGGACACTAGACTATCACTTTAATAGGACAACAGTGCTTACTCCTGATGAAACAGAAGAAAATGATTCCCGCCAGTCTATAGTTAGCACACCCACCAATTCCAGCATACAATCTCCTTCGCAAATAGCTGCCTCTGCACAATGCCTCGCACTGTGGGAGGAATTAAATGATCTGTGTAAATCCAGGTACGTTCCATTGGAACCGTTAAACGAACAAAACAATGTTCCATCCTGCACCTTACTTAGTGGCTGTACATTACCTATTAATGACTGCCCGCAGGAACCCCCCCTCTCACCTATAAAAGTTAACACTCAAAGCACAGTACTCCCACAGATCTCTTGTGTTAAAAGGAAGCACGATGGGGTTAAACAAAATGGGAACCACCCAAAGCTACAAAAACTGTGCCTAAGCCCCTCTTTGTCTTCATTGTCTTCTAATAACTCCCCTTTAACCACAGAAACAGCAGCAAAGTTTGACCAGACAGCACCTCCTTCCCAGCAGGCTTTACTGTCCCAGATTGAACTACTGGTCAAATCCCTCTTATCACCTTTGTTGGAAAAAATTAACACTCTAGGGGATAGGCTGACGGGAATAGAAGAAAGATTAAGGATAGCTTCCCACCCACTAAAATTATCAAAACGCCTAACCGCTCTCAGCCATCTGCTGCCTTTAAAGAGACTATGCCTCCTACATTAAGCTAAAGTGCTCAAATTCAGTTGCTAGCCTCTGATAGAATAGTCTCAAAAGCTCCAAGGGTCGCTTCCAAACCCGTATCAACGCAGCACAACCTTGCTAGAACAGAGATTACAAAGGTACCCCATATACACCTACCCCCGGAGGCTGCCCCATTTATGTCTGTCCTGGCGGGAGTATCAGTACTCCCATATGGTAAACCCGAAAGACAGCAAGACTTACTTAACCAGTTACATTTTGGCTAGCAAATAATAGACCCCTGCCACACGACCTTGATGGTCGAATTTTGAATGCTAGAAGGGTGGGCTGGTTAGGCTCCTCCCCAAAAGATATTCCCAGTGACCTAGTGTTAATAAAATTTAGGAACAGACACGTTGTCCCATACTTACAAACTTGGCAGCCCCAAGAAGGAGACGGTCCCATATCCACCTGGGACTTACATGACTTTTACCCTAGTGCGCAATACATCTTCCCTTCAAGACCAAATGCAAGGTACAACTATCTGATGGGTAGAGGCGCCTGTGTATGGAATGGTAGTAGCCCTCCCGCTTTCAATAGGCCAGAACCACTGTACAACAGTTACAAGCGTGGAAAGCGCTATTAATTTGCTTATATTATGGGACAATTTTTGTAACGATAGAACTACGAATGCTAATCTTTTGAAATATGTGTAACTAAGAAGGAAATTACCCACACAGGCTGGGTGTATGTTTTTTTTAACTTATAGATATGGTGCTAACGCATGTATGTTTTTATGATTGTTTTTAACTGTACGCTTTAATGATTTTTAAATCAAAATCGAATAAAGCAAATGAAATGAAGTAATAGGATGATGCGTCAGCAACATCTTGATGATCTGATGAATATAGACCTGGATTCAGATTGACGCGAGTTTAAGTTATTGCCTATGTAAGGGCAAAAGGAGGGTCTGAGGGTTCCGTAATTCTGAACCCGTTTCGTAAAGGTCATAGTATCGTTACGATTTTGGTAGTAGCGAACCGCAAATGGCGATTGCGGTAAGTACGAGTGCTTTCGTCATATTCGATTGATGGATTCACTATGTATTTAGAGATTTCGTTCTGAACCTTCGGATTCCATTTTGTGTACGGCAGCCATTTTGTGGTTCCCCTCACATAGGCCGATGACTATGGCCGAACGAGTCTTTGGGACACGTACACCTTTAGTTGACTTTTAGATGACCTGAGCGAACTGACTCTGTTGCCTGAAGCTAACCTTGCCGAGCCAGTTCCTTGTCCGGTAGCTGGTCAAGATAGAGATCAAAGAGAAGGACATTGCTGAGTTTATGGTACACGCACACACCCCTATATCTTGCTTCACATCTGTTTCTGTTCCTTCTTTTATGGCCTTTTTATGATTTGGGGTGTGGTCTTTTATTATGGGTTTGTCCGGCCTGTCTGAGCAAGAATGTTGGGCTTTCTCGTTTAATTGATGGTGGGATGGACAACTGAAAAGTGGGTTTGTCGTCATGCGATACCTTTTGTAATCTCATCTATGATTGGATAGTTTGTAAATAATGGGTGCATATCAGGAATGTGATTTTCAGCATAAAAGACGATGTCTCGCAATACGAAAATTGAGCAGTCTCTAGCAAACCTACCCGTGTCGTACTTCGTAGATTTCTGTTCCTGGTTGCAGCCAATAAATTTGATCTTTGACGTCACAGAGAAGTATCCTGTGTCTCTGTATTCTAAGACAGGTGAACCCGATGACTTTGGGCGTGGCCCTGGCGCCGCTGGGTTCTAAAACCCAGTTCTTCAGAGTGGAAGCGCATTCCTTTGAAGTCTGATGCCGGGGCCGGATGGGAGCGCATTCCTTTGAAGTCTGATGCAAGGCACAGACAAATGGTGGTTTGTGACATGGCTGATTTGTGCACACGCATAGATCACATGAACTGTGGCTAATCCGCCATTTTTGCAGACTTTTCGAACCGCTTACTAGAATTCTCTACAAATAAGCATTGCTAAAGCAATGCTTTAGGTCGAGACCTAAAAAGGAAAGAGATGTTGTGAACTGTTTCTTCAAGTCACGGTTTTCAGTAACTAAGGAGCGGGGCGCGCGCTGGTTGTTCCTTTTTGGTTGCTAGGATGAAGCACAGTAGGGCACCCATCGGCATGAATCAGTCCACCGTGTTTCTTTAATTGCATTTGTATATCTATGCTCGAGTAGGCCATTTGTTCGCGGCCGCGTGGCTGTGCTTGTTTAATTGGTGAGGAGCTAACAGGTTTTGAAACAGAGTTTGTGTAAAACCAATAAAATGTTAACCAAAATGCTAGCATCCAACACGAGATGTATTGTCTTTGCTAACACCTGTTTCTGACACTAGTTTCAGTTATCAACTGTGTAATTCAAGTTTACTCCAGGGGGTAGTATTACAAATCCACTGTTTTTATAGTAGCATTATTTCCATTGCTGCCCTCCCCATTCTGTCTGCTCAGTCTGAGCACTTCAGTTACAATGTTTTAAATCTCAGTTTAAGTCAATTTGGGAGATGGAAAAAGAATGCTGCCAATGGCTTTTAGGAAGCATATTCATGGCGCATGGCATCGGTGCCAAGCTGCGCTGCAACTTCAATTTCATGATAATGCAGTGGGCTGTCATACTAACAGGATATCATCGTACTTGAGATGGTCTTGAAAACTTTGAATGTTTTTTGACAAATGGCAAACCTTTATGATCCTTTGGTCCCATTGAACATTTTTGCTGTAGTAATGCATAATGTTTGTTGTAGGCAGCGTCAGCGGCGCCCGGCTCAGGTAAGCGCAGTGGGGCAGGGCTCAGCGGTGGGGAAGCCAACAGACGACGGGATAGGTATTCTTAATTTATTTAATTATACCTTTTCCATCGGGTGTCGGTTTCCGTCTCACCGTGCTTACTTGAGCCGGGCTGCTGCTGGATGTAGTTTTCTGCAGACCCTTTGATTTACAGCATGTGGTAAATGTAGAGAGGAACAGTTTTAACTGACTCCAGGCTGAAGGATGCCGTTCCTACGTAGCTCTCTTTCGTTACAATCTGTTTAGTTTGGTTCATTTGAAATTGCTGGTGAGGAGCCTCTTGGTGCTAAGAGACAGCATGATAATCATGGACCTGAATTAACTTTTAGGATTAGTCTGCAAAACGATTCGTCAAAACAACCCTCTTTTAAGACTGCAGGTTTTTTTAACATGAGATTGGAGTATTCTGAGAGCGACGTGTTCAGAAAAGCAGATCACGTTGTAAAGGCAAAATATGCACTGCGTCTAGTGGCGAGGGAAAGATGTAAATCTACTTGGCTCCTTCTTGACAGCCAGCTTAATTTCTTGACCTTCAGCATCGGTAGGATGCTGCTGCACTAAGACAGGATTGTACTTGTTGATGCGATTAGACACCAGATTTAAATAATTCTTCTCATCAGCAATCGTAGGCCATTACAAATTCCCCAATCATTCCTCTGAGGCCTATACTGGTGTTTCCATCTAAAGGTTCATGGTGAGTATATGGTATGAAGGATAAAACGGATACAGTCTTCTCATTTTCATGTTGCTACCCAAGCCCAGCAGTTTTACACAACTATGCCATTACAAGGCCCATCCATTTATTGTAAGGTCCTGAATACCTTGCAGAATGTGCATGCATTCATGGTTCTGACTTTATAGAACTGTATTCCTGGAATAGGAACACTAGATTAACTTACTTTTGAGTGTTCTCCATACTGTGCTACCTTGTATTTCTCAGCACGCTAATAAGAGAATACTTTCTTTGTCCTCGCCCAAACTACCTCTCTACCTCTCTCTCTCTACCTCTCTCTCTCTACCTCTCTCTGACTACCTCTCTCTACCTACCTCTCTATACCTACCTCTCTCTACCTACCTCTCTCTCCCTCTCTACCTCTCTCTACACACCTCTCTCTCTCTCTCTCTGCACACCTCTCTCTCTTTCTCTCTATACACACATATCTCTCCCTCTACACCCCCCCTCTCTCTCTCTCTCTACACACCTCTATACCTCTATCTCTCTCTCTACACACCTCTCTCTCTCTACACACCACTCTCTCTCTCTCTCTACACACCTCTCTCTCTACACCTCTCTCTCTTTCTCTCTCCACCTCTCTCTCTCTCTCTACACACTCCTCTCTCTCTTGCTCCTTCTCTACACACCTCTCTCTCTCTCTACACACTCCTCTCTCTCTTGCTCCTTCTCTACACACCTCTCTCTCTCTCTCTCTCTCTCTCTACACAACTCTCTCTCTCCCTCTACACACCTCTCTCTCTCTCTCTCACTCTACACACCTCTCTCTCTCCCTCTCTCTCTCTCTCTCTCACTCTACACCTCTCTCTCTCTCTCTCTCTCTCTCACTCTACACCTCTCTCTCTCTCTCTACACACACCTCTCTCTCTCTCTCTCTCCCTCTCTCTCTCTCTAAACACACCCCTCTCTCTCTCTCTCTACACACCTTTCTCTTTCTCTACACACACCTCTCTCTCTCTACCTCTAAGTGGCAGCCGGAGCCTGATAGCACTGCTTGTCCTTTAATTAAACAAAACAAGCATTGACATAGCCAATAGGTCTCACCTTTGGGGCCTTATAAGTGTTAACCATGCAACAGTTAATGTTGTTGCACCAAGATTATTGTGCTGCATATGTAAATATGTATAAGGTCCCATAAGCAAGACCTATTGGTTATGCCAATGCTTGTTGATAATTGTGTCTCATTTCCTATCAGTAAATTGAGCACGGCAGGATAACTTTTACACTTCACACTGACTTTTGTTGTGTTTCATCATGATGTACAGCGTAGGAACCTGCAAACAACTGCAGTGAATGAAACCTAACTCTCCACGCCAGTGCAAAATGTTATAAAAGTTGACCTCAGACAGTCTTTGCGTGAATAAAAACATTATGTAATGTAGTTGCTTCTCCGAATTGCATGCTCTTCAAGGTAACAATTTTGTTAAATAAAATCTATTTTCATTGTGAAGGCAGTGGTCACAAAAAACATGCCAGGGGTCGCTAGCTGCTCTCTAAGAGTCCCAAGTGCGACCCTTGGTGACCCTTAAATGACATAAAGGAATAAATGCATTTTCAGGTGATAGTTGAGTCCAGGGACTCTGATTTTGGTTTATCAGTGTCTGTGTTGGTTTGGAAGAGAGCTGGGTGAATTCCAACTATCTCCTATTCAGTAATGCTTCTGTATTCATGGAAGAGGTGGGATGTGGATTGGTTGTCAAGGACTAAAACACACAAAATTCCTCCTTGTACATTTATGCTTTATAGAGGAAGCTAGTGAATGTAGTCAATTAAATAGGATGTAGACCTCTTCCTGAGATTAGATCATACTTCCTAGGATACCCTTCTAGCAGGGTCATGCTTTCAGGCTTCTAAGTTCTATCGTGCATTCTCTTCATAGGAATTCATGCTGCAAAAGTTGTAAGGCACCGTTTTTATTGATAGAGAGCAGAGCGGTGTAATCGGGACCTGCTAATTACTGACTGATTCCTGCAATTTAGTTATTCCCTACCTTCTGGTGTCATTATGAGCCTAATAACGAAAAGACTCGGAAAGCTTCTGAATGCAGTCTCATCGCGGGTTTCAGTTTCAACCGCTGCATTACAATGCAGGTGGTCAAAAGTGAAACCGGCCGGTCATTCCATGCAAACACGAGGGACTGTTTTACATCTAAAAAGTACTATTAATAATCACATGTTCATTTTTCATGATGTGCTTGTATTCTCTACATGCATCCACTATTACCACCATCATTACCGTCATCATAAACGTTATCACTACCAAAATACACCACCACCATTAAAAACAGAATCAATTACTACTGCTACCAACATTACCACCACAATCACTACCTCACCACTACCACCACCATTATCAACATTACCATCAAAATCAACACCAACACCTCTTCCATTACCAGCACCAACAATAACACAACCACCAATGCCAGCACAAGCTTTACAAGTACCACCACTATCTACATTACCACTAATGTCACCACTCTTACCCCATTACCCTTACTCCACCCCATGTAACACCACCATCATTATCTTAACCACCACCATCAAAACCACAATTACCACCACTATTTCCATTATTACCACCACTACTATTATCACTTTCCCCATTATGACCAAGTATGAAATGAAATGCATATTTAGAAAGCGCACTAATGCCCAGAGGCGTCTAGGCGGTAACCAAAACTGGAAGAAGAGAAGCCTAAATCGGGAAGGATTATACATATGTCGACCTATTGGTTGAATAGAAATGTTTTCAGACCTTTCTTAAATGGGAGTAGTTGGTCATTTTCTTGAGATTAAGGGGAAGAGTGTTCCAAGGTTTGGAGGCACAGGCAATAAACCCCACCTGGACTTCCTAACTCTAGGACCAATTAGATTACAGGCATCTGCTGAACATAGGGGTCCAGCGGGAGTGTACCAACAGAAACTTTGCTTTAAGTATTGAGTGCCAGCTTTGAGTAAAGCTGTGAAAACTATACAGGGTCTTAAAGGCTTTCCATTTCTTAACGGGAAGACAGTGTAGTTTTATCAAGGCTTGTGAGGCTGATTGATACTTAGGGATGCCAAACAGTAAATCGGGCTGCAGCATTCTTCACTACTAGCTTTTACGGAACATTGAGAAATAGAGCATTGCAATAGTCCAGTTTAGACAGTAGGAGGGCAGACATCACAGTTTTCTGCAGCTCCTGAGAGATGAACGGAAAGATCTTCCTTAGTAATTTTAAGGTATAGAAAGAGGAACATGTGATGACATTAATCTGATTTTCGAATAATAGATTACTGTCAAACATGAATCCTAAATGTTGGGCTTTTGAGACTGGAGTGGGATGATTGGCTTACTCTTGTGGCCACCATATAGGCGACCAAAATGAGGTATTGTTACCAAACACCAAAGTCTCTGTTTTACTCGCATTGAGCCTAAAACAATTCTCATTCCTTCACTTGCTGACTTGTCACATGCAATCATGAAGTCTAACAGCAGTGTATGTGGGTTTAATAGCCACTGACACCACTATCTGGATGTCGTCGGAATAGCACACCACTGAGAAATCAAATGGTCCAATGAGATGGGCCAACAGGGAAGCATAAAGATTGAAAAAGATTGGATTTAAATATGGACCTTGAGACACGCCACAGGGTAGAGAAAAAGAATCAGAGATGAATTTGTCCAGGGCCACATGCTGCTCTCATCCAGACAAGAAAGATTTTAACAAAGCAAGGGCCTCACTTCAAATTCTTAAAAAGTGTAGTGGATCTGTAACACTAAGGTGTGAGTATGTTATTAGCAGGGCCACTGAAATTATGTGGTTTTATGGCCATTTAAATATAGATTTGCTACATTTTCCATCAAATTCATCTTCTGCTGCATAATCTGAAGATTTCACTGAAAAGAAATTAGGTTCTAGCCCAAATGGAGCAAAAGTAACTAAAACTGCATAGACACATTTTGCCAGGGAGTGAAAGATCCTTCGCAAAGGTTGACTGCTCACCTCTTTCTTGCGTATTGATGTATTTGGGTGTCAAACTGGTACTAATGAAGTGCACCCTTTGCCAGGATAGTGCTAACATGAAAAATAATAAGGTAATACTATCACAAAATGTGCTACATTATGCTGCATAGTTTGCATTTTCTTCCCGTATAATTTAGACATCCCTGACGCATAATGTGGTCCTTCCTGTCATATATTTCCAGTGTTCCTGGCTAATAGTAATAATACAAGGACTAGAATTTAAGTTATAGCTGCAATGAAAGCCAGACCTATTAGATTTGCAAATGATTGTGTTTTATGTGGTCCTTCTTCCTGTTCTGAACTTCACAAGAGTCAGACTGGCAATCCGGCCTCTTGACATTTCCATGGTGGATGCAGGCTAGGAGACTGCTTTCAGAGCTATATGGCAAAACACACAATATGATGGACGGAATGTTGCACAATGGCAAAACATTCACCCCCAGTCACAGATCTGGGGTTAATCCATTGTTATTTTGCTCACCAAGCCACCCCAGTTCAGACATGGGCATATGCAATCAGTCTTTACCCTGTGCCTCATGGGAACAGTCCAGCCCGTACTGCCAAGCCATGTCTTCCCTGGACCGGAATTCAGAGATATATGGGCCTGCAGCATGGCGCTCTGACAGCACGCCTATTTGTAGTCTCAGCCCAATTGTTCACCTGCTTCAAAGTATAGCTCTTTTGTAGATAATATATTGGTATGCCCTGGAAAAACAAGGGGGCCCAGATGTACATAGACTTCTGTTGTGATTTCTTAGTAGCACATTTTTGCAATTCACTGTTAGGAAATCGCAAACAGCTATGTACAATACTGTGTTTTACACTGTTTGCAATTCCCAATGGGTCGCATCAGCCCTAGCATTTTGTGTAGCCTTGGTAAGGGCAACCTATCTCTTGCCACAAGGGCCAAAAATACCCATGTTAATCTAAAGCAGTGGTTCCCAAGCTTTTAATTTTAGAACCGCAATCCACTATAAAACGTTCGCAACCCAAATAACTTTAATGGACATGAGGAGGGGGGATTTTTAAATGTAACTTAAGTATCGTGTGGAAGTACACTGCCATTTACAAACAGCACATTTTCCATTGAAATGGCCACTAACGTTACACAGACATAGAGTTTACAGAAACAAATATATGGCACTCAAATCAAATTTTGTGGGAATTGCATTTCTATTAACATTTATCATTTGTGCATCACCAGGTAAAGTGTCTTGAGTTGTTTTAATGCTATTAAAATATTTGCTTCCAGAATTTAAAGGTTACAAAAAACAGTGCTACAATTTTGCTTTTCAAACTGCTAAATGCATACAGTTTATATACAGATATTTACACTTTGTTGTGTGTTGCAAAAAAATAACATTCTACATCCTTTCCTTTCACACTGCCTGTACTCCAGCAAAATTGTAACATGTATCATTTTGAAAACTCTTTTCACTTAGCAGTCAGAGAAAGAAAAGTAACGACGAATCCCATGTTCAAAGAATAAGCAGCAATTTGTCAGGAGACATAGCCTGTCTTTTGACGTCTGAATTTGACGCACCAGCAATGTGACAAGATAAACTTAGAAGTTGAAAGCACCTTTACTTATTTCTCGAAGTTTCCAGACCCACCAAAAAAACGTTCGCGTGGTGACTTACAGTTTGGGAAACGAGAAGATAGAGTGAATATCCCTGCCTGCATAACATTCTAAGAAGTACTGTGGCATACCTGAACTAGATCTCTGCCAAGCGTGCACAATTTGGGACCTAATATTGGAACAGATAGTGTTAATGTACTTGTAACCAGCTCTAAAAAAATGTGGCCGTTTGTCCTAATAAACCCGGTGTTACTTTTGGACTCGGATTTTAAATTGACATTAGTTCTGTGTCAGATACGCACTGTCTCTCCTGTGGCACACGCATTTACTTGCTAAGCATCCAGTAATATTATTCCAGTGACAACATTTCTCTATGGCTCATAAATCTCCTTTGGAGGAAAATTGGCCCTGATTAAACCTAAAAATATGGGGTTATTTAATTAGTTCTCCTTCTGAAAACAGAATGTCACCTGTCTGACTTTTTGGCCAATATATTTTAAAACTGTACAGTAAAGAGTACCTTTCGAGTAAATTTAAACAAAAATTCAAGGGAAGCACTTCCTCCCCTTCAAACCTCAATGCTAGATTGTATGATTCAATACAGGGATGGAAAGGTTTGCCAATGCTGAGTTTGGTTCCCAGTCAGCACTGAACACTCAACCTGTGTCACTATGTGACTTCCCGTATTTTTCTTTGGAACACATTCATCAACCTGGTCTCTCTGCAGTTCCACAGTAATTAAATAGTCAGCATCGGCCTGGTGACTTTTCACTGTTTGTGAATTTTTAGTAAAATGCTCTTTGGACTTCATGCTTTTGCCAAATTAGTTAATCATGTTTTTTGTGACCTGTTCTTTAGCAAACCTGCAACAATGTTTTGCATTTTAAGAAGAGCTTCATTTCACATTCCTAGCAAATGTTGGCCTCATTAAAGAGCTGACTTCCGGAGACGGCTTTTGGCATGGGAGAGGGGGGTCTAGGTCCCTGGCATCAATCTTCAGAAGGGCAAAAGAACTGCTTGCAGAAATGTGCTACAAACAGCACACCTTGGCTCCAGTGATTCTGTTTAAAGTGCTTCTAATAGTTTTTAACATGCTGCAGTCACTATTTACTAGTCTCCTATCATGACTTTCTTCTACCTTTCATCCCTGTTGCCATGCATCAACAGCCGGTCAAATTTGAGCCAGTCTCCTGGAGCTGGGTTGTGGGTGTTTCAGGTGAGGTACGGAAGGAGCAGAAATGTGTGTTTTCTGAGACAAGTTCCTGCTTTGATGTAATCTGCCATGGACTGACCTGAGCACAGGGGTTGCTGCCTCATGTTATTCCCAGCACTAGCGAGGGTGGCACATTTCCTTCGTCCTGGGCACTATTGAAGCAAGGGCTAGCTCCGCTGGCTTCCAGTTATTTTGTTTAACAAACTACATTTTCCTCCCTTTTTTCTGGGACCTTGCCAGCAACACTTTGCTTTGTGGCCTCCCTTTCGGGTTACAGACATTGGGTCTGGTTAATATCTTGGCGAATAAATACACAAGAAGAGTAGACCAGGTCTATGGTGGTGTGCTGCCTTGAATGGTGTACGAAGGTCATAAGTGCATGTGTGAAAAGGTATATGTTGAGTCACGCTGGGCCAGAAAAATTCCCATCAGACCACCCTCGTGGCGGCATATCATCATATGGGGATAGGTGGTCGTTCCTGCACCGTACATGTCATTTATTGATGGTGCGGCAATAGGAGCGGCACATTGAGCCACAGCCATGCTCCAAGAAAAGGGAATTGTAAGGTAAGTGCAGTGCTCTGGGAAAAGAGCTTACTAAAATTGACTACCTAATCTAAGGGGAGTGCCTATAAAGAATAGCGTAGGTGTCAAGATTAAAAACACGCCTAGTAGTAGATGAGTGGGACTACATTATGGCGCTGTGCAGAGTGGTCTACTAGTTTCAGCTTAACGGAGTGTTTACTCCAGCTTTCATCAGGACCTTACAGGTGATAAGCTACTGCAACAAGGTGTGTTAGGTGTACACATACAAAAGAACATGTAAAATACGTGTATTGTGCTGAAGGAAGTCATGTATCTCCCCAAAGCTTGTAACCTCAAATGTCCACAGGAGACAGAAAGGAAATCTTCTTCCCAGCTTTGTGTGGGTGAAAGCCCCACCTCGCCCGGCAACCGCTCGGGAGAATGAGGCCCCGCTCTATCCTTCGGTGCCCGTTGCTGTGTGGCGAGCGGAAGGGGAGGCCAATATCTTGGCGATCCTACCATCGTTCTTCCACAGCGGTGGTCCCTAGTACTCCGCCCAATTCAATGGTCTTTTGCCCACCGTATTTAGATGAATACAGGCTGGCTCGCCATCCGACAGAGTGTTTCCCGCTCCAGTCACGACAGACCGCAACCACAGTGTTGGATACCAGTGCTGGCGAATACTACTCCATCACGGCTGTCGGTTCCCGCTGAGCCAATTTAGATTTGACAGTTGTGCTTGCAGTCTACTAACGGTGGTTCCCAGACCAAGCAAATCCGTCGCGATACATGCTCAACAATGCACTATCACTGTGGGCATTAGATGGATGCTAGCAGAACATACCTGATGTCCATTGGCCATATGAAAACATCTACATACCACACTATAAAACACACTACATTTCAGACCATGACCCTTTGCCATTCCAGCTCCACCATTACTTTTGCTATGAGAGGCTTTGCCAGTCAAGTGAGGTTTTTTGTTTATCATTATCCCTGTCTCCTGTCCCTTCAACCCCTTTCATTTAGTACCTTGTGGTCAATTATTTAATTATATATTATTTTTTGCGCAATGCTAGGTCCCAGAAATTCATGTTTTATTGATGGAGAATTGTCAGTCATGGTGGATGAAATCCTAAGAGTAGAGCCACTATTGTTTGGAGCCCAAGTCCAAAATACACCACTATCCAGAAAAAGGAAATGTGGGCCAGAATAGTTGACAGAGTTAATGCTGTAGCAAACAACCTGCTCACACAAGAGGAAATTATGACAAGGCGGAACTCCCTGTGGGGGATGGTGCATTCGCTGGCCTCCAAGAGTCACATGGTGACCAACACTGCTATTGCTGGTTCTCCCAGGCCCCCAATACCATTCACGCTCTGGGAGGAGAAGGGCTTGCAGATCCTTCATACTGAAGGCTTGACAGGAATACCTGGTGGAGTGGAGTCTGGTAAGTTACACTTTGCAAAGTCACAATAAACCTCAATGCCCTGTTTGGTCTCAACTCCTCTGTTGCCAATGTGTCCTGCAAATATTTTCCTAACAAACAAACCTCAATGTTTCAGTATCAAACAATTTAGATAATTTGTGTGACTGTATTGTGTTGCATCTAAGATTACAGGTATAAATCTCCATTACATGTCACATGATGATATGGTGCCTATATGTGTTACAACACCAAATTATCTATTACCCATATGTTTGTCAAAGTGTAAGTGTCTGGCTCGTAGCCACTGCATAATTTACAAGGTATGTTCCAATAACAGTTTTTCAAGTGTTGGGAAGTTGTCTTTGAAATAACTTCAACTACCAGATTCTCTAATTCTGTTTCTCTAAGACTATTGCTACATCATGTTTCTGATTCTCTCTTTCCTAAAAGATTTCAGCATGTGGTAAAGTGTGATGTAGTGATAAATCCCTATTCAATGCTCTCTTCTGAAAATGGTTCTTGTTGTTTTCTGAGTATTGTCCTGTTCTACTCAACCAATGTGTGTTGATGTCATGAGTTTCACTAATCAAATTGTCTTGACACATAATTGCCAGGCATGCAAATCATTATGCTGTAGGGCTGGGCGTAGTTGGCGAAGTAGCACTACGCGAAGCTACGCAAAGTGCACTTCACACTACGCGAGCTATGCATAGCACTACACAAACTGCGTAGTACCCTGTTCCCACTGTGCAAGATGCCGTTTTCAATGATTGCACAGTGCAGACAAGCATCCGGCTCTGTGCAATCATTGAAAACGGCATCTTGCACAGTTTAAGCTGTAGTTTCCTGCTGCTTGAGTAGATTTTTACTCGAGCGGCAGCTTTCTTAACGTGGACTGGTAGTTTCTCATCGCAAACGGTCACGAGCATACGCGACCACTCGCAATGAGAAACCTGACCTCTCCATTTTGAGAATCTCGCCGGGAGGTTTATTTTTCATGCTTGCGATCGGCTACTTGATGTTGCTGATCACGAACGAGGAAAAAGTCTCGCCAGGATGTCATTTTGCTTGCTCGTGGTCGCCAACTTGAAGTTAAGGACCGGGAGCAAGCAAAAAATGACCGCTTCACTAAGCTACGCTAATCTATGCGTGTTTTCACTGTGCTACGTGAGTTCGCTTAGTGCGAAGTAGCGCAAACTTCGCAAACTACGCGATCGTACTGTAGTGCTTTGCCCAGGGTTACTATGCTGAATATAAGTAGTACTTGCAAAAATTTACACTGAACTGTTCATGTGATGACTAGTGCCAAACATCCATCCAAATAGTGGAAATGTCTGTTTGGCAGTCAGCTAGGCCTTGGAAGTATCAATTACACATATCACCTCTCAACTGTGTTAGGATGAACGGTTTGGAGGTGTCAGATATATCCCCTAATCACTTCATGAACTTCTTAGAAAATCCTATTACCTACTGATTTGAAGTTGTGCTGTTTGCAATTGATAATCGTTAAGGTAATATGTGCCATACCACTGGTAGTTATCATCACAATAATCTCCACCGATTTTGTCTTCTAGGTATCTACATTTTTTGTCTCTAAATATTTAAATGTTCTATACACACTTTTACTAATAAGAATGTTCCCAATAGGTCATAGTGGCCAAGCATGTAGAAAGGTTCCTGCCACTGAAGTAACCTCCACTCCAGGCCCAGGATCAAGCCTTTAGTGAGGACAGCCCTCCTGGTGATATGGAGGAGCTGGAGGAGCCTGGTACATCTGGGTAGATGGTTCCAGTGACACTCCCTGCGCTTACACCAACACCTCCCACACCAGCTCAGCTGTGACACTGTAGCAACCTGAAGACTCCACTTTCTGTATTCTTTCCACTGTGACGCTGATCGTGTTCTCCCAGTCCTCGGTGATGTAGATACCACACCACCGGCTCCAGCTTACCAAAGACCCAGTGGAATGGGGCACACTGGGCCATGGGCACAGGGTAGTCGGCTTAGGGGTTGTGGGCGGGTGTTTGTGTGCCAGCATACTGGGTCCACTGACACTCAGCCCACCATTGACCAAGTATTGAGAGCTTACCATCAGTTCCAAGACATGATGGTCCAGGAACTCACCAAGCTTCGGGAGATGAAGCAACTGCAGAGGAAGCACAGCCACCAGATGGAGGCCCATAACTCAAATATTGGCTTCCTGATTGGGGTGCTGCAGGACATTTACACCCACATGTGCGGGGCTTTCCCAGCACCATCTACCCCTCTCTGTGGTCCTACAGCATCCTGAGCTAGCTAAATCAGTTTAAGCCACAGTAAGGGAGGTCCTGCAGCCATCTAGCCCCTGCAGCTGTGTATCCCTCCCCCAACACAATGAGGACATCCACGCAGGTCACCAGGAGGTGAGGATGGCAAGATCTCTGTCACCTTCAGCAAGAAACCTCAATGCTAATTTCCTCCAGTGTGTGCCTACCATCACTCTTTGGACTATTTCTGGACATATTGCCTTTCTGATACCAGTAGTATTTTGGATATTGGACTTCAAAATATGTTGGCTCTCTAACTCTGGTTACTTTGACCACAACTAACACCTTCACTTTTTGCTTTGGTTATGTTCACCCTCCTTAATTTCATCACATTTAGTGCATTAAATTTACAAGTCAAAAAGAGTGTTGTTGTATATTTCAACTCAATAAATGTATTTGTTTTATTCCATCATAACTTGACAATGAATAATCACCAAAATATTGTGTCAACATAGATGATTTGCATGTAGGTATTGTTTATTTCACGTTCGCAAACATGACTCCCAAAATATGTAATACCATTCAATCACAAACTACTATTTTTATCCCATTTGATCAATACTTGTCTGGCAACATTTACACTAACATAACAATCAATACATTACACTAATATGTCATTGTCAGTGTAATTTTGTACTTTTCCAGTTCAGGACATTGCCAACATGGAAAAAGGGGATATGTCCCAAACAATACAGCAAATTATCATTGATTCATGTCATTAGCTTTAGCCAGTTCTTCTGGTTCACAGAAGGAATCTGTTATGATTAATATAATGACAAAAGGTAGCGTAAAGTTGCGTTAGTTTATTTTATGCTTATACAAGTAAGCTACCGCCATTGTCTCACCAGGACACACTCTAACTGACAAGTGTGGAGCGTACCCTGCACGAGCGCAGTGTGTGCAATCCACTATAAACATTCCACATGCAGACTAAGAGCCATCATGAGGACAAACATAACATCATGTCACCTTTATTTTTAAAGACAAATATTCAGGAGGAAAGTAACTGAATATTAAATGAATAATTACAAAATGAATAATGACAATCTAAACGACCTATTACAGCATGTTTATATATACATACACAAATTATTAACCAAAAATTACAACAAAGATGGGAAGTCATGATGCATAAATCATGAGGACGACTGGAAAAACCAGCTAAGGTAACTGCAATTGGCTTTTAGGTGTTAATTATTACAGAACATGTATACTAAGAGACATACACATGTGGGAATAAGCTCTCCCTCAGCTTCCAGGGTACATATTTCTCTAGTTGATCTGCAAGGCACTCTAGCTGTAGCCCTTAGTTCAGGAGACAATTTTTCCACTGGAGCACTCTTAGGCTCCATATTAGATGCCTGTGTAGTAACCTCATACAACCTCTTTGTTGTGCCATTTAGTACCTTTACTATTTTACAAACATTCCACCAGTAGCCACCTTCCAACCTTACAGTATTACCACACACTTTTCATTTTTTACAGGATCACAATAACAGGCAAACCCTGTCTTTAAAAAAGATGTCTTCACTCAAACTAAATCTTCAATATTGAATTCTAGATAACTTGTAGATTTTTTCCATCTAATCTCACTTTCAGTTTTTCTCACTTCTTTTTCTACTCTGGTAGCTATGCTCGAACTTCCTTTGAACAGAATTGGCCAACCATGCTGTAATGAATCAGACATATGCTGACGTTCTTTTAGTAGCTCAAATGGAGCGACCTTAGGGAATGTGGCGGGGTGCGATAGAACCACACAATAGACTTAACCACATTTCCATTCTATTGTTTCCTAGCCCATTTTATACAGTCCATTACTACCCGATACATTCTTTCCACTCGCCCATTGGTTTGTGTATGGTAGAGAGAACTCCTAAGGTGTTTCACTCAGGATTCATGCAAGAAATGTTCCAAAGCTTGATAAACTGTACGTCATTGTCAGAAATTACATATTCTGTAACGCCTTCTCTCTTATATATATCCTTAAGAAAAATCACAGCATTCTCTGCCATAGGCAGAGAAAAATAACGCACCTTAGGCCACTTGCTATGGT
The DNA here is from genome assembly GCF_964263255.1 of Lissotriton vulgaris. Taxonomy (NCBI): domain Eukaryota; kingdom Metazoa; phylum Chordata; class Amphibia; order Caudata; family Salamandridae; genus Lissotriton; species Lissotriton vulgaris. The sequence goes on along the minus strand of NC_141697.1, from coordinate 743,286,824 downwards.
AATCCATACCAAGATGTTATAGGACAGGAGGAACACACTTGTCACAACACTTCACTACATCATCTTCTATGAAAAGTTTTCAGTCACTTTCTAGAAAGGATGAATTTCAGAACACACACTCCTCTCTCTGGGCCACCCATTCACAATGTATTATTCGACCATACCCAACACTGTGTCCCCCTCACCAGCTTTCTTTCAATCTACTTTTGCACAAGCTTTGAAATTGACCTGTGCTAAGAAACAGTCATCCCTGTCATCTTCTGGATGAACTACATCCGGATAATTAATAGGCAATCTAGATAGTATTTCTGCTGTGACTTTCTCTCTACGGGGAATGTGCCTGACTTCAAAGTTGTATTGTTACAACTTTGTGGTGAAACAAGCACTATGTGGAGTAGTATATTTGATCCTGTCACCTTTCAAAATAAATACTAGTGGCTTGTGATCCATTTGGATAATAAATCTACTGCCCCACCAAGAACTCCTGAATTTCTCACTAACCCAGTAACATACTAGTAGTTCTTTTTCTATACCTAAGTAGTTCAACTCATGGTTATCTCCCTGTGCTCTGGGTCAACACTGCCATCAAGCCATACTTGATTGTATCCAAAGTACTAGAGCATGGTATGCTTGGGTCATAAGAAGGCAAAGGCCTTGGCTATATCATTTCTGTTGTGACCCTTTCAAATGCCTCACTGCAGTCTGCATCCCAGAAAAACAGAAAACTGGTTTTCAACATGTGGATAAGCGTTTTTATCTTTGTGGTGTACTCTGGTATATACCTAGCATAAAATTTGCACAGGCCAAAAAAAGAATGTAACTCTTCCTTATTCTTTGGGCTGGGACAATCAACCACTGCTTTGATCAGAATTGGTCTAGGAGAGATGCCTTTACCTGAGATGCTATGCCCCAGAAATTCTATGTCCCTTTTCCAAAACTCACGATTTTCCTTCTTTACCACCACACCTTTCTGTTGAAAAATTTGAAAGAGCGCCCTCAGAATTCTGTCATAATCTGCTAAATGTTTTGCAAAAGATTACGGTTCAGGGAAGAAATGGCTTGGCAGCACGGGTTGGACTGTTCTCATGAGGCACAGGGTTAAGACTGATTTGCATATGGTTATGTCTGAACTGGGGTGGCTTGGTGAGCAACAAATTGATGGATTAAACCCAAATCTGTGACTGGGGGTGAATGTTCTGCCATTGTGCAACATTCCTTCCATCATCTTGTGTGTTTTGCTGTTCACCCTATGTGGGAAGGGTATGCCCAGATGTGGGTTCCGTGCTCACTAAGCCACTGGAGTCAAGCTATCCTGGCTGAAGACGGCTGATAGCCAGAAACCGGTCCTAGGAAGCTTGATTACAGTCCAGGTAAGGCATGGCTTGGCAGTTTGGGCTGGACTGTTCCCATGAGGCACAGGGTCAGACTGATTTGCATATGGCCATGTCTGAACTGGGGTGGCAGAGTGGGCTAAAGAACAGTGATGGATTAAACCCAGATCTGTTGACTGGGTGTGAGTGTTTGTTTGGTTCAGATGCTCCGTCCATCACCATCCCCTTTTGTACCGCTTTGTTCGCCATAAGTTGGCAGGGTATGCTCAGACGTGAGTCCCTTGCTCACTTTGCCACTGGATTCAAGCAAGCATGGCTGAAGATGGGTGGAATGCCAGAAACCGGTCCTAGGAAGCATGTTTCCGGTCCAGGGAAGGCATGGCTTGGCAGTTCGGGCTGGACTGTTCCCATGAGGCACAGGGTCAGACTGATTTGCATATGGCCATGTCTGAACTGGGGTGGCAGAGTGGGCTAAAAAACGGTGATGGATTAAACCCAGATCAGTTGACAGGGTGTGAGTGTTTGATTGGTTCAGATGCTCCGTCCATCACCACCCCCTTTTGTACCGCTTTGTTCATCATAAGTTGGCAGGGTATGCTCAGGCGTGAGTCCCTTGATCACTTTGCCACTGAATTCAAGCAAGCCTGGCTGAAGACGGCTGGAATGCCAGAAACCAGTCCTAGGAAGTTGTTTCCGGTCCAGGGAAGGCATGGCTTGGCAGTTCGGGCTAGACTGTTCCCATGAGGCACAGGGTCAGACTGATTTGCATATGGCCATGTCTGAAATGGGGTAGCAGAGTGGGCTAAAGAACAGTGGTGGATTACACCCAGATTTGTTGACTGGGTGTGAGTGTTTGATTGGTTCAGATGCTCCGTCCATCACCACCCCCTTTTGTGCCACTTTGTTCACCATAAGTTGGTAGGGTATGCTCAGATGTGAGTCCCTTGCTCACTTTGCCACTGGATTCAAGGAAGCCTGGCTGAAGACGGCTGGAATGCCAGAAACTGGTCCTAGGAAGCTTGTTTCCGGTCCAGGGAAGGCAAGGCTTGGCAGTTCGGGCTGGACTGTTCCCATGAGGCACAGGGTCAGACTGATTTGCATATGGCCATGTCTGAACTGGGGTGGCAGAGTGGGCTAAAGAACAGTGATGGATTGAACCCAGATCTGTTGAATGGGTGTGAGTTTTTCATTGGTTCAGAAGCTCCGTCCATCACCCCCCCTTTTGTACCGCTTTGTTCGTCATAAGTTGGCAGGGTATGCTCAGACGTGAGTCCCTTGCTCACTTTGCCACTGGATTCAAGCAAGCCTGGCTGAAGACAGCTGGAATGCCAGAAACCGGTCCTAGGATGCTTGATTCTGGTCCAGGGAAGGCATGGCTTGGCAGTTTGGGCTGGACTGTTCTCATGAGGCACAGGGTCAGACTGGTTTGCATATGGCCATGTTTGAACTGGGGTGGCAGAGTGGACTAAAGAACAGTGATGGATTAAACCCGGGTCTGTTGACTGGGTGTGAGTGTTTGATTGGTTCAGATGCTCCGTCCATCACCACCCCCTTTTGTACCGCTTTGTTCGCCATAAGTTGGCAGGGTATGCTTAGACGTGAGTCTCTTGCTCACTTTGCTACTGGATTCAAGCAAGACTGGCTGAAGATGGCTGGAATGCCAGAAACCGGTCCTAGGAAGCTTGTTTCTGGTCCAGGGAAGGCATGGCTTGGCAGTTCGGGCTGGACTGTTCCCATGAGGCACAGGGTTAGACTGATTTGCATATGGCCATTTCTGAACTGGGGTGGCAGAGTGGGTTAAAGAACGGTGATGGATTAAACCCAGATCAGTTGACTGGGTGTGAGTGTTTGATTGGTTCAGATGCTCCGTCCATCACCACCCCCTTTTGTACCGCTTTGTTCATCATAAGTTGGCAGGGTATGCTCAGGCGTGAGTCCCTTGATCACTTTGCCACTGGATTCAAGCAAGAGCTGGCTGAAGATGGCTGGAATGCCAGAAACTGGTCCTAGGAAGCTTGTTTCCGGACCAGGGAAGGCAAGGCTTGGCAGTTCGGGCTGGACTGTTCCCATGAGGCACAGGGTCAGACTGATTTGCATATGGCCATGTCTGAACTGGGGTGGCAGAGTGGGCTAAAGAACAGTGATGGATTGAACCCAGATCTGTTGAATGGGTGTGAGCTTTTCATTGGTTCAGAAGCTCAGTCCATCACCCCCCCTTTTGTACCGCTTTGTTCGTCATAAGTTGGCAGGGTATGCTCAGACGTGAGTCCCTTGCTCACTTTGCCACTGGATTCAAGCAAGCCTGGCTGAAGACAGCTGGAATGCCAGAAACCGGTCCTAGGATGCTTGATTCCGGTCCAGGGAAGGGATGGCTTGGCAGTTTGGGCTGGACTGTTCTTATGAGGCACAGGGTCAGACTGGTTTGCATATGGCCATGTCTGAACTGGGGTGGCAGAGTGGACTAAAGAACAGTGATGGATTAAACCCAGATCTGTTGACTGGGTGTGAGTGTTTGATTGGTTCAGATGCTCCGTCCATCACCACCCCCTTTTGTACTGCTTTGTTCGCCATAAGTTGGCAGGGTATGCTTAGACGTGAGTCTCTTGCTCACTTTGCTACTGGATTCAAGCAAGACTGGCTGAAGATGGCTGGAATGCCAGAAACCGGTCCTAGGAAGCTTGTTTCTGGTCCAGGGAAGGCATGGCTTGGCAGTTCGGGCTGGACTGTTCCCATGAGGCACAGGGTTAGACTGATTTGCATATGGCCATTTCTGAACTGGGGTGGCAGAGTGGGTTAAAGAACGGTGATGGATTAAACCCAGATCAGTTGACTGGGTGTGAGTGTTTGATTGGTTCAGATGCTCCGTCCATCACCACCCCCTTTTGTACCGCTTTGCTCATCATAAGTTGGCAGAGTATGCTCAGGCGTGAGTCCCTTGATCACTTTGCCACTGGATTCAAGCAAGAGCTGGCTGAAGATGGCTGGAATGCCAGTAACCAGTCCTAGGAAGTTGTTTCCGGTCCAGGGAAGGCATGGCTTGGCAGTTCGGGCTAGACTGTTCCCAAGAGGCACAGGGTCAGACTGATTTGCATATGGCCATGTCTGAACTGGGGAGGCAGAGTGGGCTAAAGAACGGTGATGGATTAAACTCAGATCTGTTGACTGGGTGTGAGTGTTTGATTGGTTCAGATGCTCCATCCATCACCACCCCCTTTTGTACCGCTTTGTGCGGCATAAGTTGGCAGGGTATGCTTAGACGTGAGTCTCTTGCTTACTTTGCTACTGGATTCAAGCAAGCCTGGCTGAAGATGGCTGGAATCCCAGAAACCGGTCCTAGGAAGCTTGTTTCTGGTCCAGGGAAGGCATGGCTTGGCAGTTCGGGCTGGACTGTTCCCATGAGGTACTGGGTTAGACTGATTTGCATATGGCCATTTCTGAACTGGGGTGGCAGAGTGGGCTAAAGAACGGTGATGGATTAAACCCAGATCAGTTGACTGGGTTTTAGTGTTTGATTGGTTCAGATGCTCCGTCCATCACCACCCCCTTTTGTACCGCTTTGTTCATCATAAGTTGCCAGGGTATGCTCAGGCGTGAGTCCCTTGATCACTTTGCCACTGGATTCAAGCAAGAGCTGGCTGAAGATGGCTGGAATGCCAGAAACCAGTCCTAGGAAGGTGTTTCCGGTCCAGAGAAGGCATGGCTTGGCAGTTCGGGCTAGACTGTTCCCAAGAGGCACAGGGTCAGACTGATTTGCATATGGCCATGTCTGAACTGGGGAGGCAGAGTGGGCTAAAGAACGGTGATGGATTAAACCCAAATCTGTTGACTGGGTGTGAGTGTTTGATTGGTTCAGATGCTCCATCCATCACCACCCCCTTTTGTACCGCTTTGTGCGGCATAAGTTGGCAGGGTATGCTCAGACGTGAGTCCCTTGCTCACTTTGCCACTGGATTTAAGCAAGCCTGGCTGAAGACGGCCGGAATGCCAAAAACCGGTCCTAGGAAGCTTGTTTCCTGTCCAGGGAAGGCATGGCTTGGCAGTTCGGGCTGGACTGTTCCCATGAGGCACAGGGTCAGGCTGATTTGCATATGGCCATGTCTGAACTGGGGTGGCAGAGTTGGCTAAAGAACAGTGATGGATTAAACCCAGATCTGTTGACTGGGTGTGAGTGTTTGATTGGTTCAGATGCTCCTCCATCACCACCCCGTTTTGTACCACTTTGTTCACCATAAGTTGGCAGGGTATGCTCAGGCGTGAGTCCCTTGCTCACTTTGCCACTGGATTCAAGGAAGCCTGGCTGAAGACGGCTGGAATGCCAGAAACTGGTCCTAGGAAGCTTGTTTCCGGTCCAGGGAAGGCATGGCTTGGCAGTTCGGGCTGGACTGTTCCCATGAGGCACAGGGTCAGACTGATTTGCATATGGCCATGTCTGAACTGGGGTGGCAGAGTGGCTAAAGAACAGTGATGGATTGAACCCAGATCTGTTGACTGGGTGTGAGTGTTTCATTGGTTCAGATGCTCCGTCCATCACCCCCCCTTTTGTACCGCTTTGTTCGCCATAAGTTGGCAGGGTATGCTCAGACGTGAGTCCCTTGCTCACTTTGCCACTGGATTCAAGCAAGCCTGGCTGAAGACAGCTGGAATGCCAGAAACCGGTCCTAGGATGCTTGATTCCGGTCAGGGAAGGCATGGCTTGGCAGTTTGGGCTGGACTGTTCCCATGAGGCACAGGGTAAGACTGATTTGCATATGGCCATGTCTGAACTGGGGTGGCAGAGTGGACTAAAGAACAGTGATGGATTAAACCCAGATCTGTTGACTGGGTGTGCGTTTTTGATTGGTTCAGATGCTCCGTCCATCACCTCCCCCTTTTGTACCGCTTTGTTCGCCATAAGTTGGCAGGGTATGCTTAGACGTGAGTCCCTTGCTCACTTTGCAACTGGATTCAAGCAAGCCTGGCTGATATGGCTGGAATGCCAGAAACCGGTCCTAGGAAGCTTGTTTCTGGTCCAGGGAAGGCATGGCTTGGCAGTTCGGGCTGGACTGTTCCCATGAGGCACAGGGTTAGACTGATTTGCATATGGCCATTTCTTAACTGGGGTGGCAGAGTGGGCTAAAGAATGGTGATGGATTAAACCCAGATCAGTTGACTGGTTGTGAGTGTTTGATTGGTTCAGATGCTCCGTCCATCACCACCCCCTTTTGTACCGCTTTGTTCATCATAAGTTGGCAGGGTATGCTCAGACGTGAGTCCCTTGCTCACTTTGCCACTGGATTCAAGTAAGCCTGGCTGAAGACGGCTGGAATGCCAGAAACCGGTCCATCGAAGCTTGTTTCCGGTCCAGGGAACGCATTGCTTCGCAGTTCGAGCTGGACTGTTCCCATGAGGCACAGGGTCAGACTGATTTGCATATGGCCATGTCTGAACTGGGGTGGCAGAATGGGCTAAAGAACGGTGATGAATTACACCCAGATCTGGTGACTGGGTATGAGTGTTTGACTGGTTCAGATGCTTCGTTCATCACCACCCCCTTTTGTACTGCTTTGTTCATCATAAGTTGGCAGGATATGCTCAGGCGTGAGTCCCTTGCTCACTTTGCCACTGGATTCAAGCAAGCCTGGCTGAAGAGGGCTAAAATGCCAGAAACCGGTCCTAAGAAGCTTGTTTCCGGTCCAGGTAACGCATGGCTTGGCAGTTCGGGCTGGACTGTTCCCATGAGGCACAGGGTCAGACTGATTTGCATATGGCCATGTCTGAACGTGGGTGGCAGAGTGGGCTAAGGTACGGTGATGGATTAAACCCAGATCTGTTGACTGGGTGTGAGTGTTTGATTGGTTGAGATGCTCCGTCCATCACCGCCCACTTTTGTACCGCTTTGTTCACCATAAGTTGGCAGGGTATGCTTAGATGTGAGTCCCTTTCTCAAATTGCCACTGGATTCAAGCAAGCCTGGCTGAAGACGGCTGGAATGCCAGAAACTGGTCCTAGGAAGCTTTTTTTGGTCCAGGGAAGGCATGGCTTGTCATTTCAGGCTGGACTGTTCCCAAGAGGCACAGGGTCAGCCTGATTTGCATATGGCCATGTCTGAACTGGGGTGCCAGTGTGGGCTTAAGAACGATGATGGATTAATCCCAGATCTGTTGACTGGGTGTGAGTGTTTGTTTGGTTAAGATGCTCCGTCCATCACCTCCCGCTTTTGTACCGCTTTGTTCCCCATAAGTTGGCTGGGTATGCTCAGACATGAGTCCCTTGCTCGTTTTTCCACTGTATTTAAGCAAGCCTGGCTGAAGACGGCTGGAATGCCAGAAACCAGTCCTAGGAAGCTCGTTTCGGGTCCAGGGAAGGCATAGCTTGGCAGTTCGGCTGGACTGTTCCCATGAGGCACAGGGTCAGACTGATTTGCGTATGGCCATGTCTGAACTGGGGTGGCAGAGTGGGCTGAAGAACGGTGATGGATTAAACCCAGATCTGTTGACTGAGTGTGAGTGTTTGATTGAATCAGATGCTCCGTCCATCACCACCCCCTTTTGTACCGGTTTGTGCGGCATAAGTTGGCAGGGTATGCTCAGATGTGAGTCTCTTGCTCACTTTGCCACTGGATTCAAGCAAGCCTGGCTGAAGACGGCTGGAATGCCAGACACTGGTCCTAGGAAGCTTGTTTCCGGTCCAGGGAAGGCATGGCTTGGCAGTTCGGGCTGGACTGTTCCTATGAGGCACAGGGTAAGACTGATTTGCATATGGCCATGTCTGAATCCGTGTGGCAGAGTGGGCTAAACAACGGTGATGGATTAAACCCAGATCTGTTGATTGGGTGTGAGTGTTTGATTGGTTGAGATTCTCCGTCCATCACCACTCACTTTTGTACCGCTTTGTTCACCTTAAGTTGGCAGGGTATGCTCAGACGTGAGTTCCTTTCTCACTTTGCCACTGGATTCAAGCAAGCCTGGCTGAAGACGGCTGGAATGCCAGAAACCGGTCCTAGGAAGCTTTTTTCCGGTCCGGGGAAGGCATGGCTTGGCAGTTCAGGCTGGACTGTTCCCAAGAGGCACAGGGTCAGACTGATTTTCATATAGCCATGTCTGAACTGGGGTGCCCGTGTGGGCTAAAGAACGGTGATGGAATAAACCCAGATCTGTTGACTTGGTGGTGAGTGTGAAGAACCGGGTTTTTAAACCCAGCGGTGCCAGGGACACGCCCAAAGTCTTCGAATTTCCCTGTCTTGGTATACAGAGACACAGAATACTGCTGGGTGGCGTCAGAAACCAAATTTATTAGCTGCAGCTAGTAACAGTAATCTCAGCAAAACAACACTGTGTACAACTCAAGAAACTGTTCAATTTTTGTAAGGCAAGACATTCCTTTTTATCCCAAAATTCACAATACGAGTACACACCCATTGCGCAAAATCCCAACCAATAAGGTACATTCTCAAACAAAGTATCACATAGCAGAAACTCCCAGTTTACATTGCCCCAACCCACAAGTTAATTATTAGGAATGTCCCAAATCCAATCTTCACAAGCCGGACAAACCCATAATTGATAGCACAATACATGTAATGAAAGAGCATAGGAAAGGAAACAATGACAGATAAAGAGCAAGATAAAGCATGTGTAAGGAACCTAAAAGTTAACGATGTCCTGAACCTTGGTTCGTAATCTCAGACCGCAATCAACTAAGGAAATTGGCTTAGCGAGGTCAGGTTCTGATGGAGGGGCCAGTTTCTTACAATGCACCTTAAAGTCAAGAAAAGGCCTAGTTAAGAAGTGTATGAACAGCGAAGCTCATGCAACTTCGTTCGTTCGGTTACCTCCATGGGCTTTTGGGCCTACGTGATGGCAACACAAAATGGAGTCCCAAACAAAATGGAACCCATGTTCGAAAATGAAGTTTTCGAATACGTAATGAACTCACTGGTTAACGTGACGAATTCACTCCCTATTAGCTGTATTCACTAAATACGGTTCGACATCACCAAAATCGTGACGGAACCATGACCTTACGAGACAAGTCAGAATCTCACAGAACCTCAAGTGTTTGTTTGTTTCAGATGCTCCGTCCATCACCACCCCCTTTTGTACCGCTTTGGGTGCCATAAGTTGGCAGGGTATGCCCAGACATGAGTCCCTTGCTCACTTTGCCACTGGATTCAAGCAAGCCTGGCTGGTGACGGCTGGAATGCTTGTTTCCGGTCCAGGGAAGGCAAGGCTTGGCAGGTCGGGCTGGACTGTTCCCATGAGGCACAGGGTCAGACTGATTTGAATATGGCCATGTCTGATCTGGGGTGGCAGAGTGGGCTAGAGAACGGTGATGGATTAAACCCAGATCTGTTGACTGGGTGTGAGTGTTTGATTGGTTCAGATTCTCCGTCCATCACCACCCCCTTTTGTACCGCTTTGTGCGGCATAAGTTGGCAGGGTATGCTCAGACCTGAGTCCCTTGCTCACTTTGCCAATGGATTCAAGCAAGCCTGGCTGAAGGCGGCTGGAATGCCAGAAACCGGTCCTAGGAAGCTTGTTTCCGGTCCAGGGAAGACAGGGTTTGGCAGTTCTGGCTGGACTGTTCCCATGAGGCACAGGGTCAGACTGATTTGCATATGGCCATGTCTGAACTGGGGTGCCAGTGTGGGCTTAAGAACGATGATGGATTAATCCCAGATCTGTTGACTTGGTGTGAGTGTTTGTTTGGTTAAGATGCTCCGTCCATCACCTCCCGCTTTTGTACCGCTTTGTTCCCCATAAGTTGGCTGGGTATGCTCAGACATGAGTCCCTTGCTCGTGTTTCCACTGGATTCAAGCAAGCCTGGCTGAAGACGGCTGGAATGCCAGAAACCAGTCCTAGGAAGCTCATTTCGGGTCCAGGGAAGGCATAGCTTGGCAGTTCGGCTGGACTGTTCCCATGAGGCACAGGGTCAGACTGATTTGCGTATGGCCATGTCTGAACTGGGTTGGCAGAGTGGGCTGAAGAACGGTGATGGATTAAACCCAGATCTGTTGACTGGGTGTGAGTGTTTGATTGGATCAGATGCTCCGTCCATCACCACCCCATTTTGTACTGGTTTGTGCGGCATAAGTTGGCAGGGTATGCTCAGATGTGAGTCTCTTGCTCACTTTGCCACTGGATTCAAGCAAGCCTGGCTGAAGACGGCTGGAATGCCAGACACTGGTCCTAGGAAGCTTGTTTCCGGTCCAGGGAAGGCATGGCTTGGCAGTTCGGGCTGGACTGTTCCTATGAGGCACAGGGTAAGACTGATTTGCATATGGCCATGTCTGAATCCGTGTGGCAGAGTGGGCTAAACAACGGTGATGGATTAAACCCAGATCTGTTGATTGGGTGTGAGTGTTTGATTGGTTGAGATTCTCCGTCCATCACCACTCACTTTTGTACCGCTTTGTTCACCTTAAGTTGGCAGGGTATGCTCAGACGTGAGTTCCTTTCTCACTTTGCCACTGGATTCAAGCAAGCCTGGCTGAAGACGGCTGGAATGCCAGAAACCGGTCCTAGGAAGCTTTTTTCCGGTCCGGGGAAGGCATGGCTTGGCAGTTCAGGCTGGACTGTTCCCAAGAGGCACAGGGTCAGACTGATTTTCATATAGCCATGTGTGAACTGGGGTGCCCGTGTGGGCTAAAGAACGGTGATGGATTAAACCCAGATCTGTTGACTTGGTGGTGAGTGTGAAGAACCGGGTTTTTAAACCCAGCGGTGCCAGGGACACGCCCAAAGTCTTCGAATTCCCCTGTCTTGGTATACAGAGACACAGAATACTTCTGGGTGGCGTCAGAAACCAAATTTATTAGCTGCAGCTAGTAACAGTAATCTCAGCAAAACAACACTGTGTACAACTCAAGAAACTGTTCAATTTTTGTAAGGCAAGACATTCCTTTTTATCCCAAAATTCACAATACGAGTACACACCCATTGCGCAAAATCCCAACCAATAAGGTACATTCTCAAACAAAGTATCACATAGCAGAAACTCTCAGTTTACATTGCCCCAACCCACAAGTTAATTATTAGGAATGTCCCAAATCCAATCTTCACAAGCCGGACAAACCCATAATTGATAGCACAATACATGTAATGAAAGAGCATAGGAAAGGAAACAATGACAGATAAAGAGCAAGATAAAGCATGTGTAAGGAACCTAAAAGTTAACGATGTCCTGAACCTTGGTTCGTAATCTCAGACCGCAATCAACTAAGGAAATTGGCTTAGCGAGGTCAGGTTCTGATGGAGGGGCCAGTTTCTTACAATGCACCTTAAAGTCAAGAAAAGGCCTTGTTAAGAAGTGTATGAACAGCGAAGCTCATGCAACTTCGTTCGTTCGGTTACCTCCATGGGCTTTTGGGCCTACGTGATGGCAACACAAAATGGAGTCCCAAACAAAATGGAACCCATGTTCGAAAATGAAGTCTTCGAATACGTAATGAACTCACTGGTTAACGTGACGAATTCACTCCCTATTAGCTGTATTCACTAAATACGGTTCGACATCACCAAAATCGTGACGGAACCATGACCTTACGAGACAAGTCAGAATCTCACAGAACCTCAAGTGTTTGTTTGTTTCAGATGCTCCGTCCATCACCACCCCCTTTTGTACCGCTTTGGGTGCCATAAGTTGGCAGGGTATGCCCAGACATGAGTCCCTTGCTCACTTTGCCACTGGATTCAAGCAAGCCTGGCTGGTGACGGCTGGAAAGCTTGTTTCCGGTCCAGGGAAGGCAAGGCTTGGCAGGTCGGGCTGGACTGTTCCCATGAGGCACAGGGTCAGACTGATTTGAATATGGCCATGTCTGATCTGGGGTGGCAGAGTGGGCTAGAGAACGGTGATGGATTAAACCCAGATCTGTTGACTGGGTGTGAGTGTTTGATTGGTTCAGATTCTCCGTCCATCACCACCCCCTTTTGTACCGCTTTGTGCGGCATAAGTTGGCAGGGTATGCTCAGACCTGAGTCCCTTGCTCACTTTGCCAATGGATTCAAGCAAGCCTGGCTGAAGACGGCTGGAATGCCAGAAACCGGTCCTAGGAAGCTTGTTTCCGGTCCAGCGAAGACAGGGCTTGGCAGTTCTGGCTGGACTGTTCCCATGAGGCACAGGGTCAGTCTGATTTGCATATGGCCATGTCTGAACTTGGGTGGCAGAGTGGGCTAAAGAACGGTGATGGATTAAACCCAGATCTATTGACTGGGTGTGAGTATTTGATTGGTTCAGATGCTCCATCCATCACCATCCCCTTTTGTAGTGCAGGAAGCAGCCAATGGCAGCTGGGCTATTAAAACTCATCGATGAGCCGCTTGGTCCAGCACTGCGAACAGGATCTGAATCGTGTATCAAACCAGAGCGAGCATCAGGTCTCAAAGAGGTGTGCACCTTGAGGCAGCCCCCTCCTCTCTGGTGGGACTACACCGGCTAAGGCACAGAGGGGGACTCCAGAGCTACGGCAAACTCCTCCTCTCCTGTGGGAGTACAGCGGCCGAGGCACAGAGTGGGCCTGTGGAGCTGAGGCAACCCCCTCCTCTCCCATGGGAGTACACCAACAGAGGCACAGAGTTAGTCTCTCAATGCCCCTTTGCTTTGTTGCATTAGTCTCATACTCTGCCCACCTGCAGAACTCTGCAGAATTCATCTCAGTTTTCTGGCAACTCCGGCAAATTCTGCGAAGTGAAACTCTGCAAACTCTACTCAGGCCCTTTGCCCCATGTTTTGAAGAACAGTTCATGCATGATCAGACCTGTATGAGCACCTGAATCCAATAATATATGTAATACCTTGTCCCCCACAGTAATATCTACATACGGATTGACGTACTCATTCGGGTCCAAATATACAGCTTTGTCTTCCAAAACAACACCAATCATGTCCTGAAAATCCCCTACAATTTGTTGCTCCTTCACTTCATCATCGTAAGCTGCACAGTTCACTTTGGTCCCTCTAGTTTGAAAACCTGACATATGTTTGAGAAATGCCCCACCTTTCTGCATTTACTGCAAGACACATATTTTGCTGAACAACCTCCATCATCTCTGTTATGAGGCGGGTAACCACATCTGAAACAAATGTTGGTGCATTTAAAGAAGATTTTATCATTATTAGCGATCTCCGCCAGAACCCCCTCCTTCAGCCATCATGCTGCACCTAATTATCCCTCAGAAACACTAACCAGGACCAAGCGCGACCTTCGGCTTGAACATCCTCCCAAATCTTCTCACGGAAATGACACTATCTTTTTAACGCTCCGAGGAAAGCCTACCATGGAGCCACTCTGTTAAATTACGAGGCTTTGTAAATAATTTTCCAAGACAAACATGACATATATTTTTCTGTCCTGATGATGATGCAAGTATTGTGTAACTGCATCAAAACGTCGTCGACCTAAATGCACCATATGTTGATTTGACTACATAAATTCTGAACAACAATGGGTTGCTGAGATTGTATACTAGTCTGTATTACCATGGAATGAGTACAGACCGCCTTTGTGCACTTCTACATAACTGTTTGTGTCACTTGTTTTGTTCTTGTCCCTTGTGGGTCACAGGCTGTGCCCACTTTTGTACAATTGTCGTTTACACTGAGTAACATAAAAATTTTTTGGATAATTAAAGAAACCTGCCCGGCTGGGCGGAGGTCATATATACTATTCAGTATATGTCTATTTTTTACTCTGATTCTCAATGTCTAGGGTCCCCTGTTCTGTAAAATATAATATGTTTGAGAAATGCCCCACCTTTCTGCATTTACTGCAAGACACATATTTTGCTGAACAACCTCCATCATCTCTGTTATGAGGCGGGTAACCACATCTGAAACAAATGTTGGTGCATTTAAAGAAGATGTTATCATTATTTTTAGTATCCTTTTGAGCAGATAGGTTAACTTGTACAGCACTAACATTTTCCTTTACAGTGGGGTTGACATTAAATTATTTCACAGAGAGTTGAGCCAACTCAACACTCTTGGCTACGTTAATCACGTCTTGCAAAGAAGGATTACCCATAGTGAGTAGCTGCTGCTGTATCTGCCCATCAGAGCAATTGCCTACAAACTGAACCTTAATCAATTGAACAGTGTATTCTCCAAATTGACATTAATAGGCGTATTTCTTTAAAACACCGATATATGTATACACATTCTCATTCTGTAATTGTGATCTCTTGAAGAATTTGTGTCATAAGACTTCTAAACTGGGTTGTATGTCAAATCTTGCCACCAATTTTTTAGTTACTTCTTGATATTCATCTACCACTGTACCTTCTGCTAAAACCAAATCTGGCAACTGTTTAAAACGTCCCTGCCTTCAAAACCCAGTGAATGGAGTAGGAAGAATGTTTTCTCTCTGACCTGTATGGTGAAGCACCAATAGCTCCTAGATACATTTTAAATGCATCAAATAATTGTTTCTTTGGAATTGGCGGATTGCCAAGTGATTCCAGAAGTGGCTGTGGCGCATTTACTGTCTGCATGACTGTTAAAAACTGAAGGACACTTATACCCAAGGTGACACCCTGCCACTGAATAGACAGAGGTGTGATGTATATTGGAAATGCATCAACCCACAATTGTAAAGATTATAGAGTGACAATAAAGAAGCTATTGAAAATTGTGCAATACTGGTCATTCCCCAACATGCCTATGTACCGTAGTATTCCACATACATGAAAATGGGTGCACATTTATTTCCATGAACATGAATTTGGTTAAGGAGTCTACTGTTAAAAATGCAGTAACAGCATGCTCACCATTGTCTTATGACTGCATACAGATGCTCAACCGAAATGCCTGCCCTTGCTGCAGATGGACATGTATACAGGTGTATGTATCACGTGCCTAAACACATATTTCTTTAAACAGGTGACTGAGAGTCTATTGTTCAGAAATGCGGTAACAATGTATGCACCGCCTTCATATAACTGTATACAGATGCTCAACAGAAGTGCCTGCCCTTGCTGCAGACTGACATATATACAGGTGTCTGTATCGCCGTAGATAAACACGTATTTATTAATATTTATTAATATTATATAAATTTATATCGTGCTACTAAGCCCAAGGGGCATCAAGGCGCCTAACCAAAAATCTAGCAAAGGCAGAATACGATTATTACACGTAGGCCTTGATGAACAACCAAGTTTTGAGCGCCTTTTTAAAGAGCAACAAAGATGGTTGGGCTTTATTCTCTAGTGGGAGAGAGTTCCATAGTCTCGGGGCCACACTAGAGAATGCTCTACTGCCCCAGCGGACTTTCCTAATTCTGGGGACCACCAGCAAATCAAGTTCCGATGATCTAAGGGTTCTACAAGGTATATGACAAGTTAGCAGAGAGCCCAAAGGGCTTGAAGAATCATCCGAAAGAGCTCTAAAAGCCAAGCACAAGATCTTAAAAGAGATCCTTTGTTGTATCGGAAGCCAATGGAGGCTTTTTCTGGCCATCATGGCAGAGGATGCATTCGGTAGGGTATTTCTCCAAACATAGAACTGTATGAACTCCTTTTTATGCTAAGGAATCATAGTAGTTAAATTGGTATGTGCATCACTGTTACACACGTGCATAACAACAGTTTTTTTGTATATATATATATATATATATATATATATATATATATATATATATATATATATATATATATATATATATATATGTTATACAATGGTCCAGGGCTTCGGGAATGCACACACAGCAGATTTAAACCAGCACGGTTTATTTACAAAACGGGAACCTGCAGCAGAATCCCACAGTCATTTTTCATCCAACCTGACGCGTTTCGAGGCGACAGCCTCTTCTTCCGAGGTCTCTCTGCATTAGGAAAAGTTCGCAGGTGACTCCAATTTGGCATGCTTTTATTTCCTCAGTGGGCTTGCATGCTAGGATTTGTAGTCCTTTTGGAAACAGTGTTTTGACCTTGGTAGGTACTGCGCATACTTTCCATTATTAAACCAGCATTTTTCTTTTTGTCAATTCACCCAAAGTGGGCCCAGGGGTTCTGTTCAGGTTAACTCTCCCAAAATCCGCCGTACCGCATATTTGCATTTGGAATCAGTTCCAGCGCGGTTTCCTTCGTGTTGGGATGCGGGTGCGCTCATAGATATATATATTTTTTTTAACCTAAATTACTCAAAATCCACTGGAGCACATATCTTGAGACATAGCAAAGGCGCATCGGGCTACCAGTCCGTACAATTTTGCCAAGTTTGGTGGGAATCCATTCTGCCGTTCGGGCTAAAAGTGAGTCCAACCGCCCTATGGAAATTAACATGGGGTAAACATGTTTTGGGACCCCCCTTTTATATCGGCCCCCGCTTGACGAATCCCCCCCAAACTTTCAGGGAAGGAGCGGAGCCCGGCAAGGCAAATTTGAGAACATTTTCAGGCATATTCCTCACCCGGCGCCAAAGTTATTCCCAATAGAATGTTGCAAAATCCCTATACAAAATAATCCTAACTATAACTACCTACTGGCGACCGCCAGTAGGTAATATATATCACAAAAAAGAGCTCCATTTTACCGGGGGCCTCCGGCGCTGCAGGGCGGACTCTCACACAGGAATGGATAATCCTGTCAATTACCAACACGAAAGACAACAGAGCCCACAGCTACAATGTCCTTTTAAACTGACGCTTTTATTGGTCAAAAGGGAGTGGCAGCATGAACAACCCAATAGCCTTACGCGTTTCGGCGCGTTGCGCCTTGATCACAGGTGAGTTGGTTTGGATAATTGTAGTCCAAGTGGTCACATGGTCCTTTCTTTAGACCACCATACCCAGAATGCATAGGAATTCAATTAAATGTCCTGGAAATCTCGTTTCAATAAACGTATTAATGTTGCTAAAATAGCTGCCAATGTAAGTATTCACGATGCTTCAGGAAGATAAAATCAATAGCACAGTGCACTTAGCTGCTGCTCCTTGACGTATTTGTTAAAGAGGAAACACCGAGTCTGCCAGAAAGAGGGCACCCCTCCTTTGTCTCCCCTTCTCACTACCAACACCACATAATCCAGGAAGTCAATTGATTGGTGTGGTCTCAAGCGTGCCATGCCCCCTCCATAATTCCACAAAAAAGAGCTCCATTTTACCGGGGGCCTCCGGCGCTGCATGGCGGGCTCTCACACTAGACTGGAGAATCCTGTCAATTACCAACACGAAAGAAAACAGAGCCCACAGCTACGATGTCCTTTTAAACTGACGCTTTTATTGGTCAAAAGGGAGTGGCAGCGTGAACAACCCAATAGCCTTTAACGTTTCGGCGCATTGCACCTTGATCACAGGTGAGTTGGTTCGGATAATTGTAGTCCAAGTGGTCACATGGTCCTTTCTTTAGACCACCATACCCAGAATGCATCAGTGTTCAACTAAATGTCCTGGCAATCTCGTTTCAATAAACGTATAAATGTTGCTAAAATAGCTGCCAATGTAAGTATTCACGATGCTTCAGGAAGATAAAATCAATAGCACAGTGCACTTAGCTGCTTCTCCTTGAAGTATTTGTTTAAGAGGAAATACCGAGTCTGCCAGAAAGAGGGAAACCCCTCCTTTGTCTCCCCTTCTCACTACCAACACCAGATAATCCAGGAAGTCCATTGATTGGTGTGGTCTCGAGCGTGCCATGCCCCCCTCCATAATGCCACAAAAAAGAGCTCCATTTTACCGGGGACCTCCGGCGCTGCATGGCGGGCTCTCACACTAGAATGGAGAATCCTGTCAATTACCAACACGAAAGAAAACAGAGCCCACAGCTACGATGTCCTTTTAAACTGACGCTTTTATTGGTCAAAAGGGAGTGGCAGCGTGAACAACCCAATAGCCTTACGTGTTTCGGCGCCTTGCGCCTTGATCACAGGTGAGTTGGTTCGGATAATTGTAGTCCAAGTGGTCACATGGTCCTTTCTTTAGACCACCATACCCAGAATGCATCAGTATTCAACTAAATGTCCTGCTAATCTCGTTTCAATAAACGTATTAATGTTGCTAAAATAGCTGCGAATGTAAGTATTCACAATGCTTCAGGAAGATAAAATCAATAGCAGAGTGCACTTAGCTGCCGCTCCTTGAAGTATTTGTTTAAGAGGAAACACAGAGTCTGCCGGAAAGAGGGCAACCCCTCCTTCGTCTCCCCTTCTCACTTCTAACACCACATAATCCAGGAAGTTCATTGATTGGTGTGGTCTCGAGCGTGCCATGCGCCTCCATAATTCCACAAAAAAGAGCTCCATTTTACCGGGGACCTCCGGCGCTGCAGGGCGGGCTCTCACACAGGAATGGAGAATCCTGTCAATTACCAACATGAAAGAAAACAGAGCCCACAGCTACGATATCCTTTTAAACTGACGCTTTCATTGGTCAAAAGGGAGTGGCAGCGTGAACAACCCAATAGCCTTTAACGTTTCAGCGCATTGCACCTTGATCACAGGTGAGTTGGTTCGGATAATTATAGTCCAAGAGGTCACATGGTCCTTTCTTTAGACCACCATACCCAGAATGCATCAGTATTCAACTAAATGTCCTTTCAATCACGTTTCAATAAACGTATAAATGTTGCTAAAATAGCTGCCAATGTAAGTATTCACGATGCTTCAGGAAGATAAAATCAATAGCACAGTGCACTTAGCTGCTTCTCCTTGAAGTATTTGTTTAAGAGGAAATAACGAGTCTGCCAGAAAGAGGGAAACCCCTCCTTTGTCTCCCCTTCTCACTACCAACACCAGATAGTCCAGGAAGTCCATTGATTGGTGCGGTCTCGAGCGTGCCATGCCCCCTCCATAATGCCAAAAAAAAAGAGCTCAATTTTACCGGGGGCCTCCGGCGCTGCATGGCGGGCTCTCACACTAGAATGGAGAATCCTGTCAATTACCAACACGAAAGAAAACAGAGCCCACAGCTACGATGTCCTTTTAAACTGACGCTTTTATTGGTCAAAAGGGAGTGGCAGCGTGAACAACCCAATAGCCTTACGTGTTTCGGCGCCTTGCGCCTTGATCACAGGTGAGTTGGTTCGGATAATTGTAGTCCAAGTGGTCACATGGTCCTTTCTTTAGACCACCATACCCAGAATGCATCAGTATTCAACTAAATGTCCTGCTAATCTCGTTTCAATAAACGTATTAATGTTGCTAAAATAGCTGCCAATGTAAGTATTCACAATGCTTCAGGAAGATAAAATCAATAGGAGAGTGCACTTAGCTGCCGCTCCTTGAAGTATTTGTTTAAGAGGAAACACAGAGTCTGCCGGAAAGAGGGCAACCCCTCCTTCGTCTCCCCTGCTCACTACTAACACCACATAATCCAGGAAGTTCATTGATTGGTGTGGTCTCGAGCGTGCCATGCCGCCTCCATAATTCCACAAAAAAGAGCTCCATTTTACCGGGGACCTCCGGCGCTGCAGGGCGGGCTCTCACACAGGAATGGAGAATCCTGTCAATTAACAACATGAAAGAAAACAGAGCCCACAGCAACGATGTCCTTTTAAACTGACACTTTTATTGGTCAAAAGGGAGTGGCAGCGTGAACAACCCAATAGCCTTTAACGTTTCGGCGCATTGCACCTTGATCACAGGTGAGCTGGTTCGGATAATTGTAGTCCAAGTGGTCACATGGTCCTTTCTTTAGACCACCATACCCAGTATGCATCAGTATTCAAATAAATGTCCTGGCAATCTTGTTTCAATAAAAGTATTCATGTTGCTAAAATGGCTGCCAATGTAAGTATTCACGATGCTTCAGGAAGATAAAATCAATAGCACAGTGCACTTAGCTGCAGTTCCTTGAAGTATTTGTTTAAGAGAAAACACAGAGTATGCCTGAAAGAGGGCAACCCCTCCTTCGTCTCCCCTTCTCTCTACCAACACCACACATATATATATGAACTTAAACTGATGAGGGCTTCTGGTGTTGGGCGCTGAAGAAGGCGTCATGCCGAAATGCATCTGCCGCCACTGGGATTGCCTTGTTTCCAATAAAGCTTGTCTTACCTGTTCCCCTTGGGCTCCTGCTTCATTCTTTTGGAGGAAGATTTGTTGTCATATATTCTGTGCATGCCAGTAGCACAGTACAGGAGCCCCGCCACACTCGGGGTCTGGACTACTGCTGGCTCTTGCTTCACGGCTTTTACAGTTTCCAGAGATGGACAGTCCAGTACCCGCTTCACTTCCAGGGGGCCCAGAACAGTGAGGTATTGCACCTCATTTTGGACAGTTCTGCTTCCCGCATTTTGGTCCCTGCACATGGGACTCGCTGTTTGTGAAGCTGTGGGGGTATAAGGGTACTTAAGGATGGCTACGTTGGTTCTGGGGCAGTGGAAGGCTTTCTCATCGCATCCTTCTCTGTGTCCGCAGTCAAGATTACCTCTACACCCTTCACTATTCACCGACTCGAGTTGCCGTGAACATAAGGCTTCTTGGGAGTTGCAGTCCTGAAACTCAAACGGACCACAACAGGTGTGCCTAATTGCCAGGGGGAGGAGCGGATTACGCCAGCAACATACTTTAAATAGCAGGAATGAACTTACACTGATGAGGGCTTCCGGTGTTGGAAGCTGAAAAAGGCGTCATGCCGAAATGCATCTGCCGCCACAGGGACTGCCTTGTTTCCAATAAAGCTTGTCTTACCTGTTCCCCTTAGTGTCCTGCTTCATTCTTTTTGAGGAAGATTTGATGTTATATATATATATACGTATATTTCAAAACATCATAATAGACTAGGCTATACAAGCCCAGGTGTGCTTGTCACTGTAAATTTCGGCAGTGTCCTACAATCAACCAATGCAGGTATACAAGCAGAAATGCAGGCAGCAGCGGCACCAACACTTGTCCCTGTCACTGCAGTAAATTAGGGATCTCAAGCACAGGTGTGCCTATCGCCATGAAATTTTGCACTAGACCTTCATCTTTAATTGATAAATGCAGGTCGCAACAGGACCCCAGGACCCATAGGTGTGAAGGAGGATCTTTCCAACTTAAAAAACTAGCTGGAAAGTGCAGTGCTTACGCCTCTTCAGAGAGCCTTGGGCTTATTTTAACAATGCACCGGGCCAAGGAAAGATGTACTACCAAGATAGCCACAATGTCAGTGCACGCTCGCTAGACGGCACACATGTGCAGCACACAGATAACACCAGCAAATGACCTGCCGAAGTTTAACAGCTCACAACCATGCAGATAGCGTCCTAGTGCTCCTCATTAACCAGGCTGAATTTCCACAATGTCGCAGAGGCATCCAACAGGTTTGCCTTGAGAATCGCCGGGTTAGCTCGATGTTTCATGGGCTCTGCGGTGGCCTAGATCATCAACAAATTGTTATGATTAACTTTCAGACACAAGGTATCATAAAGGTGAGTTAGTTTATTTTTTGCTTTTACAAATAAGACACCACTGTCATCTCGCCAGGACTCGTTCCAACTGATGCACGAGCGCGACAAGTGGAATCCATTATAAACATTTCACATGCTGATGAAGAGCCAGCATGAGGACACAACATAACAGAATCCCACATCAATGAAACCAAAAGACAAAACCATGGCAGCACTACATTTTTTAGACAAAGGATCATTACAAGCTACTGTTCATGTTTCTGGTGGAATGTCACAACCAAGTTTTGGTGGTGTGCCGCAAGACGCATGTCCCACAGTGTTGTGACACAGCAGCACCCACATACACTTTACACACAATCAGGAAGTTATCAATGTGCATGGAGAGTATCATGATTTCGAACACCAGCAGCACCCACCTCAAGTGCATCCTGCTCAACACCCGCTCCATCCACAGACACGCCATCGAACTCTGGAACCTTCTAGACGCCACAGCCCCTGACGTTGCCTTCCTCACGGAGACCTGGATGAACGCCTCTGCAGCTCCCGACATCGCCATTGCTATCCCAGAGGGCTACAAGATCGTCCGGAGGGACCGCAACACCAACCAGATGGGAGGAACACCATCTGTCTCACGACCAGCACCGACAACACCCTGACCAGCGCCGAACACCTGCATTTCCAGATCCACACCAACCCGAACACCACCCTCAGAGGCACCCTGATCTACCGACCCCCGGGACCACGCACACAATTCAGCGAGGACATCGCCGACTTCGTCAGCCCGCATGCTCTCCCCTCCGCTGACCACATCCTCCTGGGGGACCTCAACTTCCATCTGGAGAACAACAACGACCGCAACACCAGCACCCTGCTCGACAACCTCGCCAATCTCGGACTCAAGCAACTGGTGTCCACCCCCACCCACCTCGCCGGACACACACTCGACGCAGTCTTCTCTTCCAGCACAGACATCGACTTCAGCCACGCCACAGAGCTTCAATGGACGGACCACAGCTGCGTCCACTTCACCTTCAAGAGAACGATGACCCACCACCACCAGCAACAGACCGCCCGCAGAAGCTGGAACAAGATCACAGCAGACCAGCTCGCCACCTCCCTGAGCCAGCACCCTCCTGCCAGCTCAGCGAACCCCAGCCAGGCCGCCGACAACCTCACGAAGTGGATCAGCATCTGCGCGGACGAGCTCGCCCCGCTGAGGACCCCGCCCAGCAGACCCGGCAGCAAGAAAGCCCCGTGGTTCACCGACGAACTCAAGAGCTCCAAGAAGAACTGCCGAGCCCTCGAGAAAGTCTGGAGAAGGGAACCTACACCGGACAACAGGACCTCCTTCAAGCTTGCCACCCGGAAGCACCACCAGCTGATCCGCGCCGCCAAGAAAACAGCATTCAAGGACCGGTTGGACAACAACGCACACAACTGCAAGGAACTCTTCAACATCGTGAAAGAGCTTTCCAACCCCAGCGCAGGAAACAACGACATCACCCCATCGCAAGACCTCTGCAACTCCCTCGCTTCATACTTCCACAACAAGATCGCGGACATACACAACAGCTTCAACAACCAACCAACGCACACCATGACCGAACAACCACCCCCCACCACCACCCTCCACGCCTGGACCCCGATCAGCACCGAAGACACCATCCGCACGATGAACTCCATCCACTCCGGATCACCGACCGACCCCTGCCCTCACCACGTCTTCAACAAGGCCGACGCTGCCATCGCACCCCACCTGCGAGACATCATCAACACATTCTTCGACACCGCCACCTTCCCTGAGAGCTGGAAGCACGCCGAACTCAGCGCTCTACTCAAGAAACCAACAGCGGACCCCACCGAACTCAAGAACTACCGCCCCATCTCGCTCCTCCCGTTTCCAGCCAAAGTCATCGAGAAGACCGTCAACAAGCAGATGGCCGCCTTCCTCGAGATGAATGGATCCCTCGACCCCTCACAGTCCGGCTTCCGAGCCAATCACAGCACCGAGACCGCCCTCATCGCCGCCACCAATGACATCCGAGCCCTGATGGACAACGGGGAACCAGCGGCCCTCATCCTCCTAGACCTCTCCGCGGCATTCGACACTGTCTGCCACCGCACCCTAGTACAGCGCCTCAGCAACATCGGAATCCAGGACAAGGCGCTGGAATGGATCATCTCCTTCCTCGACGGAAGAACACAGAGAGTCCGCCTACCACCGTACAAGTCAGAGGCCTCCGAAGTCATCTACGGCGTCCCTCAAGGATCATCTCTGAGCCCCACCCTCTTCAACGTCTACATGAGCCCCCTCGCGGCCATCGCACGCAAACACAACCTCAGCATAATCTCCTACGCCGACGATACCCAGCTGATCCTCTCCCTGACCAACGACCCCGCCTCCGCCAGAGCCAACCTGCACGAAGGGATGAAAGAGGTAGCCGAGTGGATGACGACCAGCCGCCTGAAACTGAACTCTGACAAGACGGAGGTCCTCATCCTGGGCTCTTCACCCTCCGCCTGGGACGACTCCTGGTGGCCTCCCGCCCTGGGCACCGCACCCAAACCGACAGACCATGCACGCAACCTGGGCTTCATCCTGGACTCCTCCCTCTCCATGACCAGGCAAGTCAACAACGTCTCCTCGGCGTGCTTCAACATCCTACGCATGCTACGGAAGATCTTCTGGTGGATCCCCACCGAGACCAGGAAGACCGTCACCCAGGCCCTCGTCACCAGCCGACTGGACTACGGCAACGCCCTCTACGCCGGTACCACCGCCAAGCTCCAGAAGAGACTCCAGCGGATCCAGAACGCCTCAGCCAGACTCATCCTCGACATCCCACGAACCAGCCACATCTCCGGACATCTGAGAGACCTTCACTGGCTCCCCGTCAACAAAAGAATCACCTTCCGCCTCCTCACCCACGCACACAAAGCCCTACACGACCAAGGCCCGAGCTACCTCAACAGCCGGATCAACTTCTACGCTCCCAAACGCCACCTCCGATCAGCCAACCACGCCCTCGCCGCCGTCCCCCGCATCCGAAGAGCGACTACAGGAGGAAGGTCCTTCTCCTACCTGGCCGCTAAGACCTGGAACTCCCTCCCCCCCGACCTGCGCCTGACCCAAGACCACCTCTCCTTCAGGAAGAAGCTGAAGACCTGGCTGTTCGAGCAGTAGTGGGAGACACTGTTTCACAAACCAATCAGGAATAACCAATGTAACTGAACAAAGTAGTCAATGTGTCCACACTTTCATCTACACACACATTTGGCCTGATTTTCCCTGAACTTGACCTTTTCAACAAAGTACCACCACATACCTCTCTCATCACCACATCAATAGTTGGTGTAACTTTGAAAGACACAACATGTAAAGATATACTTCTAGACTAAGTCAATTCCTTCCTCTTCACTACTATCATCTTCATTTGACATATCAGAATCCTCACCCAAAGCCTCTTTATGAGCTCCATCCTCTGTGATGTAGGGGATGTTCCATCGCAAGTAGATGTTGTGGAGCATGCAGCAGATCACAGTGATTTGGTATACCTTAGCGGGTGAGTAGAGGAGGGCTCCACCAGTTTTGTCCAGACAATGTAACCAGGCCTTGAGGATCCTAAAATCCTGTTACACTGACCGCTGTGTTCATCCATGGGCCTTATTGAAGCAGACTTACTAAGGCATTGTTGGATTCCTCAGTCCAGCAACCATGGATGGTTGGGATAAGCTGAGTCTCCTAGATGGAAGACAAAACAAGGTCCAAAATAGTGTCTTACAATTCCAGATTTTCCAAATAGCAATACCCCAAACAATATAAAGAAAGATTGTACTGACCAAAAAGTCAGGCCCTCTGAGGCCCAAGTTAAGATATATGCAGGGATATGGGGCTGTTCCATAGTACAAAAGAAATCATGGGCAGCGCCAAGGAAATCAGCACATATGCTTGTGATGTACAAATCTGGTAAGCAGACAACCTGGAAGTTCATTGAATGTAATTCCTGTCAATTCCAGTAGACCTGTTTTTTGGAGTGTGGTGGCACTAAGGCGATATGTGTGCCATCAATTGCTCCAACCACATGTAGTAGGCGACCCAAACTGTAGAAGTCACCCTTCACATTGACTAAATCCTGTACAAAGCTGATGGTGTTCCTCATTGTTGAAGTTAGAACTTCTTGTAGCATACCACTGAAAGTTGGCTGTGACATACCACCAGATACTGCCACAGTGTGGTAGATGGATCCTGCAACCATAAAATCAAGTACTGACATCATTTTGACAACTGATGTAATAGATGTTGCACTTCTGTTCAGGGCTGGACTGGCTGTACTGGGCATTGGGCATTTCCAAGGTGGGCCGGCAGGTTTGGGGGCTGGTTTTGGGCCCCTGCAGGCTGATTTTGTTACAGGGCTTTTTTTGCAGCATAGCTGCAACATCACCTGCAGTAACAAAGTCGTCCGAAACCGGCCGCGGCAAACAGCTCGGCTGCACCCCCAACCCCTGGGGGGAGGGCCAGCAAGCACTTTGCCAGAGCCGGTTTTTGTTCCCAGTCCTGCCCTGTTCCTGTTGTGAGGCTGAAGATCTGGTTCCAGCTCATGACATAAATCCAGAATAGTTTGACTATTCAACCTGAGCTTCTTGATTACATTCCTTTCTTCCATGGTGGCAAGGTCTGGAAATGGGCGGTAAAACTGAGGCTATCGTCGTCTCACTCTCCCAGAGTTCTTATGTCTGCATTGAAGATTCGTGTAAAAATTTTTTACATTATCCACAGCAACATATTAGATGAATAATACAAAAGGCATGTATTTGGCCAAAATGTACATGTGTTAATACATATTTTACAGCAACAGTTGCTTATTGTCCATTAACCATCACAAATGACTTTCATGAGAGTGATATGCATGGTGTTCGTAAAAATAATTGAGAAAAAAATATCGAGATGCAGAAATATCAAGTTGTAAATATTGTGATGGCCAAATATTGTGTGTAAAAATATGGTTGACAAGAATATCAATTTTCTAGGGCAAGTAATATCGATGTTATAAATATCTACTTTCTTAATATGATTTACAAAAATATCTATGTTGTTAATATGGATGTTAAAAATTTCTTTGTTGTTAATATCGTTTACAAAATATTGTAGTTTATAATATGGTTTTTAAATTATTTTTATGTATTTTACTATATATTTGAATCGTATATGTTATAAATTGTTTTTAAAATTAAAAATTTAATTTAATTTAATTTAATAGTTTATGGTTAATTTAAGTGCCATAGCGGGTTGCGGGGTTTATAAGCGGAAAGGTGGGGAGTACATAAATAACAATTATTTAATAATTCATTTTGAATTCATAATAATTATTTAATTGATAATTAGTTATGTAAATTGTTTAAGTCACTTTTTTAAAGTTTCAGGTAAGTGTTGTTGGGTATGTAGGGGAATAGGTTGGGAAGTTTTTAATTATAATTAATTGATATTTACTTATTATTAAATATTTAATTGATAATCATGAAAATTGTGTAAATAAGATTTTTTTAAGCATTATATCAGGTGTGGGTTGACGGGTTTGTAGGGGTAAAGGGTGGGATGTTAATTAAATATAATTTGTGTATTATTAGTTATCAATTATTAATTGTTTAATTGATAAATATTTATGTAGATTATGTCGTTAATATGTTTTTTAGGTTGTATATTAGGTGCAGTTGTTGGATTTGTAGGGAAAAGGATGGGAAAGAATTAAACATAATAAATGTGTATTTGTTAATTATTACTTATTGTTTAATTGATAATTAATTATATAAAATGTGTAGTTATAATTTTAAAGACATGTTTTATGTATGTGTTATTTAGTTTGTAGAGGTTTAAAGTAGGAAGTTATTTAAGTGATAATAAATGTAAAAATGCTTATTCATTCATCAACAATTGTGCTATTTATTGTGCTAATTGTGTTATGCTTTTTAATTGTAAATAGCATAATATGTGTTGCTTTTTATGATTGTGAGAATATAGGGGCTTATTGCGATGCTGGTTGGTTCGATTCTAAACCGTGAGTCTGCGATTTCTCCCCCTGCTGTATTATGATGTATGCAAGCTGACTCTCCAACTGCAGTGGTGGGAGTTGAATTTGCATGGATAGAGGCGGTCAGAAAGGATTCTGCTAGGGATTCTGATGTCACCATGCTGTGGTTTCACTGCGGAGGCAGAGAACAACACACCCAATACCTTGGTGGTTCCATGTTGGTTTTTCCACCTCATTGCAAAGCTACTGCGATACTGCTATCGCTAAGCACCACAACACTACCTGTTGCATGCGCACAATAAACAACACAGCTGATGTCAAGCTTAAAAGTGGCCAACCCAAATATTCAAACTATGAAACACACCCCGTCCCAGACCATGATCCTTTGCCACCACCCTTCAGCCTAGCAGGAATTACTGTGTCTTTTGTTTCACAGCAGCCAGCCGTTCCGCACATGTAATTTTTAGGTATTTTCCTTTAAACCCCTTTAATTTCTCTCTCACTTTCACTCACTGCAAATCGCACAATGTCACACAAACAACAGCCATCTTTTTCATACACCGAGTTGTCTGTGATGATAGAAGAAATCATTAGAGTCAATCCACATATTTTTAGAGGCAAAATCCAACAAACTGTAGGTACCACTATGCCCACAAAGAAGGACATTAGGAAGAGAAGGCATGACCTGGAGGCCCAGGGTCAAGTTCCTGGCCAATGGCCCCTTTTGGCCACCCAGAAGACTGGTGGTGGGCCTCCCGGACCACTATTACAACTCACAGCCTGGGAGGAGAAGGTGCACACCATCTTGCATGTGGAGGCCTTGGTAGGAATACCTGGGGGAATTGAGTCTCGTAAGTAATCTCTCAACAACTGTAATCACATATCAATGTTTTTGCAAAAGTATTGTACATTTATTGGTTCAATATGCAGTGGCCAAATAATCGGAGATGTGTGATTAATAGTGACAATCATCAGTAATCCTGCACATAAGATCCCAAGTATCAATAGCAATTCCACTTTCACATGTGAAAATGTTGGTTGTAAATTAATTAGCAGGATATCATCATCCCAGGAACAATAATATGTGCTAATATCCAATATTATGACCCATCACAACTGTATTTAGCTAACAGGTATGTAACACGAACCACTTTGTCAAGTGATGAGAACTGGCAAATTGAAAGGACTACAGCCACCATCAGGCCCTCAACCTCGACCTCTGAACATGAGGCATCTGTGTTGTTTCTCCAAATTCACTTGTCAGCAATGTCACTATTGAGTAGGCCTAGTCGGTGAACTCTGCTCCGTTCGCGGAGTTTGCAAAGTTTACTGCATTCTGCGGAGCTCACGGAGTGCAGAAAACTCCACTTTGCGTAGTGCAGCAGAGTTTTTTCCCTGCTCGCACTCGTGAACGGTAAGTTTGCGAGTGCAAGCTGCCGTTCATGTAGAATTTCAACCTGAGCGGCAGGAAGACCAGTGCGAACGGCAGTTAACACTGCACTCCACTACTTGCAGAACTTCGTGGAGTTTTTTTGTCACTTCGCGGAGTTCCACATAGCAACACTCAGTGAGCTAAGCCGAGGCCTACTATTGAGGTTAACCTCCTATCAAGAGAGTCATTGGTCAAGTGTGGGGGAGGAGAAATTGTTTGAAATGACTACAGCTACCATCAGGCCCGCTACCTTGACCTCTGAACAAAAGGCACCTGTGTTATTTCTCCATACTCACTTATCATTTATTTCACTTTTGAGAGTCAGGTCATATGGACGGAGCACTGGACACACAGTGCTCTGCTTAGACATATGTCTGCTTACTCAGCCTGAACTTCCCTTGGTCTCCAGAGCAGCAAATAATGAGCCGATTAGTGACACCATGCCAAGTGTGCGCATGAAATTTCCCGAATGCATGTAGGTAACCCCACTAGTTCAATTTGCCTGGTAAAACATTGACACTGCACAGCACACATAAATAGCAATAACAAAACTACTACCAAGTTGTCTCGATGTCTGTATTGGACACAAATCAGGGTTGTAATGTATTAATCCTCAGGTAACTTCTTCAATGTGTTTCATTGTAAAATGAACCATATAAGCACAGCTAATGAGCAGTCCTATAACACTTCCTGTAATGGAGGTATGCTAATGTCAATAAACAGAGACAAACATACTGGATATGTTTGCCAATGTTTACTTCCTCATCTTTTTTCTCTTCCAGGTATGAACTCACTGTGGCTCAAATTATGTGTATGTTGAACCAACTTACAACAATTGCAATGTAATCTATGACCCTACAGATCGATCTGGCACAACATCCAGCCAGAGTGAGGACAATTCCCCGGCTCAGACTTCACCCCAGAATTAAGCCTCCAGTGATGCAGACTCTCCTGGAAACATAGACTTGGAGGAGGGATCAGGCCTATTTGGTCAGCCTGGGCAGATGGCACCAGTGAGTCCAGCTGGGTCCACAGCAAAATCTCCCAGTCCCAGCTTCAACATCACAGTTTGTTGTATATGAATTTAGGACCCTAGAGTAATTTTCCTGATTCATGCCCATATATAGGTATAAATCACCCTATCCTTATATATACATAGAAATCCTAACCATATTTAGGCTTAGCCTAAGCAGTCCAAATACGGCATGGCTACTTCCACTAGTTCCAAAAATCCACAACGATTTCTTGGAAAAACCCGCCTTCAGCAGTCAGGGACTTCCCCTTGCTTGAACATTAAGTTATCCAAGAAATCATGGAGTTTTCAACAAACTGAGTCTTTGATGAAGTTATTATGTCCAACCTTACGTCAAACTCGGCACCTACAAGGTATAAATATGCCCACACTTGCTCAGGCAAACACACGGTGGTATGGAGCAGTTCGACTATCTACTAGCCCGACACAGCTCGCCGCAGCAAGTGCCGAAGGAAGCCGACCCTCCAGCAGACGCACTGAAAGACGCTGTCTCTTCTCCTGCTGAGAAATCCAGCTCCATTATTTCCAGGCTACCCTTGCAGGTTGCTGGGAAATCGAGTTCTGTGAGAGAGTCATCATTTAATAATGAATGTATTTTATGTATTTATCTATGGCTTAGAAACCATACCATGCTATTACAATATTATTTTGTAATACTCTTTTTACTGAACACACTTTACTTCATGCTAAGTATTGCGACTCAAGCAGTTAATTTCTTTTGCATGAGAAGAAGACTGTTCAATAAATATCTTTTATTGAAAACGCCAGTCTCTCTATTTCTATGCACTTCTGGTAAAATGAAGCATGCATGATTGGCTGAGTAAAATAGCTATCTATTGTTTCCGCGACTCGAGAGATATATTTCTTATTCTTGGGAAACAAAGTTGTCATGTTTATGCGGTTGTCAGAAACTAATCCCTTCTTGTGTATTCGAGAATATTTCTAGTGACCTCTGAGCTAGCTTGCACTCACAATTAAGTCTAATATATTTGAAAGAGACCTAGTCGACCTCAGTCCTACGTCTAAACTATAGGACATATTATTCCAATGCGACGAGCCTATTTGGAATATAGGAACTACACTACATGGTGCCCAAGGTTTGGTAAGGCGATAATTTAATGCTAGATACTAGAGTAACTCAGTCGTGCTTTTCACACAGACCCCTTTTTCCCGTAAAATACTCCAATAGATGCCTGGAGTCGGTTAAAGGATATAATATCCGCCATAAACTGAGTAGGATGAAAATCCTATGTATTAGTTTTTAGTTTGTTCAACGTTGAAGGATACAGTGTTCCAAAAATATTGTGCACCTTATCTTGGTTTCCTTGAAACTTGTTCCGAAGACTTTCAGTAAACACAATAATGAATAGTGATGAGGAATTGGATAGAGCTGCAGTAGAAGCTCAAGCAATTTTAGACGACACAAGTCTCCAACAAAACAACCCGGGTGCTATAGTCATCCCGGCCAATGTAAGAAAAACCATAACTATGAAACTTATAGAAAATGGCCTATCACCCAGAGGTGGTAAAGGTATATTCGTCATAGAGGCACATGAATATCGGCAAACTGAGGTATTCTATTCATGGATTCAGTTTCCTGCAGCAAATGCCGTAACACATGAGTTCCACTACTGCAAATTAGAGGAACCTCCAGCGGAATACATTCCTTTCGAGGACGTTGAAATTCCACTAACTTACCAAGAGTATCAGCTCTGCTTTAAAGGCGCCCTACAACATCAAAATCACATTACCAGGCTCGGTCCACTAGGTAGACAAGGAGCAACATGGCCGGTACGAGCCAGCTATACACCACATCCTGACATTGAACAAATGACAGGTCCAGAACTGGTAGCTCAACTAAAACAGTTAATTAAAATACATAGGCAGTTGGTTCAATATGTCATGGGGACTTTAACAGTCCAACCTGCTATAAGGATTCCACAGCACACCCCTCATCAGGGGAACACAGAACAAAATTACACCACAGACTATACAATCAGTCATAGGTAAATTACCCGCCAAACGGGAACAAATTCTGTTCTGGGTAGCTCAAAAAATTACTCAAATAGAGGCAGTATTCCCTGATAGTACACCTCAAGAGAAACACAGCATTCTGACAATCTGTTAATCAATGGGGATAGCACCACATGTGGAGGACCGTGACACTTGGGGTACAGTCTTTGCTTCAATCTACACAAAGACACATGGTGTTCCGTCTATGGCGGTAATACCAGACTTACTAAGACTGATTCAAAATGAATACGGACCAGAACCTGCTTTAAATCTTGGTATGAAATTACTAAAAGATTTCAAACAGGTCTCAGCTATACTATTAGCTAACATTAAAGGTGAAGCAGCATCCATGGCAATCCGCCAAAAATGAAAAGAAACAGATATAACAGAGCAACCATAGGAACTTGCAAGAATTATTGAAAAATCCTATAAAGAACTAGGTAGACATAGTTTGGGTGGAAAACCATTAACACTCCAACTAACAGAAAATCCTGAAAAAATGTTTATAGAAAATACTTTCACTACTCCTAAAAAGAAGTGGGAAAACACTAAACAAACACTTCCTAAAGAGAAGCGTTCTCAGTCCAGAGGAAGATCTCCCCAACGGGGAGGAAGGTCTCCCCAACGGGAGCCCTCTGAAAACAGGTATAACCTCAGGAATAGGGAAAATTCGAGAAAACCTGATATATATTAAGATACTGATACTCATTCCTCTCGTACCTTTCAGACTTCCTCACAGAAATCAGACAGAAGAGGACAATCAGAACAAAAAGAAGAATGCGTGAAGTCCAAAAAATAAGAAAACTCAATTCACCAAGAAGAAGGTAGCAAGCGTAAAGATCAGATATGCCGAGGATCTTGAGGACACAACTCAGGAACGTGGAGTGGGCCCAGACAATGCTAGACAGCGCAGCAGAAGTCACCATAGCTCGCTAGATCTTGAAAGGATCATCTGGAGACAGTGGACTTGAATTAATGTATTCAAGTTGAAACTGCCGACCTCAGGGTTAGTGTAGCCCATAAGTTATATGGAGTAACACTCCGGATGAAAGGGGACATACCTAGAAAAATAAAAGCACTCTTTTGGGAGAAGCTTTCTAAGGGTTAAGACATTCTTGTAGCTGAACAAGACTGTCCACCTGAATTTGTCAGGGAGTGCCCACATGGCAAAGAGATAATTATGCCAGCCTTCTCAAATCACATTCCAATTCATAAAAAATAAACATATGCCAGAAAATGAGCAGTAGCTCAGGCTCCAGCATTATATAAAAATCACGTAGGATGGGATGAGGATTCTCCTCACCATAAAATCCAGTTGAAAACTCAACCAACAATGCAAAGGCAATATCCTGTTAAACAGGAAGATAAGAAACAGGTCAGGGAGATAATAAATCAATTTGAATACCAAGGCGTGATTGAAACATGCACCTCATCTATAAACAATCCTTTGTTTCCTGTCTCCAAACCAGACAATTCATATCGTCTAGTTTTGGACTACAGACACTTAAACTCTTGTTGCGAAACTTTGCAGTACAAAAGGCACACAGTGCAGCACTGATGAATAACATTGTGCGTAAAAAATACAAAACGACATTAGACATTTCAAATGATTTCTTCTGTCAAAACATTGCACCAGAAAGCAGGTACTTGACCTCCTTCTCAATCATTGGAATACAGTGACAATTTTGCCGTCTCCCCCAGGGATTCAAGAATAGTCCAGGGTTATTTTCAGCCAGAGTAACAGAGCTACTACAATTGTACGATGATGAGGCATTATCTTATGTCGATGACATCTATCTTAGGGATGACGACTTGGAAGTACACTTGAAAAGGGTGAACACCATAATACATGGGTTCTCTTCTGAAGGGTACAAATTCAATTTTAAGAAATCACGAATTGCCCACCACAACGTCCTATTCTTAGGATACGAACTTTCAAGTGAAGGCAAAAGCCTGGCAGCAAACTTTCTAGAGAAATGTGCGCTGCTCCAACCTCCAAAAATGATGAAAAACTTACAGTCAATTCTAGGTTTCCTGAATTTTGGAAGAACTTATGTTCTAAATTACACAGAAAGAGTTAAACCTCTCTAGGAGCTAATGAAACCTGATTTCAAACCAACCAATTGGACTGAAAAACACAACAAAATTTGGCATTCAGTGCAAACAGACATGTGAGCAAAAACACAATTACAGACACGCGACAACGTGCGCAATCTTGTGATCCGAATCATCCCAGGGAGATGCGGATTCACATACCTAACCTTTAATGAAGGTGAAAAGGTACCAATAGCTTACAAATCACACTTGTACACACAAGCTGAAATGAAATTTACTTCTACAGAAAAAATTCTGACCGCTGTTCAAACTGCAGTAGCAAAAGAGAGAGCCCTGGCACAGGGGAAACGCATAATGATTGTTACACCTGTACCTGCCTTAGAGGAAGTGACAAAAGCAAGCATTCCAAATGCTGAGGCTTTACATCCAAGATAGATACAATGGATTAATTCTCTTGCTGCAACAGACGTTGAATACGTTTTCGACCCCTACTTGAAAACACAAGAATTTCTACAATACGAACACGAATGTCCTCTGCCGACCGAGATTCTACCTCTAGAATTACGGATGTATAATTTATACAGATGGATCAGCACAGCCCGCAATTGGGGGTAAACAAGTCTATAGTGCTGCGTGCACGATTGTTAAAGGTCGCTGGCGCGAAGGTAAATTTAGACCTATGGTCACTAAAACTCAATCACTCGGAGACTGTACAGCTCAGCGAGCTGAACTACCGGCTTTTAAGATGGGGCTTGAAAATACTGATCGCGAATTCCCTACACTCATAGTATGTGATTTGTATTACTGCGTTCAATCTTACAATGAATATTTGCAGAACTGGGTTCAAAACGGTTTTAAAGATGCTAAAGGTGGCACAATGAAGCATAAAATGCTTTGGGAACAGGTAGTTCTATTACAGAAAGAACTACAAAAGACTCACGTGATTCATACACTTAGTCATTAACGTGATGGCGTTCACGTTGCAGAGAATTGATTGGCTGATGAAGCCGCGAAGGCAGCTGTGCAAACGGCTTCTGTAACTGCAATTACTCATTCAAAAAGAGTAATAGATGGTGAAACTATGCTAGCAGTCAATGCCTCAAGGAAAGACAGCTATGCAGCGTTACCTCTAAACTATCCACTCGGATATATATACATAATTGATGCAAACTCCGTTCCCTTTGCTAGAATCCCTGGAGTGGGGGATAGAGTAATTTGAAACAGGAACCAGAGAGGTGCTTTGGTTCACGAAGCACATATGGGAGAGGGTCTGACACATCAAGGGATCTTAAAATCTCTAATAGATTTAGAAGAGATGTACTGGTGGCCAGGAATGAGTGTCCAAGTTTACGAATTTGGAATTAATTGTGATGTCTGTTACAGAGATCATAGCTTTGAAAACCACCAGATACCTGACTACAATGTAGCCAGCCCAGTTCAGACACCATTGTTAGACAGCATTAGACTATCTACACGCAAACGTCATCATGGATGAATGCGGTCCCAAAATTGTTAGGACAAGATTCATTTGGATGTGGCCTCAGCGCTCAGCTGACGCTCGAACTGTTATAAAAGATTTGCAAGTCTTTATCGGCACATACGCAATTGTCATGCTACATTCTGAGCAGGGTCCAGCGTTTAGCTCTCGAGCTTACAAGGAGACTATGACCAGCTTGAGCGTTGCATTGTGGTACTCAAGTCCATTCCATCCTGAGGGAAATGCGGTAGTGGAAATAAAAAAACGTGACATAAAGCAATCTATATCAGCTAGGGTAATAGATTCGGGTGACGGGTGGGTCCAACATCTAATAAGTGTCCAACATAGTCTTAACAATCTGCTAAGAAATTCTCTGGGTGGAATCACTCCATATGAATTACTGTTTGGTACTAGAATGATTATCAAAGACCTCGATCGTCAAACTTTAGTGGTGGAACAAAAACCCTTTGATATCAAAGATCGTTTGGCTGTTTTGCAGGACTTAAATGAAACAAGAAGTAAGAGCAACACAACGCAAAAGCCACCAACCACTGAAGAGAAACCACCTGTCCCAGCAAGATCTGTCTGGATTCCAAAGATTGAGGATCTAGCCAGGGAAAAGATAGCGGTGAAGGAGGAATTTGGGCCTTCTTACAGAAAAGCAGTACCTGTTTTAGCAATCCATGGAACAAGATCAGTGTTGCTACCGCCCCTTGCTGGTAAAAGGGAGAACAGAGTTGTATCCATCGACCTGGTCAAACCACACCATGTGGCAGATAATAAGTAGTAGGCCCAGTTGGCTCCCAAGATGTAGCAGACGACCTAATCTTGCTACAATCCAAGAGGTTCAAACTGAAAGACTTATCACTTTTGATAAACCTGCAGTAAGAAAAAAAGGACTATGCAACAAATCTATGGAACCTGTGCCTCTTGAGACACAAATAACAGTTCATCAAGAAACTCCTGTCTACAATGATGTACCCTCTGACTATACAAATATGACAAAGGAAGAAGCAGCTCCAACGATTCCAAACAATCCGGATGCAATCCCAACAATTGACAGAACTGCCTCTAACTATTTCATCAACTTTGATACATTTTCTGAGGATCCCAGTGAACCTAAAACTACGCCAGCAAATAAAACTTTCAAAGAAAAAATAACAGAACTCTTTCATCAACTTGGAAAAACATACCTGGTTTCACCATGGGTTGAATTTTGGATTGGGTTAGGTGTACTTTTTCTTCTACTTTGGCTCATTCTTGTTTTAATTTTGGGAAAGATGATAGAGGGAAAATATAGTACAATAGCCAAAGCAAATAAGAACATCAACTTGCTCCTGGAACCTCACAAATCATCTCATCGTGAACAAAGAGACATGTCAACAGTGAACATCAGAGTCGTCCCTATACCTGGTGGTATAGCATGGGAGAAAACTGATTATGACATTTATGGCACGGTGGAACTGTTGAAGATTCTACACCAAT
Organism: Lissotriton vulgaris; assembly: GCF_964263255.1. Lineage (NCBI taxonomy): Eukaryota > Metazoa > Chordata > Amphibia > Caudata > Salamandridae > Lissotriton > Lissotriton vulgaris. The sequence goes on along the minus strand of NC_141697.1, from coordinate 743,249,665 downwards.
TTAAGGTTTCTTTAAGTGACTTTGTCTCACCCAGCACAGTTTCTGAAAATTGGGACTTCGAAACTGTTAATAACATGTTGACAGATTTAGAAATGTCAGCTAAATTCACAGAACATGAATACTTAGAATGTTCATCAGATTATGAACAAATGTATTGTTTTAGTCATTATGGTCACCATTATTTGCACAAATCTGCAAACCCTAGAAATGTTTTTACTTGCAATCAATGGGAACATTCTCCGACGCCGCCAAAGGGCAGCTCAAAAACTTTTTATGAAAAGTTTCCATACTTCTCAGGTTTTAATGTCACAAATCCAGATACGTTTTATTTAAAAACATGTAAATAAGAAAGGAATAAAAAAACATGTTGACTAATACTAAACAAATTTATTCTGCGAACTTTTATGCTCAGCTGTCTATATTATTTTTTAACTTTTGGAAAGGCAACATTGAGACGAAAACTATCTGGGGCACAAAAGACTGGCGGGTGCAAGGTTTAGAAGCCTTATACAGAGCCTGCATTATCCCAGAGCAAATAATGTTTTTAAATGACACTGTTCAACAAACATCTTGTCTTGGCTTGTCTAAAAGATAAAAGATTTTAACACACTGTCCATACCTAAGCCCACACCTGATAGTAATAGCACTACAGATGAGGAGGTAAACGTAAAACAGATTTTACAACACAACAGAACTAATCTTGATTGGAAAAAATGGTTAACCTGGCCCACAGAGACGAATAACTGTCAAGATAGATTCCTGAACAAAACACATGGGTTCACAGTGAAGAGGCCAGATCCAAGATACTACCAGAGACAACATCCAGGGATAATAACAACATATAGTGTAGGAAAACTATGCCTTGAGTGGCTACAGAAATCCACACTTCCAGAAATTAAACAAGATTTAACTTTACTTAAAGAAGGCGTTGATTTGCGAGATTTGTTACTTGGACCTAGTAAACCACGCAAAAACGTTTCATATACGCCGGTATATACTCTGCTTACAATGAAGCATGGAAAGTCACGCAAGTGGAAACTGCAGAAAGAATACGAGAAATTGATCGTAATAAATTGGAGAAAGCTCTCTCTATAGTGGACAATGGGATAACGACTCTGTCCTCCAGAATATATTCTTTGGACAGCATTGTATCCTCTGCCATCGACATAATAGAGCAGGACTTGCTAATGTTACAACATGGCCAGTCTCAATTGCGTTCTATAATGCTTCTAGGCTGGATGTTACAAAATCTCCATTCAGGCTACATGCCATGGCGTCTAATCAACACCACGTCATTGTTTACTGTATTTAACCTTATAGATAAACAAATCTCGCTGGCACAAAGAGGAGCAGACTATACGGTGCTGAGCATTGAAAAATCGGAAAGATTACCATTAACAGTTTCTGAGAAACCTGTTGTTGAATGGATAATACATGGCCCCATCATGATACCAGTGACGATTTTTCAGTTTCAGTATTGCTTAAGACACATACCAGCGGGCCTATATGAAAGGTTGGGTAAAGAATACATCAAATCAACCTAGAATTTACCATACACACACAAATGTTGGAGTGGGGGAAAAAAAGTCTTTCTTAGTGGTGAAAATTGTAAGAACTCACTAAGCGGTACACTCTTATGTCAAGGTATTAATTTACATGGAGCATGGGAGGGTTCCTCAAATAACCTTTCTTGCCACCTGCACGGTTCACCAGCAGCAGTGATAGATCCAGTTTTTAGGCAGCTATCCAATGGTAGCTACATAATGTTGAATGATCACAGCTGTTGTGGCATGTTGCCAGGAAAAGCCTATCTAGTTAGTGTGTCAGCCAGGGTCACTTGTGTATGCAAGTATTGTTTCCAAAAAGCAAGACAGACAGGGAGTCGGCGTTATGGCCTTCACTGAATATCTCTTCTATACGAACTGATACTTTAAGCAGAATGAAAGCCATTCTTTTGCATAAAACTGTGCCACTGACCTTGTCCAGAGAGACGTATGATCTGCAAGTTGCAAGGACTTCAGCAGAGATACATACCTTATTATCAACAAACTGCCCAATACATTTCGTAGAAATGTTAGGTCGTATCTTAAACATGTCTGATACGAGTGGTATTGCACAAGTGTATTTAAGAAGTTTTTTTTGGGACTGTTAGCACCCTTTGAAGCAGTCCTCTACATTTTTCCAAATTTCGTGCACTCTGTGTTCGGTGGCCTGCCTCTCATTTTGGGACTGGTAGCAGGAATTCTATTTTTATTCCTTCTGCTCCGATATGGCAAGACCAGTCAACAACAATACCCAGACTACCATGGAAAACGCTCTCCTAGCCATGCGGTACAATGACCGAATTACACAGATTCTTGGCTTGGCTCATTTAAGAGATCTGAATACCACTTGGTTTCTTTCATTCAGACCAACCTGGCAAGATTGCACCTTACCTGTTCTACCATGCCTGCTTTGCGGAGAAGAATGCCTGTTGGACATTTGTCTTACACTTCCATCAGTATAGCCATCTGATGTTGACACCTTGCTAGGTCCGGTAACGACTCATGCATCGTGTTGCCCCCAACGGCTACCAATCCTGATGACGGCATTCGTTGAGGTCTCACCAGGAAGTTTAACTGAGGGTGAGATACGTGGAACAACTGGCACACAGGTACCATCTACTGTGAACATTGCTAATGCAACTAACGCTGATGGAGATGCTCCTCATCTGTGCACATTTGATCTACTAACTGAAGTAGTTCCACTTTTGCCTACCATGTTAGACGGTTTCTTTGCCAGCCTAGGCGATCTGATGTTTTCTCCTGACACCGAGAATTACTTTTGAATCTTGCAACTCTGAAATTCGACCTTCGCTTTTTCAAAACAAAACTTCTCCCTTGGGAACTCTATTTTTCTAATAATTTGATTTCAACTTTTTCCAAAATAGAACTTTTCCTTTTCGCACAGAGTAGTCTGCTTCATCGTTTCAAAACTTTTATTCGATTAGCACTTAGCAGAATCATAAAAAGTACTTCATAAAATTACAGTACATGTTTAAATCACAATGTATAATACAAATAAAAACTGATTGACTTTAAAAACTATGGATAAAAACAATTATGACGAATTGTGTACAAAGAGGCATAAAATCATGAGAACGGTAGCTCAAACCGTACAGCGGATTTTCAAACATGATTTCAAAAAACAAGCTACGCATTTAGCGGGATTTTGAGGTCTAACGACTGCTGGGCCAGATAAGCTGTCCGACAGGTTCTCAGGCCCATTGCACGAAGAAGGGGTATAATCCAACGCTTGTGGGGTTGCTCGTAGTATCGGCAGAACAAAGTTACATGTAATGTGGACTGAGATAATATTCCATCACACGGACATTTAATCAAATCATGGGACCAGTTTAACTCAGTGGGGAAAGTAACAAGACGAAAGAAAGAATTAAATCGAAACCTAGTTAAGACAAATTTTTCATAATTAGATAAGAAAAAAGTTAAATATGGCTGGATACCAGGGGAGGTCTGGACCATTAAGATCTGCACATTAGTTGGCTTAATTACTTCTTGAGGAAGACGCAAATCTCTGAGGTGGTTTAAACAGAGATTTTTCAGGGCACTCCTGGGGATGTCTGATGTTGAAGTGGGCTCAGAGAAGTAAGATGTGCAGTTCAAATCCTTAAAATAATTGGAGACATAAAAGAGCCGAGGAATTTTGCTCCAACAAGCCAAGGATAAACAGTCAGTTATTAGTGAACGGGTTAAATGGCATTGCGGTTTATTCCAAATACGGTGCCATAAGAGGATGGGTTGACATCTGATGTTATCTATTAAATAGTCGATGCCCAGCTCGATATGGCAACTGTAAATTGGGGCGCTTTGAGGAAGTGCCAAGATGTATTTTAAAAACCCGTTTTTGACCTCTACAGGAGAGTAGCCCCAATCACCTGCGCCGTAAGTTGCTACGCTATGACATTTAGCGTGATAAATTTAAGCAACTCGGCTGGGGCTGGTTTGCCCAATTTACTTGAAAAGGAAACAAGAGCAGAAGTTGATCTCTGATAGAGTAACTTTTTACTAGACACCGCTTGTTTCCAGGATAATTGGTCATCCATTAGAATACCTAAATAGGGATATTCCCTGGCGCGTTCCAATCTAACTTGTTCTATAAAAACAGGTTTAGGGTTCTTCGCCTTGAGCCCGAAATGCATAACACATGTTTTGCTTTTATTTACTTTCAACCCCAAGGAAAGCATAAACTGGCAGTATTTGTCTAGTTGTCTTTGTAGCTGTATTAATGTTCTTGCTAAGATAACTGAGTCATTTGTGAATAATAGAGCAGGAATAGGGCGGTGTTTAATAGATGGAAGGTCCTGGCTCCCTACTAACATGGCCGATTCCAGCCCGTTGGTATACAGATTAAATAGAAGGGGGCCAGGACACAGCCCTGTCTGACTCCTTTGTTTACTGGGAATGGAGGAGATAGTTCGCTGCCGATCCCATTTCTCACACAAGCGGTAGCATCAGAGTAGAGCTCGCGGAGAATTTTATAAGTGGGGGGTCTACCCCCAATTCACTGAGAATGGACCACAGCCTAGAATGTATCACGCAGTCGAATGCTGCACTGAGATCGACATAAACTAGATACAGATTACCTCCTTTTGCCCCTACATACTTGCCTATTAGGAGGGTGAGATTCAGTGCCTGTTCAACAGTGCCAAGTCCCTCCTGGAATCCATACTGGAGATCGGTTAGGATGTTATTCCCCGACGCCCAATCCTGGAGACGTTCCAAGATCAGACGGCCTGCGACTTTCCCCAAGGAGTCCAGGAGGGAGATAGGCCTGTAACAGGCTGGATTGTTGCGTTCACCCTTTTTAAAGATAGGGAGCAGAATAGAGGAAGACCAGGAATCTATTAGGCCTATCTTTGACACTGCTGCCATTACCTGGGTGACGAGGGGTGACCAAAGTTCTATGTTACTTACAAAGATATCAAGTGGGACTCCGTCGGGGCCGGGGGCCTTACCAGTTTTGGAGGATGATAGTGCATTAATGACTTTGTTTAGGTCGAAGTAGAGGTCAATGGGATATATTGGATCCTTGACACTGTCCTTACCCATCTGAGCCACAGTTGTAACGTCGACGGTTGAACCACCAAATATCTTTGAAAAGTGAGCCACCCACTTGTCAGCCGTCACAGCCACATTTAAGTGTTGAGAGGCTGTGGCATCAACCGAAAAGGGTGATTTAACTGTGCACCAAAACAGGGAGCTGTCTTTACGTAGACAACTCTCATTTAATTGGGCCCAAAGATTTTTCTTTATTTCCTTTTTGCGGTTGTGTTGTGCAAATGTGTAAGCCTTTCTAAGTTTGGCAATCTCAACTAGATCTCTATTTTGACTGTGAAGGGCTCTTTTTAGGGCAGTTAATGCTTTACGGCAGGTAGAATCAAACCATCCTATGGATTCCTGTTATCGGGGTTTATGATGACAGAATAATTCTGCCCGTATGATTTTTAAGATCTCCAAAAAGCTGGATATAATCAACTGGGGGGTGGAATCCTCTGCCAGGCAGTTGTTCAACCAAGGGAGGGCTTTGGAAATAACTTTGCCAGTAATTACTTCAGGGTCAATGTTGGACCATTTTACTGAGAAGCCATTTACCTTACCCATGGTAAAAGATTGTTGGCTTAATAAGCTGATCCTGGTGGGGTGAGGTAAAGGGATGTTAATTGACAAGATGATACTATTTGGCAAGTGGTCGCTGAAAATATCAGAACCTGTTTGAAATAGTTGCAGTTGTCCCTTTAATATTTGGGAGCATAGAATATAGTCAATGAGACTTGACAGACCCCTACCGTGAAATGTAGGCTTAAATTCAACGGGCGGGTCCGCAAGGTCATTAGCATATTCCAGCTCCAGGGAAAAAAGACAGTCATTCAGGGTATTGCCTAAATACGAGTGTGTGAAATGGGTCAAGGGGCAGCCGTGTTCGTCTTGGAGACCACAAATACTTGTAATTGTAATTGTTACACAAAGGAACATTGAAATCCCCCCCCCCCAAATCACTTAGCAAATACGAGAGGGGTACTTATTTAGTTGTTCTTTTATAAAAGAGGTAATTTCAGTTAACCCCTTCCATGCTCATGACGAACCCCAGCCGTCATGCACTATTGTGCTCGTGTGCTGATGACGGCTGGGGTTCGTCACGGCCCGCCCCTGTTCGTGCTGTTTACAGCACACCAGGGGAATCGCGGCCGCACCAAAGGGGTTAAAATCTTAACACAATCAGCAGGGTGGAGGTTATTGTAAAAATTAATAAACAAATGTGACATGTACTTATTGAATGAGACCATTATAATTTGAAAACTCACATTAGTAAGAAGGACTATTACGTTAGTTGATGGTAAGTTATTTGAGATATATGCTACTAGGCCTCCCTTTGATCTACCATGTGTTGTAGTACTAGCTGGAACGTGGTATGTTTTGTAGCCCTGAATGTGCATGGGCTCGGTTGCCCAAGTTTCCTGTAAGCATACTATTTGGTGAGCATTCACAATATCTAACCATGGTTTGAGATTTATCTTAGAACGGAGACCTGCTATGTTCCAAAATAAAACAGCGAGCGTCCGGTTAGAAATAACTAAGTTACTTGTACTCAACGAAACGTCAGAAGGTAAAGTTCCTGGGCGTAGGAAGGTGTGTGTTGTTGAGACAGTGGAACAAGGTACCAAATGATCATTAAGTCCAGAAGGATTATCTTGTACTAATCAGTAATCTGCTTAGAGTAGAACTATTCTTAAAGAACAAGAATTTTTTTGAGTACTTCCTAGATACAATATTTGTCCTTGTCCTAAAAACGAAAACAGGTTGTATATTCTGCTATGGGATGGTCTCGAACTTTTTTTCTGTAATTAAGAGCCATTTCATAAATGTCATTTTGTGATTCATTAGGCTAGCATTGATACTTTCATGCTATATATCATATATGTAAACACTTTTCTCAAATGCGTACAGTTATGCTCCTTTCGTGTACAGCCTTTTCAAATGCAATTTATATTTTTTGGAGGATTGTAAACACGTGCTTTAGATATGTTTTACTGCTTATAATTTAGTAATGTCGAACTTAATAAAGTGGAGTGGGTGTTTTATATGAATTTAGGACGCTAGTGTAATTTTCCAGATTCATGCCCATATATAGGTATAAATCACCCTATCCTTATATAGGCATAGAAATTATAACCATATTTAGGCTTAGCCCATGCAGTCCAAATACGGCATGTCTACTTCCACTAGTTCCGAAAATCCACAACGATTTCTTGGAAAAACCCGCCTTCAGCAGTCAGGGACTTCCCCTTGCTTGAATATTAAGTTATCCAAGAAATCATGGAGTTTTCAAAGAACTGAGTCTTTGATGACGTTATTATGTCCAAACTTACGTTAAACCCAGCACCTTCAAGGTATAAATATGCCCACACTTGCTCAGGCAAACACACGGTGGTTTGGAGCAGTTCGACTATCTACTTGCCCGACACAGCTCGCCGCAGCAAGTGCCGAATGAAGCCGACCCTCCAGCAGACGCACTGAGAGATGCTGTCTCTTCTCCTGCCGAGAAATCCAGCTCCAGTGTTTCCAGGCTACCCTTGCAGGTTGCTGGGAATGTAAGTTCTGAGAGAGAGATACCAGACCTCTTTATTCTAAACCAAGGTACGGAGCTGATTAGACCCCCAGAGAATTCTTGGAATAGATTCTTGGCAAAGAACACTAAAACTAAGCTACACCTCACTTACTTCTTCCCTTGTACTAGAATTAGGTTAGGTACACTGGGGTAGGCGTATTTTAGAAGCACCAGTTGAGTACTTTTAGTCATTATTTATTAATGTATGATTTTTATGTATTTATCTATGGCTTAGAAACCATACCATGCTATTACAATATTATTTTTAATACTCTTTTTACTGTACGCACTTTACTTCATGCTAAGTATTGCGATTGAAGCAGTTCATTTCTTTTGCATGAGAAAGAAGACTGTTCAATAAATATCTTTTATTGAAAACGCCAGTCTCTCTATTTCTATGCACTTCTGGTAAAATGAAGCATGCATGATTGGCTGAGTAAAATAGCTATCTATTGTTTCCGCGACTCTAGAGATATATTTCTTATTCTTGGGAAACAAAGTTGTCATGTTTATGCGGTTGTCAGAAACGAATCCCTTCTTGTGTATTCGAAAAAGTTTCTAGGGACCTCTGAGCTAGCTGGCACTCATAATTAAGTCTAATATATTTGATAGAGACCTAGTCGACCTCAGTCCTATGTCTAAACTATAGGATACATTATTCCAATGCGCAGAACCTATTGGGAATATAGGAACTAAACTACAAGTTGACCCCTACCCCAACAACCAGACAATCAAGCAAGGGTCACAACATCTGCCCACACCTCCCAAATCCGGAGGTGAGGGGCCACAACCCACTCACTGACGATGGAGGAGCTAGTGTAAGGGAGCAGGCAGGACCAATGGTACATACTCATTGTGGCAGGGGTGGTGGGAGTGTAACTGTGGGCTCAAAACATGAGGCTTCCGGTGCTAAAAAATGCCCAGGCTAACCTTGCCCGAGACATGGGCACATATTAAGAATACCAGGGAGCAATGGGCCAGGTACTTGAGGAACTCCAGGACATTTAAGCACCTGCAAAGGTCCTTAGAGCACTGAATGGAGAGACATAACAAACAAATGGACCAGGTCACTGGGGGTGATGAGGGACATTAATACCACCTTCTTCAGGGCTTTTGCACAGTGACCTACTCCTCCCTGTGACACAACTACATCTGTCTCTTCTACATTTGTGGCAGCCACAGGGAGGGACACCATGTCAGGGGGAGGCTCCTCAGATACCCTGGGCCCTGCAGTATTCGATCCCTCCACCCAATGTAGGGTGGGACTACCAAGGAAACATTCAGGAGGGTTGGATGTTGAGACACCCACAACCGCCAGTAAGAAACAGTACACCTGATGTCCTCCTTTCTGTGCAATCCATTCAGTTTGTTTACTATTCCTTTACACTTTCCCATTCTGATCGGAGGAGTGAGTTGGTCTTTGGGCTCCAAGCAATATGGATCTAATATCAATGTATCCATCCACCAACACTGACAACTGCACTCCATTGTGTTCATTTTATGTCTTATTTTGTTTAATTTCTTGTACTCACCATGTGCATTGTAATAAATACACTTCTCACAACAACACTAGCTCATGCCATATCATAAACATCTAACAAGTTAGAATTTAATTACCATGTTATCCTGCAGATGAAAGCGTAAGCTACTTATGTAAGCATGTGCATGTGTATTGTCAGCAATGTGCTACACACTCACTCAACCATGCCACCCCAAGACAGATAAACAAGTGTACAGTTTCAGGACTACTTTATTCCATAGTATCAAACATTAGGCTGTCATAATGACAAGAAATTTGCAAAACAAGATATCTCACAACATATCTGTGTCAGTCACCACAAATGTCATGTGCATACTTCAAAAAACATAGTAGGAGGAGACACATCTGACAATAACAGACAATTTGTTTATTTAATCATCTGAGACACATTCACAACCACACAAACTGTATCCCAGATCACTATAAAAAAACTTAAACATGGCAGTACTACAGTTTCTGAGCACAGGTCATTTCCAATCCAGTCTTGCTGCATCTGGCGGAATGTAACATACATATGTCAGCGGTGTGCCACAAGCACTGTTGCATACAATGATGAGACACATCCACAGCTACATCCACATGGAGGACTTAGCCAATGTGAAGGAAGATTACCATGTTTTGCCCCGATAACCGCATTGTGATGGAGCACATGATGGCACCCATATTAAATGAGGAGCACAACATGGCAGGAAACAAGTCCAATGGAGTTGCAGCAAATTCTATTCTATTGCTGTACAAGCGGGTTTTGTACCTGATTTGTACACCCAAAGTCTGTGACAGACATTCCCAGGCACAATCCATGGCCAAATCATATTTAGACACAGCATCATATACCGCCTGGTGTCACAACTCTGAAATGTCCAAATGAGGATGATATGGTAAAGGTATCTAAAACATAAAATAATTAACAGATTAGCAAGTAAACTATACACATGATAACAATCTCTGTCAACTTCTTTCATGCACAGTAGAGATGTAGATGTCCCTTACGCAAACCAACATCAACAAAGTGTGCATGTCATGACATTACTTCACAAATAGCTGTACTCATAGTTTAACACACAATTCCAGACCTAACAGGTATCCATTCACATATTCCTCACAGCGACACAACAATCACTGAAACAGACATAGTAAAGACATCTCACAGAGTACTTACACTCATGAGAAGAAGTTGTTGATGAGCAGTCGACACATGCCAAATCCTTCCCTTTCACGATGTTCATCATTATTTGGCATTTCAAGATCCTAACCAGGTGGCTCCTGCTCGTCTCCATCTTCTGCCAAGAGAGGGATGTTGAGTCGCAGTGCAAGGTTATGGAGCATTCAGCAGGCTATGGGGATCTGAGACATCTTTCCGGGTGAGTAAAGGAGGGCTCCAACGATCTTGTCCAGACAGTGAAATCTGGCCTTCGGGAGCCCAGAAGCCCACTCCACTGGCTGCTGTGTTCTTCCATGGGTCTTGTTGAAACAGACCTCCCCATGCATTGTTGGATTCCTCAATGGTGTCTATACCCATGGGTGGTTGGGATATCCTGGGTCTCCTAGATGGAAGATAGACAAAAATGCAATAAATAGGTATAATTTTGCAGAAAATTTGAAAGGAAAACACGAATAAAAAGGTTGGAGACAATAAACTCACCAACAAGCCAGGCCCTCTCTGGTAGTAGTTGTGACATTAATTGGGGTATGATGCTGTTCTGGAGTAAGTAAGATTCATGGACTCAGCCTGGGAGTCTTTCACAGACATGTGAAATGTACGATTCCGCTAAACAAACCACTTGCAGATTGATAGAATGGAAATGCTTCCTGTTACTATAGACCTGTTCACTGACTTGTGGTGGTATTAAGGCAATATGTGTGCCATCAATAGCTCCAATCACATAAGGAATGTTACTAAATCCAAAAAAGTCACCCTTCATATTACCCAAATATTGTCTCTTGGAGAACCCTTTCCCATAAAAAAAACAAAAATTAAAGGGTCATTGAGGCTGTCTCCGATGTCCTGGGGTGTTTTCACACCTTTTAATGGCATCCGATGCTTTCAGCCTCTGAAACTGAGCTGAAAATCTACTGTTTACAGTGGTTTTCAGCTTGTTTTTTCTGCCACTGAGTGATTTAACCTCCTCACCAGTTGACCGTGTGAAGGTAGCCGAAATCGTAGGACACACAGTAGCACCATGTGAGTTGCAGGTATGCAGTGACATGTAATTTAAGGTGATATGCAGAGGAATGGTATCATACATCAGGTGACACCTTCCAACAAATAGACTTAGTGGGGGAGATTCACTTAGAAGTTTGTTTTACACAAAGGTTAATATTTTCCAATCATCAGCACCTTGTCCCCACCATTACCTTGGACTGATCATCATGCAGTCCTTTTTGATATTCAATCCAAAACGACCCCCCCCCCCATTCCAACTTCTCAACCCCCAGACAGTTCAAAGCTTGGAGCAATATTGACCCCCTTGAGTTTCATTCATCCTTACACGCCTCTCAGCCTGACCTTTTTCCAGATGACCCCTAATTAGCTGCCAAACATTACACACTTTGGATCAACGATGCAGTGAACCTGCAGTCCACACCAAACACAGGTCCAATAACGGGAATACTGTCTCAGCACCCTGGTTCAGTGAGACCCTCTGTCGTGAGGAACAAAAATGCAGACATAAAGAACGTCGTTGGCATTTAAACTACGATCCCACACAAAAATCCCTCTACAAACAGACCCTAGGTAATTACAAATGCCTCTTGACCACAGCTAAAAACAATTTTTACTGTAATCAAATCGAATCTGCACAAGACTCTGTCAAACAATTGTTTAAGGTTGTCTCTAAGCTATCGGGGCAAGAGGCGACTTTTCCCATTACCGCCTCCCGGACACTCTGCAACTTGCTAGCTATATATTTCCGGGAGAAAGTCAGTTCCATCTACGACAACTTCCCATCAAATAACTCATCCAATATAACCACAGTAGAATCCAGCGAATCTAGCGAATCCATTGGCCCCCCCGCTCTTCGAGCATCTACTCCCATTAGCACACACCACCCCTCCTCCTTTTAGGAATTTAATCAAATCCCTCCGGATCACATCACCCATCTCATCTCCTCAACTAAACCAGGATCCCCAGATGATCCCTGCCCTCAGGCCACCCTTAAACTTACCCCTGACAACATAGGATCCAATTTAGCTAACATATTTAACTCTATGTTCCAAACTGACATATACCCCTCCATTTGGAAAAAGACGGTCATCAAGCCCCTAATCAAAAAGATCAACCTTGACCCAGCTGACACAACTAGCTACGGCCTATCACATGCCTGCCCCTACCAGCAAAAATCGACGAGAAAGTTATGAACACCCAATTGGTACATTTCATCGAGAAAAACCACTTACTGGATGACACCCAGTTTGGCTTCAGAAAGGGACATGGCACGGAAACCGCCTTCATTAAAGCATCTGACAAAATAAAAAAAGATTCTTGATGCAGGAGGAGCTGCGGTTCTCATCCTGCTTAATCTTTCTGCAGCATTTGACACGGTCGACCTAGCCACCTTGATCGACCGTGTCGCTGCCTTGGGTATTTCTCACATTCTTGCATCATTCCTAGCTGACCGTTCACAATCAGTCACGCTTGGCAAGTTCACCTCCCCCCATTCACTCTCCCTTGCGGCGTGCCTCAGGGATCCTCGCTAAGCCCGACCTTGTTTAATATTTACGTTTTAGACCTGGCAAGGGTCATTAAATCCTACAACCTGGGCCTTACATCCTATGCCAACGGTACCCAATTAGTGTTGGTGGTACATAAAGACGGAGTTAAGGTGGCAGCCAACTTCCAGCAGGGAATGCTTGCTATAAGTACTTGGATGGCAAACAACTCCCTTAAACTGAACTCCAGAAAGACGGAGGTGATGATCTTCGGCAATCTTTCACCCACCTGGTCCTCTCTTTGGTGGCCAGCAAACTTAGGAACACCTCCTTCACCAGTCTCAAAAGTCAGAAATCTCGGAGTCATCTTTGACATGTGTCTGTGAAACATGAATGTTGAAAAAAAAAAACATTTTAAGCATTTTAAACACTTTTCCCAAATTTACCGAGTGGTTCAACCACTCGGTAAATTTGGCACCCTAATTGCGAATTTACAGTTTTAAATTTAATGATGCATTGCTTTTAAGAAATCACACATCTGCGACTTCTTAAAAGCACCCGCAATTTTAGAACTCGCAAACATGTTACGAATTCTGAAATTGCTTCATGCATCCCAAAAAGCACTTTTGCATTCGCAAACGGCCGATTTTAAAAAAGCTTGATGCATGTGGGCCTTAATGTTTATGATCTTTCAGGGACAGTAAAGACTTCAGTTGCCACAGAGGGGGAAAGAATCTGATACTGTCACTGACACCGCTGTGGGTTCCGTGTCCTGAAGGCACCACAGAATGCGCAGCGCAATCCTGGTCTCACCAACAACAATGACCACCACTGCTACTGAGCTGCTGCTGGCACCATGACCTTTGGACTCGTCACTACACACTGTCTCGCTTCACTCCGCCACCCTGGTTTCACTGAATATGTCGCTGCACACTGACCTCGACACCAGTGACTGCACCATGGTTTGGAGCACCACTCATAAGTCACACGACAAACTGCCCTGTCCTACACCGCAGTCTGGGCCAACTGACGCAGCTCCCATCAACCAGCACTGTAACATGCACTATCACCTTTCAGCACCGCAACTTGCACTGCCTCACTCTACACTGCAGCCCTGGTCTCTCTGATGTCACTGGACGACCGTCATTGAAACATTGCCTGCACCGTGACTTGAGGGCTCTGCATGCTGCTCCATTACGCTTCAACTTACAACTGTGACAGTTGCCACGACTGGCCTGCACCAACACGGTCCGCCGGAACCAAGGGTACTGTTTACGAGTCTGCTTACACTAATGCCGCCCGCACCGACGAGGTTGCCCCGAACTGTTGGATTCTGTTAGAAATACAAATACAAAAACTTTTTTATTTCAGTTAAACGCATCGCTGCGGCGGTTATTTTTCCGCAGTGTGGCAATTTACAAAAAGCCGCGTTACATGACGAGCTCAGCTCGTCATCCGCACACGACCACCGTGGCTGATGACGAGCTGAGCTCGTCATCAGCAGCGAAGGGGTTAATAAAAACCATAACAATCTTCCAAACGACAATTCATTCCCATTTTGTTAAAATATTAAAATTCTGTTTCATATCAGAGTCTACAATGTTGCTCGCCATTCTGATCTCAATGTAAATTGCATTAATTCAGTTTAAGAAAAAACAGTCTGTAAGGCAGTTGCGTACCTCGGAAGTTAAATGAAATATAGGGAAAGTCATCCAGAACAAACTAATATATCAATAAAACAATCTTCTATTTTGCTATCCCTTTAAGTCCGGAATTATAATGCAGTAAAAAAAAAAAACTATCTGTAAAATACTTTTATTACTAAAGGGAGGGATACTCAAGTGACACAGTCCTCCTGGGAATGGTTATTAGCAATCAAGAGTGTCTGAAATCCTTATTTCATCAATAGATAAAAAACATGTTTTTCATTAGTCTGGATTGACTTTCCATAAATTGTCAGAAATGTCATCATTTTATAATTCAGAATGGAATTACTTGGATGCAGGCCTTTAATTATTGCCATTCTACCAGACTGAATGCCCCTATCATTTAAGGCTTTTTTTAGTAGCAATACCCGTATTGTTTTTAAAGAGGGGTATAGGCAAAGCAAATGAATAAAGTAAATTGCCCCAAATAGGTTACATGCCACAGGACCATTATAATTGCATGCTGGCTGATCAGCTATACTTGGTAAAACCCCAAACCTTGTGGCCATGAGTTTTAATTTTAAATAGAATGCGTACATTGTATATAGATATTCTGCTGAACGAGCTGTTGGATTCTGTTGTTTTCAGCACTGCAGATGGAGCTACTGGCTTCAAGGAACTGCATTTTAAAGTAATTCTTGCAAAGTGCATATTTTTGATTACTGTATGTTGGTCTTTTATAGTTTTGGTCTTGTTTGCACAGATAAGTATTTGATATTTTTCTAAAACTGGTGTGGTCTTCTTTTGTAATGTTTTCACCGTATTACTGTATGGAACGGGCAAAAGCTTCCCACACTGCCTCTGAGATAAGCCTGACTGCTCGTTCCAAGCTACCAAGGGGGCGAGCAGGGGTCATTTCAGTAGTGTATCACCTTCATTTTACTCCTATTTGGACAAAGGTGTAAACCATTGCCAACTAGAGACCCACATTTCAAACAACCATCAACACAGAAGACCGCCCATGCAGCCTACTTATATGTTGCTAGTTGAAAATCAAGTCACTTGCCTTCAGAAACTGCTA
This sequence comes from Lissotriton vulgaris, assembly GCF_964263255.1. Taxonomy (NCBI): domain Eukaryota; kingdom Metazoa; phylum Chordata; class Amphibia; order Caudata; family Salamandridae; genus Lissotriton; species Lissotriton vulgaris. Next base: position 743,234,085 of record NC_141697.1, on the reverse strand, counting down.
ATTAGTGCACCTCTTCACCCATCAGCTGCTGTTTACTACCTCTGGTAGCTGCCATGTAATGCTGTACAGGGAGCAGGGCCCCTGCCTTCACTATAGAGAAGCTGGAGAGCCTGGTCGTAGGAGTCCTTCCCCTATATTGCCAGCTCAATGGCTCACCAGAGGGGCAGGTGAGCACTGTTTATACAGTATGTACCCAGCAATATTTTACCTATCCATACACATGGCCCAGAATGTGGCACTGAGCCACTGACACGCATTTGAGTTATGTGTGTCAGATAGTGTTACCAGAAAAAAAGACACATATGTTCTGTTGTACCTGGCATCATACTTTTTGGACTTCACATCATACTAGTGTTTTGTATACATTCCTATACCCTACACCCATTCTATGCACCTTTCTACGCATGTAGAAAGCCATTGTTGCCAATGATGAAAGGGCAAATAATTTGATGGAACATGAGGTGGACGATTTATAGACCTTTATACCCAAATTGTGAATGCGTCCTGTGAGTTGCATGTGAGGATTATGTGAGATATGTCTACAGTTTCACCAATCACTAAACACACTAACCTAACGTCAGGGATATTCCAACCCTTCACAGTGACCAACAATGGTCATGTCAGATACAGAATGGCCAGCAGATGTACAGGTAGGAAGTATGGTCAAAGTGGCCATATGATGGTCATGTCTGAGTAGTAGGTTGAGCATGCAGAGAGCAAAAAATAACATTGATTTGCGCAGTGTATGGTCCATGACACAGGCTGTAGCACAGTTATCTTGCTTATGGTACTGATGTACAGAGTACTCAACTCGTAGATTGGCTGATCCTCAGATGCAGCCTTATTAAGTTTAACAGGACTATTATTCTGCCTGAATATTCCTCATGTAGCAACACTTGCACCTTAGACATGGCGTGACCTCCAGAACGTGGAGTCCTGCCCATGGAGTCATTTTGTCAATGTGTGCCATTGCCTAAGGACAGGCACCTTACTCACACATGTTTATAGTTAGACTGTCATATGAGTGATGGTATCATTGTACTGGAACATTTATCATGTGAAACATGTGTACTACAGATAATTAGTTACATTTGCAGTGCAGTTCCTAAATGCATAACCTGTTGTGTTATAATGTGCTATCATGCATTATTTACAATGGTATGATGGTGTTGTCCCATACATACTGAAACATATGGCATACAGTGTGTTCTGGGATGTCAGGAATTCCAAACACAAACACATGCAGATGTAGTAGAATGTCCAAATTAGTTAATCACATGTCCACTAAACCTGAGTGGGAATTTCAAGGTGCACACATGGCAGCCCTTTGATTGACACCCCAAATATTGCTAGTACTCAAAACCATGATAGCAGTGATGTATTGAACAGTATGGATCAAGTACTTTGTCCAGACTATTCAGGTGTGTGTCCAAGGCTGCACTTCTACCGTAACCATCAGGAAGACACAATGATGTGCTGGTTTACCTGCAAACACCTTACAGAGATTGTGTTGTGTGGTCCCAGGTTACGTCACTGGCTACGTAATGTCAGTGGCCTGGCGTAGTCAATATAGGCAAGGTCTAGATGCAGGGGTGGCTCATAGTGCTTTAACATTTAGCAATAATGCTTTTTGAATTGCTCAACATGTGCGCTCCAATCATGTCATGTCTCCAATATTGTAAGATGGCTCTCCTAGCTGTGTACTTCATCTGTGTCACCTTAGCAGCTGACCTACTTCTTGCATGTCCACTGCGTCTCATCAAGTATTGCATATAATACATGTTAACAACCCATCAGAAGATGTTGCTGTGGAAGACCATCGCCCGGAAAATTCAAACCCTCCGGGGTCACTTGGTAGTGCAGTGTTCACTGCAGACGAAGGTGGAAGGGCCTGAGATGCTGGACCCGGAAGTTCGTGTTGGTCAAGCTGGGGTTTTCCTCCCAAGGCAGAAGGGAGACATGTCGGACTCTAACCCCTCTATTGCCCTCATACTAGTGGTGGCCTTCCAGGACCTCCATGGGCAGTTGAGAGCCCAACAGCAGCAAAGAGGGCGTGATTATAGGCCTGAGCGAAACATTGTGCATGACCATCCATCTTTTGTTTCAGGCAGTAATTTTCACTTTAAGCTTGAAGGTGACCTATGTTCCACGCAATGGGAGAATTCCATGTATGTGTCGGTATTGTAGTAGGTGCATGGTAATGACCATTGAGTATTGTATTGTCCATGTGAGCAGGAACTAAGCAGGGTACTGTCAAATGTAAGTTCCATAGTTAAACAGCCACATGGCTGCATAATGTCTACGATGACACACATTAGCTGTTGATATCATGTGTGACAGTAGTCCCAAACAGGCCACTTATCCAAGTCTCTGGATTGGCGCCCCCTCACTTCTGTGTTTCATGTGATAGTGGACCCCTTGGTTGTGACATGGCTTACAATGCACTCTGGATGCAGACACCTTGCAATGCATCCCCTTGTTGAGTGGGGCATATACAGTACAATAAGAGGGCTTACACCACTGTTGTGCTGAGTAGATGCTGGCATGTGTACATTAAGTGTTGAACTGTCACATGTACAACTGTTCCATGCATGATCTGCAGGTCTACAAGCACTCTGAAACCATCATATTTGCATGTGTTGGGCAATGTGTACGTACCAATATATGTCTGTGATGGACATAAAGTGTAGGTGTTACCACAAATCGTGGTGTATAGGCATTGGTGAGAGAGTCACACATTCCTATTGGCATTGATGGGTGTCATAAACCAGGTCAACATGTTGATACAGAAACATACATAGGTTGAACATTTACTGAATGTTCTGACAATGCGACTTAGCATGCCATTGAGAAAGGTGTATTCTATCAGGTGGAAAGCATATGTGCATCTGTGGAGGGTCAATAGGCGGCTGGTGAAATTCATCAGGGAGGGATATGCTAACATGTTGGTGTGATCTGTGTGTATCAGCGGTCAGTAGTAGCTTGTAAATTGTATCAGCATAAGATGGAAGGTACCATGAATCCCATTCCGTTGTGGACATATTTAATGGCTCTTTATGGACTGTATCTCTTGTAAGCCTCATATCTTTTCAGTGTACTAATGTCATTGACATTGGCTATGTGAATAAGGTGTATTCACATGCACTAATGTTGACTGGGAATATTCCTAGTCCGACTCATGTACAGTGGTTCCCTGTGCTGAAATCACACACCACTTAGAGCCACAGCTTCTCCTTTTCGCTCTTCTGTACTACAGGTGACACCCAGCTAAGTTACTCATGTGCAACTTTCAACTGCATCATCTGTCAGTGGACACATGTGTAATTGTCATTTGGGAATGTGTGAACATTGTGGAATGGGCACTTCCATGTCACCTTCTTTTTGGTGGTTACATTTTGCTGTAACTTAGCTGTAGCAGGTGCCCAGCAGTTCTACATGTTGTGGGTTAGGGACACCTGGGCATTCGCTGATTGCAGGGGCTTGCATGGATAGGTAGTAATGCATTCCATGTGAAAATTCCCTTTGATGACATCAGGTAACTATGGTACACTACAATGGCCTAGGTTGCCAATGTGATGATATCTCCTGCAACACACATGAGGCTAAATTTGGAACAAGGTCACACATGAAGTTGTAGCAGACAGTGGTTATGGCACCATTATGTGTGAATGTGCAGTGGTCTTGTAGCTTTCATGCATGTGCTTATGCCAATGTAGGAACCAATACAGTCATCCCAGTACATGTTGTGATCTATGCAATTATGTAATGGGTTGTGCTATGATCTGTTTGGCAAGTATGTTAATGTAACATCAGGGTACCTATTTGTACTATGTTTCCCAACATCAAATAAGGGCAACAATGAAGACAGGGTGAGACCATTGGGGAAGCAGCTGGCCACAGTGGTTCCAATTCTGGCAGTGACACAGAGGGACCCAGTGGCCCAGAGGGTGAGGGGAGTGCCACAGACGAGCAAGCCAACACTACTGGATTGTCATCTTCATCTGAATTGAGCTCCAGTGAACACTCCCTGGTGGTAGCGGAGTCGCCTGGACCAGCATCCACAACATCCAAGTTCACCACCCCCTGTTCCATCTCCACCATCCCTGCTGCTCATCAGACAGCTATCCGGGCCCTCTCCCCTAAATGGGGTGAAGTCTTTTTTGCACCAGTCACCTCACCCATTTTCTTTGTCTCTCCTCTTGCCTGAGTGTGGAGACCATTCACATCATGAGGCAGATCTCTGTAGGTCAGACAACAGGTGCAAAGCCATAAAAAAACCTGATGGTGTCGTACCCGAAGGGCATTCACTCTGACATGCCTTCCCTATAGAGATAATTTCAGGCTCTAGCTTCCACACTCATTACAGCTGTCCACCAATTCCAGCTTTCCACCCCCTCCTGCCTCTTCCCCATCCAGAATCCCTATTCCTTCACCTACACAAAGCACAAGCACATATCACCATTCATCCATCATAACATGCACATGCAGTACACAAATACCAAAACACAAGAAAAAAGACATTCACACACCCACTCACCAGGCAACCAACACCCTCACTATCACATCCATTGACATACAGGCAGACACCACACCCACTGCACCATGTCCTTCCACTACAGACATAAAGCAGACACCTCACCAGCAGACACAGCCACTAAAGATACCAAACTCACAGACACCACACCAGCAGACACTGTCACTACAGACACCAAACTCACAGACACCACATCAGCAGCCACAGACACTTCACAGACCTCACATTCTTCTACTTTCAAAACCCCACACCTTGTCTTGCCTCCTCCCCAGTCTGCCCAAAATCTCTGCATGATTGCTCTTGCCCTCTTCACTACCCCACCTGGCCCACCTCCTGCCACACCCAAAAAGAGTAATTTGCCACACCTACCCTACCCTTCTCCATCCACCCCAAAAACAACAGCCCACCACCTTCTAACCCCAACCTACCTACAAGGCTCCTAAAAATAGAAATATTACCTGCCCTGATACCGCCTCACCCGCTACTAAAACCCAAAGGACCTCTTCCCCACTCCAGCCCAACGCTTCTAAGGGCAAGAAAAGAAAAGGAAAACCAGTCCCCCATACCCTTCACTACCCTTCATGTCTACAAAATACCACAAATGTTGAAACCTAGCCCTCTAAAACCAGAGCCCAGCCCTCTTACAGCCCCACCCGACCCTCTCAATCCTAAGCCCAGGGCTTCCAATGACAAACCCAGCCCACCCTACCAACATTCTTGAGGTGCCTGGACTGCCTCCTAGATGTCCCTTCCTGGTGAGGTAGTCCTGGCAGTATTTTGGAAGGCACTTTTGGATGGAACAGCTGTATGCTGGCCCACATGACTGATACTTGGACTGGCCATTGCCTTTGTTTTTGAAAACACATTTGGTCTAATAATAAAGCACCTACTTGATTTTGAAGTCCTTTGTCCATTGGTACTGATGCTAAATGTTGTTCTTGTGTAATTTTAGATGTGCAAATACAGTTGTGCTTGTTTCACCATGATAGCAGATCCTATTTGATCAGTAAGTATATTCTGTCACTGGAAAAAGTTATGGGGTTACAAAGGCCGAGGGTCAATGTTCACTAGATGTATATGTGGGATGAGTTCCAATGGGGGCAGACATTGAATTGGATGGTCTATTCTATGATAAGTATTGCAGCTTGCTTTGGACAATGTCCACGTCTTCTAGGGTTCACTACTCCCTGAGATGTAGGGTGCATACGTGTTTAATGTGTACAAAGTAGGTATTTGTTTCTGAACACATGGGGGGCGTTGTGTTGCAATATCTAATAAGTTCTTTGGATGCACATGCACCCGTTTTCATGTGCGTTTGTTAAAATGACTTTTGCTATATATATGAAAACTGCTGTTACTGCTGTGTTCGTTGTTATGAACTTGCAATTACACATTATTGACATTTGCATGCCACTTTGTGGGAAATTACATCTGTACCATATATGTCAAATTCCACAGGTCATGTCCGCATGGAGACTTGAAAACAGGTGCTATATCGACTGTGGTCTATCCCTGTAGGAGTCCCCCTGGTTTTGGAAACCCTATCTGCAGTGAGTCTTTCCACAGTGGCGGCTCACAGTAGGAGTGCTGCGGGGTGGTGGGGCGAGTCAGGGGAGGGGCAGAGTGGGGGCGTAGTGCAGTCGGACATATGACATCCACGAGTAAAGTAAGTAAATACATAAATAAAACTATCTACCGTGCGCTCGCTGCATTGGCGAATTGGCAATGCAGTGAGCACAAGATAAATCGTTGTATTTATTTATTTACTTACATTACTTGTGGACGTCATATGTCTGACTCCACTAATGCCCCCCTGGCCCCTCTCACACCCTGCCTCACTGCCGTACAGCACTCCCACTCCAAGCCGCCACTATTTTTACACTCTGGGATTCTGTAGTTTTACACCTTAGTATTACAAAATCACACTTACCTGACTTTCCTATTTCATGTGGGTAATGTGTGTGGGCCCAATAAAGTGCTTTAGGAGTAAAGCTATGTTTTCTTGCCTGAACGTTCCATACCGAACTGCCAAGCCATGTCTTTCCTGGACCGGAATCAAGCATCCTAGGACCAATTTCTGGCTATCAGCCGTCGTCAGCCAGGATAGATTGACTCCAGTGGTTAGTGGGCAAGGGACCCACGTCTGGGCATACCCTTCCCACATAGGGTGAAGAGCAAAACACACAAGATGATGGATGGAATGTTTCACAATGGCAAAACATTCACCCCCCAGTCACAGATCTGGGTTTAATCCATTGCTATTTTGCTCACCAAGCCACCCCAGTTCAGACATGGCCATATGCAAATCAGTCTTGACCCAGTGCCTCATGGGAACAGTCCAGCACGAACTGCCAAGCCATGTCTTTCCTGGACCAGAATCAAGCATCCTAGGACCTGTTTCTGGCTATCAGCCATCTTCAGCCAGGATAGCTTGACTCCAGTGGCTTAGTGAGCAAGGGACCCACGTCTGGGCATACCCTTCCCACATAGGGTGAACAGCAAAACACACAAGATGATGGACGGAATGTTGCACAATGGCAACACATTCACCACAGTCACAGATCTGGGTTTAATCCATCATTATTTTGCTCACCAAGCCACCCCAGTTCAGACATGGCCATATGCAAATCAGTCTTGACCCTGTGCCTCATGGGAACAGTCCAGCCCGAACTGCCAAGCCATGTCTTTCCTGGACCGGAATCAAGCATCCTAGGGCCGGTTTCTGACTATCAGCCATCTTCAGCCAGGATAGCTTGACTCCAGTGGCTTAGTGAGCAAGGGACCCACATCTGAGCATACCCTTCACACATAAGGTGAAAAGCAAAACACACAAGATGATGGACGGAATGTTGCACAATGGCAAAACATTCATCCCCAGTCACAGATCTGGGTTTAATCTATTGTTATTTTGCACACCAAGCCACCCCAGTTCAGACATGGCCATATGCAAATCTGTCTTGACCCTGTGTTTCATGGGAACAGTCCATCCCGAACTGCCAAGCCATGTCTTCCCTTGACCGGAAACAAGCATCCTGCGACCGGTTTCGAGTTTATAACCCTCAACAGCCAGGCTATCTTGAGTCCATTGGTAAAGTGAGCAAGGGACTCACGTCTGAGCATACCCTGCCAACTTAGGACGAACAAAGCGATACCAAAGGGGATACACAACCTTTCTTTGTGTTTCTAATCTAAATCTAAAGGGGGTACATTTCTTTTTCCTTATGTTCAGTTTTTTTGCTACTCTTCTTGTTATTTTTACGATACTTATCAGTTTGGTTTGAGATTTTAGGTCTATCTATCCTCGACCAAATCCAAAAAAGTATTTTCCGCATCTGACATCAAACAAGTAAAATTATGTCTATGCACATACACATTGTCTAGTGACTTAAGGGATACAAAATGTATGCCTGCAATCTCTGCACCTTTAAAATAAGGATTCTGATTTAAGTGTTTGATAAAGGGAACTTGTGGGAGAACTACATCATGATTCGAAAAATAATATTGAAAACTTCCTCGTCTGTAAAATTTACTTAATAGGAGACTACAAGAAATACCATAAGTCAAAGGGAGATGATGATTAGCAATTCCTGCTGAAGCAGAAGTGGGTAACTGAGTACAAACATAAGACCTTCTACCAATCATCATGTCTATTTCAAGATATAAACCTCTCTTGATACATCTGTGCATAATTTCCCAACCCCTCACAAGTGCATGTGACTATCAGAAGATTGTGGCGTGGTAGGTGCAACAGTAGACTTATATTCCACTGAGTTATCTGCAGCTGAATATAGCCCTATAAACACTATAACTAATGCTGCAACTAAAGTCATGAGTGTGTCTATTATGATGTATCTACTCCAACTAGTATTATAATTGGCTTTCAAGACTTCATTTGAATCTAAATCTTGGGTGAAATGTAGCAGCTGCAGAGAATTCTCTGTCGGTTTCTAACTGTACAAACAGCAAAGCTAATTTTTAAACAAAATGCAACAATATATATATACAGGAATCTTCTTGAGTCTTCCTTAGCCCTGCTGCGTGTTCTTCTAAAAGACAGCCTTTGGCTCATTTGATTCCCTTTAGCTTCGCTACTCTTCATTCTTCATTAGAAACAGTATGACATTTCTTTAATAATAACCCATTCTAATTCACTCACTATCAGTGCCAATGTGAAATGTTTCAGCTCATCAACTAGCACAGGAATCCTGTGTGCACCCAAGAGTGGAAATTCAGCAATATCTAAGATAAGATGTCTCAAGGCACTCAGTCTTGTTAACAAGGTAAGTTCAAAGGTTATATCATACTGGAGATCGAGTTCTTGAAGTTTCAATTGAACCTTCACAGTGATCCCAAAATTCCCAGAAGTCGTTCTTCTTGTCAATTGCAAGTAAGTATATCCATTCAGGTGATAAATACCTCTGGCAGGGCACTTTTGCTTGCTTTGACCTTTGAGTGTTGTCTCTTCACCTCCCCCACTCTGGTTAGTATCCTCTACATCCTCTGGGATATCTGGGAGATTCCTTTCTCCTTACGGAACCAGTCTGCCTCTCTCTTGCCTTCTCGGCCAACGTTCTTCTGCATCGCCTCACGGTTCTCTAGCACAATGCCCTTCATCAGGGTCTGAGTCTATCTCTGTTATGACCACTGGATTAGCCTTTCTTTCAGTAGTCTCCACATTCAACTCTCCAGAACCCTCCTCAGGCTAATCGAGATTGTTTTCAATTTCTGACAGTTACCCTACCGCTTGACTACACTGCTTCTGTGATCGCTCAATCATGACTTGCTCTTTTGGAAGAGGTGCTGTTATTTCATCAGGGGTACATGGTAAGTTGTAGGTATGGGCAGCATGGATCCAGTTGGAGAGACCTCTGCACTTCACAACAGTTATAATCACAAGTATGACTTAGAATGGCCCTCACCAATGAGGCTCCAATCACAACTTCCGTCCATGCTTCTCACCATCACCCCGTCTTGGAGACTGCTCCTGGTTTGGTGGGGCTGTAACAGCTTCAAATTAATGAAACACTGAAAGTGCCACGTCATCCAGTCCTTTTCAGAAACCTAGTATCAGATCACCAGTAATGTTCACAAGCACATTTTCAGGTATAGCTGGCAATCTCATTGCCATGGTGATCGTTGGAGGAGTGTGGGGAGCTGAATAGGTGCAAGGGAGGATGATGTCCCTTGGTGTAAGTGTGACGGCAGGGATTGCCCCACCGCCACTACCTCATGGAACATACTGTTTAGGAGTCATAGACCACTAAAGGGAAAAGGTATTATATGTCTGTATAACTGCATGTTTTATATTTAGCGTACTGTGTAAATCAGCATTATGAGTTGATATTTGACACATTCTGCAGAAAATCTACAGATTTAGTTGGTCCAGAAGAAATCCTGCAGACCCTGAGTGGCACTCTTCAACAGGCTAAAACATGTCAACCTTATTGAGTTATAGATGTTAGAGGTCATTGCACTCATAGGACATCACACTGTTTTAATCCCAGCTAAAGGACCTTATTAAAGAACAAGAACTTGGATCCTGAAGGCTTTTTTAACTTGCACTTAGGTTTTAGTAAGAGCTCCGCTTACAAACCGCGGTGAGCAGACCCAATCACGATAGGTGGAGTCGGCGAGGATCTAATGATGACACATGTCACTGGCAGGGTTGTATGACGATCCATCGGCCGCAACGTCCTCGCGGGCGTTCGCATCTCGGCCAATACATCGTAAATTCAATTACACCGGCCATTTTGGCATCGCACGTCGTTGCGACGCAAATGTGGCCACAGCCTAGGATCTCGTGTCACATCGGCGACATTACATCGCGCGACATGACAACGCGATATTTCACACATCAATATGTTTCACACGTTTTTCATGACCCTCTGCCCTATGTTTCCCTCGTTTTTGTGTGCACTAATGCCCAATGTGTCCTTCATTTTCAGTGCACTTGTGCCCTATCTTTCCCTTGTTTGTCGTGCCCCTCTGCCCTATGTTGCCCTCGTTTTTGTGTGCCCTAATGCCCAATGTGTCCCTCATTTTCAGTGCACTGGTGCCCTATCTTTCCCTTGTTTGTCGTGCCCCTCTGCCCTATGTTTCCCTCGTTTTTGTGTGCCCTAATGCCCAATGTGTCCCTCATTTTCAGTGCACTTGTGCCCTATCTTTCCCTTGTTTTTCGTGCCCATCTGCCCTATGTTTCCCTCGTTTTTGTGTGCCTTAATGCCCAATGTTTCCCTCGCTTTTCGTGCACCTCAGCCCTATGTTTCCCTCGTTTTTGTGTGCGCTAATGCCCAATGTTCCCCTCATTTTCAGTGCACTTGAGCCCTATCTTTCCCTCGTTTTTCGTGCCCTTCTGCCCTATGTTTTGCTCATTTTCAGTGGACTAGTGCCCTACCTTTCCCTTATTTTTCGTGCCCATCTGCCCTATGTTTCCCTCGTTTTTGTGTGCCTTAATGGCCAATGTTTCCCTCGTTTTTCGTGCACCTCAGCCCTATGTTTCACACGTTTTTCGTACCCCTCTGCACTGTTTCCCTCGTTTTTGCATGCCCTTCTGCCCTATGTTTTCCTCATTTTCAGTGCACTTGTGCCCCATCTTTCCCTTGTTTGTCGTGCCCCTCTGCCCTATGTTTTCCTCGTTTTTGTGTGCCCTAATGCCCAATGTGTCCCTCATTTTCAGTGCACTTGTGCCCTATGTTTCCCTTGTTTGTCGTGGCCCTCTGCCCTATGTTTCCCTCGTTTTTGTGTGCCCTAATGCCCAATGTGTCCCTCATTTTCAGTGCCCTTGTGCCCTATCTTTCCCTTGTTTGTCGTGCCCCTATGCCCTATGTTTCCCTCGTTTTTGTGTGCCCTAATGCCCAATGTGTCCCTCATTTTCAGTGCACTTGTGCCCTATCTTTCCCTTGTTTGTCGTGCCTCTCTGCCCTATGTTTCCCTCGTTTTTGTGTGCCCTAATGCCTAATGTGTCCCTCATTTTCAGTGCACTTGTGCCTTATCTTTCCCTTGTTTGTCGTGCCTCTCTGCCCTATGTTTCCCTCGTTTTTGTGTGCCCTAATGCCCAATGTTTCCATCATTTTCAGTGCACTTGTGCCCTATCTTTCCCTTGTTTGTCTTGCCCCTCTTTCATCCCCCATCATCCATCCATTCAGCAGCATCCGCATGAGTACAAATGTCCGCCCATACTCACCCATAATGCATCCATCCACCCATAAACCCACCCATCCCCTAGCAACCACAATCCATACATTCATCCACCATCACCCATCCATTCAGCAACATCCACCATCACCCACCATTATCTATCCATTCATCCATCCTTCAAGCACGCATCCATCCACCCATAAACCCACCCATCCACCCATCCCATAGCAACCACCCACCTATACATTCATCCACCATCACCCATCCATTCAGCAACATCCACCATCAACCATCCATTCACCCATCCATGCTTGCAGTATGCCATCCATCCACCCATCCCCCAGCACCCGCCCATCCATACATTCACCCATCATTATCTATCCATTCATCCATCCTTCATGCACGCATCAATCCACCCATAAACCCATCCATCCACCCAGCACCCAGCCATCCATCCATTCATCCACCATTGTCCATGCATGCAGTATGCCACCCATCCACCCATCCCCTAGCAACCACCATACATACATTCATCCCCCATCACCCATCCATTCAGCAACATCCGCACATTTGTCATGTCTGTAAACATTTCCACATTTGTCATGTTTTTAAACATTTGCCATTTAAGCACACATTTGTCATGTCTGTAAACATTTCCACAATTGTCATGTTTTTAAACATTTGCCATTTCCACGTTTGTCATGTTTTTAAACATTTGCGCCCATAATTTCTGCCCATATAAAACTTCGCATCGCACCGCTAACATCGCATGCGTTGTAGTTGCATGCGATGTTAATGACATTGCGCCGTCATTGCATGTGATGTGAACGACGATGCAATGTCAAAATCGCGGTGCAATAGCACCACGATGTTTTGACTCCGATGCTGTGGGTGCTTCCCCACTGGCAGTACTAGCAGGTGAGGATACTTCTAATATATCCATGTGATGCAAGGGTCGCACCGATTCACCTGGGTGCAGCTTCCTTTCCACAATATATATTGAGACCAGTTAATTTGACCTCTTAAAACGTTAGGAGGTCATCAGTTTGAGGCCTTCCCTCTCTTGTTTAATGATTAGGATTCAAACGGTACAAAAGGGGGTGGTGATGGACGGAGCATCTGAACCAATCAAACACTCACACCCAGTCAAAAGATATGGCTATATGCAAATCAGTCTGACCCTGTGCCTCATGGGAACAGTCCAGCCCGAACTGCCAAGCTATGCCTTCCCTGGACCGTAAACAAGCTTCCGAGGACTGGTTTCTAGCATTCCAGCCGTCTTAAGCCCGGCTTGCTTGAATACAGTGGCAAAGTGAGCAAGGGACTCACGTCTGAAAATACCCTGACACACTTATCGCGGCCAAAAGCGGTACAAAAGGGGGTGGTGATGGACGGAGCATCTGAACCAATCAAACACTCACACCCAGTCAAAAGATCTGGGTTTGATCCATCACCGTTCTTTAGCCCACTCTGCCACCCCAGTTCAGACATGGCTATATGCAAATCATGGGAACATTCCAGCCCAAACTGCCAAGCTATGCCTTCCCTGGACCGGAAACAAGCTTCCGAGGACCGGTTTCTGGCATTCCAGCGTCTTCACGGTGATGGTTTAAACCCAGATCTTTTGACTCGTGTGAGTGTTTGATTGATTCAGATGCTCCGTCCAACACCACACCACCTTTTGTACCGCTTTTGGCTGCCATAAGTGTGGCAGGGTATGCTCAGACGTGAGTCCCTTGCTCACTTTGCCACTGGATTCAAGCAAGCCGGGCTGAAGACGGCTGGAATGCCAGTAACCGGTCCTCGGAAGCTTGTTTCTGGTCCAGGGAAGACATGGCTTGGCAGTTCGGTCTGGACTGTTCCCATGAGGCACAGGGTCAGACTGATATGCATATAGCCATGTTTGAACTGGGGTGGCAGAGTGGGCTAAAGAACGGTGATGGATTCAATCAATCAATCATCGCATTTATATAGCGCGCTACTCACTCAGAGGGTCTCAAGGCGCTGGGGGAGGGGGGTCCGCTACCGCTCGAACAGCCAGGTCTTGAGTTGCTTCCTGAAGGCGAGGTGGTCCTGGGTCAGGCGGAGTTGGGTGGGGAGGGAGTTCCATGTCTTGGCGGCGAGGTAGGAGAAGGACCGTCCCCCTGTGGTGGCTCTTCGGATGCGGGGGACGGCGGCGAGGGCGTGGCTGGTCGATCGAAGCTGGCGTTTGGGAGCGTAGAAGTTGAGGCGGCTGTTGAGGTATCCTGGGCCTTGGTTGTGTAGGGCTTTGTGTGCATGGGTGAGGAGACGGAAGGTGATTCTCTTGTTGACCGGGAGCCAGTGCAGGTCTCTCAGGTGTCCGGAGATGTGGCTGCGATGGGGGATCTCCAGGATGAGTCATGCTGAGGCGTTCTGGATCCTCTGGAGTCTCTTCTGGAGTTTGGTGGTGGTTCCAGCGTAGAGGGAGTTGCCGTAGTCCAGTCGGCTGGTGACGAGGGCCTGGGTGACCATCTTCCTGGTCTTGATGGGGATCCACCGGAAGATCTTACGTAGCATGCGCAGGATGTTGAAACACGACAAGGAGACGGCGTTGACTTGTCTGGTCATGGAGAGGGAGGAGTCCAGGATGAAGCCCAGGTTGCGTGCGTGGTCCGTTGGTTTGGGTGCGCTGCCTAGGGCGGGGGCCACCAGGAGTCGTCCCAAGCGGCGGGTGAGGATCCCAGGATGAGGACTTCCGTCTTGTCCGAGTTCAGTTTCAGGCGGCTGTTCTTCATCCATTCAGCTACCTCTTTCATCCCTTTGTGAAGATTGGCTCTGGCGGTGGCGGGGTCGTTGGTGAGGGAGAGCATCAGCTGGGTGTTGTTTGCGTAGGAGATGATGTTGAGGTTGTGCTGGCGTGCGATGTCTGCGAGGGGGCTCATGTAGACGTTGAAGAGGGTTGGACTGAGCGAGGAGCCTTGAGGGACGCCGCAGATGACTTCGGTGGCTTCAGATCTGAACGGAGGGAGACGGACTCTCTGTGTACTTCCGGCGAGGAAGGAGATGATCCACTCCAGTGCCTTCTCCTGGACTCCGACGTTGCTGAGGCGTTGTACTAGGGTACGGTGGCAGACAGTGTCGAAGGCCGCGGAGAGGTCGAGGAGGATGAGGGCCGCTGTTTCTCCGTTGTCGAGCAGCGCTCGGATGTCATCGGTGGCTGCGATCAGGGCGGTCTCGGTGCTGTGGTTGGCCCGGAAGCCAGACTGCGAGGGGTCGAGGGATCCATTCGTCTCGAGGAAGGCGGCCAGCTGCTTGTTGACGGTCTTCTTGATGACTTTTGCAGGAAACGGGAGCAGCGAAATGGGGCGGTAGTTCTTGAGGTCGGTCGGGTCGGCCGATGGCTTCTTGAGTAGGGCGCTGAGTTCGGCGTGCTTCCAGCTCTCCGGTAAGGTGTCGGTGTCGAAGGAGGTGTTGATGATGTACCGCAGGTGGGGTGCGATGACAGCGTCGGCCTTGTTGAAGACGTCGTGAGGGCAGGGGTCGGTCGGAGATCCAGAGTGGATGGAGTTCATCGTGCGGACGGTGTCTTCAGTGTTGATCGGAGTCCAGGCGCGGAGGGTGGTGGTGGGGGATGGTGGTTCGGTCGTGGCGTTCGTCCGTTGAGTGCTGAAGCTGTTGTGTATGTCCGCGATCTTGTTGTGGAAGTAGGAGGCGAGGGAGTTGCAGAGGTCTTGCGAAGGGGTGATGTTGTTGTTTCCGGCGTTGGGGTTGGAGAGCTCTTTGACGATGTTGAAGAGTTCCTTGCTGTTGTGTGCTTTGTTGTCCAGTCGTTCCTTGAATGCAGTTTTCTTGGTGGCGTGGATGAGTTGGTGGTGTTTTCGGGTGGCAAGCTTGAGGGCAGTCATGTTGTCCGATGTTGGGTCTCTGCACCAGGTTCTCTCGAGGGCTCGGCAGTTCTTCTTGGAGCTCTTGAGTTCGTCGGTGAACCATGGGGCTTTCTTGCTGCCGGGTCTGCTAGGCGGGGTCCTCAGGGGGGCGAGCTCGTCTGCGCAGTCGCTGATCCACTTCGTGAGGTTGGTGGCCGCCTGGCTAGGGTTCGTTGTGCTGGTTGGAGGGTTCATGTTCAGGGAGGTCGTGAGCTGGTCGGCTGTGATCTTGTTCCAGCTCCTGCGTGCAACCTGTTGCTGGTGGTGGTGGATCGTGGTCCTTCCGAAGCTGAAGTGGATGCAGCTGTGGTCCGTCCAGTGGAGTCCGGTGGCGTGGCTGAAGGCGATGTCCTTGCTGGATGAGAAGACGGGGTCGAGTGTGTGTCCGGCGTAGTGGGTGGGGGTGGTCACCAGCTGCTTGAGTCCCAGGTTGGCGAGGTTGTCCAGCAGGGTGGTGGTGTTGCGGTCGTTGTTGTTCTCCAGGTGGAAGTTGAGGTCCCCTAGGAGGATGTAGTCAGCGGAGCAGAGGGCGTGCAGGCTGATGAAGTCGGCAAGGTCTTCGCTGAATTGTGTGCGTTGTCCCGGGGGTCTGTAGATGAGGGTGCCTCTGAGGGTGGTCTTGGGGTTGATGTGGACCTGAAAGTGCAGGTGCTCGGCGGTTGCGAGGGTGTCGTCAGTGTTGGTCGTGATGCGGATGGTGTTCCTGTGTACGATGGCGATGCCTCCTCCGGTGTGGTTGATGCGGTCCTTTCGGATGATCTTGTATCCATCTGGGATGGCGATGGCGATGTCGGGAGCTGAAGAGGCGTTCATCCAGGTTTCCGTGAGGAAGGCGACGTCTGGTGAAGTAGTGTCGAGCAGGTTCCAGAGCTCGACGGCGTGTCTGTGGACGGAGTGGGTGTTGAGCAGGATGCACTTTAGGTGGCTGCTGCTGTTGCTCGTCGAGGTCTTGGGCAGTGCTGGAGTGGTGCAGGTCCGTATGCAGGTGAACTTGCAGGCGTTGCAGCAGAAGGGTCCGTGAGTGCGTCTCGGGGTGGCACGGTAGCACCCCGGGATTCTTCCGGCGTTGAGTGCGTAGAGTTCGGTGGCGTCGTAGGTCCGGCTTGTGGGCTGGGGTCTGCGGGGGCCAGGGATCCTGGCACTGGGCGCGGTGCAGGCGCGGACGGGCGCAGATGGGCTTACCTTTGGCGCACCTTCGGCGCTCAGTCGGCGCTCCCGGGAGGCGGGAGGACCAATGGGAGAGGAGGGGAGGCGGATCTACGGTTCAGCGGTGGCGGGAAAGCGGCGGGAAGCACGGAGGTGACTGGGGCAGCGGGGCCGGTGAGGAGCGGGGGCAGAGGCGGCAGGCTACGGGCAGAAGGCGAGCCCGAGGAAGATGCGGAGGGCAGTGGTGTAGAGGAGGTGAGCGGAGGTCTCTGCAATCAGGGAGCGGCCAGGCAGCAGCTGAGTCAGCAGGCAGGCAGGCCAGTGGCAGAGCAGCGTGGAGGGGATTAAACCCGGATCTTTTGACTGGGTGTGAGTGTTTGATTGATTCAGATGCTCCATCCATCACCACCCCCTTTTGTAACGTAGGATTCAAACAGAACATCTTTTAATGGACACATTCTCGGCCACCAGTATGATTTGCTCTTACAGGGTCAGATGGCTGTTTGTGAGGTGCTGTGTTCTCTTTCTAGTTAACAAATGTTTGACAGAATGATGAGCATATACAGTCAAGGGATGACCCATTACTATACTTTTGCACCGTTTGATGCTGCTCCTGCCTTAAGGCAGCCAGGCAACGCTGCACCACTTGATCTAATGTGGCTGAGAAGTAAGCAACTAGTTGTAAAGCTATCTCATGATCGTGTGTTAACACATAAAGAGTGCAGCCCTTTTTTTCACTGCAGAAATGCAAAATCGGTTTGTTGTAATCAGGCATTCCTAGTATCGGGCACGGCAGGGGCTTTCTCTCAACTCCGGGAAGGCACCCAGACAGTCATTGTCCCAAGGCCCCGGATCCGATTCATCCTTGTGTGTCAGCTTTTGTAAAGGCTTAGCCACTAGGGAAAAGTTGGGTATCCACTGATGACAGTAGCCCACCATTCCCCAAAAAATCCTGGCTTCTTTCTCTTATGTTGGTGGATTCATTTGCATGATCACCAAAATGCTCTCTTGTGATACCCTTCTCACACCACTCTCGATATGATGACCAAGATATAGGATTTCTTCCAAACAATACTGCAACTTATTCGAGCACACCTTATGTCCATTCTCATCAAAGTGGTTTAGCAATGCAATAGTGTCGTTTTTGCAAGGCTTCATGAGTATTTGATGAAACCAGCAGGTCACTGGTATATTGGATTAAGACAGATTTCCAGGGCATAACCAAGGACTCTAAATTCTTCTTAAAGATCTGATTAAAATTGGAGGGGCTCTCCATATACTCTTGGGGGACTCTGCTCCATGGCAAACATGGTTCCTGAGTCTGAATGCCGAGAGGAATTGACTTTCCTCCTGCAAGGGTATGGAGAAGAATGCCAGGCTCAAATCAATAACAGTAAACCACTCATCTCAGATGAAATTTTAAACAATATTACAGCAGGATTCAATACCACTGGACAACAGGGGATCACAATGTTATAGATTTTGCAAAGGTCCTGTGATATGCGGTACTTACTGCTATTCTTCTGCAGGACCATATTGGTTGAGTTACATGGACTCACCATGATCTCCTTCAGCATACCTTGTTGTATCATTGTCTCGATTACTGGGGTTATTCCAGCAATTGTTTCATGAGTCAAATTTAACTGCAGTGTTCTGGAATATTTCCTTCTTGGCTTTATCTGAAAACTGACAGGCTTAAGTCCTTTAATGAGTCTAATGTCCTTTCCTGAAAAATCCCAAACTTCAGGTCGGACTGATTTTTTGAGATCTAAAGGCAAGACTTCAGTTGTCATCATCGGATACATTCCAATAATTAGATTCTGATTTGCCAACTTAAAGGCAATGACATCATTAGTTTGTAGTTCAATACCTTTCGGGGTACAGATTTTGGTCCAATTCTGTTTGGACAGCAAATCACATCCTAACAAAGTCACAGGGCTCGAATCACAAACCACAAATTGTTGATTATTCTCAAAACATCCTATCTTTACAGGGACACCTTCAGTAATGGGGTTCTTCATTTGCTGATTAGTAACTCCAACAACTTGTATAGTTCTTTCCAAGAGGGTCAGGTTTGGAACTTCCACTGATCTCACAGTAGAACTGGTAACACCAGTATCAACCAAAAATCATATGTCGTAGCCATTTACCTCATCATTTACAAATGGGCCACTCTGATCTACCTCAAAGTTTGTGCCAAGCACACAATCTTCCTCCCCCGAGGCACTATCAGGAAAACTGATCGATGTTAAAGTTTTCACTTGTCTCAAACATGGGAAATTGTTGGCAAGAATAATTATTCTGAAAAACGTTCTGATTCAAATCTGGAACCTGGTTTGAAGAAAATCTGGGAACATTATCAGCTTGCAATTGCATCGGAGTCTGGGGAACCTGCATCACTGGACCTTGTGGCACATTAAAATTCTGAAATCTAGGTCTGCGTATGTTCTGTTGCTGCACAGGATTGCTGTTTTGCAATGGTACAAACCCTGAATTTTTGATCGTGATTTGCAGGATTAACACTACATTCTCACTTTAAATTCCCCAGCCTATTGATGTAGTGGCATGACTGTACTTCTTCAATGCAGCCACATCCGTTCCAACTTTGGATCAATAGGGACACCTCGACCCCTACCTTGTGACTGAAATCTACCTCCACCTTGCAACCCCAAAGCACCCTGTTGATACAATCTCTACATTGGAGGGGCATTGCCTACAAGCAGTGGATTTGGAATTGCTCTCTGAGCAGCCTTTATTTGTACCACCATCAATTTCTCCTTCAACTTTTTCTGCCTCATTTCAAAACCATCATTGCAATATTTAGCATATTGCAAACATTCATCCACTGACTTATTCTGCCAACCAATCAACTACTGTTGAATCACCATACTAATCTCAGGACTCAATCCTGTAACACACCTGGACACAAAATGCACCATATCTTTAGGTTCCAGTATTTCCATTCCGCTATACTGTTTGACTGTCAGTAACAATCTCTCATAGTATACATTAATCATCCCTTTCGGTTCCTGGGCAATCTGGTCAATGTTAATGCAGTCAATACATTGGGGGGACACCTTAGATTTCAGCCAAATCATTCACTGATCATACTTCCTCATGACTATAGCTGAAGGACCATTAGTTGCAGAATCTCTTGTCATTTCTCTCTCGGTCCACTCTTTGGCTATTTTACATACAGATCAGAAATCCCTTGGGTCACAATATCAAGCAAAGCGTTCAGATCAATCCACAAAACCTTCAAAATGTTCACAAACTGTTCAACATGCTTGTACCACTGTACTGTCTTCTCTCCTAAATAGGGAATTCCTTTGTAAATGATGCAAGATCACTCCTACTCCGCAGTACATGTTTGTAACCTCCACTAGGTACCTTCCAGAAAGAGAAGCTTGTAACTCCCATCTTCCCCATTCAGGAGGAGGCATCTCTCCTGTCGTTCTCTTGGGAGTCGTTCTTTTTGAACATTAAACTTCCCACTTCTCTAATCCATTCCAAATTTGAATACTGTGAATTAATTCTGGAATTTGCATCTTCATCCTTGGTATTCTCATATGTTCTATGTCCTGATCAATACAAGTGAGTTGGTGGCTTTTCTGTAAAGCCTTGGCCCACTCCAAATTTACCTCATATATCTGAGCTAATTCTAATATTTAATCATTGGCTTTTCTTGCTCTACTAGTAACATCCTTACTCATGAACAAAAGTTCAGCCTGCTGATACGATATTTTTTGATCCAATGCAAGACAACTACTTATCATTTCATCCAATTCCAACTTTAATTTTCCCACATCCACAAAATGTACTTTCAAAGTGGACTGAAGAGTTGGCTGACTGACTTCTGTACTCCTACTCTCACTCAATGTAGCATTAAGAGCTTTCAAAAGGTCTTCCAGTTCCTGGAAATTAAGACCAGGATGTACCACATGGAATTACGATACTACCTTTACTTTAGATGCACTACTCAGCATTTTTAAAGACGTTTCCCCAGTAAGTGAACCCATATCTGGTAACCCGGTAAGGACCTTAAATGTCAAAATCCAGTCTGATGAACAGATAATTCTGCCCTTGCACCGTATTGGAGAACTTGCATTAATTGGTTTTAAAGGAATGAATTCTCCCAACCTCTGACTCAGGGGTGCAAAGTCTGATGCTTGTTGTTGAGCGGGGACAGCTGAGTTTTGAATATCACTGATCCAATGGCAATAGGGACTGTAAGTGCATCTGGGACAGTGCAGACAGTGAGGTCCCAGGAACACAAGCCAATAGATTTCCTCCTACCATATTTTGATTCACTGCAATAGTCCCCATCACGCTCTGCTTCTTCTGCACAGGAGAAATCCCTATCATACCAGGGTTTGTATTTACTGATGCAGTATGCAATCCTGTATTCCCACCTGCAACCTCGCTCCCACCTCCCTTCATTGAAATCTCACTAAACGGAAGTGGTCACTTGGACATTAATATTAAAATGACTATCACCATTTTCCTCTTTCTCTCAGATTGTCTTATTTTATCCTTCTTTATTTTTCAGTCCCTTTTTCCCTTCTCCTCTTTGCAATAATGGGTATAATTTCACTTCTTCTTTTATGCCAGTTCTCCACCTTTTCTGCTCTGCATCCCACCTCGCATCTGCATGAGTATGCACTTCCTTTTTCACTCGCCCATGATATGTCTCTTTTTCTCCTGCATGAGCCACATGATCCCAAGTTCCCAAGGTTCTGGTTGATATTCATATAGCATTCTCCTCAAATTTTCAATTATTCTCAGATTAAATATTTCATAATGTGGAAATGCCAGTGTACCATATTTCCAAGTGATCTTACTGTTCTAGCCAAACATGTGTGTAACCCTTCGACATATAATATCTTGCAGTGTTTTTGGGCGGTGCTTCTCCCCCCATAAGATGTATCTGAACATCTCCTCTAAACAAATCTTGTAGAACTTTAAAACATTTCATTTTCAGTTGAAATTTGTTTGTTTCAACATACAAATCAATATTTTATTTAAAATCTCATTCCAAATCATCAACTGATAACATTGTGGCACCTCGTTGCATAGACAGCCAGTAACAGCCCGGCTTCACACCTACTAACCTGTCCCAGTGCAGAATGCTGTGATGACAATCTCATTCGTTGCAGCAGCTCACCACCCGTTACAATTTTCATGAACTTACTCTTTTCAACAACACGCTTACAACTGAATACAAGGCAATAGCAACAAGTAACAATTGCCTGCCTTACTATAGAATCAACAGAAATCAATCATGCAAGAGTACCACAACCACACATTCGAATGACACTTCATTCTGCAGGGAATCACTCTGATTGGTGCAGCTGTCCTCTACACAAAAGATTTGCCACACTAATCATACCTTGCATTCATACAAACGATAAACTCCCCTATCTCGATTGGCCTGTCAATGATGTCCCATGATAAACCTTGCAAAAACCTCAGCAGACAACAACAATACAGTGTCTTCTACACTTTTAAATATTGTCCTGGGATTTTAGGCCATGTCGGGCCAATAACAATTTCTCCAAAGTAAGCACTACACTCACACGATCATCTAAAACATTAGCACAATATATCACACAATCTCCGCAAGACGCCACACCATTACCACAAACACTGCAAGCTATGTATAAACCACTGATACGCAACCATATAGATACTCACGTCTCGGCTGTTACAGCTAGCTTTCAACCCACTAGAACATCACTGACACCAATTCTCCAAGTTAAAACATGGACACTATGGACTGAAATTGGATCTCGGCTAATCCAAAGTAGCAGTTTTTTAACCCCTCTACTTCCAGTACTAACCATCCTCAATATGCTACCATCTGAGAACGCTCTGGGCCATTTCTCTCAATTTACTCTGCTCGATAGAACTTTTTAGTAGCCTGACTGCATAAAGGGTTTAGCAGCAAATTCAAATCTTAAGGTGTGGTGTGACCATTAAGGCCACACAATAAAAGTCTGAGTCAGTAACAAAGTTAAAAGATTTATTACAAACTCAAAAGCAGTCTAATATAAATCCATCTCAGGAACATTCTATAAACGTGCAGGTTTGTCAAAGGAAGACTAAAGCAGTGTACAATAGTGTACCTTAAAAGCAAGAAGCTTATAAGGATTTCAGTGGTAGCAATGCAGGAAATATGGCAAAGGATTTGATGACTAGACAAATGGTTTAAATTCTTCTCCCCATACATGGAAAAGATTTGCAACATCTACTAAACCCTACACTAAACTAAAGCTAGAGGAACCCTATTGAATTAAAGAAGCAAGAAAGGTGTGTCAGCATCAGAACCTCTGTAGAAGTGTAGGGAGTTAGGTATAGCATGAAGCCATACAATCGGAGATGGCAATAGAGGTCTTTAACTCTCTAAGTCTAAAAGGAATAGAACCAAACCCAAGACGGGTTCACTAATTAAAATACACAAAGAACATTTGAGAAATATGACCTCATACACCTCATAGTACTTTTCCAGTTCCCAAGAAAGATTTTGAAGCCTTGTACACTACTCCCATATTCCAGTCTCCGCTTCCAAGGCACATTTTGATTCCTCCATTCATCTGATAGCACCAGCTTGTAACACTCCCTTTGTTTATCATCAAAATGATTTGAACTTGCCAGTTCTTCCTTGCCTCACTATCTATGAAATAATATATTCTTTTTTACTAACTAACAAGTGCCTTTCGCCTGCACCTGCAGTGGAGAAAAACATGCAGAAAAACAACTTTCATTTTACCATTAAATGTCTCAACTGTAAGCGTAAGGCCCACAATCACGTTAACTTAACAGTTTTCTTTAAATGCACATTATTCTACAAACTACAACCTGCATATAACCCAATACATTTTACTGTACTCTTAATACACGTATCTCCTGTATATTATATTTTACTCTAAATTAGCACGTTTCATTAACCAAAAACGATAATTGGTCACAATTCATAAAGACAACTGGTCACAATTTATAAAGGAAGCATTGAACACATATATGATTCATTCTCATGAATCCCTGGCGAAGGCACTGCATTAAATACAATTTAATGCACCATCTTAACATCTTAATATCTAAACCTATTGAAGATTATTATCAACAATATAGATGTTTCTGAAAAGGAAAAACGTTATTATGCACACACATATATGTCAAAAACACACAATACATGCACCTTCTATACCTTAAGTGCACCATATCTCTTCACTATAATTGCTTCACACAGTACATAAGGCCAAAGGTAAATATATATATATATATATGGCCTAGCCAAATGTAAAAGGATGGAGCCAGAATTATGCTACGCCAGTGGGGTTGGCTTATTTCGTGGATACAAATCACAGCAAACAGTATCTTTAATAGGACGTTCCAGTGTAGAAAGAAAATAATGCATTTAAACAGCAGCGCTTCTCTAAGGATTTTTCTAGAATTCATTGCTAATGGGGAACACACTCCGCAATGATGCCAGCGAGTATGCTTTTAGAGTGGGCTCGTGTATACCTGAGGCTAAAAAGCTGTCTTCTTCGGCATGTTGGGCTATAAACAGCTTTCAGCATAATAAATTTCCCTTGGGTGTGTTTCTTGAAGTTCCTCGAAAAAAAACATTCACATAATTACAGCTGCAGATACAACACAGAATATCGCTTCTATTTCCTCGAAGGAAACTGTTATCATAACAGCCGTAGGCATCGGAGTAAAGAACACATACCCCACGCATATGGGCACACAGACCAGTGGGAAACTCTGCAAAAGTGAAGATTTCCATAGAATGAAAGAGAGCCTGCCTGCGGGGAAGCACGTTTATATTTTTGAGCTGCAGTCGAAACCGCCATAAATGTAAAAGCTGGCCAGGAGGATAATATCAACAAATCGCACACCTTTTCCCCACAGAGTTGTGAGTGTTGTAAAGAAATCATTATTTGATAGCTTAATGCCAATTTTTGAAATCAAGACTCTATTGAGGCTTTGACTTTACCTAAAAATAATCATGCAAAATGTGCTAATACAAACCCCATACTGTAAATAGAGACTCTGTCCACAAGAAGGACCATCCTTCAAAAATTACCCACTTATATGAGCTAAAAAGCAATTGGTTCTACAAGACGTTTTGAAGAGAAGTTGTAAAGTATTATTTTAGGGTCTGGTATGTTATGGTACCCCAGCTGCATTAAATAAATGCCTACAGATATGAATGGGTCTACCTCTCGCAAACCTGGTTTCCCAAAAAAACAAGATTTTCAGCCTTCAATTCTGCTCTTTTAGGCCATTTTGTAGTATTAGCCAAGAAAAGGAGATCCTCACCAAGCATTCCAGTGATAGATGGCAAAGTACTTCATTTGGAAATATTTTAATAAGGAAGCAGTGAGTATTCCGTATATAGAAATTCCAGCATTACCACTTCCGCTTTTTCAATATTTTATTCTTTAAATAAATTCGAATTTACGATAGCGGCATTTTTTTTTCCTTCAATTTATTTATTGAAAGTTTAACATATCCATGCAAAGGCCAATCAGACAATATCAGGAGTTATCCTAGAACAGATCCGTACAACATTTAGCAATCAGGCTTTAGCCAGCATTTAAGGAAAGGACCACAATTCAAAATGCACCGTAATGTATCCGTAATAAACTTTTCTATACAATAGCAAGCCACAGATAAAGAAGAGAGGGGAGACCACAAGAGGGACTAGAGAGATTAGGGAGAAAAAGGAAGGGGAGGGAATGGGAGGTGGGAGAGCTGCCGCATGTTTAAGCAATGAATGCTGGAATTTACTAAGGGGGCTTTTAGAAGACTAATTGCAAAGAGCTAATACAATCTAAAATCTGCCACTCCAAATCCGCCCTTTAAAGGCCATTACTCACTCATGTGAAGGGGAGACCCCATGCAATCCCACCCAATCTGTGGGGGAACTGTCCTCAGCCAATTCCCGCAGTCGAAGATAAGTCGGAAAGGGCCACCAAATATCCTTGGCTGTGAACAAATCGGCATTAACTAATAGTATGCAGCCAGCTGATTCTGGCAGCATGCCGCGTCTTTAAGCCATTCCTCAATTCGAGGAAAGGGGCAACTGCCCCGAACATTGCCACTATCTGTCTGCCCAGGAAAAGCAGAATTGAGGTTAACCTCCTTGTATCTGGGGGAACATTCCGAACAAATACCAATAATGCAACAAGGAGGGGGTACGCTCCAGCCGCAATCCCGTAATTTCATCAACAGCATCAAAGACTAACCGCCAGTATAGTTCCACTCCAGGGCATGCCCAGGCCATCTGTAGGACATCCGCACTGGGGCATGAACACCGCACGCAATGCGCCTAATCTATTAATCGTAGTCTGAGCAGCCACTCAAGACTACTCTACAATCCATTAAGGAATATAAAGTGCACTAGGCACAAGTTGTAATTGGGTGACAACGCTTGCCCTTGGGCGCAGTAGTAACTCCAAGTATCCTGCGGTATGAAAATGCCCATTTGGTTCTCCCACTCCTGCTGTGCATAAGGGAATAGGGCTAACATTAAACAGGAAAGAGTAGATTTAGAAGCACCAGATGAGTTAGATTTACATCAGACTGTGAATAAAAATGAAACAGATTTAAATGTTTTTGCAAATCTGTTAGTGCATTATGTAGAAATCATGGAAGTTAGTGATTGCTACGTGTGTATGAAATTGCCCACATGTGTAGCAGAAGGTGTAACATATCATCATTTACCATTGACATATGGGATTTCTTATAATGTTTTAGCAAGTTTATTTTATCGAACTGGAAAATTACAATATTATTATTCTAACATAGATGTGATTTTTTCTGAAGTTCCTCTGTGAAAAAGCATGAACCCAGTTCTTAGTAGTAGAGACTCACAATTTATGGGTGAATATTTTCTCACAATGATAACACTAGATATAGCTGAAGCACATAAGCACAATTTAACATGTAAGTTACATGAAGAAGAAAAGATATTTTTGAATTTAGTTGAGAAAAGGAGACATGACATCCAAAGAAAGGCCTCTGGCCCGAAACCTCAGATACCTAAATGGGCTGAGAAAGAAGAATTAATTGCAACTGGCAAGACTCATGCTGCTATGTTCCTGGACCTTGAGAAGAAATGGGAAAATCTGTCTCTATAGGTTAAAAACAGAGTATAACCATATATGTATTGGTTCTACTGAATGTGAACAACATTTTTTAGTAATTGGGGATGGGGACTAAAGGGTGGTACAGATCCCGTATTTCCTGTAATTTGTTATGTGTGCGGAGACAAACCTTATTTTAAGCTGCCTGATCATTGGTACGGGAGTTGCTATTTCGGAATAGTATTTCCTAAAGTGTATCATTTAAAAAGAATCACTGGAAGCAATGAAGATAATAACGGACTAACACATAATAAAAGGGCTAGTTTTTCAGAAATAGTAGGGGATATATTTAGTGCATTGATACCTTCAGTGGGAGGTATTTTGAACTCAATTGTCTACGGTAGTTGATCGCTTATCAACTGACACTGCTGGAGGATTTTTATTGATCAATACCGAATTTTTTGAGGTCAGATCAATGGTTTTGCAAAATCGACTTGCTCTTGATATATTATTGGCTAAAGAGGGCGGAGTCTGTAAAATGTTGAAAGTGCAACATTGTTGCACTTACATTCCAGACAAAAGTGTTGAAATTGGAGGCTATATAAAAATAGCACAAATTTGGAAGAAGATTTAAAACCACTGGAAGTTGACAGTGTATGGAAGAAACTAACAAATAGTATTTCCACCATAGGTAGTTGGTTTTCTAATCTAGGGAAAAGTATTATAGGTCAAATAATAATGCCAATATTGGGAATAACCTTATTGGTTTTAGCAATGATGTTTTGGTGCAAATGTTGCAGGAATAGAAAATGGTATGAAGTGAGCAAAAAGGGAAAGAAGAGAAAATAGGATGAAATCCAGCTTGAAGAGACAAGAGAAGATATTTACAAAAGAATGAAAGGTTTACAATATAAGAAAGAGAAGGGAAAAAGTGAAAGAGTTGAAGAGATTGAAATGGAAAATTGCTAAAGTTGGCATCTGATTTAGTGATCAAAATTAGCGATGGCATAAAATGCCTTCAGAGAGGGTATTGATGGAGCAAGGTTTCGTATGAAAAGAGACTTGCTCGGATGCAACCCTCTCAAATAACTGTAACCAACATGTTCGTAAATATTAATATTGCATTACACTCTTTTATACTGAATCTAGGGGAAGCTTGCGTATGTGTATTACTAACCATTGACCCGAGTGAATTAATATGGCTGCCGAAAACGCAGGAATTTTCTGCGCATGTGTCTACTGCATCTACGTAGTATGACATCCTTTTGCTTCGGTGGGAAAACTTTGCAGCTGCGCTATAGCTATTAAAATGGCCGCTTGAAACTCACATGTTAATGCACATACTATGCGTAAACTAAACCTTGCATGTTTCATTAAATTGCTAATGCGAAAAGAATAAATAAATTAACGGGATTAGAGTAGGAATAAGTGGTATTGCAATGGTTTCTCATCGAGCGCAAACACGCACCGTTCTTTCTTGCCTCGGAAATGGGAAAGGAAAGGCTCTTCTAGGTCCCGGACTGCGATTCCCAGAATGCCTAGCGCCTTGCTGTGCCGAGAGGGACCGCCCATATATTCACGTGAACAACCAGGAAGAACGTCGGAAATTCTTCCTGCCGGTTACATTGTTCTTGGTGCAGCTACGTGGTTACCTCGGCTGAGGTAAGCCCGCATCTAGTATTCCGGATCGCGACCCGCGGAAAGGGTTGCCATTTTGTCTCTTCAGCAATCCTTGGATTTCCAGTCCTGTTACGCGTCCTCTGTTGGAAGAGCTGAAAGTCTTGCGCTCATGCCGAGGATGCATCTGGAGTCTTAGTCTGTTGTGAGCGCTCTAGCTTGCACATTTACCGCCCAATTAATTAGTCCTCCGTTGGATGAGCTGCTTCTAGGGTGCTTGTGCGAAGAACGTTTGTTGTATTACGCCGGCCTGACTAAACGCCACATAGATAGTCTTGTGGACGGTAATGAAAGTGTCTTCCGTTGGATGAGCCGCTGTTATTGCGCTCATGCGGAGGACGTAAGTAGATCTCTGACGGCATTGTTTGCCGCCATTTAGCACTGGGTCCTCTGTTGGAGAACTCCGGGATCAGAGTTCATGCAGAGGACGGTTCGATTTTGCACCTGTAATAGAAGACACCGTTCCTGTGAAGTTTTCTCAGGTATCATTTGGCTGCCCCAGAACGAATAACCTTCATACAGGTACTCTTATCATTTGAACCTACTTTTTTGTGTCTTGTGACTTGTTTCCGGACAAAGACATTCTACTGTGGAGATTGTGATTTACATCCGTTGGATGTGTTACACATTGGTTTCATTAATGCAAGACTGGTAACTAAAGAGGTATATGTTAGGTTTGCCTGATGTTATTCACACTCTGAACCCCCCCAACAACCTAGTGGGTACATTACATTGTTGATTCCTTATTTCTCCCTCTGTAGTTACTGTCTTTGTTCAACTCATCCAGAGGGTACAACAACTATACACCTAGCGTAGAATATTGGGTCCATGTTCTTTTGTTTTACAGGTAGGGCAAGGGGGCACGATATAGTTATAGACGTTAGACTTAAGGAAGTGTCTTAAACATATTGATCTTTGTGCTTTGTTATTACAGATCTCCCTCCTTGCTGTCCCCTTCCTTTCCCTCCCTCGCTTGATTCTCCTAGTGACCTGTGCCTTAACGGTATATCAGGCTGTGGTAGATCAAGAGGTGGAACCCTTTATTCATCAACCGATCCCGAGGACATACGAAGTAACAGGTATACAGTGCACTAATTTATTTTCATATTCTAACATGTCTTTTTCTGACTTTATTATTAGTTCGCGTTTGAGCCTGGAGAGTAACTGAAATCCCTATCCCACCTGACCTGGGCACACATGTGCACATCAACCCGTCCGGGACTGTGAACACACTATTGAAACTCAGCCAAGGTCGCTTTAGCAAAGAAGCTCTTGGGAACATCACCTCTCGGCCCGAAGAGGGGAAGAAAGAAGTCAAATTTTGCATACATTGCACGAGTCCTAATGTGAAATGTGGGTGGGAATAAAACTTGAAAAAGTAAAATTAAGGGGCAGGAATATTAAACAATGAACTAAAGAAAAGTATTACATTAGTATGGTGTGATGACCTCTCCCCATCTCCTTGTCCAATCAGAAGTAGAGGTTTTCACGAATTTTGAAACATTGGGGGTGGTACATACACATAGAATAGTATAACTAAGGTAGGCTTAGTCGGTTAGATGACACAGACCAGACGCAGACCCATCACCGACGCAGATGACGGCAGATGCCAAAGAGGTCAGAGACGCTGTCCGAGCACTCTGACAGAAGACTAGATAGAAAGAAAGAGACAGAGATACTGCCAAAGAAAAATCTGATCATCTAGAGGGGAAACATGGAACAGCTATTGAGGAGGCACATCCAAGGAAGGGGAAGAATCGAAGCGAGTAGTGCCAGAGATGGGGTGCGTTGCTGGCATTGCATCTAGAAAAGGTCACCTATCCAGTCCTGAACATGTCCTGATCTTTTGGCACCTGTCTGACCTAGGGGTCCCTATCCAACTCCGTGGCCAGGGGTTGGTCCTCACACCATTCTACGTAAATATAATTCTGTGCAGTATGTCCTTGTACTGCTTTCTGTTTCTACCCTCTTAAGGTACTGACATCATGAAGATTTAACCACGTCATATTATTCTATTTCCTACGGAAAAACTGTGTGAGACATGTATTGGTAATTGACTCACAAAATGATTGATTAGATGAAACGTTTTCGAGTGTTTGGTCATTTTAAAGAATAAAGCTAATGCCATTCTACTAACTACCCGATCTATTGACCAGAAGAAATTAAGACCTATGGTGATAGGGTATGTAAGAGTGGGTAAAGGTAAAGTTTATCACGCAGAATAGCAAAATTTGACCCCAGCGGTAATTAATGGCTTATGATTGAATGTTTATGGGCCCATGTGAGTATGGTAAATTGTGAGTAACCCGAGCTGGTAAACCCCGCTGGCTATGTCCTAAAGAGTTGCTTAGGGTTACAACTCTATTCTCTGTCCTCCTCTTTCCAACTTAAAAATGGAGTCACTAGACACCAGTCTCAGTAGAAAAAAATCTCATGTTGGTTTTACACAGATGACACAGAATTTTATTTCAGAATCTGCTCCCCAAAACATATTTGATGCTGAAGACTTCAACACCCAACAAGAATTTCATGCCACCACCTGAATCATAACCCACTTAATCTGGATGTATGACGGTACAATGCGTACCGTCACAACGCATCCCTTTACACCGCATCCCTTACAACGCAAGTCGTTACCACGACTTGCGTTGGGGGCGCGGATTTCGAATAGTATAATTTACTATTCTAACACCAGTCCCCGTGGACCCTAGAGAAGGTGTTGGGATAGTAAATTTACTATTTTTAATCCTTTAGCGCCCTCCAGCGCAAGTTGTGGTAACGAATTGCGTCGTAACGGCCGCGTGGTAAAGGTACCGCGTGGTAAAAACTTCGTGGTAAAGGATGTTTACCACTTAATCTAGAGTCCATTTTGTTATGTCCCTGTATTTCCTGTCTTAGTTCACAAAAGGTTAACTCACTCAATGTGTTAAACTCAAACCTGCAATTGTGGAGTCCACCAAATCTCTTGGCTTCAACTTTGATAGAAGCCTCAACTTCGTAACACACATCAGCCCGAAGGCAAAGGTTCCCAATTTCAATTTTAACTCCTCCGGGTAACAAAACATGTCCTCTCTGATGCAGCCTGCTACCAAATCTTCAGTTATGTGGAAAAGGGACTATGAAAACTTCTTACTTGCAGGAATCCTGAAATTGAATCTAGATGCCCACAAAGCAGGTCTATATGAAACCAGTGGACAACCCACTAAAACAGGACAGCTAACTACATCGCTCCTGTCTCACTTCTCTTAAGCAGCTCCCTACAGAAGCAAAGTCACTTTTAAACTAGCTTTGATTACACATACAGCTTTGTTCTTAGGAACCCCTAACTATATTGGCCAGACACAAACCATCTCAGGGTGCCCACCAATTCTTAAAATTAAGGACAACCTCCTACTTTGAATTCCAGGGGTTGTTCAATTCAATTCAATTGAATTCAATTCTTTCTTTATTCGACCATCCAAAGAAAAGTCATAAAAGATACACATAATAACAAACAACATTAAAATTTAACTCATTGAAGAAATTACAACCACATTACCATTTAAAATAAGTAACACCACAGGCAAAGACAATAGTTTTATTGTAGCTTATGTGGCAGCATACCTAAACTGGATCCATAAATAGCAGCAAATATTACCCAATAGCATTTAATAATATAATCAATCTTATAAAAGTAGCAAAAAGTTAGCAGCAACAATACGCATTTTAGCTGCAGTACAAATACAATAAAAGCAGGAGCTACTAAAGTGCATTGTTCTTAAAACAACAAGCTCCTCTTTGTTAAAGTGCACTTCAAAAATTTCGCAACCGCAAAGCAATCATCACAGTCATTAAGTTGCAGGAGGAAATACAAAGCCACTTTGCACTTAGTGAATTTATATCTGCGCAAAAGCAGTAATTAGAATTTCCTAGTAAATGGGATATACAATTGGCAAAAGAAAACAAAGTGTAAAATGGTTTGGCTCCAATGTTCATCGCAAAGGCAAATAGTAATAGTTTCAGGTGAATACTAGGTCAAAGGGAAACATATCAAACAGTGAATTGACCCCAACCTAAATCTAGTCAACAAATTGCTTTCGTAGACATTAGTTCCAAATAGATACAGAGCAATTGAGGGAGGTACTTGAATAAGGCAGTAATCTCTGACAGTGGGTTTGGATAATTCTGATAATTCCCTAAAGGATTATTTATGCTTTCGGTAGCTATCCATAACCCTCTGTCGATCCTGTTACCAATTGATTCTGGGTGCTCAAATAGTGCAGCACAGCCAAGTTCTGTGAGGCAGGTTTTATTATATTGAAGCCACAGAATAGAAAGGCCTTGGGTACAACTTAAACAGTGTCTAGTAATTGCCCGATTCAAATCAGCTTCTTCGTTTGCCCAAATGGAACACAAGGTAACTGGAGGGGCTGCATTTAAAGTATCTTGGCGTAATCAAGGCCTAGCTCCAAATGGAGGGAAAAATGCTGCAATGAGGGGGGGGGGAGGGGGGACTCCTAGAACGCTACGGCAAAATCTATTCTCCACAGTCTGTATAGCAAGTACATTCCTGCACCCCCAAATACCCATGCCATATGTTAAAATTGGTATACATTTATGGTTATAAATCTCTAGAATTGGGGCAAGGGGCTTTTTGTCTATGGAAATTGCAAGGGAGAAAGTGGTCCCAACAGCTACTGTGTATCGTGTTATTCTATTTTTTATGCAAGTGCTCCATATGCAACATTCATTGAATTCCAAGCCTAAATAAGGAAAGGAACTAACCATCTCCAAATGTTTGCCCTCTATGTTCAAACTGTGAGATTTAGTATTTTTGGGGCCACACATCATTGTAAAAACTTTTCTTATAATTTGGCTCCAGACCCATATCCTTCATAATACTAACATAGCTGTCAATGAGTTTTTGTGGGCCATTTGCAGTCCTTGCCAAAAGGACTGCGTCGTCCACATAGAGATCCGCTGGCTCAGCCTTTTTCTCAACTTGCGGGACATCAGCCCCAGCCAAAACTAAAGTGTTCTTCAAATTGTTGGTATAAAGGAGAAATAGGATTAGGCAAGGACGCAACCTTGGCGCACCCCACGCTTGATACTAAATGGCTCTGAACATTCTCCAGCATTACCATACTTCACTGAAGCAGAAAGTTCATGGTGGAAAAGTCTCAGAAAGAAGTCCAAACCCGAGTCGACTCCCATGTTTACTAAGATGTCCCACAACTTAGAGCGTAAGCCATAATCAAACGCACTGGTCAGGTCCATAAATGCCAGATGAGAGGATGCGCCCTTTGCGTATTTATATTTAGCCTAAATAAAATGGAGATTTAGGCACTGTTTGGTTGTGCCTAGCCCCCTTCTAAACCCATACTGACTGGGAGCCAGAATATAATTGGCATTAATCCAGTCTAATAGGCGGTCTAGCACAACTTTCCCAATTACTTTGATGGAGGAATCCAAAAGGGAAACCGGACTATAGCGTTTTGGATCGTGCACATTTCCTTTTTTACAGACAGGCAGTATAACAGATGAACGCCACAACTTTAGCACTCCCTCTCTACAAACTGAATTAAAAACTTCAGTGAGTACCGGCGTTCAGAACTCTGGGTCTTCCTTGAATAATACAACAGAATTCAATCTGGCCCAGGATCCTTCTTGCCTTTACTGTTGGCAATTGCTTTTCGGACTTCCCCTTCATTAAAAACAAGATTTGGGCATACTACATTCAACTGTACTGGAGCATCAGCAACACTAGGATCAGTAGAATAACAACCAGCATAATGCGTCACCCAAGCCTCAGCTGATATATGGACACTTACTTTATCAACTGGTAGGTGGGAGATAAAACTGACCTTACTGCTTTCCAGAAGACTTGGGGATCTTTAGAGTGGCAAGAACCTGCTATTAATTCCCATTTCTCGTCCTTCAGAGCTAACTTTCTTTTTTTGGTAGCAAGCTTATACAGTTTCCTTCTTTCCTTAATCACAGTCTGGTCTCTAGGAATTTGCTTTAAGGCCCTGCGGAAGGTATCATTAGCTTCTCTTCCGGTATTGTCAAACCATGAACGTGCTTGGTGGCGTGACTGAGTAATGGGTCTAGAGAGTAGAATTTTGACCTTATCTCATAAAGTTGAAAAAGTGGATAAGATACAGGCTGGAACACGTGATATGCATTTGCAGCTATGGTTAGCAGCTCGTTTTTCCTTCCACTGTGTGATTTCGGCTCCTCATCGGGAGAAGGGGGACAAAATTATGTGAGACACGGTGGCAACAAATAAGTTGGCAGGAATGTAGGAAGCATAACTTGAAAAGCTCAGAGTATGTTTTGCTAACAGCAAACCTGGAACCACAAAGAGGCAATGACTGCCCTATGGTTCCATGCTATGCTGCCTGTGGTCCATGAGTTAATGTTAAAAAAATAAATTTAAAAAAAGCACTGACCCCTTCTGTGGCCATGCAGTGCAGAAAATGGAATTTTGATGTGGGTCCATTGTATGAGAAGAAAAAACACTCTAAAAAATCCTTCTTTGGAAATTGACACATCATTAGGTCAAATTGGTCAATGGCATCACCGGATTCTTTTCAGAAAAAAAGTTGAGATTCCTGCTCTTTTATTGCCTTGTCTAACCATTGATCATCTCCTTCTCTTTAGCTCTATTCGTGCATTTTACCCTCGCTCTTCTATGCAATCGTAATAAATGTCTCCTTATATTACTTGCTTTTCTATGCTATTACATTATAATTAGGGCTCTCGGTTTTATGGTACTTATTTTTGTAACATTTCCGTCTGTATTTATCCATATTTATTTTTGTGCCATCTTATTGGTATTTATCCATATTTGTTTTGCGTTTTGAGAATAAATGGAGTCATAAAATTGTATATGTCCACGCTTTTTTTACTGAAAAACATGCAACCATACTTTTCTGCCTGTCATGTTTTAGCAAATCTAGCAGCCAAATATAGTGAAACATTACACACACTGGTAAATATAACCATTATAATACAAATATATGTTAACATATGCAGGTATGTAGGTGAAATTTCAACCTACTTTTTAACTTACAATGCTATCTTCTCAACTGTTGCTTGGAAATCACGAAAGATAGCATGGAGAGTCACCCACAAGAAGCACAATTCTCGGTATTTTTCCACTTTTAAAAATAAATACAGAAAGGAAACATAGTGTTTGCCATTGGTACTTATCAGTAAAAATCAGCAAAACACAAACTAGGAGCCTTAATTATAATGTATATAATGTATAATACATGGGGTTCTGCAAACCCAGTTTCAAATTTGTTCATAATGGGCCTCTTGTGACACCTTCGAAAAACAAGCCTCACCTAGGGCGACTAGACGTAAATCTTATCTAAATGAAGGAGATTCTAGACAGGGGCCAATGATAGTGTAGATGGAAACCCCTCCTGGTTATAAGAGGCTGAGTTCTGGGACAAACTGGGGACAAAGGTCTCTAGCTTATTGGATCCATTATTACAGAAGATGAGTCCACTATGCCTAGGGCAGGGATAAGATCTGTACATACACAGTTAGGACAAACCCCTAAATATGATTCTGTTTTAAAACCAGATTTGAACTTACATCTTCCACCAGAAGTAGCTCCCTATGTGATTATTTTGTCAAATGTCCCAACACTTCCTCCTGATGTACAAGAACATTGGTTCACTTTATGTAACAGGCCATTACATCTATTAAGCACCAGGATTGGCATAAATTACATTCTTTTTCGGGAATTTTAAATGGCAAGTAGCGTAGCTTGGTTTGGGAATTCAATAAAGTCCCTACAGGGTGATGGTGTGGTTCTAAATTTTAAATCTTCAGGGCTGGTGCGACATATCATAGAAAGGGCTGGAAGTCGGCATTTTATGGCCAACGGCATAAACATCTTACCCTTGGGCTTTTTTATCCTCCTACCAGAGACCCATGGTACAATCAGAAGAGGGGGTTACCTATTGGAAATTGGCAGCCTGGTTGGGCGATTTCATTAAGCAATCAGCATGAAGTTTTAAACTCTCTGGAAAAACTAGACTGACTGCATGACATAGCAATACATCCCCTTAAATGACAATCTCGAAGATAAGGGGCCCGAGGGCACGTGATGCAAAATAGTGATTACCACTCTCCACTATCTTACCCAGTTACATGTACTCCTATGTCACCCAGTGCCCTTACTGGTGTAGGGAATGAGGGCAGGGAGCCCGGAAAATTGACCCTTACTAGACCTCCTGGAGGAAAATGAATACAACTTTTCTGATCAGATTATTAGTACTGATGATTCCCCACATTTTGGTATGGCAGCACTAGCTAATCCCTTTGAGGGGGCTAAAGATTTATGTAAACTTGTCTCCTAGAATATTGCGGGACTATGGGCCAAGTTGATAAACCCCATTTGGTGTGATTTTATAACAAACATTGATGTACTATGTCTTCAGGAAACTTGAGTTAAAGATCCTATCCAAATTAATGGATGCAATACCTTCCCCACTCCAGCGGGTCGAGGGCTAAGTGAGGACTCAGCACCTATATATCAAACAATATAAAAACAAAATATATTGTGCTGAAGGTTGAGGAAGTTAAGTACCAATTGCTCAAAATTGATATGGATAAGAAGAATTGCATTGGCCTGGTCAATTTCTATAACAATATTTCGAACACCAATGAGAACTATGTGTTGAAAAAACGTGACTGTGATATATAAAATATGCATGGTCCTCTTATAAAGATGTCATGATAATTGTGGTAGGTGATTTTAATTGTGCCCTCTGTCCAAATGCTAATGGAAAAAACTGAGGCTTTATAACAGGAGCTGGGCCTAGTAATACTCATTTTTCTCTGGGGGACTTATATAACGAATAGGTCTTTGGCAATAATTTAGGATTTGCTAATGAGCTATGTCCCATTCCTCTTCCTATGAGTCACACCTTTAGTGGAAGGGGCTTATTTACTACTATTGACTATATCTTGGTATCTAACAATTAGCACCCAGACTTCATACATTTTGTATTGACGATACCTCATTGAGTGACCATTTCCCCTTGTACCTTCTTCTATCCTTGCCGGAAGGTAGTTTTGGTAGACACGATAATATGGATCATGTCTTAACTAACATCAAACTTAATAGGGTAAATGGCTACACCCTGCAATGAGACAAGGTGGACCCTTTATTAATCACTAAAAAAGTGATCTCCAAATGTAATTGGGCCTTTGAGATCTGCATGAGTGATACTGCCTGTCGAGATAGCATTTTGACCTCTTTTCAAACTATAACAGGTGGTGTAAGTGAGGCGTTATGGGCCCAGGAATCTAGAAAAGGTAAATCACAGGGATGGTTTGATCCGAAATGTACCCGCACCTACACGAATTAAAAAAACATACTACATAAGATCCCCCAAAACCCAGCAGAAGTGAGGCATGCGAGAGGGGTGTATAGGCCAGCTATTCAAAGAAAGAAAACTGATTTTGAGGAATGAAGCATGGGTAACTTTTCACACTGCCTCTGTAGCCTCTCTAGCGGGAGACAGTGCGACTTTTTGGAAATCAATAAATTGCCTTTCTTGATGCCCTAATGTGGTCCCGCAATCAAAATCACTATCAGCGAAAAGGAATGATTAACCATTTCTCAAGGATTTTTAGTGACGGAGGTAGTGCCGAGATTAGGCAGGATGGTACAGACGGGACCCCACTGATTCAGTATTCTAATCTCCAATTTTCTTTAGATGTAGTGAATCAGGTAATATCTGTGAGCAAAGAAGGAAAGGCACCAGGGCCGGACGCGGTCCCGGTTGATCTGTATAAGTCAAACCTGACCTTATGGGGTCCACTTGTAATTCAGGTTATTAAAGCCAGTGTCTCCGTCCCCTTCCCTTCAACTTGGGCTGAGTCAACAATAGTGCACATTTTTTAAAAGGGGAACTGTCAGGATCCCCGAAGTTATAGGCCCATTTCACTATTGGATGTCATAACAAAGGTAGTGGGGTGGATAGTCTTAGAACTTTTGCATGTGTGGGCAGAGGACAATAAAATCCTCTTCGACCTTCAATATGGCTTCTGAGAAGGGCTGGGGACTGTAGAGCAGAGTCTGAATTTGTTAATTCTGGTAGGAAAGTGAACAAAGGCAAAAAAGGGGAGATTGTTTTTAGCCTTTGTGGACCTCATCCCAGCCTTCGATTCAGTAATACATGCAAAGCTGTCGGAGATCCTGGATGTAATGGGGTGGATCTGCAAATTGTCTACTTTCTTCCAATGATGCGCAGACACAAGTTAGATTTGGTCTGGGGGTAATTGCACTGCCCCAATCTCTCAAAGGAAGGGGGCAGTGCAATTGCCCCCTTCCTTTTCAATCTTTACATTAACGGACTGGGAGATGCATTGCTTAAAGATGATATAGACTTGCCCCAGATAGCTGGGCGCCCCATACCTGCCCTTCTTTACGCGGATGATACTGTCTTAATGGCACGCACACAAGTAGGTCTGCAAAAGGTCCTGGATAGTTTATTTGGTTTTATGAGTAATCTTGACTTGAGGGTACATACCTCCAAGACCTTTATAATGCGGTGTGGTCAGGTCATCCGGAGAGGTAGGTACATGTATGTAGATGATCAGAAAATAGGGCCTACAATGAGAATTGCTTACCTGGGAATACTTTTCGACCAGGTTGATTCTTGGACCCAAGCTATATTACGTAGGA
Organism: Lissotriton vulgaris; assembly: GCF_964263255.1. NCBI lineage: Eukaryota > Metazoa > Chordata > Amphibia > Caudata > Salamandridae > Lissotriton > Lissotriton vulgaris. The sequence continues at coordinate 743,194,917 of NC_141697.1, read as the reverse complement.
AATTAGTTTTTTCGGGAACTACTACTGCGCTCGCTCATTTTAGTAGAAAGCTAGGCAGGAGACCCCCAGTGGAGCCCCTGCAGATGTATAAAGCGAACAGCGTTACTACAATCGTGTATGGGGCAGAGCTCTGGGGTTTTACAGACACATATTTCATACAAGAAGTGGAAAACCTGTTTCTGAAATGTTTATTGTCCGTTCCGAGTAGTTCTTCCACATACGCTTGTCATGCCGAGCTGGGTCTACCCTATATATTTGACTTAATAAAATTGGAGCCCATTCTACTTTGGCACCAGATCTGGTCTAAAATGGAGCCCTTACTAAATAGGCACATCCTAACAGATTGTTTAACACTGGAAGGGGCTTTAAAAATCTCATGGTTAAGGTACTTTCGAGATTTTATGAAGGTGCTTGGCCATCTGGAATAGCTTACCGAACCAAATAATATGTTTTCAGTAAATTGAAAGGACATAAAACAAGCATTTATAATGCAACGGTTTCGCCTTTGGAAAAGTTTGAGCTATTGGCATTGTTAATGACAAAATTTGTATTTATGTGTTGGTTTTGAAAACAGATAAATAAATGGCATTGTCATTTACATTGCCAATAGCTCTAACTTTTCCAAAGGCGAAACCGTTGCATTGTAAATGCTTGTTTAATCATTTAATCACAGGTGTTTCTTTTTTTCCACGCTTATCTCATGAAATGCGAACGCCCCCTCGCGCTCCCTCTTGCACTGCCACCTTTGGCGCTGGCTTTTTCTCACACGATCCCTCAAAGCACAAATGGAGTCCTATTAATGTGAAAATAGATACTCCCGCTACCCAAAAAACAAATCCACGATCCGAGAACGTCATTCGCTGACCCGCACAGATTCAGAGCGAATGTTCTTTACAACTCAATTAATTTGGCAGGAACGTCAGACCCCTTGCTTCCACGGTGCACCGGCAGCAGCTCCGTGGCGACTACTCTGCACAATGTGTGCCTGTGCATGTGGGACGCAGGGCTGAATATTTCCTACACTAAGGGTGTCCAGTGTGGAGCCAGGAGGGCCGCACTCATGCAAGTTCCAAGATAACCAGTGACGAGTAAAGGAGTGACGTCATATTCAGTGTGTGTAGGTTGATCGTCAAATGTTTTTCAAAATCTGGTTTGTGTCAAAGTGGGCTTCCCTGTCGTTTATGTTTGAGGGCGCCCTATAATATGCTGGCCCGTAGTTTTTGTGCGACAAGTTGATGTTTTTTCCGTTCTACAGTCGCCTTCAGCAGGCTGGGCGTGCTTGTTTGTAAGTGGGTTTCACTTTGGACATTTATATTTGTATGTAGGTGCGTTTGCCAGGGGCTAGGAGCACAAGGTTACCTTTTAATATGGTAACTGCTGCAGGTTTGGGCTTACATGCCAGTAGGGCAGGATACCTGTCAGGTATATCTAGAAAACAGCTGTTCTTGTCATGAACGCGGCCCTCCTGGGCCTACATTGGACACCCTTGATGTAGCCTACAGTATGGTACTTTGGTGCTGTCCTTTGTGATTGGTGCTCGCCAAGGCCCCAGAATCTCGTTTGCATGCATGGGAGCGTATCTTGGGGTTGGGTTGTGGGGCGGAGAACTCTGTGGCCTATGGGTGGGTATCTCCACAAGAGTTTGAGAAGCCATACCAACCTACCTCTCTTTTCTCTTTGTTTTCCCCTCTCACCCTGCAGATACTGGAACGACTTCCATGCCTGCACCATCACGGCCCTTACGGACTGCCAGGAAGGCGCGAAAGACATCTGGGAAAAACTGAAACGGGAGTCCAAAAACCTCGATTTCCAAGGCAGCCTCTTTGAACTCTGCGGGGGCAGCAACGGCTCGGGGCCCTCCGGGCTCCACGCGCCGATGCCGGCCCTCCTGCCCCTGCTGCTGGCCGCCCTCCCTGCCCTGGTCACCTGGTTCGTCTTCTAGCCCCTGCCGCCTTGCCTGGCGGACCCCATCACTCATCCCGAGGCCTCGTACCTGCAGAGGGCGCAGCGACACTCCGCGCCACAGGATCGGCGGGACATACACCTTTATTTTGTGTTTTATTCGCCAAATGTTACCAAACAGCAAGCAGCAACAGCCAAAACGGGACCTCAGCTTTACTGATCTCTGTCCAGCCAAGTACAAGGAGTCCCCAGCCCTGGTACCTTTTCGCAGATAAGGAAAATAAATAAAACCCTCAGGAACAGCCGAGAGCCATCGAATATCTTAATCAAAACCAATAAGCGAGAGGAAAATAAAACAAGTCAGGTCCCGGGCCGGCAGCCAATCACAGCGCGGCCCGGGGAATGACGTCACAGGGGTGTCCGGGCCGGAAGCCAATCACAGCGCGGCCCGGGGAATGACGTTACGGGGGTGTCCCGGGCCGGCAGCCAATCACAGCGCGGCGCGGGACACAAGGCAACAAGGGGCAGGACTTAAAAAAAGAGTCAGAAACGCCCCCGAATCGCGTTTTCACGGGGAAAGCGTGATTGACAGCCAATCTCTTCCAATGGCTAGCCTCCATTTATGGAGCTAGCCAATGGAAGACAGAGGCGGGACGAAGCCCTATACTGTAGGATCATAAGATTTCGCCCTGGGGGGAGAACCTGCTTCGCAGGTGCTACGGCCAGGGCGAAACCTAAAAAAGAGGGGCTTTTGTTGTTGGATTCGTTAAGATTGTCGGGCGAGATTGTCAAGCCCAGTGTACAGCAAGTTCAAAAGATCTCAACCTGTTTGACCATCCAACCATACTTAACTGTTGTACCTGGATTTTATGACAGATTTCTATTGACACGATTTAGGTTTGGAATATTCCACAGAATTGAATGCTTCGCAAAAATGTATGACTGGGATTGAGAATTGAAATTGTGCCCATGTGTTAATGTTTCGGGTCAATCCACCATCCATGTACTTTTATTTTGTAAATTTTATAGTGATTTAAGAAAAATATGGATCGTCCCAATTTTAAAAGTCCTGGGGATCAGACGGCGTTTATTGCTTTACAATATCTAAATAATTTGCACTCAGTTTGGAGAATATCAATGTTTTTATTAAAAGATGTTCATCTAAGGAAAAGTTTCAGTATATGACTACGGATGTCTCTTCCGCCTCTTTATATGTATATTCTCTTTTTAATGATTGTACGAACCAACAGTTGATTTATATTGTGATTTTTTTAAACTAATATTTTTACTATGTGATATTCGTATGTATTTATCTGCTTTTATGATTGTTTGAATTATCAATCGGATAAAGCTGTGATTGATTGATTGATTGACATCTTCAGTGATTTATAAAGAAATTATATTGGAACTTAATTCTAATAACTTAATACAGTTATGTTATCATGTCGCAATGCTTCCTGCCTGGGCCAGCAGCCCACGAGAAAGGTAAGTCAAAGTCATGGTGCATAATTGATTCTTCTGCTCTGTTTTTCTAGCTGTAAAGTGATAAGCAGAAAGGAGAGATTCATTGCAACATGTTAGCACTCCTTAGCTAAATTAGGAAAAGCTAGAATCTTTCTGCATGTTTCACCATATTCTGAGCTACTTCGCCCTTTTTTTTAAACTGACTTGTTTATAACTGATTTTAATATCTTCTTGCAACAAATATCTAACAGCTTTTTGATGTGCTGAATTTTGCACAAGAGATTCTAGTTTCATTCTTCATGTTTGAAACATGCCATCTCTTTCATATGAAAATGCAATGCACCAAAGATTTAAGTCGTTTGTGGTAAAGTTGATGGCGTGACCATAGATTATAGTTGGTAAAGTACCCCCTGCTATACATAATAAGGATATTGCAAGTTCCATAACCATACATAGGAACTCAGCCTTTGAACACTTTTCTCTATATGGTCATGAAACTCCTCTGTAATTTGCAATATCCTTATAATGTACAACAGGAGGTACTTTAGCCCATATGTAATACATGGGTGCTTCGAATCCCTGTATAAAAGCCTATCTCGAATTATTGGCATGACTGAGTCACCTTTAGAAATGAAACGCTCTATCACAACAAATTACTACAGTGATGTCATAATGCCTAATGCCATAGCCAGAAGCCAAGGCGAAAGACAGGCTTTCAAAGCATATTTAGAGGTGCAATTTAAACAAAGAAAACAAATTGATCCAATGCCATGTCCAATACTGACTTGAAATCCCTACCGAAAGCCCAGTCACAATCACTCCAAGGTGCCAAGCTAACTAAAAGGGATACCAGAAAAGGGGCATTTTTAATGTGCTCAATACCGCCCGGAGGCCATCTAAATGATCCAGAACTAGTCCAAACCACCCCTCAGGATCAGCTTGTGAAAATGCGGCCTCCAGCTCCGACCTCATTAGTCGCACTTTGGGTATAGGAGCAAAATGTAGTGCTGAAACCCTGTCTCGTATACCTTGGCCACAATGAAGGCAACAACCTCTTGTTTAGGTGTGTTTCTTTGAGACAGGCTATATGGACCTTTCTTCTGACCATTTTGTATTGCTTGCCTGCATCTATTACACATTCCATGTGGTGAATTTAAAATTATCGTGTGTCCCTCTGGCAGTTATGATATTTTGTGTATGTAATAGAACTTTAACTTGTTCCATCACTTTTGTTGGGAAGTAATCAACATGCCAATCTAGCGCCTTGAGACCCTCGCGGGTGAGTAGCGCGCTGTATAAATGGTATTGACTGATTGATTGATTGATGGGGTTTTGCCAGTAGACCCTATCCCCAATAATCTCACCCTCCCATCCCCCCAACCAAAAACTCCATAGCTTTTGACAAGTTAGATACCCAGTCAAACAGATGATAGTGCCCAATTGTTAAACACCAGCCAAACTTTGCACAAAGGCTAGTTTAAATTAAAAGGGGCCATCCAAACCGGTCGGTCAGGCAAGATGTTGCCTCAAGGGTTATGAAGAGGTCAACCTCTTCCCAGCTTGCTCTATTATTGGGCCTCATAAATGATTAAAGCGAGGAGTGATGTTAGTAGAAATAAGACCCCGCCAACAAGTAAACAGACACTAATTTCTACAAGCCCTTGCCACAGAGTTTGAAGGTGCGAGAACCAAGGAGGAATAGGCGTTTGGCTCACAATGCCAGTGCAGGCCACTTTGGGCGGGCTGGCTAAATTACCATGGTGTGTTATGTTAGTATGAATTTGTAGAGCGCACGTTCACCCTGGGGTTTCTTGGCGCTGTGTACCGCTGGGGAACCCGTCCTGGCTTTCGCTGTAAGATGGTCCCTATTGGGCATCCCCAAGGTGAAGCCATGCATCCCCGGCAGCGAGGGGACCGTTGTGGAGATTAGGCAAGCTATTGCCCAGAGTTGCAGGGTGGGACCCATGGTTAGAGAGGCACCGAGGCCAGATTTATCGCACCCGCTGACATTCGTTCCGTACCCTGCCGCATCGAGAATTGAACCCTGGTCCCGGGCCGACCTCTGCTTCTGGGTCTGCCGCCTCTAACCGGTGATCCACCATATCCGTATCCATATCCGTGGCTTGCAGGTCCATCATTGCAGTGGCTCACCATGAGGCATCTAGTGAGTCATCCTCAACTCCAGGGTTCTAGAGTGCCACAAACTTGCCCCAAATGATGGGAAGTGGTTAACGGTGGTGATCCCGTAGTCCATTTCAGGTCAGGATACCAGTATTGTTTTATATATGGTTGGGCAAGAGTGCTAAATGTGGAGCTAGCCTAAAATGGTCCTGCCACATTCCAGGGCTGGCCACCAGAAGCCTAGCGCCTTTGAAGTTGATTGATGGTATTTTTCTCCACCGAGGAAGTCTGCTAACGTATTCCCTTCCCTTTTATATCCTCCATCTAATCCAGGGGTGTTCAGCTCAGTAGGCACAACCGTTGAATCAGTGAATCTTCCTCAACATTGATTTAGAAAATGCATTTTTGTTTGTTATCCATTCATTTTCCAATTCCTTACACAAAACGCTTTTCTTTGGAGGCAGAAAATTCACTCTTTGTGATGCTTCCAGTCACAGCATGTCATTAAACATCAAAACCGGTCAAAGTATGTGGGGTGGCTACATTCACCCAAGATGGGTGGCATAGCTAATGTGGCAGGCATGTACTTTCACCACAAAACACTTTCTGCTATAAAGAGGTGGATTTCATCCCTCCCTAACTGCATCAGTGCTTTGAAGTCATTAATTAATTATGGCTTTCCTCTTAAAGGTGTAAAGTTCTAATTCATTCAAATTACGCCCGGCTACACACTGTGAAACTGTGTGCGAGAAGCTGATTGGTGAGTGTAAGGTGGCTTAAGATGAATGGTGAAATGACTGGTTGATAATATTATGGACTATGTCAAGCTTTGTTTTATGTGTCTGCAAAATTGAGTGGTTTTTTGCAGTGATGAATTGATGAACAACAACAGAGGAGTGACTAAGTGAAAAGCTAATTAAACAAAATGTGTTCAAAAGAAATTATATTGTGGTGTCTATTTTTGTGTCTCTATACTGTACGTATAAATGTGTGCACAAAACGTCATACACACACCCACATGCACCAGCATGAAGTACTTTATCTCTATCTCCCCTTAAGGAAAACCAAAACCCCCTTTGAGGAGGACACCTCCCAAGGGAACTAATATCCCAAATATTTTGCAGGAGGGAAGGAAAAATCTTTCTTTTTTATGAAGGACCCTCACTCACCACTAGTTGGTGACATGCTTCATCATTGGGTCCCCGCTGGGGTGGCCGAATACCCTTCCAGCGTGCTACAACCCCTGATTACAGCGGAGCGGGATGTGGTGAGTGCAACAGTGCCCAAATTAGAATGTGATTATAACTATGTGTGCAGAATTTAAAAAATACGAGATTGTAGCCTTTACAAAAGTCTTTAATAATGGCCAACCTGCATTGGATTAAAAACAAAGTGGATGGACTACCAAGGTTCTGAGCCAGGGAACCTGAGTCCTTTAAATATAAAAAATGGTCAACATGTTTCTGCTGGTTTTAATGCAATTTGCTCAGCATTCGTCAGTACCTATCAGAAAAGTCCTCCGGTGGTGTACGCGTGCTAAGGCGCACCCTCCCGTGAGGCTCTACGTGTGAAAAAATATCTTATTCGATGGTTTCACGGTCAGTATCCGTGGTTATTCACTGCAATTTGCAGGAATATACAAAAAACCTGTGGAGAGAAAGAGGTCAAACGATAACACACATTGACATACAATTACAAGTAGTAAGGTCAAATGCGTTATTTCTTAGTGCATGGCCATAAAATTTACACAGTATCAGGAGATATCGAAATTAATGCTCCCTTTACAAAGACTGACAAAGGGGGGCCATCCAGCTAGTATAGGGTGCTTCCCATGATTATTGGGTACAACACCATAGGCAGAGTTAGAAATCTGACCATCATGGAGAAATTTACCTCAAGCGCTACTATTCAATCTACTTATCATCAATTAGGTATGGTTAAATGCGAGCATTATTTACTTAGCTCGTCATTGCCATTTAAATAGAACAAACAGAATATTTGTAGATTTTCGTCGAGTGTGGTAATATGCCTGAACCAGACATTGGGAGAACCAGGATAAACGCCCTTAACGCACAAGTTAGTGGCAATGTCTCAATGATCACAAATAGCAACATAACTCACTTAACGGCTGAAATAGACTCGCCCCTTCGGTGAGGACAGCGTGGGTTCACTTCGCGCGGTGCCTCTCTGAAGAGGAAAAAAGGGATGCAATGAGCCCTCGGATAGTAAGTGAGCACCAGTACTGTTGGTGGCTAGTTTAATGGATAAAAAACTTACTTAAGCACTCGCGACTCCCCGCGGTATACCTGCTCTCTCGGCTGCTGTCTCCCGGAAATGTAGGAATTGGGCAGGGAGAGGCATTATATTTTATTTTACAGTGATACGCCAGAGCCGGTCACGTGGATGACGTAACGCTACGTAACTGCTGCCTGGTCGGATGCCTTAAAGTGACAGTTACTAGAAAAAGGGCCCAAGGTGTGGGTTTGGATCCCGGTATAACCGGAATGGTGATATCTAATCAGAAAAGTTTTTTGTAATGCTAGTCCATAGGCACATAATAAAATGTGCAAATGAATTTAGAAAGCCCACATTCCTTATTACAGCCAAATGGTCATTATACGATCCCAAACTCGAGGCGCGCCCTCAATATCGCACGCATTTCGCGTGAGACATCGGAAAAAGACCCACAAGTGATCGGTGACTGTTACATGTTAGCAACCCTATCAAAAGTGATCAGTACAGTGTGTAAATGTAGTCAATGTGCAAACAAGTTTTTAAAAAAACGCTAGTCGCACTAAGGGACCCTGATATAAGGATATCCATAAATAGTAAGGGCCTGGCATTAACAAAAACTGGTGTCCCTACGTCATTTTGCAGTGTCATCTTAAGGATTTCAGGGCCTCAGGCGAGAACTAATCTGGGGCTCGTTTTCTGAACAACTTTGAATGTTATCAACCATTTTTTCCTATTTCAAGTCCCATGATGGCAAACAATATTGAATTGTGTGTTAAAGGCTGGGATAGAGAAATAGAAGTGCAATAGAGGAAAAGTTCACTATCCAGAGGCCCCTTGAAAGGTGGGCAACCTGTGCCATTGCCCACTTTGCTCATGCCTTAAAGCGTCATTGGTTTTCTGTTCTGCAAATTTCAGGAACTTGTGAAAAAGTCTTTGCAAATCGGAATACATTTGTGAAGTTATTAAAACAATTAAAGACTTAAATTTCAATGAACTCAGCTTTTTGCAGGTAAAAAAACAGCAAATACTGCTTGTTTTCAGCAAAGTAAGTAAGACCCAGGCTTGTATGAGTTTTATCAGTTGAGGTATCTTGTGCGTCCATGTCTTGTATTTTCATCTGATCCAGAAATTGTTGCAGATCTACTGGGTCATAGAAATCTCTTGAGTCTTGGTAATACGAAAGTGAGCTGACTCAAATAAGCCATATTTGATATCCATCTGTCGTAACTGAGGTCTGATGGCAAGGAATGCTATGTATCTTTCGTTGGTCTCTTTAGAGACGTTTGCAGCCATGTGAATGACATGACCATTATGTGAGAATGAACCTTGTGAGCATGCTGTAGTTTGTAGTTGTCTAACTAGTTCCTGCCTCAGGAAGCAAGCAATGAGTGGTCTCGGCCAAGCTGTATGACCCTTTCCTGGAGGGCCGATGCGATGAGCTCTTTGTATTTCAAATGGAGGATCAAAGGTAATGCCAGTTAATTTCAGGAGAACCTCACATAGAAATAGTCTAGCCTTTTGACCCTCAATGGTTTCTGGAAATCCAAAGAAGCAAACGTTATCTCTTCTACTACAATCTTCCAAGTCAACTAACTTACAACAAAGGAAAAAGAGCTCTTGGTCCTTGTTTTGTACTGTGTCAAGCTGACTTTCCATTGTTGTCAATCTTATATTTATTATGTCAGTTATCATAAGAAATCCCACAAATTCTGCCCTAATAGTTTTGGTCTCAGCTGCCAAGGATGATATATTAGCATCCTTGTCTTCCAGACGTGGACTGACAGTGGAAATTTCCTGTAGAATGCGATTAATTGTATCACCTTGTGGAGAAGCGTTGGTACTCTGAGGTGATTCTATTGTGGAGGGAGCAGTCACTATCGCAGGCCTTTTGCTTGATTGCTTAAGAACTTCAGCAAATAGAAGTGGTGTAGAGGGGGTTACTCCCATGTTTATTGTTTGATATTAAGATCAAACCCCACAGCAATATACAGATGCATATTTTAGTCCTCTGGATTACTTCTCCAAAATGATACCTAGAAAATTATTGAAGCCAACAATAAAAGTAAGGTAAGTAACCAGTACAAGGACTATTGAACAGCGTTTGTGAAAATGAGATTTAGGTCTTCATTTCTTATCCTTGCTAAGTAATCTAAATTGTTGAGTTTATTTCGATAAAAGTGATTATTAGAAGATAAAGCTTCAGGAGACCGGTGTCGCTACTGACAGAAGTCAAGAATGACTATTGATTCAAGTTGTGTCGCTTTGTATTATACCTTTCCTGGTTAATTGGAAATAGCACAAAGGCCAGCTGACTTATTAAGCTTGATATGCTGTGTTAGATGTAATATTAAGCAATAAAATATGCTTAAGAATTACATTCCACTAAGCGAGTAAATTCACCTCACTTTGTATGACACACAGCACTCCAGAACTGCCACACCGTTTTCAGAACTGCCACATCCATATTCATGTAGATAGACAGACTTCCCTCAAAATTCCACTCAGAAGTGCAGGAATATGTAGGAGATGTATTCAGGGGGACGGAGGCAGTCACAGAAACCTCAATATCTGTGCATGTGAGGTCTGAGGGTTACCGTGTTACTAAAGGCTAACTGACTTCACATTCTACTCAGAACATAACCTCTTCATATGACTTGGTATGTTACATTACATGTTATATTAGGCAGCAAAATAAATTCAGTTTTTTAATGTTGCACTATGCAATTAAATTAACCTCACTTTGTATTATATTCAATATTCCAGAACTGCTGAATGATTTTCCGGACTATTACAGCAATAGTTCTTTGAATAAACAGGCTTCCCTCCCAGCTCCACCCATAATTGCAAGGATGCAGTGAAGACGCACTCAGAGGGGCGTTGGTATGTAGAGGAACCTCGGCCTCTGTGCATTGAAGTCTGAAGATTTCCAGAGCGAGGTAGGCCAGCTGACGTTGCGTTCTGCTCAAGACACCGCCACAGCAAAATGAGCCATACCTGGCTATGCGCAGCTTCGGGCCCAAACAAAATGTTTCCACAAGCTCCTGTGGGGCAGGAGACGTCAAAATTGCATCATTTAGGATACAGGTAAATGCGTCACTTCTGTCGAAGGCTTCTCTCCCGGCGGAGCTCGTGACTCAGATGGCCATTTTCGTCCGCGGCCAGACCAAGCTGATGCACATATTTGTAAGGCCATGAAAAGCCATATAACGTGGCTTTACGCGTCATTATAAATATGCCAGTTGCACATTGCGCCACCAGAACTTTAAAAAAGTGATGTCCAAGTGGCACAATAGTGCTGGTAAAGCCTCATAAATTTGGCCCCTTATGACTATTGCTGTGTTTTGTTGGATTTGTATTTCAGATGGGTTCTGTGGTGTATATACCTACATGTGGCAATTCACATGGGTGGCAGTGGCCTGGCACTGCACTTATGAGATATATATTATGATTTACATGATGGATGTAGAATGAACTGGGCAACATGTGACTGTCCATGGTACAAGGCATGGGGGCCTCATTTAGAAGAAAGTGCTGCAGTGCAGCACCAAAAGCCCTTTGGCTGTGCCACGCTGCAGCACTTTCAAAGCACGGGGATGAGACATATTTACATTAATATATCACATTCCTGTTTTCTCCCCTGCATTGGCCCACAATGGGCTGCCATGCACCGACGCAGGCACCCTTACACCATGATGCAAGGATGCCTAGTCAGGTAGATGATTGTTTATGGGCATGAAGGGACAACTTCCTGTACATAAACAATCACCAGAGGTGATTTCCATGCTGTATGTGTGCTGCAGAATGCAGCATGGATAGAAAGAGGAAATAAACTAGGGGAAATGAATACACTTCTCTTTGTTGCAGCTTCCTACGCCTCCCCTGGGGAGGCATAGCATTCAGACAAATTTACAGGTTTATGATGTCTCTTAAATGTGGAAATGTGTCAGGTTCCTTGGGTGTTGCATGAGAATACCCACAGCAACACCCACGGAACGCTCCTGTCAAACAAAGTGCTGCCTGTTTTTATCATTACGATTGTGTTCTATCGAGCTATTGTATGACATTGAGACACTGTTCCTTTTTATCACTGGATTGTCTTACTTGATGGACATGGTCTGTTTATACTTTTATGATATTTTTATATTGAATAAAGTCATACCACAACAAAGTGCTGGGTGTAAAGGGGCCGTATTTACAAGGCCAGGAAACGCCATGAGGGGTGGCTTATCCTGCTCTTATAAATAAAGGGCAGTAAAATGCGCAGCCGGTGCAATGCAAAAAGTGACCTACCAATAGCGCAAGGGGCTTGTAAATAAGCCCCTTATGTGGAACTTCACTGTTCTCATCATATATGACTTTCCTTTGCAATACACATGTCGCTAATGACGACCGGTACCTTAGAAAATACACTGCACAACATTAGCTTGTTAGCCACATTATCCCTTGATACAACTTACCCTGTGTGTCCTGCAGTTCCTTTTGCTCAGCACTGTCCTGTCCTGGAAGTCCTGCCACCAACTTCTCTGGGATGACAGCTGCCACCCACTCCTCCAGGGCATCCAGCTCCTCATGTTCTGCTGGGCTCCTTCATCCAGTCTGCATTGCTGCCTTCAGGTTTTGTGCAGTTTTCTCTTGAGTATGTGCTTAATGTCATGCAAATGTTTCTTCAAATTTGGCCCTCCCCTCTTCAATTGAGCCAAACAGTTGACCTTAGCCAATATGGACTACTCAATGTCATCTTTTTTGGAAAATGGCAACTTAGAGGTGACAAATAGCTGGTGTTGGTTGCCCATTACCTCATTGATTAGTATTTCATTCTACTTTGCACTGAAATGTACTTTCCTCTTCCTTTTCACCTGGGTTTCGAACTGGACATCCTGGCTAGTATGTGGGAGGCTCTCTTGACTGCTGATGTCTCCTTCATGCTTCATGGAACCTTTATTTATCTCCAAATAGTTTTTTGAAGTAGGTGCATGTTTTTTTGCCTATTTCCAAATCGTGATGCAACCAAAAAGTGGTGCAAGTAAAGTTTGTCCTGCGTCCGAAGGCGCAATTCTGAATCACAATACTATTTCAGCAATTGCGTCAGTTTTCTTTACGTCAAGACAGCCGCGTCAACGTCATTTTTATTTTACTTCACTAGTCACTTGCAGCATGGTGTGCCAAACCATAAATCTGACACATCCATGTCACAAAAAAGTGATGCATCGTATAATAACAAATTGCAACACATCCCTGCGCCAGCTCAGAGATGCTCCACTTTTTATAAATGAGGACTTGAGTTTGTGCTTCTCCAGACCAAGCACTCAAACTATACTGTCTACCAGTATGGCTGACTTATGACTTCTACACCTTGTACTCCTCTGTTTGATGTAACATTTCCTATACACTGATTTACACACTTCATTGTTTCTGTGTAATGTGTATGTGATGTAAAGTGCTCTGAAACCTTACACTGGTATGAGTGGAGCTAAAAAACATAAGAAAAGCATGAGAGAGAAAGTGGTTATGGAGACTTGAGGGGAAATGTTAAAGGGGTAGGGAGGGAATCTGTGGAGAAGGTCATTGGGGAGATGCCATTAAACATTGTCGCACCGGGTGCCACCAGTGCTAAATCTGGCCTTGCTTTTAAGGACAAGAGCACTATCATGGAAGTCTGTTAAGCAGGTCTCAGTGCACTCTTAGAGTCGAAAAACCAACAGCATCTGTCCAAAACTTTGAGGGTGGTCGTGCAAAATGAGGCATTTCCTTACAAACATTTTAAGTAAATATACACACAAGTACACGTGCACAAATACTTCATGGTTGGCCTTTATAATAGTTATGTGTGGCCCAGAGCTTGCTTTTGCACCGAAAATCACATCTAGAGATACAACTGTTCACTCAGTAATCCATTTTACACAGGATGATCGCGTGTCATCACAAAGTAGAAAAGTCCATTTTCCGAAGTTTCGTGTGAACGATGCACAGTTTTTTGATGCCCTGTCATATCCATTTTAGTAATAGGGATGTTTTTCTCCCTCTACAATCTGATACCTTTGTTAGACTACTGCGTCTCCTGGATTTGATTTACACTGTCATGATTATTAACATGGCTTTTCGCAGTTTCCACTAGCTGGCAGAAAGCTAAGTCCAAATAAAATATTATTGTATTTTTTCTTCTAACTTAGTTTGCTCCCCTCTTCTCCGGCGTGTTAATCTTGTCACAAGAGAGACACTGACATTCGTTGTTACTACCTTTAATCAGGAGCACGTACGCAAGCCACTCAATCAACTCTCAGCACCTGGACTTTCCCCCCCCCAAAAAACCCTCTTTTAGTCCCTGCCCTCCTCAACAGAAAGCGGCAAATATAGCTTCTTTCCTCCCTGCAGTTTTAAATTCGAAATTAAATGCGGGTGGTGGTATTCTCGCTTTAGAAATGGCTAGGATGTAATGGGTTTAAATTGTATGTAATTAACTCCTTTTAAATCTACCCAGCACTGTGCAACTCGGCCAGCTCGACCTTTAAGCAGGCAATGTTTTGCTCATAAAAAAAATGGAAAAAATGTTTTCAATTACAACGTAATCCAGTTATTGTTGCATAGCTTTAAAAATATAAGTGAAATGTCCATGCATGTTGTGCAAGCCACTAGCTATAAACAAGCATTTCCTGCGGGAAATTTATTTGTGAGGGTCCAAGTGTAATGCCACTATACTTGGAATCACCTAGAAAGGATAGGTCAACCATGCACCGCTTTGGTATCTCTTCCAAGGTGATCCAAAACATTATTACATTAACATTATTTAAAGTGAGTAACTTAAAAGGGATCATTGACTAAAACCAACCTAATATGAACTCCTGAAAATATATCAGGTGGAAATATATATACTTATCAAAGGCTCATGATTCGTGACATAAGTGTACAATATAAGTTTACAATTTGCCCGACCGATTACAATGTTCAAGGTCGGATTATAAACCATGCGGTCATTCCAAATGTTATGTTATGTTATGTTATGTTAATGTTTTTTATTGTGCGCACAGCTACTCCAGCCAAGGAGCGTCCTGGCGCATAGACAAGGAGAAATATAACACAACAGGATAAAGAAAATTAAAAGGGACAGCTAAAACAGAAAAGTTTTTATTGCCTTCCGAAAGGTCATGAGGTCCTCCAGCAAACGGATGTCAACAGGAAGAGAATTCCAAGTTAGTGCAGCTTCTACGCTGAAGGAGCGGCCTCCCATTCGACTGAGCCTAAATCTGGGCACTACAGCCAAGGCCTGGCCTTGAGAGCGAAGGGCGCGTGCGGGGACAAAGAAGGAAAGACAGCTGGACAAAATTTCGGGGCCTATACCTCTAAAGATCTTAAAGGTCAAGCAAAGGACCTTAAAAAGAATACGCTTCCTCACTGGAAGCCAGTGTAGGGAGCGAAGAACACTAGTCACCGGGCAAAATTTGGGCAGGCCGACAATCGCTCTGGCCGCCGCGTTTTGAACCCGTTGCAGGCGAGTAAGCTCAGCCTGGTTAATCAACTCACGGAGTATTCGTGTCCTTATGAACAGTCTTTCAGACTGACTGATTACGATACCGATTTTCAACAGCTTTTCCGCATCGGCCTGTCTGACAAGGAAAGGCTGTCAAAAGGTGATTTTAGGGGACCTCTAGCAGGGCCCCTTTCATCCTGAGGCCTCCAGTTTGGGGTTGAGCGAATACCTAAGAGACCCCCTTGTAAAACCATGTAATGTGTGGCAGGCACCATGGGGTGCCAGCCGCCGGGTGTAGGGTTTTACACACACCCAATAACACCATAGGAGCCTGTGTTGTCAGGCGGTTCGTTCGCATCATAATCGGTCAGGTTGAACTGCGGAGAGCGAGTCAGTCGGTCCTGATTCCTTGACGGTGTTGGGCGGATCATTTCCACCCAACATCATAATGAGGCCCATTGTGTCACTCGAAATAGAATAACAACAGTTAACTGAATTTACCAGAATAGATGCTTTAGTAGGATGATTGAAACGTGCCTAGTACATCTAGCATTCATTAATACTACTTTCCAAAGGCATTTACACTTATACTGTGGGGTAAGCTCAATAAGTACAAATGGGATTTCCTCAAGAAATGTTTGAAAAAAAATAGAAAGTTGAGAATGTAAAAGGCATTGGTATTCTGGCCAAACTTGGAATTATTTGAAGAGCTTTTGACATGGGAGCTGAAGACTTTCCCTAATAGATGATTGGTGTATTAGTGACTAATAATTCCTATTGAAACACATTAGGGCGCTAAAATTGGTACTATTGAAAGACCACTTTACCACTTTTGATGCAGGATTTTCCCCAGAGACGTCTGGTAAATCTCGAGAGAAATGGTGCATTTTAAATATCTTAGCCTATATCTATCCAAAATATGGCTAGCTATCTTACGATGTTAGGGCCTGCATCGACCAGCAGCGGTTCCGAGGAGGCTGTGGGCTGCAGCAGCGATGCAATGTCATAACCACTGAGTAGAGGAGATGCATCGGTTCTGCTTGGGATTGCTCTACACAACAGAGTAAATGTGTTGGCTCTGCTGAGTCCACAGATAAGCTGGCAGAGGATGTTTTGGCCCACTTCCAAGGGTCCAAGCCAGGGGTGTAACGACTAGGTAGAGTAGTAATCATAGATAGCAGAGGCCAGGTGCTGGGTTCAGGATTGTGGGAAGCCTGTTATGTCCCTGAGGCTTCTGATCAGGAGGCCAGCCAACTAGCCTTTGGAGTCACTCTAGGATCTTGCGTTTAGAGATGCAGGCCCAGACCTTCTTACCCAGCACAGCAGGGCAGCTGTCCAGCAGAGTGGTCCTCCTTTCAGCAGCATATTAGTCCTTATTCTTGGCAAAGTCTTAAACAGGTCCAGAAGTGTACTGAAGAGTTGCCGTCTGAGGTACAATATTTACACCTGGTGCCCACTTTGAAGTAAGAGAAGCTTCTAGAGGTTTTCACCCCCTAGAGGTGCTTTGAATTTCCTGCCTCCATGCCCTGGCTTCACATTGTCACAATAGACTTGTGTCCAACCCTTTGTGAGTGTGCTCAGGCAGAGCCTTTGTGATGTGCAAATGTGGTAGGTGACAGCTCCTTGCCCTTGCTAACTTTGAGTGGTCAATCCTGCCAGCACCTAGCTTCTCTTTGTCTCATTGTCTGGGAGCAATACACAAAGATCAACTGCACCTACAACTAGTCATGTGACCCAGGAGACACACAACAGACACCAAGTAGTTGGGATGAGTAAAATACAGTTTCCTAAAAGTGGCAATTTCAAAATTGTGACCTAAAATCCGACTTTACCATTAAGTATGGCTTTTAGTACAATTCTTTAGACACCAAACTCAATCTGTTTTCCTGATCCCAATTGAAAGTTATCACTTATTAAATGTAATAAGGTAACCCAATGTTATCCTATGGAAGATGTAGGCCATGCAGTACTGAAACCAAATTGAGGAGTCTTTCACTACCAGGACATGTAAAATCTAAAAGTCCACATTTTTAAATACACAGCACCATGCCATCTGGGCTGTTCAGGCTTAACCTAGGGTAACCTATATGTATTAAAAAGGAAGGTGTGGGCCCGGGCAAAAGTTGTATTTTTCCACATTGAAATGTCGATTTAAAACTGCACACACAGGCTCGATGGCAGGACTGAGAAATGTTCAAAGGCATGGACCTTGACTGCTATTACCGGGAGCTATTAGTTGTAACTAGTGGTGCTCCTGAGGGGAAAGTTTAATGGAAAAAGATCATCAGATGTCCATTCTGGGTTTCTTACTAGCACAGGAGCTTTAGATGCTTCAGGGAGTGAATCACCACGAGCTGCAGCGGCTGGGTTACTACAACACCCACAATCTCCTGCGGGAATCACAGCTGACTGCAATCAGCCCTATCTGAGGCTCCAGAGTCCCATGGTGTGCGGGCCTTGATTGCTGATACCAGGAGCTGTTCTTTATAACTAGTGGTGCCCTGAGTGGAAAGTCCATTGGAAAAGATCACCAGATGCCCGACATCTGGGTATCTTTTCAGCACAGGAGTTTTGGATGCTGTGGGAGTGAGCCGTCACAAGGTGCAGCCGCTGGGGCACTACAATGCCCACAATCCCCTGTGTGAACCACAGCGTTTACTTAAGTGGGTGGCAAAACCAGTGCTGCAGCCCTACTAGTAGCATTTAATTTGCATGCCCTGAGTACATGTAGTACCACTTTACTAGGGACTGACAAGTAAATTAAACATGCCAATGGGGTAAATTCTACCATGTTTAAAGGAGAGAGCCCACACACTTTAGTACTGGGTAGCAGTGGAAAAGTGCACAGAGTCCTAAAAGTCAGCAAGAACAGGGTCAGAAAACAGGAAGGGGAAGGCAAAACATTTGGGGATGACCCTGCAGGAAGGGCCAACTCCAACAGGATGCAAAGTTGCATTTCGTAAAATATAGTTTCATATCTCAATCTTGCATTTCATTAATTATTTCATAATTTTTCAGAAATTTCATGTAAACAAGCAAAGGCAAAATATGCACATTTAGCCCACCCGTAACCACCAAAACGATCTTCTCTACTCTCCAGCTATTATATTTAACTATGGTATAGGTACTGAATAAAAATACAAAATTACTTAAAACATGAATATCGTAATACTGCTATGGCAAAGATTAATAGGTCAATTTAGACTTCTAAAGATGCAGAACTTAATTTATTGTCAACTCTTAAAAAGGGAAACTTTATGGTGCAATGCTTATGGAAATATGTGGTTAGAATTTATTGCAAAAAAGACAAATATGCCTACTGACCTAAATGTCAATATCTCTCACGGGCTCCGTCAGCTATGGCAAAAGCACTGTCTGGAAGCATACTGCTAAATATGTATGAAAATATGCCAGACTGACATAAATGCCAACACCTCGGACCAGAATGTGTAAAATGCATTTGTCAGAATAAAAAATGTAATGTCAGAAATGTTTGTTCTTTAGCCCGCAGGAAATAATACAGAAAAAAAGAACAGACGTCTGAGCCTTGGCATTGACTCTCTAGCGGCTGCTTGAAAGGGGGGTTTGATGCTGGGAGCAGAGAGTGCCAAAAGCAGTTATTTCGCATTAGGTTTTCACAGTCAGGGTGAGTCTGTCCTCACCCTGCAAATGTATAAATTGTACATATCTGAAGAGGTCAGGAGGAAAGTAGGAAGGAAGGGGGATAAGGGAAGGAAGTGAGGGTTGGAATAAGGAAGATAGGAAGCAAATTGCGTGTCTAAGCTGTGGTGACGCAGTGTCATCCACATTTATTTTGGCTTACTGATATGTTAATCTGTAACATGCATAACAAGTACTTACTTGCACACATAATTTACACAATTTATAATTACTAAGCTAAATGCGCCATGTGTGTTTCATTAGCCATAGTTAGAATGTGCAGAACTTAACATTTACATGAGTGGGCCCAAGTGCCTAACTCTGTTTTCAACAAATGCTGCATTTCTGCTTGCTGTGCATAACTCTTTTTTTGTTTCAGGCACTCAAGTCACTGTGTTCTCATTAAAAATTGTGTTCTTTGCTTACAGTTTGAAGGTCTTAGTGCAGAAATTACCTAGTTGGAATGATGATTCTCAGCACCTGCACAGGATGGTAGACAGAGAAGGTGAATACTCTTTTCTTGGATCTCATGAAGGCCGCAATGATGGAAGTATCTGGCATTGTATGATCCATGAGATGCAGGCTGACGCTAAATACAGTGGGAACACTGCTTTTTGATTGGTTCTTAATCGCTGGGGAGTGGTAGAATATATCTCTTGGTCTTAATTTCATGCTTTAACTGTGTGAATTGATTTAGTTAGAAGACTTGCCTCTGTTCACCTTTGCATGCAGACATATTTTCTCTCTCCCTTGAGACTCAATGCTTCTTATATTTCTGCTCATAGACCTACTTTCTACAGCAAGTACACTTTTCTTTTCCCTGATTGGAACCCTCATTTAGTTCTATTCGAGATTCTATGGCAGCTGACACCTGCTGCTTTATAATTAAAAAGAACTGCTGGAGGGGGGCTGCATGCAACCCACACCCTATTTTTATGCATGCCCCTGAGACCTGGCCAAATAGGGGGGCTAAAGTGTAAACAAGTGCGGGAACCCACGCTTGTTTTTTTTTTTTTGCGAAACCTTGTGATTTTGCTGCAAATTTGTTTGGGGTTTTTTTCTGCTTTTTTTGGCCTGGCGAGGTCTTTATTTTCTCATTTTTGGGGGGGATTCAGCCAAAGCAGAGTCCCAAAATGGAACAGGATGTGTTGGCAGCCAATAAGATCTCTGCAGGAGATCAGTAATATTCATGAAATATTTGTGCATCTAGATTCACAAATTTGTTTACCTTTAAATACCTTAGAATTGATTTACATGAAATAACAAAAAAAAAACACTTTCTGGACCAAGAGTTACCTTTCTGACAAATTTGGTGTAATTCCATTCAGCAGTTTGGGCTGTAGTCATGTCTAAACCTCCTATGGGTTTTAACATGGGGAACTCATATTTTATAACCCCTGTTTTTTTTGGCCCCCTGCTTTACGAAGCACTTCAAATCTTTCAATGCACAATAAGATTCACTGGCACACATTTTGGGAAAATTATGGTAGGATTCATCAAACAGTGCCATAGATATAGGCAAGTCAAAAAATCATTTTCCTATGGAAACAAGGTCCTACCTATACCTACCTACAGGTTACCGCTAGTAGGGCATATATAAGTATATATATATATGTGTATTAGGCATGGGCGGAAAATCCGTTTCGCTCGCGGATTTTGCGGATTTTCGGTAAATTCGCAATCCGCGAGATTCGCGAATCTCCCGCAAAAACCGCAAATCCGCGAGCAGCGGATTTTGCTCGCACTGCTCACACTGTTCGCGTGAGTTCGCGGCTTCCCAGTACAACTTCGCGCCCCACGAATAAGTGCAAAATTGCAGAAATACGATCTAATCAAAACTGAAACTACTTACCAGGTTCAAAAGTTCAGGCTCATCATTAGTAGCCATTTCCTGTAGTGCTTGCTGAGGGGCCCCTCCAGAGTTCAGTTGCCAGTTGCAACTATTATGTGACCCTGCTCTGAACCTCAGAATAGTTACACATATGCCACAAAGGTCCTGAATTACAGCTAAGGGAGACAAGCAGGAGCCAGGCTGGCAGTTCAAATCCATTAATCAGCCCCTAATTCATTATTGTCAGTTGGGGCAGGGCAGGTGTTGTAAATAATTTTGCAACAATGAAAGCACTTAGCAAGTGCAAAAGTTCACTAATCAGGAAGCACTAAGGAAGCAGGTGCCAGCTAAAAAAATATTCTGTGACACATTAATCAGCCCCAAATTAATTCAGGTCACTTGAGGCAGGGAAGGTGTGCTTGCGTTGCCACAATAATGTACACTGACTGGACAACCAGAGGGTGCTGTGATGAAACAGAGGGTGGCATGGGTGGGCCAGAGGGTGGCATGAGTAGTCAGAGAGTGGCAGTGGTGACAGAGAGTGGCAGTGATGAAGAAGAGTGTCCCAAACAGGCTGGACACGTAGAAACAACAAGTTCGCGAAACTTGCGACCCGACAGGTAAGTTCGCAATTTGCGACATTGTACAAAACCCTCGCGAACTGGCAGAAACCCGCGCAAACACACAAAAAAAAAATCCGCAAATTCGCGAGAATTCGCGGATTTTGCGGATTGCGAGATTCGCAAATCCGCAAAATTCGCGAACGCGAGATTCGCAAAATTCGCCCATGGTTAATGTGTATGTATATATTACCTACTGGCGGTCGCCAGTAGGTAGTTATAGTTAGGACCTAGTTTCCATAGGAAATCCATAACATTCTAGTTTGAATAACTTTGGCGCCGGTGGACGAATCTTTGTGAATTTCTCCAAGAAAATGGCCTGCTCAGTTCCGCTCCTTCCCTGAAAGTTTGGGGGTTATTCGTCAAGTGGGGGCCGAGAAAAAGGGGGGACCCAAAACGTGTTTTCCTTATGCAATGTTCCATAGGGAACTTTAGCCAGGGCTACAGCTCGAACAGCTGAACGGAATTACACCAAATTTGGCACAGAGGTAGAGTTTGGTTCGCAGATTGTGCGTATTGTTAAATGGTGTAAATCCATTCAGTAGTTTCTGTGAAAATTACAAGTAAAATCATAGCGATATCTAGAGACAGAGTTCTACACGCGGACAGAGATCCGTTCAATTACGATTGCGAGCTGCATGCTGATTGGCTGTCACCTGTCTGTCACCACTCGAAACCAGGAAGTGTTGGCGGCCATCTTGTGCCTTGGTAGAACCGAGTCACAAGAAAACAGTAAAACAAAAAAATGAGGGAAGGGGGCAGGCTAGAAACTTTCTGACCCTCTAGGCTTGCTCAGGGGGTGGTACATGGATCTTTAGGCTCAATTTTTATTTTTTTTTAAATAAAAAATCGTGGGGTACTCGTGCAGTACTCGTACACGGTGGAAAAGGTGAAAAAAAACTAGAAGTCCATTTTATTCATTAGGTCCCGGGGGGGGCAAATTACGAGGGGATTTTCTTTCCATAATGGGGGGCTTGTAAGGTGTCTCGAGCACTGGGGAACCCCACTTGTCTGGTTTTATTTTGAAGTATGCGGGGGTTACGGTTTTACTCCCCACAGTCTTGGGGAGCTGCACCCCTCGGAGCATTTTAAAAAAAATATGGTTTGAGCTCTCCCTCCCTCTCTCCCCGTACACGTTGTGGGGAACGCCACCTTTCTGGGGCAGTAATATGTAAAATCACCTTCCAGCTCCGGGTACCTGCACTGTCTGTATTTTTTAATTAATGTTGGGAGGGCATCGCGCGGCACTCTTAGTGGAACCATTGATGGTACTGGGGAGCACCATTTCTCAGGGCTGTCTCTTGCAGTGTGTCTGGGTGCGTACTCCCAGGACACTGCTATTGCTATGGTAGGGCTGTACCGTCGCCGCTCCCACTTTACCACAGCAAACCGTTTTTCTATTTCAAAGAGAGATCAAGTTAATCTGCTCTCTCTTTCAAGTAAGAAAGGAGATTGGTAGAACATGGGGAGCCGTCTGGGATCGTGGGGGCATTGGGGCTTAAAGAAAAAAAAAGAGGGTTATATTATCAAGCAAGGGCGATACATTATCGCCGCTTATATCGTTAGGAAACTGCCGCTACAGCGGCGATAATGGGCTTGATAATATGGCCTTGTTAATTCCATAGATGCTCGTGTTCTGGTGTTAACATGGGCTTCTATGATAATATGCACCTAAGTTTACTGGTTAAAAAAGAGGTATATTTCTATGATAGTATATAAAACTTTCCGTTTGTTTTTTTGTCCAGCAGTTGTACTCTCTACGGATGCGCAGCCTCGTTTCGAAGCCCATGTTTTTTTCTTTTTCTTCAAGTTCAACAAGCAAACCTTTCTTTATTTCAGGTATTAAATTTGCCACTTTATTTTTCCGGGTCATGTGTGTCATCCGCTGCTGTACTTTTTGTAATATATTAATAATCATACTTTATCTATATTTATTTGAAACGTAGTGCTGAGGCGTCAAACGTTGATTACGTACTCCGTCCACAACCATTTTAGTAGTTATTCACAGGTATTTTTATTACATCTGTTACTTTCATTTTACCGTTCTCCTATGTTCTTTGTGATCGATGAGATTTCCTGCCACACACACCACGGTGTTTGTCCTTGGCCTCTGATGTTATACTCTGTCCACTGCCATTTTAGTAGTTTTCTTCTGTTCTTTTTATTATATCTGTTACTTTCATTTTACCGTCCTCCTATTTTCTCTGTGATCGATGAGATTTCCTGCCACAGACACCACAGTGTTTGTCGTTGGCCTTTGATGTTATCAGACTTGGTCACACGTATACGTAAAAACTAATTTGAAGGATTGGCCATTGTCTATCGTGACAGCTACAAATGCCGAATCACCCCCACCACTTCACCAACCTGCGAAAGTTTTCACTTTTAGCTAGAATTCTCCCCCACTACCACCTTCTCTGGCATCCTAGCCTATCGTCCTCCTGGCACTCTTAACAATTTCATTATTAAAATTACGGATCTTGCTGCAAGTATCGTGTTATCCTCACCCAATTTCACCTTGTTGGGGGATATCAACTTGCACCTAGATGATCCCCACGATACTGCAGCCAATACTCTTTGTTCCAGCCTTCAAGCGCTGGATCTACATCAAAAGGGGTTTCATGTAACTCACAATAGAGGTCACTTGCTTGACCACATTTACAGCAATATTGATGATTTCATGGTTGAGCCCCCTATTCCATTACCTTGGACGGATCACTTTTTGATACCCTTTACCTGGCGTACAAACCTCCCTCCCTTCACTCACAGCCTTGTTAAACACCGAGGTAGGAAATGGTCCTCACTCCCCCTCCCTGCTTGGGAAGTCGCCCTGGCTATAGATCCACCTAGGAAGGCATTGAATGCCAATACAGCAGCCAACAACTTTGATGATTGGATCTCCTCCACACTTGATATAGTCCTCCCCGTACAGGCTAGGAACCTCACGAAAAGACCTAAAGCTGCCCCATGGTTTACTCCCACTCTTAAGACTATGAAATTAGCCTGTCGTGAATACGAAAGAGCCTGGAGACAGGACTACTCCAAATCTAGGAAGGATGAATATAGAGCTGCCATTAGGCTCTATAAACAGGAGATAAAGGCGACACAAGCTTCTTTTTACGGTAGCAAAATTAATGCAGCCGCCAACGCCCCAAGGGAAATTTTTAAAATTGTTAAATCACTCATCTCACCCCCTGCGGAATGTCCCTCTGCTGATGGTGCCCAAAACCGTTGCAATGATTTGGCTGTTTTCTTCTCTGAAAAAATTCAGACTATATACTCCTCTTTTAGGGATGCTAACAACGAGTTGGAACCCCCCGTCTCCACAACCTCTGATGCCTCTGTCCCTTGTAGGCTTGACATAATCCCACTCTTAGACATTCCGGTCCTAGACAGACTTATCTCCAAAATTACCTCCGGCTCTCCCAACGATCCAGCACCCCCTCAGACCCTCATTAAGGCTATGGACGTGATCCGCCCGGTCATATTGGACGTTCTCAACACTTCCATCTCCTCTAAATCCGTACCTCCTTCATGGAAGTGTGCGATGGTGAGGGCCTTGTTGAAGAAGCCCAATCTTGACCAGTCCAACTTGGCGAATTATCGTCCTATTTCCTTGCTCCCTTCGTTGAGCAAACTGCTTGAGAGGCACGTAAATAACATCTTGATGAACTATTTGGAGTCAAATAGCCTTCTGCGTGCCTCTCAGACAGGGTTTCGTCCTTTACATGGGACTGAAACCGCCCTCCTAGCGGTAACAGAGGAAGCAAGAGCAGTGTTAGACCGGGGTGGAAAAGTCGCCATCATCTTATTAGACCTCAGCGCCGCGTTCGACGCGGTCAACCATGTCACGCTGTTACAACGACTGGCGGACATAGGCGTGTCGGGCCCGGCCCTGCAATGGCTGACATCCTTCCTGGCTGACCGTTTCTTTCAGGTCTTTGAGGGTGAGGCAGTGTCATCTAAACATCCACTCAGGTGTGGGGTTCCTCAGGGCTCCTCCCTGAGACCCACCCTGTTTAATGCCTACATGGAACCCCTAGACAGGATAGTCCATCCCTTCGGTGTGCGTATTGTCACCTACGCGGATGATACCCAACTGGTGGTCTCCTTAGACCACTCGGAGGGATCGTCCAACACCTTAGGCCCCTGTCTGGAGGCTGTTGCCAGATGGATGCAATCTTCCTGTTTAAAACTTAACGGGGAGAAGACAGATGTCATCTTATTGGGTAATCCTTCTCCCTCTGTCTTTGCATCCATCTGGCCACCATGTCTGGGCCCGCCCCCGTTCCCAAGTCCCAAATAAAAAGCTTGGGGATTTGGTTCGACACAGCCTTGAACTTCTCGGTCCAAGCCACAGAGACCGCAGCTACCTGTTTTGGGTTGATGAGGATGCTGCGGAAGGTGCTCCCTCTGCTTCCATTTCAGGCAAGGAGGATCCTGGTCCAGGCTCTTATACTATCTCGCCTGGACTACGGGAATGTCCTCTATATGGGAGCCCCCTCCTTTGCCATCCAGAAGCTCCAAGTCACCCAAAACAGTGCGGCCCGTCTACTCTACAATCTTCCTCGCTGGCAGTCAGCAAGGAATGCCCTAAGGGAGCTTCACTGGCTCCCTATAGTGGCTAGAGTACAATTTAAAGCCATGTGTATTTTACACAAAGCCTTCCATTGCATTGGCCCTGCAATTTTACAGCCCTTGGTCACTCCCTATGTCCCGTCCCGCTCCCTCCGATCCTGTATCCTCCAGCTGGCTACCTCCATCAGAGTCAGGAAAGCCCGCTGGGGAGGCCGCTCCTTTTCACACACGGCGGCTAAGCTCTGGAACACCCTCCCTTTATCCCTTCGAGGAACTACTAATCATCTTTCCTTCAGGAAAGCCCTGAAAACTCACTTGTATGCTAAATCCTGCTGATCTGCCCTGAGCCCGCGCTAAGTAAGTTTTCAGTCATAAGCGCTACGAGGCCTCCGGGTAGATAGCGCTATACAAGTGCAGTTTCAATTCAATTCAATTCAAGGACGTAAGCCACAGCCATTATAACGCGTGTCCGTCAACGCAAAGACATTATTAAGATTATGTGTTTATCATGCGTGGTAAATGCATAGTAGTTTTAAAAGCATGCGTGGTAAAGGCATGCGTAGTAAAGCTATATGCGTGCTTATGGCTTTGTGGTGACGATCACACGTGCTTATGACCGCATTGTAATGGCTGTTTCCCCCCAGGACACTGCAGCCACCGGGTCTGGGCGTCGTGGACTTCAGGGCAGTAGGCGGAGGGCCATGCAGCTACTCATACAATATAGAAATCTTTGTGGGGTGATTGTTTCCATGGTTTGAGGGGCGTGATTGAGGTCCACACATTTAATTTTGTAGTGGGGTAAGTTTTGCACTGGAAAATGTGGCATGAGGTTTGTAAATGTGGTACACATTGTTTCGTATTATTTTGATTTCTTTTTTAAGTTGTAGTCTATCCAGAGGAAATATAACTCAGTAGTTTTCAATCCTAGTCTTGAACATTTTACTATAGTATTTCAACATTTTTTTAATTGTGGACCATCATACCCCCCCACAAAATAAAAGAAGTATGTATTTTTTTTTATTAGGTTTTATTAAAACAATAACTGTAAACAAAACCTAATTATAACTATATTAGAAGCACCTAGAAAATTTACTTTAAAAAAGAACAATATTATAAACAAATTGTGAAATGGACTCCAAAAGATGTCAGATTGGTAATTTGCAAAACAAAAAAGAAAATTAGAGTTTATAATTATGTAGCTGTGAGTAAATGAGCTGAAGCATTACAAGTCAAGGTAACTCTACGGTTTTACGTGTGCAGTGTGCCTGGTACAATTCACTTCTGTTATAATGCCGCCTTTAAGTGGTGTCTATATGGAAGTGCCTACTGCATTACTGACAGAAAAGTGGCACAACGGCATTGTAAAGATGCAGACTTATTTCTAATGCTTTGCAATGAAGGCTTTGTAAATCTAGGCCTCTGTGCTTACCGTTGTATAAACACTGCGGCCAAACACTTCGGCCAGTTGAATTCACAACTTCTTTAACAATTCTTCTACACATCCAAGCAGACAGCAGTGTCTATAAGTTTAAGGGAGAAAGAGAAATGATGTCACTGAGAGTGAGAGAGAGAAAGAGAGAAAACAACATTAAAACTGTCTCGCAGAGTCTGGAGTTGACATTTTTTCTTGAAAAGTCAGATGTAGATTTACAAGCTCCTTGCGTCACTTTTCCCATGTTAAAAGTGACAGAAAAGTGGTGTAATAAGTTTGTAGATCTGTTTGTCAGACTGTTGTAAACTATCTGTTGTTACTGCTCGGAGGAAATTATTAATTTTAGATAGAGAAGCTGCGGCACACTACGCATTCTCTGCTTTCAGAAATAAAGGTAACACTACGGTTTTACGTGTGCAGTTTGCCTGGTACATTTCAGTTGTTATAGTGGCGTGTTCAAGTGGTCAAGTGGTGTCTATAGAGAAGTGTCAACTGCGTTACTGACGCAAAAGTGGCACAACGGGATTGTAAAGATGCAGATTTATTTCTAATGTTTTGCAATGAAGGCTTTGTAGATGTAGGCCTCTGTGCTTACCGTTGTATAAACACTTTTTGCCAAACACTTCGGCCAATTGAATTCATAATTTGAGTTGGGCTCTTCTTCTTCATGTGCAAGTAGACAGCAGTGTCTATAAGTTTAGGAGAGAAAGATAAATGATGTCACAGAGAGTGAGAGAGAGAAAGAGAGATAAAAGAACATTAAAACTGTCTCGCAGAGTCTGGAGTTGAGATTTTTTCCTTGCGTCACTTTACCCATGTTAAAAGTGACTCAAAAGTGGCGTAATAAGCTTGTAGATCTGTTTGTCAGACTGTTGTAACCTATCTGTTGTCACTGCTCGGAGGTAATCATAGGTTTTACAGAGAGAAGCTGCTGCACACTACGCATTCTCTCCTTTCACAAATAAAGGTAACACTATGGTTTTACGAGTGCAGTGTGCATGGTACATTTCAGTTGTTATAGTGCCGCATTCAAATGGTGTCTATATGGAAGTGCCTACTGCGTTACTGGCGCAAAAGTGGCACAACGGTATTGTAAATATTGTGACTTATTTCTAAAGCCTTGCTATGAAGGCATTGTATATGTAGGCTGCTGTGCTTACCTTGTATAAACATTGCGGCCATCGGACTTCACAACTTGACTTGAACTCTTCTTCTATACGTCAAAGTATAATCAATACGTTGCAGAGAATTCCATTGCTGCTGCTCGATAGGCCGTGATTGCTTCTAAAGTATGTTTGGTGAAGGAAACAAAAGGACATTTTGATTAAGTTACGAAGCTATTGTCAAGACTGAATTTTAATGTGGGTTCTTAATATTCCGTACTTACACTGATGCAGCCCATTGAGTCGCATAGTTTGGAGTTGAGATTTTTTCTTGAAAAGTCAGACGCAGATTTACAAACTCCTTGCGTCACTTTCCCCATAAAAAAAGTGACAGAAAAGTGGCGTAATAAGCTTGTAGATCCGTTTGTAAGACTGTTGTAACCTATCTGTTGTCACTTGTCGGAGGTAATAATACATTTCTACACTGTGAAGCTGCTGCAGACTACTTAGTTTTTCCTTTCACAAATAATTTGTTCTTGTTTCGGAAAAAAAGGGCATATTATCAAGCAAGGGCGATACATTATCGCCGCTTTTATTGGTAGGAAACTGCCGCTAAAGCGGCGATAATGGGCTTGATAATATGGCCTTGTTAAATCCATAGATGCTTGTGTTCTGGTGTTAACATGGGCTTCTATGGGAAATAACAAGGCCGTATTAGCAAGCTCATTATCGCTGTGTTATCTGCAGTTTCCTGCCGATAAAACGGCGATAACTTTAACACCGGTCCTTGATAATATGCACCTAAGTTTATTGGTTAAAAAAAGAGGTATATTTCTATGATAGTATGTAAAACTTTCCGTTTGTTTTTTAGTCCAGCAGTTGTACTCTCTACGCATGCGCAGCCTCGTTTCGAAGCCCACGCTTTTTTCTTTTTCTTCAAGTTCAACAAGCAAACCTTTCTTTATTTCAGGTATTAAATTTGCCACTTTTTTTTTCCGGGTCATGCGTGTCATCCGCTGCTGTACTTTTGTAATATATTAATAATCAAACTTTATCTATATTTATTTGAAATGTAGTGCTGAGGTGTCAAACGTTGATTACGTACTCTGTCCACAACCATTTTAGTAGTTTTTCACCGTTATTTTTATTATATCTGTTACTTTCATTTTACCGTCCTCCTATGTTCTTTGTGATCAATGAGATTTCCTGCCACAGACACCGCGGTGTTTGTCCTTGGCCTCCGATGGTATACTCTGCCCACCACCATTTTAGTAGTTTTCCTACGTTCTTTTTATTATATCTGTTACTGTCATTTTACCGTCCTCCTATTTTCTCTGTGATCGATGAGATTTCCTGCCACAGACACCACGGGGTTTGTCCTTGGCCTTTGATGTTATCAGACTTGGTCACACGTATATGTAAAAACGAATTTGAAGGACGTAAGCCACAGCCATTATAACGCGTGTCCGTCAACGCAAAGAAATTATTAAGATTCGCCTCTTTTATCGGGAGGAAATTGTCGATAAAGCGGCGATAATGGGCTTGGTGATATGCCCTTGTGAATTCCCATAGCAGCCCAGGTTAGCACAAGATCCTGGGCAGTTATGGAAATTCACAAGGGCATAATATCAATCCCATTATAGCCGCTTTATCAGCAGTTTCCTTACGATAAAAGCGGCGATAATGTATCGCCATTGCTTGATAATATGGCCCTCAATTCTTTGTAACTTAGTGCCATCGGGGTGATTGAAAGATGGTGCTGTACGTGTGGAAGAAGTATTCACTGTAATCAAGATAGTTAACTACTTGAATTCAGATAAGGTTGTATACAGCAGAGTGGAGATAGTATCGTCTAAAACTTTAAAAAAGGAAGAGAAACAATGTGAGAGAGTAAGAAAGAGAAAGAGAAAAAAGGACTTTAAAACATGGGACACACCACACGACAGGGGGGGTGTATATGAAGCTAGAGATGCAACCACAGTCAAAGTTTTCAGGGGGGGGGGGCTTAAGTTGAAACAAAGAGTGGAGCTGCAGGGGCTGTAAGCGGGGGGGATCATGAAAGCCTCATTAACAAGCAAAATGTCTTTAAAAGACCTGTGATGTACTTGGGTGCGACTATGTGTGGGCGCAGGAAGGTATGTCATCCTAGCTGAAGCCTTGTTAGCCCAATGTGTGTTTTACACGCCTGCTCCATAATATAGATTGTCTCCTTTTACAGATAAGTTGTTGTTTCAGAAACAAGCTTCTTTGCTCACCTTGTGCTATTGCCATCATCATTGTTACATGATCCATCGTGAAGTTGTACATCTAGAAGGAACTAAAAGAAAGATGTTATGAATGATAATTGTTGCTATAATAATTTGGAGTTAGATAATATAGCGGTTTTATAGACGTTCATTGTCATATATGTACGTACCAAGGGGCATATTATCAAGGACCGGCGATAAAATTATCGCCCTTTTATCGGCAGGAAACTGCTGATAAAACGGCGATAATGGGCTTGATAATTCGCCCTTGTTATTTCCCATGGTAGCACATGTTCTGGTGTTAACGTGGGCTTCTATGGGAATTAAAAAGGACGAATTATCAAGCCGATTATCGCCGTTTTATCAGCAGTTTCCTGCCGATAAAACGCCGATAATTTTAACACCGGTTCTTGATAATATGTCCCTGTTTGTATTATGAATGCATTGCGGACATTTCAGCGATTATAAAAACTTTAGTGCATACATATAAATTAATACATTATATAGGAGTGCGTTCGTCTAAAATATTAAGTCACATTTTTGTATGTAGTTAGCTACAACCCTTTGACTCCGTCTGATGCATACTCAAGTGTCACTGCTCACCTTTTGGAGAAACAACAGTTTCTTCATCATGTAGTCACGATCTCCAACAAAGAAGTCTCATATATGGTGCTGAGTCTTGATATTTCTATGGATAACGACATACTCGTGCTCCCATCGTCATCATCATCGCAGGTTCCTGACCCGCTCAGTGCTTCGGGCACTACTAACTCAGTGACCAAAGAAGCCTCGCATGTGGTAGTGGGCCCCTTGTTAGGTGCTTTGGGAACAACTCTAAAATGGCGTACAACACGTGCGCTCCGTCTTTTTTATATATAGGGTCATGTGTGTAGTGAAGGATGTGCTGAATGGGTGTGGTGTGGGTGTATACCAGCCATGAGGGACTGTGTGTGTCGATCTGACAACTATACATACAGCTAAGAAATCACTACAATGGAAGTTTGGACCTTGTACTTTTATTGTGTTTTCCTGGTAGCGTAAAAGTGGCCTTCTTTTTTCAATGTGACGTTATAGAGTCACCATGTATGTAGCCCCTTTTTTGTGACACATTTTATTGTACAACGTATTTTAAAAACTAGTTGTGGTAGAGTGCTTTTAAATTAAACTGTGTATTCTGCTTACGAGTTTGTTGAGTGTAGAAGTATATATATATATTTTTTTCTATTCTATCCTAATTGTGCTGACTTTTCTGCTTTAGCGTGCAGTAGTATATCATTTTATAAAATGTATAACAAACTGTTGAAATCATGTTTGAAAATATAATGGAAGCATGTAAGGTGTTCTCTGTGAGGAATAGCAATGCCGGCTCCCGCAGGAAGTGGGGAGCCGGCTGGGATCGTGGAGGCCTTGGGGCTGTTCCCACGGTGTGCAACGTTAGATTTGAGCCCCGGGGGATGGGGTCCTCGGGAATTATAGAAAATTAGTGATAAAGGATATTTTTTTTTTAACGGTATATTTAGTGTGCGCGTACAGTGGGAATTCTGAAAGTTGTTCCATAAGCGTACATAAGCAAGAAAAATCTATTAAAAATAAATATTTTACAGATATCTATGAAGTATATGTGTTTATATCTTGGTTGGTTGTAATGAGAGCTTTTCGCTTTATTGGTACTTATAAGTAAGTCCTTATGCATAGTGTAAATTTGTTGAGGAGCAGTGTTTTATACAGTGCTGAACTTTTGACCTCTGTTGACAGTTGAATTTTGCATGATTTGTTGGGGGTAGGGTGGAAAGTTGTGTCAGTTGGAAAGGTTTGGAATGTTAAACCAAAAGAAATGGGTGTTTTATTTTGAATTAATGTGTAAAGGATTTTAATTGGTTATTTATATGTTGTATGTGTAAAATGAGAGGGAAAATGTTCCATTTCACGGTTCTGCTGGAAAGACTGAACTAGAGAGATTCTGTATAAGAATATCCACTGTGTGAGTGGTATTCTTCCTAATCTACAAATCAATTTGAAAGGTGAGTTGATAAATTTTATGGGAATGTGTGCGGTGCATCTTTGTACATTAAGGAATTATGGGGTACATCAAGACTGTAGATAAAATTATCGCCGCTTTATCGGCAGAAAACTGCCGATAAAGCGGCGATAATGTTATCGCCTGTCTTGATAATATGCCCTTATCTTCGTCCGTTGTTAAACCTTTTATAGTAGTAAATGTGTTTTGCTATAATTTATGCTGTTATGTTTTTTTGTTTAATATCAGTTTGTGCGTCTGTGTACATTAAGGGATTATGGGCCATATTGTCAATAAAGGGTGATACATTATTGCCGCTTTTATCGGCAGGAAACTGCCGGTAAAGCGGTGATAATGGGCTTGATAATATGTCCTTGTGAATTCCCATAGAAGCCTAGGTTATGGTCTTAATCTAGGCTTCTATGGGAATTCACAAGGCTATATTATCAAGCCTATTATCGCCGCTTTAGCTGCAGTTTCCTGCCGATAAAAATGGTGATAATGTATCGCACTTTACAGATAATATGGCACTGACTGGCATATTATCAAAGACCGGTGTTAAAGTTATCTCAGTTTTATCGGCAGGAAACTGCCAATAAAACGGCGATAATGGGCTTGACAATACGTCCTTGTTAATTCCCATAGATTCCCATGTTCTGGGGTTAACATTGGCTTCTATGACAATTAACAAGGGCGTATTATCAAGCCCAGATGCGATCCGTGGAGGGAGTGGCGGTGGGACAGGCGGGGAAGGGATAAGATGGGGGGTGATAAACAACGGAATCTGGATGATTGCAGGTAAGTAAAGAATTAAATTAATAAAATGAATTTCGTTCCTTGCCCTGCATCGCACTTTGCGATGCAGGGCGCGCTACGAAATTCATTTTATTAATTTAATTGTTTACTTACCTGCAATCATGCAGATTCCGTTGTTTATCACCCCCCAACCTGCCCCTCCCAGCCCCTCCTTCCTGTCCCACCGCAACTCCCTCCACGGGCTGCGGCTGATTCATTATCGCCGTTTCTCAGCATTTTTCTGCTGTTAAAACAGCAATCGTTTTAACACTGGTCCTTGATAATATGCCCCTATATTTGTCCCTTTTTTCAATCATTTGTAGCCTCTGTTTTTATACTTCCCTCTCGCTCCTCTTACTTCTTTCTCTCTTTTGGTACTACTGTGTTTTTCTTATATTGTCCTCTGTGCTCATATTGTCGTTCTTTGTGTTTAAATTTTCTTGTCTCTCCTCTTATTCCTTCTGTCTGTTCATTTTCTTCTCATTTCATTTTTTTCTTGATACTGCCTGTTCTGTCTTCTTTCTCGTTTCTCTCCCTCTGTATGTAGTCTGGGCATATATACAAGCCTCTTGTGCGTCTTTGTTGTTTTATTGTGTTAGTTTCTTTGATGTAATAGTGGCATAAATAATGTGAACAGCTAGTCACTGAAATCTGGAATAAAGGCAAGAAGATATGTGTGTTGCACTCAATCTATCACATTCCTGGTGACGATTTGGTCTTTATAGAGCAAATCATGGAGGTCATTAACTCAAGCTCCGATCAAGTCTGCCACATATTCCTCGGAGACTTTAACATCCATTCCAATCACGCAAACGATCCTATTGCATGTTCATTTAAGACTTTCCTCTCTGACCTTAAACTCTCACAGCTTTGTAAAGGTCCTACACACAATAGGGACGCCACTCTCGACCTTATCATTGCCAAAGACAACCATCACACAAATAGGTGACATCTTACCCTGCGACTGGTCTCATTATTTTCAAATTCCCTTCCTCATCCTAGAGAAGGGTTTGGGTACACAGAGTCAACTCCCTAAAGCGAAGCAACTGACTCGCAAAATGAGAGACCTCAACATCAATATGCTAACTTCAATCACCAAAATGAGACTACAGCCCCCCCTAATATGACCAACCTTGATGATCTCTCGGATCATTATATTAACTCGCTGTCTAACATTCTTGATTCTATTGCACTGAAGCAGCTCAAAAGGATTCCCGTCAAACTTTCCAAACTGTGGTTTAATGGTTCCCTTAATGATGAACAGCGCAATCTTAGACTTTGGAGAAACACACCCTTCACCACAAATCTCACTCAACTTAGAAAAGTGAGAAACTCCTACAAAAAACACATCTGCCTTGCTAAAAGAGACCCCTTCAGAACTCAATTGAATGGAGCCAAAAATAGGCCCAAAAAACTCATTAGGGAACAATTTAACCAGTCTTCCAACCAGATCTCTACTCCGATATCCCTGCTCCATAGTGGTGATGATTTCATAGCTCACCTCTATGAAAAAACAAGGAAAATAGAGTTGGAGCTACTACACGTCACCCCAAATGTGTTACCTAAGAAACTTCCCGCTGGATCAGTGGAGCTGGCAAAATCCTCGACAATATCCTCTCCCTTGGACTGCTTTTTCAAAAATAACACCTCTTGGAACTCTTTTCTCCTCTCAGACTACAGAGAGTTCCTTCACAACATGGCATCCCTTAAACCCTCCAACCATTTCAGTGATCCTTTACCTGCTAAGCTCTATAAAGATTCATAGTCAGCCATTCTCCCTCTTTGGACCAGGATCATTCATGAAACTCTCTTACAGGGACAGGTTCCGGACTGCCTAAAGGTTGGGCAAGTTACTTCCATTCCAAAGATGCCCAATGCGGACCTTTTAGAACCAAACAACTTTCGACCTAAAACCAGCAGTATGACTCTAACTAAATTGCTTGAAAAATGCGTCCATTTGTAGCTCTGCAACCACATTGAGAAATATTAACTCCTTGACCCCCATCAGTCAGGTTTCAAATCAGGGCACAGTACTGAAATGGCACTAACATACATTGTGATGACGCCGTGAGAGCCCTTGATCAAAATCTCACTTGTCTGCTGATCCTTCTGGACCTGTCCTCAACCTTCAATACCATCAAACATGAAAACCTGATTGATCTGCTTCAAAAGAGGATGGGTCTCTCGGGCCCGATCCTAAATTGGATTGCCTCCTTCCTGCATAACCACACGCAAAGGAGAAAAGTTAAACAATACCTTGCTTCCAGTACCCCTGTCATAATTGGAGTCCCCTAAGGATCTGTGCTCTCGCCCACTCTCTTCAACCTTTTTATGGAGCCACTTGCTGTCCCTCTGAATCGAGAGAATATTCAGTACCACATGTATGCAGATGACAGGCAACTGTACCTGGAGATCTCATCTCAAGAGGACATAAAATCATTAAATGCTGCACTTGCACAAACCCAACAATGGTTGGCTCAGAACCATCTCCTACTAAATACGCTCAAAACTGAATTTCTTTTGATCTCCTAACCCAATCACTCAGCTCCTACCCTTGACTGGATTAAACTTCTTACTGCCCTAAACTGTACCACTCATGTCGTAGACTCTGCCAAATCTTTAGGTATCACCTTGGATAAACACTTAAACATGCAATCGCACATCAGTGCAACTATTAGGGGAGCCAGTTTCCAGCTGAACACACTTAGAAAATCAAACCTTTGCTACCCCTGAAGGCCTCAAGCTGACGGTTCAATCCCTGATTATCTCTAGATTGGCCTCACTCAGAGCTACCCTGAATGCATTGGCTAGACTCATAACAGTCTCGAGAAAATATGATCGCATTTTCCCAAACCATCTGCAACTAAATTGGCTATCTATTGAAGCCAGAACCAGACTCAAGATAGCTTGCCTGACTCATAAAGCCAAACACTACAACACCCCCTACTGCCTGGCAAATCAGCTTGAACTATCAGGCTCCAGCCGGAACCTTAGAAGTACGTCCACCCTTCTCTTGAATCCTCCAAGATTCAAAAAGAAAAGATCTTACACCGGTGCTTTCACTGGTCTTGCTCCGAGAATATGGAGCTGCCTGCCATCCGAGATCAGATACAATCCTTCCACTACATCCTTTTTAAAAAAAAAAGTCAAACGACTACTCCTGAACAAACGTTAACACCATCATCCTGTGATCATGCTCTTATTCTTATTAATACCCAATTCTTGTTGTACTACACTGAGGCGTTTCATTGTATGCTTTTACGTTATTTTGATCTAGCCCTATATGGCTCCTTAATTGCATTAACTGGTGATTTTGCTCTTGTTGTTTTTGTTAAAATTTCCCTGATCCATATTGCACTTCTCTTGTGTGTGCTATTTTATGATTTACTCTTCGTGTTCGAGGGCACCGTTTATACCCCCAACTCTTAACCTGAACGATTTCCATTATGTTGTAACTTCAGCTACTTTTACATTGTATTTGTACCCTACCCCAACTCGCGCTTGATAAAACTATTCAGATAAATAAAAAAATTAATGCATGTTCCCAATATTTGAGGGTATGGTGTTAGAATGGTAAATGAGACCCCCCTCATCAAACCATGCATCTTCCCCAATGTTTGTGGGACTGACATTAGCATAGTATATTTAATTTACTGTCCCAAATACATGTATTTTCTCCATGGTCTGTGGGACTGGAGATAGAAAAATGGTCAAAATGATAACACAACTGCTTACAAATCGCTTAGTGGAAGGAGAGACGGTTGATAAATTGGTGGTGATAGTTTGTACAAAATATTAGGTATCAAGCAAACACATCTATTTCCTCTGCCATATGTTCATGCACTATTAATGTAGTGGGCAGGTGACAAATTTAATGCACATAAATTCAAATTAGGCTACCTTAAAGAGACATAGGCAACGGGCTATCAACAACCTCCACTGTCAGATGCATTATTCATCATAATAATTGTAATTGTAATTTATATTTATATAGCGTCTTATCACCAACGGTCTCTAAGCGCTTGAGAGAGGGCAACTGCTTTGGATTAGTGGTAGGGAGACGGTGCTCACTGTGTGGCCCAGGCTTCCTTAAAAAGTAGGGTCTTTAATTGTTTCCTGAATGGGAACAGGGCACGTTCCTTTTGGATGCTAACGGGGAGCTTGTTCCAGATCTGTGGAACACTGGTGGAAAAAGCTCTACCACCGAGGGAAACCAGGCGGGAGCGGGGGCAGACTAAGAACCTCGCCTCCGAGGATCGGAGTACTCTGGTTGGAACATAGTTGGCTAGGCTGTCTTTGATGTATTTTGGTGCCTGGCCAAAGATGGCTTTATGTGCAATACAGAGTCCTTTGAATTTTATAGGTTGCCTAATCGGAAGCCAGTGGAGTTGGCGCAGGAGGGGGGAGGCATATGTGCAGCGGGGGACCTTGAACACAAGGCGAGCCGCATCATTCATAATGGTCTGGAGTCTGGCCAATTGGTAATCTGGAAGCCCTAAATAGAGCGAATTACCATAGTCCAACCTGGATATGATGAGTGCTACTACCACTCGTTTAAGGGTATCCAAGGTAAGAAGAGAGGCCAATTTCCGCAGCTGCCTTAATAGGTTTGAGCAGACACCCTTTGTTGTCGAGACTTGCAGGGCCATAGTTAATTTGTTATCAATCTTGATACCTAGGCTTTTACTGCTGGGGCTGGCTCGGTGTATTTGCCCAATTCTTGTGGCCAAAAAAGACTGCTTCATGGGTTGGTGACAGAGGTGATGGCCAACACCTCCGTCTAATCTGGATTGATTTTCAGAGAGTTGGCCGACATCCACTTAACAATATATTTAGGAATATTCTGAACTCTAGTATGGGCTAAAGGGGAGTTATCGATCTGGATGATAATTTAGGTATCGTCCGCGTAATTGTATATTTGACACTCCATCTGATTTAGTGCCCTTAGCAGGGGTTGGAGATATGCATTAAACAAGAGGGGTGAAAAAGCGGATCCCTGC
Organism: Lissotriton vulgaris; assembly: GCF_964263255.1. Classification (NCBI taxonomy): domain Eukaryota; kingdom Metazoa; phylum Chordata; class Amphibia; order Caudata; family Salamandridae; genus Lissotriton; species Lissotriton vulgaris. The sequence goes on along the minus strand of NC_141697.1, from coordinate 743,156,448 downwards.
GGGACTCCACATGGAAGTGTGCCCGGCCTGGATACCACATCACCCAGCAGTACTCTCTGAGAGCATTCTTCCAGGAAGGGAGTGAGCCATGTCAGAGCTATGCCCTGAACCCCAAAATCATACATCTGCGATAGAAGGAGCTTGTGGTTTACGGTATCAAAAGCCACAGAAAAGTCTAAGAGGATCAGGGCGCAGGGTTCCTTGGAGTCGGCCCTCAGTCTCAGTCCTTCTAGTACCGATAGCATGACAAGTTCTGTACTATGATGTGCTCGAAAACCTGACTGGTTGAATTGTAGAAGGTGGTTAGCCTCCAGATGGTGCGTGAGTGAAGTGAGCACATGCTGTTCGAGGACTTTGGAGAGAAAAGGGAGCTGGGAGATTGGCCGAAAGTTCTTTAGATTCTTAATGTTTGCCCTGGGTTTTTTCAAGAGGGGAATCACGCGCGACTCCTTGAAATCTCTCGTGACTACTCCAGTTTCGAGGGAAGAGTTCAGTAGTGATAGGAGCTCGTATTTAATCCCTGGGAAGGCCATCCTGTAGGTCCTGGGCGGACAGGGGTCTGCTGGTGAACCAGACTTCACGCGCCCCAGAAGTGAGGCAAGCGCTTCAGGCGCAAGCGGGGGAATTGAAGTAAGGACCTCCTCTACGGTAAGACATGCAATATAGGTTCCAGGGGACATGGGAGCCGAGGCGGGTCTTTAATTGTAATCAAGAGGTCCTCCTCTTTAGAGATAAAGAAGGCTTGAAAATTATCACAGTCTTCAATCCCAAAAGAAGGCTTCTGTTCTTTAACCTGTCTAAGTTCTTTAAGGACTTTAAACGTTTCTTTTTGCGTACTTTGAGCAGAAGTTATTTTATTTTCATAAAAGACAGCTTTCCCCGTTAGGATGGCGTTTTTATATATGGCAAAAGCTTTGAGACACTATGAGTGGGCGATTGGGTCGTTTACTTTCCGCCAGGCTCTTTCGCTTTGGCGGAGCTGTTGTTTAAGGCTCCGGAGGTTCTCATTGAACCATGGGGCTCCCTTCCCCTTATCTCTGATCTTTTCCCTGCGTGCGGGTGCTAGAGTATAAATGGTCATGTTTAATCTTTCCATAAGGGCGGTATTTTGTGCATCAGCATCCCTCGGCGGGTAACCTGGCAGGCAAGGTCTTCTAAGAGCAGAGACCAGATCATCTGCCCTTATTTTGTTCCAGCTCCTGATTGTTTTCCAAGTAGGGGGTGGTGGAACTCCCTGCTTGGGGGGTTGGATGGTACCGCAGATAAGCGAATGGTCGGACCATGCGTATGGACTGATGACTGGGGGCCCATAAGGAGCTGAGAGGACCACACTAGGTCAAGTGTGTGTCCTTTTGCATGGGTGGGACCGATAACAAATTGATGAAGTCCCAAAGCGGTCAGGGCCTCATCCAATTGGCTTGCTTGGCTCTCCTTGGGAGAGAGTTCCCAATGGAAATTAAAATCTCCCAGTATAAGGAGGCATTGATAGCGTGAACACAGATCGTGTGCAAATTCCGAAAGCCACTTAGTAAATTTGGGCGGGGTTTCTGGCGAACAGTACACGATCAGAACGGTAACACATGTAGAGGCAGTGTGTAGTTTTGCCCCTAATATTTCCGCTCCCTCAATGCTTTCTGTAAGTAGGATCTCAGCCTTCGGGGAATTTTTATAGAGTAAAGCCACCCCTCCCCCTCAAGTACTGCCCAGCCTATTATGATAAAGGGCCACGTAGTTGGGGGAATGGATGTCACAAGATCCGATGAAGACGCATTCTCCAACCAGGTCTCAGTGATACCCAGGATGTCGATCGTTTCATCTTGCAGTAATGTAAATACCTCCAAATGTTTTTTTTGTAATGATCGAGTGTTCAATGTGGCAAAGATGAGGGCCGGGGTTTCATGGGTGCCAGGAGGACTCAACGGTTTACCGATAGCCCTCTTGGTGGATGACCTTAGCAGCCCTTCCGCTTTGAGCAGGGTTGCTCCGTTGTCGGCCAAGGGTACTCGTCGGCTCTTTAGCCGGTGAAGTTCTGCCAAAGAATATGTAGGACCCCGGGCAGGGGTTCAGGCCCCTGGGCACGGTAGGGCGCAGACGGGCGCAGACGGGCTTGCCTTTGGCGTGCCTTCGGTGCGCAGCCAGCTCGTCCCCTGCGTGCTTGTACCAGCATGAATAAGTACCTGCGTAAATTATGTAGTCTCCACCCACCCACCAATCAGCCCTGCTATGCAGTGGCTGTCATTTATCTGCACTAGACCGGTAACCGACCGGAAGTGCCTCTATCGGGAGACAGAGTGGAGTGGGGAGACAAGGTATGCCTGAGCACGGTGAAATATTTGCCAATTAAAAGCTTTTCAGTCAGTTTAAAAGCATACAAACAAACACTGTGCAAACACGCAAGATAGCAGCAATACCATTTTTTTAAAAAGGGAGCAGGGAGTGTGGCAACGTTTCTATCAGCCCACCACACCTAAGCAGGGCTCTCTCATCTGCGCGCACGAGTTCAGTGAATTATGTAGTCTCCACCCACCCACCAATCAGCCCAGCTGTGCAGCAGCCGTCAGTTCCCTGCACTAGACCGGTAACCGACCAGAAGTGCCTCTATAGGGAAACAGAGGGGAGTAGGGAGACAAGGTATGCCTGAACACGGTGAAATATTAGCCAATTAAAAACGTTTCAGTCAGTTTAAAAGCATACAAACAAACACTGTGCAAACACGCAAGATAGCAGCAATACAATTTTTTTAAAAAGGGAGCAGCGAGCGTGGCAGCGTTTCTATCAGCCCACCACACCTAAGCAGGGCTCTCCCATCTGCGTGCACGAGTTCAGTGAATTATGTAGTCTACTCCCACCCACCAATCAGCTCTGCTGTGCAGTGGCTGTCAGTTCCCTGCACAAGACCGGTAACCGACCGGAAGTGCCTCTATCGGGACACAGAGTGGAGTGGGGAGACAAGGTATGCCTGAGCACGGTGAACTATTTGCCAATTTAATTCTGTTCATTAATTTTACAAGCAAACAAACAAACACTGTGCAAACACGCAAGATAGCAGCAATACAATTTTTTTTAAAAGGGAGCAGCGAGCGTGGCAGCGTTTCTATCAGCCCACCACACCTAAGCATGGCTCTCCCATCTACGCGCATGAGTTCAGTGAATTATGTAGTCTCCACCCACCCACCAATCAGCCCTGCTGTGCAGCGGCTGTCAGTTCCCTGCACTAGACCGGTATCCGACCGGAAGTGCCTCTATCGGGAAATAGAGTGGAGTGGGGAAACAAGGTATGCCTGAGCACGGTGAAATATTTGCCAATTAAAAACGTTTCAGTCAGTTTGAAAGCATACAAACAAACACTGTGCAAACACGCAAGATAGCAGCAACACAATTTTTAGGTTTCGCCTGGCGTCCGCTGCGCAGCAGCGTTCGCGCAGGCGAAATCTTTTGAGAAGCAGTCTAGGGCTTTGTCCCGCCTCTCTGTTCCATTGGCTAGCTCCATAAATGGAGGCTAGCCATTGGAACAGAGATGCGTCAGTCATTGCCCGAGCAGATTCATGGGCGTTCCGGCGGTTTTTTCGCTCTCCGCCTCTTTGTGAACGTCATTGCAGCGGTGGGCTGTGGTTTATTTATTTATTTTTTTATGTTTTTTTGGGTCATTCCTCCAGGCCGACCGCCGCCGGAAGAAGTCCAGGTGAGTTCTCCCCTCCCCTCCCGCTGTCCGTGTGCCCGTTCCCGCCCCCCCTCCCGCTGTCCGCGAGCCAATTCCTGCCCCCCTCTCGCTGTCTGTGTGCCCGTTTCTGCCCGAATTGTAAATGCTTGTTTTAACAGTAAGCAACGCCGCATGTAATCATGGCTGACTGGGGAAACTAAGCAAACAAGTTCTGCCACACGGCTCGCCCTACTCTATTTCAACATACCAGCTTTTATATTGACAATACAGGCACCGCTCTTTAGGTTGCAGTACAGCACCCACTTTCACACTCTGCTGGTGGATCATCATCGCTGTCCCGTAATCCCCCCCACCCCTCCCCACCGGCACCACTATAACCTCAGCATTACCAACAATGCACAAACCACGCTTTAGGTTGCAGCATAGCGCCCACCTTTTCACCCTACTGACTGCTCCTCATCTCTGTCCTGTCCCCGGGTGCTACGCTGAACTTTCAGCATTAACAACAACACGGGCTCCACTCTTAATAATTTAGCAGGCGCTCGCTTGACCAGCTGACTTAGCCAATGCTTGCTTTTCTTTCTCCGCGCAGCGATGTATACTTTGCCCCGTCTGTTTTCTTATCTATACCATCTGTTTCCCTCTGCCAGTTTTGACTCTTTACGTTGCCATTTAACTCTCCCATATTCTCAGTGCACCTTCTGTGTCTGTTCTCTAAACCCCCTCCACCGCTTCATCCGTGTCCCTCGCACTATCACTCACCTATTTCCCATACCGCTGTCACTGCCTTCTGTTCTGCCCCCCCACTGCTTTTCTACTACTCCTGTTCTTTCAACTTCCTCTGAGCTCTGCCATTCATTCCTTTCCTAGCTCGTTTCATCTCCCCTTCCCTTCTTTTCTACTTCCCCTGCTCCTCCTATTTTCTTGCCATCGCTGTTTGCACTCTCTCCTCTATGCTGCTAGTAATACTCGATGCCTGCTGTCCCTGCCCCGTCCCTTTACCTCCCACCTTGACTGCTGTGGTTCATGCTCAGAAGTTCCATCTGCCGCTGCTACGTCACCACTTCCCCCGTTGCTGCAGGCGATGCACCCCGCTCGCATTTTACTCTAGGTAATGGCCCAGGGCACCCAGTTGTGCCCCTTCCTTCCATTGCTACAGGTAATATCTCCCGCCTCTTTGCTCCATTTGCCCCTCCCCATTGCTGTCTGCGCTCTGATGCTAGGATGCATGCAATTTAGTCTCTCCAGTGATGGGTGCATTAGTGCTCAGAATATGTAAATCTGTGGGCTGGAAATCTTGTGGTTTCTGTCCGGTTGTCCAGTGTGAGGTCACATGGAGTGCTAATGCTGCTCCTTGCCTTCTGTGTCACTTGCTAGTCTTCCCTTCATCCTGAACCCCAGCCTGGTCTCCTTTCTTCCACCCCTGACAACTTTCATTCCCACTCTGCAGATCCCACCCATTCCTTAACACCCACTCAGCCTTTTTACCTCATAACCTGTTGCCAGACCTCTTCACATACCACACACCTTTTCAATCTCTACTACTCATATTCCTGTACCTCCTTTATATTACCCAGTTACTTTTTATCTTCTTTGCAGCCTTGGCCTTTCCTCCACCCTTACATCCTCTACTTACTTCCCTTGCCTACATCATTTGGTCGTCCTACTGAATTCTCTCTGGCCTCTCACTGTCTGTGGTTACATTCCTCTGGCTCTGTGTGTGTGTGCGGCTGGCTCTGATGTGTGTGTGTGCGGCTGGCTCTGTGTGTGTGTGTGCGGCTGGCTGGCTGTGTGTGTGTGTGTGTGCAGCTGGCTGGCTGTGTGTGTGTGTGTGTGTGCGGCTGGCTGTGTGTGTGTGCGGCTGGCTGTGTGTGTGTGTGCGGCTGGCTGTGTGTGTGTGTGCGGCTGGCTGTGTGTGTGCGCGGCTGGCTGTGTGTGTGCGTGGCTGGCTCTGTGTGTGTGTGGCTGGCTCTGTGTGTGTGTGGCCGGCTCTGGGTGTGTGTGTGTGCGGCTGGCTCTGTGTGTGCGGCTGGCTCTGTGTGTGTGTGTGTGCCTCTGTGTGTGTGTGTGGCTCTGTGTGTATGTGTGGGTGCAAATGCAATAGGTCTCGCATTTGCGAGAGATTAAGCTATTGACATTGTAAATGACAAAGCCATTTATTTATCTGTTTTCAAAACCAAAAAAATTGTCATTTACAATGCCAATAGCTCTTACTTTTGCAAAGGCGAGACTGTTGCATTGTAAATGCTTGTTTAAAAAAGGGAGCAGCGAGTGTGGCAGCGTTTCTATCAGACCACCACACCTAAGCAGGGCTCTCTCCTTGCTTAATACTGTTACTATTTATTTATGTGGATTTGGTGGCACACTGTTTATTGAGGCACTAGAAGGGTCAGTGTGCAAGGTTGTAGTCTACGGTATTTTCTGTGAGATGCACGCATATGTACAACCGTTGACTGTGTGCGACCAGAATGTCAATCCTAGGTTCTTGAGGAGCAGGCAGATGGGGGCATGGGAGGATTTATAATAATGAACATTTATACTGTCCTTTTCTACAATTTAAATAAAATGCCATGAGTATCAGAGTCCTGAATGTCAACGGTTGATCTTAAGTATCTGCCCTACAGTTGTGTAATTGAAGCACCGAGGCCATTACTGAGGTGTCCTTGTCTATTGTTATGTTATCATGCTACCTACTGAAAGGTGTACCTTGTCAGGCCTCTATTCAACTTTAGACCATACCCTTGAAATGCCAAGAGCAGAGGAAGGGGTTTGACATAGTTGGATTCTTCTACGTAGAGATCTGCTTCTGAATTCTTTGATCCTGCAAGATTTTATGTACCTTTTTGGACGTAAAGCTAGTAAGTCTTTTGAAAATATAATCCGGTAATCAAAATTGAAAAGTGAGCGGAAGCCAATGTATTGTCTTTGGATCATGTTTTTAAATGGAAATTAAGAAAAATAAGATTTTGATGCTGAGATTCGAGTGTGTATTCAATTTACCCCACAGTCTTTCCGGGACTCCCAATTAGAGGTTGTGGGAATTGTACAATTGTACAACAGAAGTAACAGCCCCTGTTTGGAAACAAGCTTGGTAGAAGTGTATATTGTTCTTGTGGAGACTGAGAAAGGCTCACCAGTGTAAAGTGTGTTCATAATACTGCGATTTGAATTGGAGATCTACTGCACATATTGATATGTCAATTCAATTCAGGTTAAAAAAAGCAGAACTAGTAGGCACTTTAGTAAAAGAGGGAGTGGTCAGCCTTCTTGCATACTGGTTATGCAACAGTAACTAGATTTAGATATGATAGTTAAGCACGTTGTAGGACACCAAAGAGTGTTGCAGAGATCATGTAACTTTACAGACACAGGGCCATATGTTCAATGAAGTGGCAAATAGAGGTGTTACCCTTCCTGGCTTAATGCCTCTCTCCAGCACTTCTGAAATGCAAGGCTGCACCACGGTTTACAAGAATGTGGTACAGCCTTGCGTTTCCCCCCCATGATGGTGCTAAAATTAGCACCTTAGCACCAACACAGGCCCCCTTGCAAGGGCTCCTGCGTGCAAGGGAAGATTGTTTATGTGCAGAAAGGTGCCCCTTCCTGCACATAAACCATCCTAAAATGCCATTCTGTCACTTTCATGAGTGCTGCTTCATGCAACACACATGTAAGTGACAAAATGGCATTTTTTTAAAGACTGTTTATGTACAGGAAGGTACTCCTTCTGGTACATAAACAAACCATGGCAGTTTGCTTTTTCCATGTGTGCTGCACAAGGCAGGTCTTAATTTTGGCTCTGCCTCCTATGTATGCCACCCTTGTACATGGGGGGCAGCGTAAAAATGAATGGGTGTTGCAGTGGAACGCCCACCGCAACACCCACTACCTAGCCCTTTCATGCTACCTCAGTATGAAAGGGGGCCTTATTTTGTAAAAAAGGCGGGGCCCCTATCGCCACCACAACGTCGGTAATAGTGACGTTGTGGTGGGGATAGGGGCTTGTATATCTGCCCCACAGTTCGTAATATTTTGTCAAGTACACTTCTTGTGATAAGGATCAAGAGATTCCAGTAGAGTAGGTTGTATATAGTTGAGAGGAGTTAGAGGGCATATTTAGTTACAAAGGCAGTGACTGGCCGTGTTCCTTATTACCTACAGTAGAATGCACAAGCTGCCTCATTAGTGATTTCAGTTAATATTTTAGTGTATTGTTTGTTCCCAAACCCCATTCACTTGGAGAATCTCATCTAAGAAGATCCGAATGGCTGCCACACTGATCATTGAGCGCTTATAAGGAATTAGGGTACATGCTACTTCAGCATTCCTGGCAGAGACAAGAATGCATTCAAGGTAGCTAGCGGTCTAACAGGGATGGGGGAGGTGAATTCAGAAATGTACCTAGTACCATTTATATGCCTTGAGAAAGATTAAGTTGTATCACCACCACTAACGTTGCTGGAGTATCTTTAGGTTTTGTATTCTGTTTCTCTCTTTTTTTTACTATTGTGATACTAGTTTGATCCATGGGATTGTGCAATACATCTGGCTTGGGGAAATGTATATTATGATGTTGCTCACGGATCTAGTCCTAGGTTATTCTTAGGTTAATTGCAGACACTGGGAGGGCATTCTAATATATGTAGTGCATCTTTTGTTTATTCCCTCTAAGTTACCCTCGTATATTGTAACCACGTGTGCTGTAATGTTCACAAATGACTGCACAGTTCTGTAATAAAAACAAAGTGAAAAAAGGGTCTAACAGGTAACACGGGTAATGAAATCATCAAACACCGTGGGGAGTGGTGGATTTTTCAGCAACCTTATTGAAACCGATAATCGTTTTAGTGTACTAGTGTAATTGCAAAAGATTATGCTCTTTCCTGAACTTGCAGATGAGTATTAATCTTTGTAATGTATCTATATGACTGATAAGCAGCCTATATATGCAATCCCTGGGTTTGGATAAAAGGAGTCTCGAATGAAAAAGTAAAGAAACTTGAGAGATTCAGAGGGAGAGGGCTAGATGTACACATCATGGCAAACAGTCCAAATAATGGAACTGGAAAATAAAGAAGGAAAAATATCTAATTGATCTGCCGAGAGCACCTCTTTATGGCTTTAATCCCTTACACCATGAAGGCACTCACAACCATTCAATGTCCTACATTAAGAAGGTTTTCCACTAAAACCTACTAAAAACAATAGTGGGTATGTGTACTACAAAACGCACCATCATTCAGACTTTAGTCTATCACTTCATGAAATGTCATTTTTTATTAAAAATGGTGATAATGAAGATGATGATGGTGATGATAATAGTAATATAAACAATATTAATAATAATACCTACTTCCACAGTGTATTACTGATATGTTGACCCACACATATTAATGTCAAAGCCTGTCCTTCTGGATTCCAACTTGAAAAGAAGCAAATCGTCACAGTAATTGATAATATATATTCCCTTTTTGTTTTTTTTTTAATTTGTTTTTTTATTGAAAATGTATTGGTACAAAAACAGATACATCTTAAGAATTAGGAGGAAACCAAGTTACACAAGCACCCTCTAAGAAGTCAAATGTCAAGGAAATTTCCGTAACGTAATGGTTATTTCAAGGTTTATACACCAACATCAATCATAAGTACATTTGAAGTTAAGGAGCTTCAAAGTATGGATCCAAAGACAGTTGTTGTGCTTCAAATTCTTTATTATCAAACACATTAAAAGTTTTCCAGCTTTGCACTGCCGACACGTGTTTCGCCCACTCCTGGGCTTTTTCAAGGCTGGAAGCATAAAAGTTACAATAAGTACATCTAATAAGTGTGAACTATATATGTACAATTTCCCTAATTATATACAATAAAACTTTTTGTGTGGTCTCATAACTACAACATTTACATCCCCATTCAATAGTTTGTCCTATGAAAAACCACTAAAAGCACCAACATTTCATACTACAATGTAAATATACTGGCAGTGTCAAACAGTTCATGCAATGAAACTACCAATTTTCAGAATTGTATCTCGCAGCAATTTACAAAAAGATTCAAAATGATCAAGATTTCATGATTCAGGTACCTAAATATTGTCAGGCATACGGGTAGTATAATGATTTCATTAGTTGTTGTACTGTCCTTTATGAATATACTGACCATGCCTGACAGACCATGTAATGAAATTACCACATTTAAGGATTGTATCTCACCGCAGTTTTCAAAAGATTCAAAATGTCATGATTATAGTAACCTGATGTTATCAAGCATAGGGGTAGTGCAATGATTTCATAAGTTATTATGCTGTCCCTGTTTACACTTCCTTCCCACAAGCCTAGGGAAGATAACCTCAAACCCATGGTTCCAAAAGATGAGCACTTGGTAAACAGGGACCTACCAATCTTAGTCAGTCTTGACAGGTCTGGCCGTCGGGAAGATCTTAAGAGTCAGAAGGGTGCAAATATGATGTGTCGATGTTGTGAATCCTAATGCAATAAAGAAGAGTAGAGAGAAAGATATCTTACCAACTTGTGAAGTCACACGAATTAAAAAGAGTAAGTCACAACCCTATTCCAAAATATACCCCTACCTATTAGGTGAAATGATCACAGTGAGTTGATCAAGGTGTTGGTTCCACCTTTATAGCTTCAAGAATGTTGGGCCCACGTTGAATTTTAGTAAGGTACGGACAGTCATAGAAGTATGTCCTGTAAGTCAGAAAAGCGAAAGCATGCTGATAATGATCACTCAACATACTGTCCATACTCACTGGGAAACAAACAAGTGTGTTAGGGCATATAAACGCAGTCATTTCAAAGAAATGCTAATAACATGGGCAAGTTCTAATTAAGTGACTAATACTGGGGGTAGACAACCGAAAATGAGCCCATGCATTAGGAAGATCACAGCGAGGTATGCATGCAAAAGAAATCGGAAACATCTGCCGATTACTCACTTAATATGGGAGTACGGCTCGCTGCATGGAGATAAGTCCTATTTCATATCGTCATGATCCCTGAAGACCTTGATAAGTCTGTAAGACAATGTAAACAATCACGTAGCACCTTCTGTTTATAAGGTCTACTACAGAGAATTGATGTCGTAGACATGTTATAAGTAATAGCGCTGAAAAGACCTTGCACGCGAGGTGCAGATTATGAAGTCACAAGATGTGATAGTCCAAAAAGACATTGTATTTAATGCTATCCTATAGCTGAGAACAACATTTAACCACAATAAGTCAAAAAGGCGCAAATATATTGCGTAAACACAGTCCGCAATGGTGTACAGGAAGTAAAAGGAATTCCTAGAATGACCCTGCAACAAGAGTGCGATTTATAGGGTCCAAAGTTGGGATTAGTCACGAAAAACATTAAACTAATACTAACTTACAGTAGGCGCCCAGGTATCCCCACAGGTTTCACAGAAAGTAAACACATGGCGCAAAATGAAATAGGCACCAAGATGTAGCAAAACAGCGCTAAACAGGGGTTGTATTTAACGGAAAAAGTTTATCAAAATAAAGCAAGGAAGGAAATCAGCAATCGTGTCCCCCAAGCAGAGATAAATAAACTAGATAAAGATCCCACATGTCAGAAATCCCCATCTTACCTTCTGATTGTTTGCAACCGGGCCTGGATCTCCACTGCAAGGCACTAGCAATTCAAATTCCCCGCGTCCCGTTTTAAATAGACGCGAGGTGATAATTCACGCGGGAAGAAATGTCAGAAACCGTAACTCAATCCGAGACGGTTAATGATGAGCCATTGTGGCAGCCATCTTGGAGTGCCTGGACGTGCATTGCAGTGTATGCCTTCGTGGTGTAACGTTTAGATAATATATCATCATAGACAAAATCAGGGTAAGATTAAAGATAGCGATGTGTATCACTGAGTAAGTAGACGCGAGGTGATGGTTCACGCGGAAAGAGATATCGAAAACCGTACCTCAATCCGAGACGGTTGATCAAGAACTACTGTGGCGGCCATATTAGAGCGCCAGGACGTGCAATGCAGTGTATGCCTTCATAGTGTAGCGTTAGGTATTATGTCATCATAGATAAAAACAGGGTAAAATTGAATATTGCGATGTGTATCTAGGTTGAGTTCATAGTAGAAATCACCTTTAAAAGCATCCATATTAGTAAACGAGGAGGACGCTCCTAAGTTCGTTTTAAGAGAAAAGAAGTGGCTGTGACGAATGTATCAACATATTTATATAGGCCATATTATTTTGACAACCCGTATGTTTGGGGTTTACTAGGAATAGGAGGTTGGAATGAACACTAATAGCCCCCAATAGTCTAGTATGTTCAAGGTATAACATGCATACAGGCAGTGTCAAGACATGTTCGCCATCTTGAAATGGGAACAGAGAACATGTTAGTAACTATTTCTTGTATTGTGAGGGAATTCATCCTAAACAATAAACACTCTAGTAACTATTTCTTGTATTGAAAGGGAATTCATCCTAAACAATAAACACTCGGAGTACAAGTGTTTAAGCGAAAGATTGTATATGAAAATCTCATAAACAAACACTATATTATGTCTGCACAGGGTAGCATAATATCTATACAGAAGAGAGTATGGCAGACAATAGATCCACTTGTCCACATATGTCTTAACATAGTATCAATTCAGCCATAGAGCGATTGAGCAAAATTACAATAGAATCATAGAAACATTAAGCAGAAATACAGTAGAGTCCCACTTATCGCAGAAGATCAAACTAATCTTTAAGGAAAACATGTAGTTCTCTATCAATGTTGAGACCTAAGTCAACTGCACGAAGTTTGATTAGCCATTGGGATTCACGTTTGCGGAGGGCCAGAGTATTATCCCCTCCTCTCGGATCAGGTTTGATCATATCAATGCCATGAAAGCGAATGCCCAGTACCTCTAATTCCAAATGTGCCTTGTTATAGTGTGCTGCCAATGGATATCTGACGTCGTTGTTGCGGATAGCTCTGATGTGTTCTTGCAGTCTCTCTTTTAGGGGACGGATGGTACTACCCACATAGATCAACCCACAATGACAAATGATACAATATACTACCAACTTGGAATTGCAGTTGATAAAATGTCTGATATGGTGGGTTTGCTTAGTGTTATATGAGAACGTCTTCTTTTTGTCTAGAGCAAATTGACAAATATTACACATGGTGCATTTGTAAAAGCCACAAGGTTTAATGGGCATCCATTTGTTAGTACTAGTCAGCACATGATGGTTGGATACTGGGTTCCTGATGATAGAAGGGCTGAGCCAGTTTCTAAGTGTTTTACCTTTCTTGTAGACAATACGGGGTTTGTTACCTACATGTTTCTCCAGATCTTTGTCAAGTTGTAATAGGTGCCAGTGCTTCCTAAACACATTGAAAATTTTGGAACTGTTGGCACTGTATTGTGTTATAATAGCAAGCTTATTATCCGTGCCGTGTTTGGGTCCCTTTGGTTTTCTTTTTAGAGTAGACTCTCTGGAGATTTTATGTATCCTTTCATGTGCCTTGTTCAACAGTTGACTATCATAACCTCTTATCAGAAACCTTTTCTTTAAGGTCTCAATTTCTGCTGCAAATATGTCATCTGTACTGCAATTGCGTCGCAGTCTAGTCATTTCGCCATATGGGATTGCCACAATTTGGGAGACAGGGTGGGCACTGCTGGCATGCAGGACTGAATTACAGGAGGTACTCTTCCTATATAGTTTGGATTCAATTCTATTGTTAGAGATGAACAATGTAACATCTAGAAAGGAAATGCTATTATTACTAGAATCATAAGTAAATTTCAGATTGTATTCGTTGTCATTCAAGTAGATTATGAATTCATTCAGTAATTCATCCCCTCCCCCCCATATCATAAACACATCGTCGATGAATCGACCCCAGTAAACAATGTGTTCAGTAAGGGTCGACGGGCCTTTTTTCCATATATGATGTTCTTCATAAAAGCCCATGTATATGTTTGCGAAGGAGGGTGAAAATTTAGCTCCCATAGCAACACCAGAGTGTTGTTGGTACCAGTCATCTAGATGTTTAAAGAAGTTGTTATTGAGGGCGAATCTCATCAGATCAATGATCATAGTGGTGTGATCATAGAGTGTGGCGTCTCTTTTTGATAAAAAATATGTGAGAGCGGCCATACCCTTTTCTAAAGGTATGCAAGTATATAATGCGCATACATCTAGTGTTACTAGTTTGAATGTTGGTGTCCACTCAAGGTCTTCTAGCTTACATAGAAGGTCCTTTGTATCCTCTAGGAATGAGGGAATGTTTCTTACGATCGGTTGTAGGGTAATGTCTATATATTCAGAGATTTTTTCTATCGGTCCCCCAATTCCCGAGATGATAGGTCTTCCAGGGGGGGAGGTGATACTCTTGTGTATTTTTGGTAACACATATATATAGGCAGCTTTGGGATTGGATACAGTTAGGTATTTAAGTTCAAGGTCTGATAGGAGACCTACACTATGCCAGTATTTCAGGATTTTGTTAAGGTTAGCTGATGTGGAGTTCATAGGATTAGTTGTTAATTTAATGTACGAGCTAGTGTCCTCCAATTGGCGATTGATCTCCTTAATATAGTCGTCTCTGTCAAGCATCACTATATTCCCCCCCTTATCAGCTTCCTTTATTACCAAGTTTTTTCTGTCTTTAAGTTGTTTTAGAGCCTTCCTCTCATTAATGTTTAGGTTATCTTTCCTGCCTAAAGGTTGGCCTTGAATTTTATCTTCCAGTTTATATAGCTCATCTGTGACCATTTTATAAAAACAATCTATGAGAGTATCAGCTGAAGTAGTGGGAGAGAAAGTGGATTTATTTCTGAGTCCACTGTCAGTATAGATATTGCTCTCTATTCCTAAGTCAGACATGATTGTACTAACCGTAGGGGTTTCTGTCAAGTCATCATCCATCTCCAGAAGCATTTGTACTTCCATGATGTCCTGTATACTTCTCCCACTCTCACATATATCAAACACCTTGATTTCTTTTGGTTTTTTATTTTGATCAAAGAACTTTTTTAGTTTCAATTTTCTTACAAACTTATATAGGTCTATGTGTACAGAGGTGAAGTCAGCTTTACTCATAGGACAGAAACTCATTCCTTTTTTTAACAATCCAACTTCACTCTCCCCCAGTTCTGTTTGAGAGAGATTAATCACAGATACATCATCACCAATTGCTATCGAGTTCATTACATTACCACAATCAATAGTATTACATGACATAGTTAGGGTATCTTCTGTATTGTCCAATGTATTTACTTTCTCTGTTGTCGTGAGACTGACCTGGTGACTCTTTGTGTAGGGTCTTCTTCTATTCTTCCTGCCCCCCCTCCTTGTTCTTTTCCTTGTTGGGGCTTGCGATTGAAGCCCGCCTGTATTCCCTTCCGGTACCTTTCTAGTTCGTTTAAAAAAGATGAACCTGAGATGGGGCTTTTAGATGTTCCTGCCAATAGGGAAGAGTCACTACGTCTATCACTAATTTCTGTGAATTTGCTATTGATACTTGATATCTCAGATTCACTCACCGAGGTGGTGTTGTCTGCTCTTGGTTGAGCTAATGTAGATGTTCCCAATCTGGGTTTGGTTTCATCGAATTTCTTTGCAAACGTAAAGACTCGACCATTTTTATAGTCCAGTTCATCCCGTTTCAACTTTCTGATCTTTTTGTCCCTTATATAGTTCTGGTGGGAACTAAGAACCTCTTTTAGTATTTTGTAATTATGTTCAACAATATCACCTTGAGTGAGGGCACTTATGTCTCCTTCCACTTTCTCTATTTCTTTAAGTAGTTTTTCTCTTTTACGTTCCGCATGGCGGATTAGTATGTCCATCATCCCAAACGAGGAACCAGCGATAAGAATCTCCCATTCCTTAAGTAGGTCAGGGTCCAGATACATCTTAATGAGGAAAAATTCCATTGTTTCATAATATGTTTCAGTATGCATTTAAAACATCATAAATAAAGCTAGACATTCAATAAATAAATGTGCAGGGGTTTACATATACGAATAAATATACATGTTAGAAACGCCCCTCCCTCCAAATTTTAAAGGGGTCCCATATCTTATTTCCAAAATCCCGCTTTTTCTTACCCTAATATAGGGGCATATTATCAAGGGGGTTTATCTCCGCTTTTTTGGCTTTAAAAGCCAAGAAAGCGGAGATAAAATGATCTCCCTATTACCTAGCTGCCGCTAACACCAGTTAGCGACAGCTATTAGGAGATAGCGACCATCTTGGGCCCCACTTTGCATGTCAGTGATATTTATCACTAATGAGATGCAAAGTGGGCGTGCCAACTTTGCATGTCAGTGCCAAGATGTTAGAGACTGAAAACAGTCGCTAACATCGCTATCTCCTATTACCAACTTTTGGAGATATTCGCGCTAAGCGGGAATATCTCCAAAAGCTAACACCTGCCCTGAGCAGTTCTTAGCCATGTTATCCAATGGGAGGTGGATAACATGGCTAAGAGCATTAGCTCGCTAATGCATGAATATCGCTGACTTTTCAGCGATATTCATGCTTTGCGGCGATTTTTACCGCATTTGCGTTAAACCTTGGTAATACCAAGGTTTTTTTGCGGTAAAAATCGCCGCAGCGCTGCGGTAAATTTTTGTCTCTAACCAAGCAATAGCGATAATTATCGCTATTGCTTGGTAATATGCCCCATAGAGTAGATTCGATATTATGAATACCAAGAAGCCTGGTCAGCCACAATTGGAAGGTTGGGGCATTAAGGTCCTTCCAAGCAGCTGATAGTAGGATACGTAAAACAGCAACAGCTAGAAAGATAAAAGCCTCTGTTTCTTGGTTCAGACGGGTCGTTTTACTGTCACTCCCGAGAATCATTATTGTGGGGATAGGCAGATCTTTAAGCCTAGCAGCCCCTCTAAAAATTTCTCTATCTCAGATTTAATCGAACTAAGCTGCTCACAGTAAAAGAACATATGTAATAAGTCCCCTGGACCTTTCTGACACCTGGGGCAGTTACTGTCGATTCTCATGCCCTAATCATGTAGCTTAAATGGTGTATAATACAGGTTAAAAAGTGTTTTAAAATGCTGAACCTTCAAATTTGAGGATCGAAGTACCTGCTTATCCAAGCTCAGGGCATTATCGAAATCAGTATCTGGATCTTGAAGTCTAACTGCCCTGGCAACCTCGTGTTTCTCAAGATCATCGGGGGATTTTTCAATAAGTGCTTGATATATACTACTGATCCTATCTCCTCCTCCTAGCAAATACCCCAGCACAGGGCAATATGACTCAGGCAAGATATCAGACATAGCCGATTTAAGTGTTTGTGAAACCTGGAAGTACTTAAAGATTTGGTCGTTGGGGATACCATATTTCTCTTGCAGCCAGTTGAAGCTAGCGACGCTTCCATTCAACATCACATCGCCCACAGTCCGAATACCCAACCGCTCCCAGCACTTCCAAGCCCCATCCACACCCAGATTTGGTGTATACCCTGAGTTCCACAGCGGGGTATATAGATTTATCTTAGGGATATGAAACAGTTTCTGCAGATTTTTCCACAAATCCCAGGCACTTAAAGCCGCCTTATAGCGGGATTTTTAAAAAAATCTGCGACTGGTTTTTCTCAACAAAACCCCCACAGCCTCCTTTCCCATCAGTAATTCGTAAATTGAAGGTAAAACATATAAATCTGAGGTAGGATCATTTGTATATCTCTCTGGAAGCTGGCTCGAATAATATGGACATCTGAGTTAACAAACCAGCCCAGTGGTAGAATCTGATATTTGGGATCGCCAAGCCTCCGCGTTCCTGGGGGAGGGTCATAAATTTTAGTGCCCTCCTGGTTTTACCATACTGCCATAAAAAACTGTTAAAGATAGACTCGATCTTTTTTAACATACCCTCCTCAATTAAATATGGTATACATCTAAACAGATATAGGAGTTTAGGTAGCATGGACATCTTTAACACGTTGGCTCTCCCAATGAGTGTAAGGTGCAATGAGTCCATCCGCTTTAAATCCGATTCGATTTTCTTAAAAAGTGGGAGGTAATTATCTTGTATAATAGAGCCTATTTCAGCATTAATTATTACCCCGAGATAAGTGGCCGAATCGACATATCTTTGATCGATTTTAACTATCCCCCTGGAGTAAATTACCTGGGTCTTCGACTCATTCAGGCGATACCCCGAATGCATACCAAACTTGCTAGCGATCTCTACCAGTATCCGCATAGCCTCAGCTGGCTTTGGTGTAATTACTGCCAGGTCATCGGCGTATGCCAATATTTTGCTCGTAAATCCATTTGTTACTGCCGGCTGTATTCCCCCGTTCTCAAGAATCTGCCTAACCAGGGGGTCGATATACAGAGCAAACAGGATAATATATATTCCCAGTGCATAATTTGAGCTGGTTGTGGCTAGTGGGAGTCACTGGCACTGTGACCCAGAGCAAGAGCAAAAAGTCAGAAAAAAGGGAGAGAAGCAGGAAGAGAAAGAAAGAGAGAAATCAGGTATAAAAAGATATGAAAAAGAATCTACAAGAGTGCAATAAAGGGAGGCATGGAGTGTGTGGTGGTAGATGAAAAACATGAAGAGGAATAAAGACTTAACAGCCAGGCATTCGATATCCCCCCTACATTCGGTAGCACTAGCCACAGGCTATTGAGCAAATGTTTTGCCCAGCAAGTATTCTCGTACCATCTAAGCATTGTACATTCCCCTCAAGTAGCATAGTGTGTGCTAAGATTTATTGGGTAAGTAGACTGTTATGGGAGAGCTACTAGATGCAAATTGCATATGGTGACACTAGATCCGTTGTAATTTATACATGGAGGAAGAAAACAGAAAGACTGAATATATGCAACGCTTGTACAATAAATGAATGTAAAACCCATATCCAGTGTGTCATGTAAATTGATGCGTTTTCCCACACAGATTAAATTGCTTTGGCAGGCTCAATGCAGATCTATTTTTCCTGCACATCCAGCTATACCGATTCTTTAAATTGCTAGCATTCAGCTGCACGCTCATGCGACAGACCAAATCCAGCAAGTGAGACAGTTTTGACAAAGTTCATTTCAGAATGCAGAAAGATAGTTTTTTGCTTGCCTTATTAACAGTGCTTTTGCAGAGAACCATTAAAGTTGAGGCACATCAGCTTCCGCCAAGAGTCAACATTTTACTAGGACGTAGGTGTATTTTCTGTATCTTCGCTCCAAAAATGAATGTTGTCACCTATTGCCAGTGCTTAATTTGTAAAATAATAGGTGCTGGTGCTCAACATTTTTCTCAAAAGCCCACAGCCAGCCTGACATTTGTCAGGATTGCCTAATACCAATGCTGCATAGTTTGAATCTAACTCATGCCACTTTCCTTCACCGCCAACCAAACATAGCTCCTTCATTTAACACTTGCAGGTTCTATATCAATAACGCTTTTGCAATTCGTCACAGATTTCCTGTCTTTCCCTCCCTCCTCCACTTCCTCCTTTAGTGTTTTTCTCTCATTTGAGATGTCATCAGTGATGTCATCAGTAATGTCACTGACCACGTATTGAGTGATGTAGTATGTAAGGTCATCAGCCGTGCTTTGCGGGGGTGTAAGTTATAGTTAGCTCAGGTAGATATAACTGATGAATTTCAATGGTATTGTACAAGAAAAATCTGAACCTAACTATAACAGCCCTGTAGCCTTTGGTTTTTGCAATTCAATTTCCTAACTATAACAACCTCTTTGTAACCTTGGTTTATTCAGTGAATTTCTATGGATTTTAATGTTATATCCTAACTGTAATGTCTCCATTACCTATGTTTTTTCCAGGGACTTTGTAAAGTTCTTTTTAATTTTATTTTTGTAAGTGCAACCTGTAACCTTCAACAATGTGTATGTAAATGGCTGTTATGTGTTTGAAGGTGGGTGTTAGTGACTATATGAGTATGTGAGTGGGTGTGTGATTAGCTGTATTGGTGTATGTGTTTGGTCTGTATTGGTCTTGTGGGTGTGTGAATAACTGTGTAAGAGTCTCCATTGGTGAGTATAAATGGGTATGTGAGTGGCTGTATAGTTGTTAAGTTTTTAGATTGGTTATCTGTGGCATTTGCATGGTTTCAGTGTGAGTGATATACCACTACTAAAAGTGTGCTACAGTTTGAGTGAGAGTTTAAGTCAAAGCAAAGAATGGAGTTTAAGTAAAGAGGTAAACTGTTGCTTTATTGTGAATATGCAGAGTATTCATATGGACTTCTATATTGCAAACACTCACACGATTGAGAATAATAAATATTATTACTCTTGATGTGTGGGCTGAGTTGGATAGTTGTTAATGCAGCAAGGTCAAATCTCAGCAGTGCTCAGAGAGGATGCTTTACTGTGTGCAGATTTGTTGTGCGCAGTTTTGGCACATGGTGCAAAGCCACTGCTGGGTAGTAGAAGAGTGATACTGATGCTGGTCAGTGCCAGTAAGTGACATAGCAAAGATGGCCAGGTCAAAAATGTAAGTGGCCTCTTGTTTTGGTATTTTTAACACACCCACTCAGAGATCCAGAATTCCACTCACATACTCATTTAGATACTTACACACCCATTTGCATATCCATACAGCCAATCACACACCCATATAGTCCTTGATACATCCACTCATGCACCCAACTCACAGCCTCACACATGCACTCACACACCTAGTCAGAGGCACAGAAAACCTCTCACATACCCATTTAAACACTCATAAATGTCTGTGACTAGGTTGAGTGTCTCAGTGGGTCTGTGAGAAGCTGCATGAGTGTCTGCGTGGGTCTGTGAGTGGGTGTGTGAGTGTCTGAGTGGATATGTGATTGGGTACATGAGTGTCTCAGTGCATCCTTGAGTCAGTGCATGAGTGAGTGGGTCTGCATGTGGGCATGTGAATGATTGACTGGGTCTGTGAGTGGGTGTGGGAGTGTCTGAGTGAGTATGTGATTGGGTTTGAGTGCTTGAGTGGCTCTGTGAGTGGGTGCATGAGTATCTGAGTGAGTCTCTCAGTAGTTGCATTAGTGTCTGAGTGGGTAGGTAAGTAGATGTGTGACTGAGTAGGTGAGTGAGGTGGTACGTGAGTTTCTGTGTTGGTCTGCCACTGGGTGTAAGAGTGTCTGAGTAGATGTATGATTGGGTGCCTGAGTGTCTCAGTGTGTCTGTGAGTCAGTGCATGAGTGTGTGTGTCTGTGAGTGGGTGTGTGAATGTCAGAGTGGGTCTGTGAATGGGTGTGTAAGTGTCTGAGTGGGCGTGTGACTGCCTGAGTGGGTCTGTGAGTGGGTGCATAAATATCTGTGAGTGGGTGTATAAGTGTCAGAGTGGGTCTGTGAGTGGGCCCAAAAATGTCTGAGTGGGTCAGTGAATGGGTATCTGAGTGGTTCTCTGAGTGACTGCATGAGTGTCTGAGTGAGTCTGTCAGTGGATGTGAAAGTGTCTGAGTGGGTTTGTCATTAGGTGTGTCAATGTCTGAGTGTTTCTGTGAGTGGGTATGCAAGTGTCTGAGGGGTCTGTGAGTGGGTGCATGAGTGTCTGAGAGGGTTTGTGAGTGGGATTGTGATTATTGGAGTATATCTGTGATTGGATACCTGAGTGTCTCAGTGCATCTGTGAGTAAGTGCATGAGTGAGTGGGTCTCTGAGTTGCTGTGAGAATGTCAGAGTGGGTCTCTAAGTGGATGTGTGAGTGAGTGTGTGACTGTCTGAGTGTGTCTGTGAGTGGGTGTATACATGTCTGAGGGGGGTCTGTGAGTGGGTCCATACATGTCTGAGTGGGTTTGTGAGTGGGTATGTGATTATCTGAGTATATCTGTGATTGGATACATGAGTGTCTCAGTGCAACTGTGAGTGAGTGCATGAGTGAGTGGGTCTCTGAGTAGCTGTGAGAATGTCAGAGTGGGTCTCTGAGTGGATGTGTGAGTGAGTGTGTGACTGTCTGAGTGGGTCTGTGAGTGGGTGTTTACATGTCTGAGGGGGGTCTGTGAGTGGGTCCCTAAATGTCTGAGTGGGTCTGTGAGTGGGTCTACAAGTGACAGTGTGAGTATCTGAGTGGGTCTGTCAGTGGGTGTGAATGTTTCAGTGGGTTTGTCATTAAGGTGTGGGAGTGTTTGATTGTTTCTGTTAGTGGATGTGTAAGTGTCTGAGGGGTCTGTGAGTGGGTGCATGAGGGTCTGAGAGGATTTGTGAGTAGGCACATGAGTGCTTGAGTGGGTCTGTGAGTCAGTATATGAGTGAGTGAGTCTGTGAATCAGTGCATGCTTCTGAGTAGGTCTATGAGTGGGTGCTATAGTGTCCGAATGGGTGTGGTAGTGGGTGCTTGAGTGTCTGAGTGGACTGTGAGTAGGTGTACGACTGTCTGAATGGGTCTGTGAGTGTGGGCTTGAATATCTGAGTTGGCCTTTGAGAGTGTTCAGACAACATTTTAAATTAAAATATTGTCATACCAAAAGATCATCTCCAAAATTTGATCATCTGCAAGAATATCATTGTCAAAAATATCAATTTTATGGTACATAACATTAATTTTAAAAATATTGATATTACTAATATTGTTTTAAAAAATATAGTTGTTTATAGTAGAATTTTTTTATTATTGTGATGTATTTTAGTATATATTTTAAATGCATATGCTGTGAATTTAGTTGTTACAGTATTAGTATTTATGAAATTGACTGTAATAAGTTTTGTGATTTTAGTACCACAGCGGGATGTGGATTTATAGGGGTACAGAGTCGGAAGTAGTTTAATTATAATAAATTAAAAATGTGTTTTTGATTATTATTATTTATTTAATTGGTAATTGATTATGTTAATTGTGCAATTGTTTTATTTGAATTTTCTGCTGCAGGTTGTGTGATTTATAGGGGTAGAGGGTGATAAGTAATTTAAATTTAATTTATTAATAATCCATTGTTAAATATTATCATTTATTTAATTGATAACTAATTATGTCTCAGTAGGTGTCTGAGTGGGTCTGTGTGTGGGTGTATCAGTGTCTGAGTGAGTGTGTAAGTGGTTGTGTGAGTGTCTGACTGGGTCTGTGAGTGAGTGTGTGATGTCTGAGTGGGTCTGTGACTGGTGCAAGAGTGTCTGAGTGGGTCTGTGAGTGGATGCATCAGTGTGCAAGGAGGTCTGTGAGTGAGTGCATTAGTGTCTTAGTGAGTCTGTGTGTGGGTGCATAAGTGTCTGAGTAGGCCTGTGAGTTGATGCTTGATTGTCTGAGAGGGTCTATGAGTAGGTACATGTGTGTCTGAGTCAGTTAGTGAGTGAGTGTCTGACAGGCGCGGCCCGTGGAGGGAGTTCTGGTGGGGCAGAAAGGCGAGGTGGGGGAGGGGGGTGTGCTAAAAACCAGAATATGGATAATTGGAGGTAAGTAAACAATTTAATTAATAAAAACGAATTTCATAGCACGTGCTGCATTGCATTTTGTGATGCCGGATTCTGGTTTTTAGCACCTCCCACCCTGCCCCTCCCCGCCCCGCCTTTCTGCCCCACCGGAACTCCCTCCACAGGCCGTGGCTGGTGTCTGAGAGCCTGGGTGGATCTGTGAGTGGGACTATAAGTGTATGAGTGGGTCTTTGAGTAGGTGCATGAGTGTCTGATTGGGTCTGTGAGTTAGTGCATGAGTGCCTGAGTAGGTCTGTGAATAGGTGAATGAGTGTCTGAGTGGGTGTGTGCAAAGATGTGTAACTATTTCAATAGGAATCTGTGAGAGTGTGTGAGTGGGTCTTTGAATGGCAGCATGAGTGTGTAAGTTAGTGTATGAGTGTATATTTTTTAAATTTTGGGGCAGAAGTAAGAAATCTGCTGCGGGATGGCACTGAGTATTGCAATGGATATGCAGACCCGCAAATGTGGGAAAAAGAATTCTGGGATTTGTCTTGCCCATCAGTGAGCACTATATTGCACCTATGCAGTAAGAGCACCTCCACCCAGTCCCATCTAGTATATTTCATGAGTGTCTGAGTGGGTCTGTCAGTAGGTGTGAAAGTGTCTGAGTGGGTCTGTCACTAGGTTCATCTGAGTGTTTCTGTGAGTGGGTGTGTAAATGTCTACGTGGGTCTGTGAGTAAGTGTGTGAGCATCTGATAGGTTCTGTGAGTGGGGACTATAGTGTCTGAGTGGGTGCAGGCATCTCTGAATGGGTCTGTGAGTGGTTGCACGCGTTTCTGAGTGGGTTTGTTAACGGGTTCATGAGTGTTTAAGTGGGTCTGTGATTGAGTACATAAACATTGATAGGGTCTGTGAGTGGGTGCTATACTGTCTGAGTGGGTATGTGAGTTGATGCAAGAGTCTATGAATGGGTCTGTGAGTGGGTACATGAGTGTCTTAGTGGGTATGTGAGTGTGGGCATGAATGTCTGAGTGGGCCTGTGAGTAGATGTGAAAGTGTCTGAGTGGGTCTGTGAGGGGGTGCATGAGTGTCTGATTGGGTGTGTGAGGGGGTGTCTGAGTGGGTCAGTGAGTGGAGCCATTAGTGTCTGAGTGGGTGTTTAAGTGGGTGTGAGAGTATCTGAGAGGGTCTGTGACTGGGAACAATAGAGTCTGAGTGGATCTGTGAGCAGGTGCATCAGTGTCTGAGTGTGTCTGTGAGTGAGTGTATGAGTGTCTGAGTGGGTCTGTGAATAGGTACATTGGTGTCTGAGTAGGTTTGTGAGTGGGTGCAAAAGTGAATGAATCTGTGAGTGGATGCTTGAGTGTGGGAGAGGGTCTGTGAGTAGGAACATGAATATCTGAGTGGGCCTGGGAGTAGGTGCAAGAGTGCCTGAGTTGGTCTGTGAGTGGGTGCATGAGTGCCTGAGTGGGTCTGTGAGTAGATGTGTGAGTATTTGAGTGGGTCAGTGAGAAGGTATGAGAGTGTCTTAGTAGGTCTATGAATGAGTATGTGAGTGTGTAAGTTAGTGTGTGAGTGTATATTTTTCTTAATTTTTTGACAGAAATCACAAGTTGGGTACAGCAGTACATGGGGTAGCACTGTGAAATAGATTATCCAACCCTTGCATGTGGGAAAAATATTCTGGGCATTTTTTCCCCATAAGGGGTCCCTCACTGACTGCAATATGGTACCTATGTGGTCAGGGCACCTCTACCCAGTCCCCTTCTAGTCATTTCATCTGAAATTTCACAGTCTGCAGTTGTCTCCGGTATCTAAAATGCCAACCACAACTTTCTTCTCAGGTTGTGGACTTCATGGCTGTTGGTACATGGATTCGGATGTACCATGTTACAACGCATACCATTACAACTACCTACTGTTACAACGCGACCATTACAACGCATACCATTACAACGCATAGCGCTTTGAGGTGCTGGATAGTGGTAAGTATAATTTACTATTCTAACTCCAGTCCCCGTGGACACTAGGGAAGGTGTTGGATAGTAAATTATACTTATTCCCTTTCCTAGAGCGCCCCCCAGCGCAATGCGTTGTAATGGTATGCGTTGTAAAAGTTGCGTTGTAACAGTAGGTAGTTGTAAAAGTTGCGTTGTAACAGGTGTATACCCATGGATTCATGAAGCACCGCAAGTGATTTGTTAAGGATCCATTTCTCTAGATGTACAAATTTGTTTTTTTTATATTTCAAAAACGTCTGAATGGATTTAAACCAAATAGCAAAAAAAGGGCTCTTTTTTGACCAAGGACTACTTATCTGATAAATTTGGTGTAGTTCCGTCCAGCAGTATACCACCCACTCATAGACCCACTCAGAAGCATGCACTGATTCGCAGACCTACTCACTCATATACTGACTCACAGCCCCACTTAAGTACTCATAGTCGTGTCTAAAATGTCAATGGGGATTAACATTCAAAATTCACTTTTTTTGACCCCCGCCCCACTTTTTCTAGGCCCACTTGACAGATCACATCAAAACATCGCATGCACAACTAGAATCAAGAGTTCACTTTTTTGGGGGAACATTTCATGAAGATTCATCAAACAGCAGCAAAGATATAAGTATGTCAAAAAACGGTTTTCCTATGGAAATTAGATCCCAGCTATAACTTCCTACCTAATATATATATATATATTACCTACTGGCGGTCGCCAGGAGGTAGTTATAATTAGGACCTTGCTTCTATTCTAAAGCTTTTTTTCTTTGGCCAATATCTTTAGCGCCGTTTGATGAATCTTCACGAAGTTTTTAAAACTAAAGGCCTGCTCCGGTGAGCTCCTGTCTTTGAAGTTTTGGAGTGATTCGTCAAGCAGGGGCCGAGAAAAAAGGGGGTCCTAAAATGCCTTCTCCCCATGTTAATTTCCATAGAAAAAATTGGCACAGGCTACAGCCCGAACTGCTGAACAGAATTACACCAAATTTGGCAAAAAGGTAGCTCTTGGTTCAGAAAGCGATAATTTTTTTAAAATAGTATAAATCCGTTCAGTAGTTCCTGAGAAATTAAAAAACATAAAAATATTGATATCTGAGCACCGAGGAGGGTTCGCAAATCCTCACAGGCACGAGCTTCACTCTGATTGACTGTCAACACTCTAAACCAGAATGTGTTGGCAGCCATCTTGCAACTCGGTAACTGAGTCACAAGAAAACTGTGGAAAAAAGGTTGAACATTTTGAAAAGGAGGCAGAGTAGAAAGACCCTAACCCCCTAGGCCTGGTCAGGGGATCCACAAGGACCCCCAGGCCCAAAAAAAGCTTTTTTTTTTATCCGGATGAGAAAATTAAAAAAAAAAGTGTAGGACCCACGCTTCCTTTCTTATAAGCCCCGGGTGGGCCAGGCCCTGGGGGCAATCAATAATTAATTTCCGGGTGACCTGCATGGGCCCCCAAAGTCCCGGGGACCACACCTCCCCAGGGCTTAGTTATTTGAATGTGGGCCCTGGGGACAGCCACCTTCCTGGGGCATTTGTACTTGTAAGGCGGGGGCCTCGCTGGCCCCCGTAGCCCAAGGGACTGCCACCTTACTGGGGCTTTTTTCATTAATTAGAGGGGTGTCATGGGCCCCACAAGCCCGGGGACCACCACTTCTCCAGTGCAATGCAAATTTAGGAAGGGGGGCCATGCAGCCCCCCCTGGAGCCCTTGGTGGCCCCTGGGGACCACCACCCCCCAGGGCCGACTCCTGCAATGTCCCGGGGTGCCCACCCCTTGGACAGTGCTGTTTGCTTTGATAGCAAACCCTGTTTTGCTTTCTTGAAGCGAGAGTAGGAAAACCTGCTTTTGCTTCAATGGAGCAAAGCAAGATTGCTTTTGAGCAAGAGGAGCTGCATGGTAGCAGCTCCCCATGCCCAAAAGCAATGCCGGTTCTTGCTGGACAAAAATATAAATTGTCCCACAAGGAATTGTTTGAGAATAATTAAAATTTTCAAAAAGTCGCGACAGTGATCATAAATCCACCAATGCAGGGAAATTTGCAGGAATGCCACAAAAATATTTAATTTGTAATTTTGTGCTATTTTTCTTTTTCTAATTGCAACATGGCAACACACATACTACTAAGATTATAAACACAATTAGTAGTAGTATAAAACACCTTTTGCTTTCAGCTTGGATAAATAAAATACCATACATAACATAAATTTCATATTACAATACATCAAATTCAGTGTCACAAAAATTAATGTATGATCAAAACGATGTTGAGCGTCGACGTTTCCGTCCACCGTCGGTCTATAAGATCCTCAGGACCATCATTAGGACGAAAAGTTGCACATATATATCTAAAAATAGAATATATATATCTAATGTAAAAAGGAAATATTCTTATTATCCCTACATATATAAAGAATTGTCTACTCACCCCAAAAGAACAGAACAAGTGAAACACACCCACAGTGTGAGAAAACAAACTCAATTTAATGATGTACACATCACCAAAAACCAGTGTAGCCAATAAAAGTGACTTTCACCAACACTACTTCATCCTAGTTTAAAACTCACATTTCCATGGACTTCCAGTCGGAAGTGACTAAATGCAAGGGGGGTATCAATACCCAAAATCTAAAGCAAAAACATAAACAAACAAACAAGCAAAAAATGCATATGGTCCTAATGTCAACATCTCTTTCAGCCTTTAAACATATAATCTAATAATCAATAATTATACTCACTGGTGTTCTGAATTAATCTTACCACCTACAACTCCTAAAAATCAATAATATCCACTCAGTATACAAATTCACAAATGACATCATCACCAAACAAATATATTGATGTTCCAATCCCATAATACTCACGCAATTACAGCGAGTATCCTGTATTTATCTGCAAATGAAAACATCATCTGAATTACACAAAGAGTAGACCAAATGTGAACGAAACCTTAATGCCTACAGTTAGCACCCAATAGTGTCTCCAAACAAAAGCGTACTCACAGCAAGACTCTTTGCATAAGCGTATCATTCACCTGTAAAGCAATATTACTGAAGTTTAGCATCATAATGGACCGCAATTACAAGATTTAAAAGCAGTGTTCTATTCTGAAAACAGAAGCAATATAGTATGGCAAGACTTACTTTTATGTAGAAACCTGCGACGTTGGCTCCACATACATCGACTCCAAAAGACCGAGTACTGCGTGTTTGTCAAGAAAGTGGTATAAGAAACATTCAAAAGCGGAGCCTAGGCGATGACGTTATCAGTGCTCATTTGGTAGCGGCCATCTTAGAGTGGAGTTGGCAATCCTAATATCAATGCCGCAGTATGCATAATCATGCCGAAATTTACCTAACTATGCTGGTATGTACATGTCATTACCACATCCATGAAAAAATAGGCAGGATTAAAATATATTCATTAAAACGCCCTGCTTTAAACCCACAATAAGGTACATGTGGTAATGACATTAGCAGAGTTCATTGAATTACGGACCTTTTAACGTGAATCGTAAATATCATGCCAACTGATCCTATTGACTGACATCCTCCGGTACATCACACATGAATGGTCGTTATATAAATGTTCAGCTCCATAGACTCCAGTTCGATCAATAAAATACATATTCGAAAAATTTACCCAAAGCCCAAATAGTGGAACAGACTACCAAACCGGCTATCTATGATAAATGTTGCAAGAGCCAGTTCTAGTTCACACAGTTGAAAAGCCAAATATCACCCTCCAACAAGAAATTACAAAGTTGCCAAGGTGTGCCATTCAATCATCGAGTTTAACCCTTTCTCTACTGTGTTGCAAGTCCAAATCCATTTGTTTTCTTTTTGGGTGAGCAGCCGATCAGCATTATGTTGTCTCTTCAAATTCTTAACCACCTCAAGTACAAACCATTTCATTTCAGTTGGCATGTGTAACTTTTGCTGGTAATGTTCTAGAAGGGGAGCAGAGATAACATTGCATCTTATACGTGATTGATGCTGTAATATACGTTTCTTAAACTCCTGTGTGGTTTTCCCAATGTAAATTAGACAGCATGGACCATGTATACAGTATATTACATTTCTTGTTAGGCAATTCGAATGATGATGCAATTTTATTTCCTTGCCATTAAGATTACAACTCCTCACTACACTTGTTGTGGCACATGCAGTACAATTACCACAAGGGTAATGTCCCATCACTGGCGATAAACCCCACAGAGTCTGTATTGAGGTGGATGGTTGTTCCTTATAAGCCCTCACTAGATGGCCTCGTAGATTCCTGGCCCTTTTTAAAGCGAAGCGTGGTAGAGCCAACTGCGGTTCAACCTTCTTAATAGGATGCCAGTTATGTTTAATTATCTTCTTTATTTGGTTAGACTCTGATCCAAAAGTCATGACACAAGTTATGGGTTGGATATTCGTGGCATCCTCAACTGGTTTTTCTTCTTTGGTTAGTAAAGCCTCACGGTCGTAGTACCACGCCTGTTTCATGGCTCGCTTTACCAATCTGTAAGGGTATGACCTCATGACAACTTTTGATTGAAGTATCTTGGCCTCACAAAAATAATCCTCCCTTTTGGTACAGTTACGTCGAATGCGTAAAAACTGTCCAAAAGGGAGGTTATCTTGTAGGTTCCGGGAATGGTGGCTATTGTACTTCAATAAAGTATCCCTAGCAGTAGGTTTTGTGTATAGACTCATGGTTAGCACATTGTTATCGTTCTTAATGGTAAGATCTAGAAAGTTAATGGTGTTATTATTACTTTCCAATGAGAATAGTAAATTCAAATCTTGTTCATTAAGCCATTGATGAAACCCCTGCAGATCTTCCTGTGATCCATTCCATACGACACATACATAGTCAATATACCTAAGGTATTGATTTAGATGATCACTGAAGGGGTTATTGTTATAGGAGCCGGCGGGACCATGGGGGCATTGGGGCTACCCCCACGGTCCCCAATGCTAAGGGCCGGCCCCGGGGGATGGGGCCCCAGGGGCCAGAAGTGGCCCGGGGGGGCACGCAGCCCCACTCCTCTAATTAAACTTTTTTTAAGAGGAGGCTATGTCCCGGGGAATGGGGTCCCCGGGGCCCACTATTGGCTTAAGGAAGGGTCCCCCTTCTCTTTTTTATTTTAAAGTAAAAATAGTGGCAGGCTCTGGAGGATGGGGTCCCCGGGCAAATACAAACAAATTGAAGGGGATTGTTTTTTTTGTTTCGAATTTGGAGTTGCGACTCCATTGTGGCTCTCTGCGCGGCCCCCCACGTAACGTCGCATTGGCTTTGCGAATCCACCTTAAATAAATATTTAAGTAGTGTATAATTTAGAAGGTAGTGTTGTATTTGTGAAGTTCTTTTAAAAAGGTACTGTGATTGAAGTTAATGACAAGATTGCAATTAATAGAGTTGTTAAAAATATATAAAATTCAAAAATAATAGTTAAAGTTGAAAAGTGTGTTGTGTTTTAGTGCATTGAGTTTGTGCTTTTATTTTGTGAATTCGCGCTGGGTGTGCAAATCCCCCAAAAATGTAACACAATTGTTTGTTTTCATTGTGAGTTTGTTGTAGCTACATGTACATGTAAGTGCCAATGCAGAGCTTTAGGTTGTTGAGAAAACCTCTGTTTCCCTGATCTGTGAAGTGTACTCCATCACTCCTGTAGATGCCATCCATATCAAAATGTAAATTGTTGTGATATATATGGAGCCCATCCTATGGTCTCTGAGGTAAGCAGAAACAGCTTTATTGACATTTAAACTCGCTTATTCAGTCTGTGGACAGAATTGGTTTGACCACTTCCATATCTGTCTTTGGCATACGTTATAGTATACAAAGATAGTTTGAGGAAAAAGCAACATCAACTGTGCAAAGGTGTTCTTCATTAGCATTTCCAGATCTACCCCACCCAATATGTCATTGCAATGACAGTGCACACTCATGAGGTCAGGGGGTTGGAGATGCAAATAGGTTTTAACCAAAGGCATCAATTGGTGCCACTTTAATCCTCTCTGTTCAATTCATTTATTATCCATATTTTTCGAATCTAGGTTTTTGTCAATACCTCTGCGTTCAGCATACCTTTTGCACCAGAAAAGATAGCTGTGCCCAATAATCCACACTGTAAGCATCTTTAGGGGATGTCTGGAAGTAATGAAAAGATATCTGTAGCTGAGATAGTCCGTTGGTAGAATGAGAGGGATGTAAAAAGGTGGACAAGATGCTGTTTTTTAAAAAGTAGAGAATTGGCTGTTTAAGAACAATGTGTATTCATAAATAGGATTCATGTTACTGTCTTTAAAAAGCATGTTTCTTATTGATTACATTTTTTTGAGGGAAACGTACAGTAGATAGGGCAAGCTTATATTTTTTAAATGTCAACCACACCTGCTGTTTGCTTTGTTACATTGTGTGGGGAAGTTGAAAATATGGTGAACTTGTGACCTGTCAGTTCAGTTGAATTTTCCATGAACTATTACCATGGAAAGTGGCATTAAGCAGAATGGGGAAAGGGTTGAAACTCAACTGTGGACTTAAAATGTGAAATTGAAATTTATATATAAGTGAAATCTTATTAAAGTAAGATTTCCTAAGTCAGTAGTATCTTTAGAAGTGGTGTGTTTTTAAAAAATAGTGGTATTTTCATTTGTAATATATTTTTGAACTCCTGTATGAATTTGCTGTTCCGTCGAGTTGGTGTACCGCGGAGACGCGACTTCAAAAGATTTCCAGAAGCAGTTTGGGTACTTTTAGAAGTCAGTTGGTAAGGGTTAATATGTCTAACCAATAGAAATGTGTTTTAGAATTTGAAATATTGTAGGAAGCAATGTGATTTGTTATTTACATATATCTGCGTGGAGAAAGAGAGGGAAACTTTCCCATTACTGGTTTAGCCTTGCTGAGAGCTGTGCATTACATTGATTATGTGCATAAGAAAATTAGTTCTGAGTTTCTGATATATCATATTCTACAAATCAATTTGGATGGTGAGTTATAAATTTGGGAGGTGTATTATGTGTTAGTTTTATTTTAAAAATAAAAAAATGTAATCCAGAACTTTGATGTTTGAAATATATATCATTAAATGTAGAGATGATTATTGTAGTTTGTTTTATTGTAGTTAACTATTGTTTGAAATAGATTCTATATAGTATTATGAGTATATTGGAATATGGATTAGTCATCATGGTAGTTTGTGTTAGTGTGGGGATATGTACATTTGTAGTATACCGCATTATTTCAGCTGTTGGTTTACATTTGGAGGTAGAGTCTGTCATGTTTTAAGGTGTGTATGGACTTCTGTCTGAAATATGTTTCTACTTGTATATGTATTTTCCTAAGTCTTATACATTTGAAGGTGCATGATGTATATTAAAGAGCTGGTGTTGCTTTTTATTAGGGCTGGGCGTAGTTTGCGAAGTAGAGCTTTGCGAAGCTACGTTAAGTGCACTTCGCACTACGCGAGCTATGCGTAGCACTACGCGAACTGCTTAGTAGCATGTTCGCACTGTGCAAGATTCTGTTTTCAATGATTGCACAGTGCGGACAAGCATCCGGCACTGTGCAATCATTGAAAACGGCATCTTGCACAGTGCGAGCTATAGGTTTCTGCCGCTCGAGGAGATTTTTACTCGAGTAGCAGCTTTCTCAATGCAGACTGGTAGTTTCTCATCGCGAGCAGTCGCGAACATACGCGACAACTCGCAATGAGAAACCAGAACTCACTGCGTTGAGAATATCGCAGGGAGGTATATTTTCCAAGCTCGCGATCGGCAACTTGATGTTGCTGATCGCGAACGAGGAAAAAGTCTTGTCAGGATGTCATTTTGCTTGCTCGCGGTCGCCAACTTGACATTGAGGACCGCGAGTAAGCAAAAAATGACTGCTGCACTACGCTACGCTACACGTGTTCAGACTGTGCTACGTGCAGGTCGCGTAGTGCAAAGTTGCGCAAACTTCGCAAACTACGTGAGCGTAGCGTAGTGCTTTGCCCAGGCCTACTTTTTATGTGGTAGGGTTAAGACTGTGATTAATAGTAGAATGCTGAAGATGGAGCACAAGATGTGGTGTAAAAGTTGCTGACATAAAGTGTTATTAATTAGGCTTTTTTTTTTAAAGTGCCTAGAGGGATACCGTTGAAGTATGCCACAAAATGTTAGATTTTTCCTTGAAATTGGAAGTTTGTTTGGTCAATTTTTAAGGTTTGGATAGTGTTATGGTAAAGACATATTCATGTATGGTTTTAGTAATATGGTGAGCCTTTTCTACAGATATGTAAAGGGTTCCTACTTTGTATTTGGGTAGATGTATTATTATAAGTAGTTTTACAATGGTTAAGCAGTAGCCTGAAAGTGAGGTTTGAGATGTTTGTAGAGATGTCATTTATTAGAGTAATTTGTATGATGTGAGAAACATTATATTTCATATATACAGCATACTTTTTAGTGTGTGTTTGAAAATTGAAGTGTACTCTGTGAAGATTTGAGCTGTGCATGGTGTTGTGAGTGAGATATATGTATTTCTGTAATTCCCCAGATATTACACTTGCAGGCATGCAATTATATACACACTAATAAGGTACTACCCCTACAGTCATGCAATCATGCAGGCTGTACCTATGCAGTCATGTAATAACCTTCAGATGATATTCCTACACTTAGCCATGGAGTTTTGGAATCACTCAGGCAGATCTATTACATGTCTCAGTTTCAATGTTTCCCTATGTTTGAAAAGGTAGAGACATATGTATGCTTGTTCCCCGCCCCCCGTCCCCACCTCCGTCCTGAAGAAGACCCGCAGCAGAGGTCGTGACTTTCCCGTTTTGCGCCAGGGTCGAAACGTCGACGATCCCCCCGTTGTTTTTTAAGCCTACACCAGCCCCTCCCTATCCCCCTGTATAATATTGTATATAAATTGTAAATGGGTAGGCTTCATATGTGCAATGTACAAATAATCCCCTTTTGCACTGAATCACTGTAAATCTATACTTACACTTTTCTCTACTCGAGCACCTTCCTTTTCTTTCCTCCCTTTTTGCTCAAATTTTTTATGAACTTGTAAATAAATTGCAGTAAGAATTTGCTATAATACTGTTGTGTTGGGTGTTCTGCATTTGTTGCCTTTTTTGAGTTGAATTAAGCTAATAATATATCTCCATGTGTTTGTATGTTCAGATTCAGTCTGACTAGCTGTGTATTGTGACAAAGTAATACTCACATCACTAGCCGTGTTTTGAAATCTGTGTCTAGGACCACTTTCCTCATACATATACAGTTACCCAGGTCCTATTGACTTTTTGGGTTCACCCCATTGTTTTCAATGTTTTAACAATATGGACACACTTATAGTTGAGTTATGTTATAGTGTGCTGCTTTATATTTGCTATGCCCAACTCTCATGCACTTATAAAAACACCCAAGCCCTCACCATGCAGTCTTACATTGATACAGGCACTACATATGCAGTGCTGTAAGCACCCAGGCACTACTGCTGCACTCCTTGAATCATGGAGGCACTACCTTTGTACTCAGTAGTCCTTCAATCAATCAAGAAGTATCCATTGACTTATAAAATCACCTGTAAAGTCACTTGCTATGTAGTCATGTAAATCCCCAGACATTATCCCTGTAGCCATGAAATCATAGACGTGTTACCTATGTAGTCCTTTAATCCCCTTGTACTCTTTCAATCACATACACACTTTTCTTGCACTTATGTAATTATTCAGCCAGTACTCATGTACTTTTAAAATCACCCAGTCACTAACTTTGCACTCCTGTAAACACTCAGGCAGTATCTTAGCAGTTCATTAATCATCCAGGTAGTAGTTATGAACCTATAAAATCACCCACTCACTTGCTATGTACTCCAGTAATCCACCACATATTACCCTGTAGTCATGTAATCACCCAGGCACTAGGTATGTACTACCCCTGCAGTCATTTAATCATTCAGTCCGTATCTATATACTCATGTATGCCTTCAGATAGTATTTATACACTTATCCGTGCACTCAACGTCTATGTCTGCAGTCATGCAATTAGCAAGCAATTTTCATTGATAATTGCAATTACCCAGTGACTACCGTTTGCACTCACTCAATTACCCAAGCACTACCCATAGTTATGCAATTACTGAAGCAGACCTCTTACATGTCTTAGTTTCTAGATTTTATTGTATTCCAGAAATATTATATACATATTTGTTTTAGATATCATGATGTTTTGAAAATGTATAGACATATGTATGTGTGCTTGTAACAATATAGAGACTTATAGTTGAGTCCAACTCTCATGTAGTTATAAAAACACCCACTTAGTCACCATGCAGTCTCACAATGATGCAAGCACTAGATAAGCAGTGCTGTAATCACTCAAGCATTACTGCTGCATTCCTTTTCTCTGTTTCTCCATCTCTCTTCCCTTATTTTGCAACTCAGGTGTAAGTGTCACTATATTCCAAAAACAATATATGCATTTGTTTGTAGCTTTTAAATAGAAGGTATTTCTTTAGTAATAGATAAGAGTATTTGTATATAATTATCTTAATATTATTACATTATTTTAATTTTTTTTTTAGATATTCTCCATTACTATTAAGAAAGATTTACCATGACAAAAAAGAGCAAAAGAAAAAAGAACAAAGAAAACAGTACTATTCAAAGGAGAGACAAAAGCAGGAATTAGATGAACTACAAAATGTGACAATGAAGAAAAAGTCTTGTGGTAGGAGTACAAAATACTTTGTTAAAAGACATTTAAGGACTGGAAAGAATTTTGAAAATAGAAAGAATAGTTGTAGAATGAAGAATAATGAAAGGAAAAAAGGACAAATTAATGGAAAACCACGTTCTGAGAAAACAATCTATGTTGAAAGAAGGATGAGACATTATCACGATATTAGGAAACGTATGTATAAAGGTAGAGTACTACAAAATTTATTGAAAGATTGCAAGAAATATAAAAAGAAAATCTGCATTTTACAAGAAGACACAACAGATTGAAAGTATAGTTGAGAAGGCTTTTGACTTGAAAAGAAGATTGTTTATATTAGTTTTGAAAAAAAATGCGAACATTGGATAAACCAATGCATTCTATGAAGAACAAAAGTAAAAGGAATAGACTGATTAATAGAACTAATTTTTGTAAACAAAATTTGGTTGAATGGAAGCACACTTCTAGTTCAGAACCTTTTTTTAATGAAGAGAGCTATTTTAAAAACAATACATTAGTTCACGCAGTTGATACCAGGGGTCGTGCTTATGGGGATAAGAATGGTTGTGCAATTGAAAAAGAAAAGATGGTTCCAAGAAATGTGGAAGAAGTGATAGCTGAAGAGGTTCAATGGAGACGTTCACAAGCTCCAGGATATACGTGGGATTGTAATAGTGTTTGCAGTATACAAGAGGAATCTATTGATATTTTACAAAACTTCTTACAACAGTATACTTAAAAAAGTATTAAACAAAAGATTACGATGTTACAGGGACGAGATCCTTGTAAAGTGAGGAAAAATACAGGCTTGCAGGGTCAATCTCTGGCTTGTCTTTCTAGAAAAGTCTGTCAAAGTACTTTTCATCATTTGCGAATGTTAGCAATACATCACTCTGCAATGCGGAAGTTAATAGGAAGATTGTACTATATAAAAAAAACGGCATTAATTTTAAGTGAAATAAACACTGCTCTTTTGCATGGTTCAGTTTCAGATGTAAAAATGTTTGTGATGATATAGAGTTTTGTTTCTTTAGTACTAACTTACCGCCAGTGATTCGGGCGGAGTGCGGGAAGCTGTGTGGGCAACGGCTGCTATCCGAGTCATCAGCGCTCTTCCCAGCGCTTTTCCCAAGCCGTGAGGGCAACGGCCAGCAACAACTACAGTTCCCGGCTGCCCCGGGGACCACGGCGTATCTCTGATGCTCCTGCCGCGCACGGAGGCGCTAGAAGAGCGGGGAGCGCCGAGCGTGCTCTAGGGGCCACTAACTTACGGCCAGTGATTCGGGTGGAGTGCAGGAAGCCGTGAGGGCAACGTCTGCTATCCGAGTCATCAGCGCTCTTCCCAGCGCTTTTCCCCAGCCGTGAGGGCAACGGCCAGCAACGACTACAGTTCCCGGTTGCCCCGGGGACCACCGGCGCATCTCTGACTCTCCCGCCACGCACAGAGGCGCTAGAAGAGCGGGGAACGCAGAACGTGCTCTGGGGGCCACTAACTTACCACCAGTGATTCGGACGGAGTGCGGGAAGCCGTGAGGGCAACGGCTGCTATCCGAGTAATCAGCGCTCTTCCCAGAGCTTTTCCCCAGCCGTGAGGGCAACGGCCAGCAATGACTACAGTTCCCAGCTGCTCCGGGGACCACCGGCACACCTCTGACGCTCCCGTCGCGCACGGAGGAACTAGAAGAGCAGGGAATGCCTCCCGCCCCGCGGGACGCGCGCAGGACTGCGCCGGGCTGAGCCCGGGCAAACGGCGGGCCGTCTGTGGCTGTCAGGGGCCAAGGGAGGCCGGGCTGGGCCCCCCTCGTGGATTTGGTAACTAGCATCGGAGTAGGTGGACTATCGGTGACTGAGAAAGAATATAGACCAGAGGAGAGGCAGACTGTTTTGTGGCACTGGGCCCAGCGAATCGCAAGTTGACTGAGAGGGACTGTGTTGGGGGGCTGGATTGTGCTCTTTATTTTCTCTTTCGCATGTTGGATTGTATTCTGATGGGGGAGGAGAATTAATCTGAGTGTGTGGACTTTGTTAAATCAGTCTCATCCTGTGTATTTTGTATTGGTTTCTCCCAGTATGGCCAGTAAAGTTAAAACCCGCTCTACTAAAGCAAAGCTGAACTCCCCTCCCACCCCTCGGGTGGACCCACATGATAAAAGCATACCGCCCCTTTTTATTGCACAGCCCACCGCAATTGATCGCATGTTGCTGAAAGCCATTGGGGTAGTATCAAGTGAAATAGAGCGCACGGAAAGACGCTTGTCACTCACACTAATATTCGACCTTCCCACTCTGCCCCCGGAACTAGAGAATGAGGTTATGGCCACCCATCTCACCTCCTTAGAGCCCGCTGATCAAGATATCACTTCTGTGCAGCGGGGTACCGCCGAAGATAGGGTGGACTCTATGCCCGGCAAAAAAACTCTAACTAGTAGAAAAAGAAGAGTTTGCCCAACGAAACTAAGAATTAAGAAAACTAAAACTAGCCTTCCCCCATCTGAACCAGGAAGTTCATTGAAATGAAAGGAAGTAGGACCGAGCAGGCGCCTCAGCCGCTAGCCCCCCCGAGCTGGATGGCCCAAATAGTCTTAGACTTACAAAACCAATTAGAAGTATGTATTGCCAGTCAGATAAAGCCACTAGCCAGTAGGCTGGATAAAATTTTTAATGAACTAAAGAATAGGGGTAGGGCGCAGGGTATAGCCCTGGATACTGGTACCACAAATAACACGATTATCATTGACACTTGTGAAGATCAACAGACGGTTATACAACCAAGCAGGATGTCAAGTGTAACTCCTAAGGTCACACAGGCCCCTAGCCTACAAGGTATTCCCCTCATTCGGATAGGGACAAGGCTTCTGGAGAGGGGGTTTTCCGGGCAGGGGCGGGACTTCCCGAGCCATCAATAGAACGGCCAAGTAATCATTCCTCCAAACCTGAAGTAGTAGTAGCAAACCAGACTGGGCGGGTGGCCAATATATCAACTAGTGAAACCCTACCAATCATAAATTTACCAGCTGAAGCATGCCCCTACGTAGTAGTACTTGCGGATGTCCCAGACCTAAAGAAAGAACAGAGTGAGTCACACAATGAACTGAGAAAAAGACTACACACTGGCTGAATCAGAACAGGCCTCTTCTAGGTAACAAAAATGGGGAAATTCTCCATGTTAGAAGGGTGAGCTGGATTGGCACCAGATGTAAAGATATAGTGGGGAATTGTATTATTGTGAATTTCAGGGACGTAAGTGCAGTGCAGCACATTTTTATCTTGTGGGACGGTTAACCAGGCAAGTAGCATAAGATCACTGCCTTTAGGTTATTTTTACCCTAGACAAAATGCCCCCTATGATCCGGCCTACCTCTTTGGGAAATCTAGGGAAGGTCCAAATACAAATAAGGCTCGGTACCACACTTTGAATGGCCCTGTGGCAAGAGATTGGGAACTATCTAAATGGACCAACAGATTTAGCCCCATGACGTCCCTAGAGGAAAATAATTGACTGATAAGGCCCCCCCCTCACATCGGAGAAGGAAATAACAAGAGGAGATGGGAACACAAACCCGCAGGGACCGCAAGTTGAGGGGCCGAGGGTGCCACAGGTTGACCTCACAAATTCTTCCCCTATAGAAGAGGTTCATACAGTAAAATGAGCTGTGGGGGTGAAACCAGTCAGTACACCAGAAAAGAAGATCGGGCCTGCATCGGGAGTTATTAGCTGTGAGGTGGAGTTAAGGGATGATTTATCCATCCTCTCAATACAGTGTCGAGGGGCTCAAGCAATGTCTTTAAGGGCAGATGACGGGTCTGATACTGGAAGCCTAAGTGCCCAAGGACCAGTTTGTGATCAGTCACTAAAAAGGGGGTTAAAAATAATCTCATGGAATGTAGCCGGTCTAGTGAGTAAATTTGATAATATTGAATGGTGGCAATACATATACAAGTTCCAGATAATTAGTTTACAAGAGACCTGGGTGGTGGATAATAGCCTTTTCCATATGACAGGGTACAAATGTTTTTTCGTGCCCGCCCAGAAATCGAGATCTGGAAGAGCATTGGGAGGACTATCCGTATATGTAGATTTAAACCTGCAAGGAACATGGACTAGCCCATCCTGGATATCTCATAATCTCCAGACATTGGGATTTAGGGGTAGCGGGCTAAGGCTGATCCTGTTTAATGTATATAACGAAGGAGCCCTCGGAGAAAATAATCCTACAGTCCAGGAATTAGACCATAGAAAAAAACCAGGAACTAGCCGAAAGGAAAGGGGCCTTGGAACCCACTGTTCTTGTCATGGGTGATTTTAATTGCCACTTATGTCCAACGTTGTTCCCCCTAAATGCAGAATGGTCCGGTTGTCCAGTAGAAAAAGGCACTCATTTTGAACCCACAACTGAGGGAATGGCCTGTAGTAAATTTCTAAAAACACATGTCCTGGAACATCCCATCCATATGATTAGACTGGAAAAAGAGGGAACCCTCGCCCCAACTTTGAAAGGGAGAGGTTGCTTGTC
Source organism: Lissotriton vulgaris (assembly GCF_964263255.1). NCBI lineage: Eukaryota > Metazoa > Chordata > Amphibia > Caudata > Salamandridae > Lissotriton > Lissotriton vulgaris. Next base: position 743,116,249 of record NC_141697.1, on the reverse strand, counting down.
ATGTATTGACTATATCTTAGCATCCAGGCTATCTAAAAACTGGATTAGATCGGTGGGGATTGAGTGGAGCCCATTCAGTGAACACAATCCTCTGGTTTTAGAGCTCACGTACCTGGGTCGACCCATGATAAGACCCGTGGTTGGCACCTCTGTGAGGGTAACGGATCAGGGAAGACGGCTCAGGTGGTCAAAAATTGATGGTGAGGGTTTCTATAAATCACCTATGGTCACTGGGAAAATACCTATTGGCGAGTGTCTAGATCTTGCGGTCGAGGGGCCATTGGTGGTTAAGGCATTTGGGCTATTAACTAGTTTGATTGAGGGGCTTATGGAGACAAGTTCCCCCAGGAAAAATATCACCCACCCAAGATGGTTTGACAGCAAATGTTTGTAAGCCCTGAAGAAGTTAAAAAATAGTTTAAAAAACAATCCTAGGGACAAACAAAGAGTAGTGCAGTGCAGACAGGCATATAAGAGCGCAATAAAGAAGAGGAAATTATCCCGCCAACCAGATGCATGGGCAGATTTAAGGGAGGCTGCAGATAGAAGGGACATGAGAGAATTCTGGAGAATAATTAACAAGCCATGTTTCCATGATAATAATGCCCCTGAGATCAGTGCAAATATCCTACCAGAACAATGGCTCACACACTTTAAGGGGTTGTATAACCACAGCCAGGACATTGCGCTGGAGGGGGGATGGGTGGGCCGGCAGGGCCAAGTAGTAGAATTCTCCCTAGAGGAAATTACTGTGGGAAGCCAGGGCTTGACAAGAAATAAAGCACCAGGTCCTGATGGCACACCTCCAGATTTGTACTTGAGTAATGTAGACCTATGGGCCGCTATTCTTACTAGAGTGCTTAATGCGGCTATTAGGGGGGGTTTACCCCGCTCTTGGTCCACGGCAATAATCGTCCCTATTTTTAAAAAGGGCAATAGGGACAACCCCCAGTGTTATCGGCCTATTTCATTAATTGATGTCTCCGCCAAATTTCTGGGTCGGGTAATCCTTAATCGTCTTACTGATTGGACCGAAGAACATGACATCATCTCGGACACTCAGTACGGCTTTAGGACAGGGAGGTCCACAAGTGATCAATGTTTAAACCTTTATTTGCTGGTGGGAAAATACATTAAAACCAGCAACGAAGCAATCTACTTGGGGTTTATGGACTTGGCAGCCGCTTTTGACCATGTCAACAGGGAAAGCTATGGGCCCTGATGAGTAATCTGGGAATTGACCCGGGCCTGATCAATATCCTCAGAGAACTACATCAGGATACCACCGCCAAGGTCCGCTATAACACGAAGGAGGAGAACACTGAACCCTTCCTGTGCACTAGCGGGGTGAAGCAGGGTTGTATTCTTGCCCCCTTTTTGTTCTCGCTCTATATTAACAACTTAGAGCAGGCTTTGGTTGCTTTGGAAACAGATTGTCCGAGAGTAGGAACGCGCCACATCCAGGTGCTTTTGTACGTCGATGACGCGGTCCTACTGGCCCGCATCCCGAAGAGCTTACAGACCCTAATTGACGGATTTGCCAAATTTATGGAAACATTAGTGCTCTCCGTGAACCTAAGTAAGTCCTATGTAATGCTGGCTGGCACAAAACCATGCAAAAGTTTTCTTATAGAATAGGGAACCACACATTAGAAAAGGTGCAGTCTTTTTCCTATCTCAGTCTGTTTTTTGACGGATCATTAAAATTTGATTCCCCGGTGGAAGAACGATGTAGCAGATTGGTATCCTCAAATGGTGTTATAGCAGGCTATGGGCGTAGGCTGGGTCGTTGGTCCCCGGAACAAATTATGAATTTGTATAGTTCTATATGCTGCTCCAAAGCTACGTATGGTTCCGAAGTGTGGGGTTTTGTAAATGTTAACCAATTGCAGCGGGAGGAAAATAAATACTTGCGATTGATTTTGAAAATACCTCGGAGTACCCCTACTGTAATTGCTCACAGGGAACTAGGGAGGCCATATATTGAGGACCTGGTTAAGCTCAGACTGATTATGGCATGGATAAAAATCTGGGCAAACCCCGAGGCAGTTTTGAGCAGACACATTTTAAGAGACTGCTTGGATAGGGATAAAGGCCTGGAAATACTGTGGCTGAAGTATGTGAAGACCACCTTGGAAGACCTAGACCGGAAGGATCTTTTTATAAACCCAACAGTAATTTTACCACTGGACAAACCTAAAATTAAGAGAGCGTTTTTCTACTGGAGAGCCACCCGTAGAGCAGCAATTGAAGGGACCAAACGCTCAGTAACTGCCCATGGCCTTGTTAAGAGCATGGAGGGAATGGAACTGTACCTCCATCTCATGTATAATGCCCAGGAGAGATTTTTAATGTCTCATTTTAGGCTCAACCTTTTACCTAATTTATTAGCTGATCCATCGGGTTTTACCTCATCAGTTGAGCAGAAGGGTACCTGCGGCTGCGACAATAGGTCTCCGCAGGACACCTTTCATTTTATTCTTTTGTGTTCTTTTTATGTAACACCTAGGCGTAGATTTCTGGTGGATATCTTAAAACAGACCAGTCAAAGTCAAAAGAACTTTATTTGAATGTTCATAGTAATATCCATAAAAGCATATTTCAATAAATTTACAAATAACACATAAAATTCATATATTACTAAGTATCACATAAAGTAAAAGGTCGCAGACAGAATATACAATAAAAATTTATAAATATAAATAACTATATTGGTTAAAAATATTTCTCTCGGCAACAACACAATTATCCCTCCATTCTTTTCCTAAATTTGATTGCAAGTTTTAAAAAGCTACATACATATAAAGTGCAGTCACAACTTAGAAGTTGGAGGTAGTAAAGTGCTGGTCGAATTTGTGCAAAATTCAGTTTTTTGAAGATTGGTTTTAAAAATAACTTCCGTGGTACAAGATAAAAGGGGCAGATGAATAAAAAGTGTGCCAAATCTTGCGGAGACTTTTCGTCGCAGCCGCAAGATGGCATGGGCGATGGGCCCCCCTAGGTACGGCTAATAGGAGATGAAATAGATCTAGGCGGAACCTCGTGGGCAAAAAGCGATCATAACTGGTCAGAGGCCATGACAGGTAAGGTTCCATTAGCAAAAGGCGATCATAACTGGTCAGAGGCCATGACAGGTACTGTTCCAGACCAAGTTGAGACATAGTAAATCCGCTCTTCTCTTCTTGCAAAGGGCGAATGACCCCCGTACATTGTGCTGTGTAATGAATTTCCTGAAAGTTTCTTTAAGATTAAGGAAAACAAGATGGTCGGCCTGATCATGGGACTTTGCAAAGCTTTTTAATTCATTTGTATAAATATTAGTCGGGGTCTAGATAATATTTAATTATGTTTTAAATTGTGTATATATATGTGCTTTTATGGTGCTTTTTAGTCACCGAATAAAGATCCTTTGACTCGACTAGTACTGAAGAAGAGTGTAGAGAAAGAGAGAGTTTGATAAGTCTATGTGTTGAAGAAGAGGTGGAAGATAGTAATACTGATAAGTTTGTAGAAGAAATTACAAAGTTTAAGGTAATTTGTTCAGAAAAATCAAACTATGTCTGTATTTGTTGTTGACGTGCTCACTATAGAAATCAAACTAGGAATGTGTATTTAAAAAGTGAAAAGGAAAACAATGATAAGTGGGAGGAATTTGGTGCTTATTTGTTAATGGTAGGTCATTTTCAGTTGTGTAGTGATCAATGTATTTGTAAATATTGTTACAGCAAATTAGAAGAAAACAAAATGCCAGCTACAGCTGTATATGATAACCTAGAGTTGGTAGCTGTTCCTCTGGAACTGGTGGATTTAAATACATATGAGTCTATTCTTATTCAATCTGAACACCCGTTTCAGGCTAACGTTTGTATGGAGCCTCCCTCAGATTTACAAAGGGGATTAAAAGGAAAAGTTGTGTATTTACCATTAGATTTAAAGAAAACTGTTGAAACTCTTGGTGTAGATAGAGAGGAAACTGAACCTGTAGTTATTCTAGTTAATGGTGTTCCAACAAAGAGTCAGAAAATATGGCAAGAGTTAGTAGATGTCACCAAAGGGCAAAGGGCTATGTTATATCTCATGGAAAACAATATGTATTATAAAAATGCATATCCGGAAGAACAAGACATTTTTGTAGGAGATGATAGAGAAATTTCAACTGGCCAAATCGAAAAAGTGGACATCTCCAGGAGTGAACAAATTTCTGAACATTATAGTATACATCCTCTACATTCAAAAGAAGTGATTGGAAATACTATTGAATTATTCCAAATGAAGAAAACAGAGGGAGCTCCTATGAGTCTTTGGGAAAGAAGTTTAGAAGCCTTCCCCACTGGAAAAGGTGGACGATATGATGAACGACCTGTGCAGATTCTAGCTTCAGAATATCATACAACAAGACTGTACTCAGAAGATCCAAGATTTCGACAATGTATTTGATATATATTTCATCTTCTGTTTGAAAGTGACTTGTCTGGTCTTTCATATGCAGTGAACAACATATTAAAAATAGGAGTTCATCTAACACAGGTTTCTGCAAAGGAATTCATGGACAAAGTACAACAAAGAGACGATCATTCAGAATCTCAGTTGATTAATTTGATGGCGTGTCAACGTGATACTAATGAGAATTGGTATCATCGTCGCAGAGAACTTAAATGTGTGTTAAGGAAGTTAGGAACCCCTAGGTGGTTTGTTAAGCTAAGCTGTGCTGAATACGCATGGGACAACTTACTTATATTTCTACGAGAAGCAAATTAGAATATTAAATACGTTGAATTCAAGACAGTTGGAGAACTGTGTTCCTTGGATCCTGCAAATGTGTGCTGATATTTTATTCATGGGTTTGAAGCTATGATGTGTTTTATCTGCAATAAAAATAACCCTCCACTTGGAGAAGTTATTGATTTCTTTTCGAGAAAAGAGAACCAAGCCAGAGGTGCTCCTCATTTACATATGCTCTTAAGGATCAAGGATGCACCTAAATTTGGAACCGATTCTGATGAAACTGTTTTATCTTTCATTGAAGACTATGTTACGTGTGCTATTCCAAAAACAGGAGGAAAAAATACATTAAGACTACAAGTTTTACAGTTTCTAAATTATCAATGTGGAAAATATTGTTGACGGAAACAAAAATCAAAAGAAAAATGTTATACAAAATGTCGTTTTGGATTCCCACATCTAGTAATTTCCAAAGAAGAGCCAACAGTTTCATGTTAGCAGTGAGGCATACTATAAGTCAAAAATCTCCAAAGAATACTTACAATATAAAAAGAAGTGAAGATTCAAAGTATATTAATGATTACAATCCAGTGATTTTGATGATGTGGAATGCAAATATGGATATCCAGTATGTTGCAGATAATTCAATTGCTGTTGCTCGCTACGTTACATCATATATAACAAAATCTGAAAAGACAGAGTTGAAAGAAATGTGGGAAGAAATTTCACAAGAGAAGACTCTTAGTAACAAATTGTACAGCTTTAGTTTGAAGATGGTTTCCCATTGAGAGATTGGATCTTACGAATAATTGGACCGGTTGACATTTGCAAGTTTATATTCAAAATCAAGAGGAATCATTTGGGTAAGTTTAGGTCTAGCTGCAACACAAAATCGAGTATTGAAATCTGTACAATAAATTGAATACTTAGCATTAAATGACCTGGAAAGTACAGATATTGTTAAAACAAACATGTTGGATTCGTACTATCCTAAAAGAAGTCCACATCTGGAAAACATATGTTTCTATGAAATGCTGCAATATTATAGCTTTAAGAGAAATGTTACAGAAAATAGAAATTAAGAAAAATATGCAGTAATTGGATGTGATGGATGTTTGGTAAAACATGCCAAAGAAAATCTTATTAATCATAGGAAACTCAGTTGTGATACTGCGGATAAACAGGACTTTTTCTATTTAGCACTACTGCAACTCTTCAAGACTTGGCGTACTAAAAAGGAATTTACTTGGAGATTTTGACTGCTATGAAGATTCTTTGAATGCATGTAAACATAGCATTGAATGCCGTTTTTCCAAATTATCTACAAATGTTAAATGAAGAGATTGAACAGGAAACTACTATTGCAGCTGAAATATCGGAGATAGTTCTCAAGATTGTCAACGTTCTGCTCCACTAAGTCAAGATTGACTAGGACAACCAATTATTGAAACTCAAACAGCAATAGCCATGAGTGAAGTAGAAAAGACAATGCAACAAGCACTACAGGATAATATAGAGTTGGGAAACTTGGAAACACAACTAAATATTGAACAGAAAGAAATATATTGGCAAGTTACACACAGATAGAACATAGTTTACTTATTTCAACTTATTCAAATGTATATCAGGTGTCAAGCTGGTGCAGGAAAAAGTTTTTTAATACAAGTTTTGACCAGTTATCTAAAGAAAACCACTGAATCACATTTATCTATTGTTGTAACCGCTCCAACTGGGTTAGCAACACACAACAATAAAGGGATTACATTATATTGTTTACTGATGTTACCATTTGAACATGAAAATAAGTTGGCATATCACAAGCTATCTGGAGAAGCTTGTTATGAAGTTTCAAGAGCACTAAAGAAAATGAAACTTATGATCATTGATGAGGTTGGCATGGTCTCAAACTTGAATTTTGTACATTTAAGAATGCAGCAGATTTTAAAAACAGATTATGATGTTTTATTTGGAGCAAAACATGTAATTGTATTCAGCGACCTACTAAAATACTCCTGTAAATGGGCAACCAGTTTTTAAAACACTTGTCCATGAAAACACTAGGAAATCTTAGGGAAGTATTGGAAATGTCAACATTTGGTCTCATTTTGAATATCAATTACTTAGTAAGAGTATGTGACAAGTAAGTGATGAACAATATGGAAACATTCTAAAAGATATGAGAATTGGTGTTTTGACAAAACATGGTAAAGAAGCTTTACAAAGTCAAATACTTACAACCTTGTTTTCAAATGAAAATATTGATCCTGAATTAATGTACAAAAAAATTGGAGAAAGGAAATCTATAATTTGCTTATTGCCAACACTGCAAGAGTGTTCTACATTCAATTAGGAACTTTTGAAGCTGGAAAAACAACAAATAATGAAAATGGAAGCCATTGATAAAATAGAACACAAAGTAATTACTAATATTCTCTCAGAAAAATTAAAATCTAAATTGGATTATTTGGAAAAGTCAATATCTAAGACTGCTGGTTTAGAAAAGACATTATATGTGTGTGAAAACTGTCGGGTAATTTTACAGCGTAATTTGAATGTAGAAAAAGGTTTAGTAAATGGAGCAATGGGAAAATTCGTTGTTTTTGTTAATTATCCAAACAAAGATGGAATTGAATTCTTAAAGATTATATTTGATCAGATTGAAAAAGTAAAACAGATTGGATGTTGTGCTGTTCATTCTTTGATTGTTAATGACTTGTATGTTCGGAGAAAACAGTTTCCTCTTTCTTTAGCATATGCGGTGACCATTCTTAACCACATCGGTGCTCATGACGGAGTGGTTCCGTCATGAGCGTCGGTTGGGCTGTGCTTATGACGGAACCGTACCGTCACGGCCACACCCGTTTCTTAGAACCTTCAGCACAGCGCGAAAATTTGCGCCGCGCTAAAGGGGTTAAATCTCAAGGTTTAAGTGTAGACAGTGCTTTTGTAAACATAGAAGTACAGTTTTTAAAGAGGGTATGGCATATGTTAGATTGTCTGGAGTAAGAACATTATTTGGATTGTATTTGATTGATTTTGATAAAGAAAAAGGATAGTGCAGATGCAAATTGTGTGAGAGTATAATCGTTAAGAAGAATATATGCTCCTAACTTAGGTGAATATCTCATATATGAAAAATGTGCAGTAGGTCCAAAACTAAAATATGAGAAACACTCTTGTGAGGTTGGAAAGAAAAAAACAATTCAAGAGAATGTTGAGTATGCAAAGAAAATGAAAAAATGAACAATGTTGTAGGATACCAGTTAGAAAATAGTTCAGGTATCAACTGCTATGCTAATTTAATTGTGAACATTGTGTTTTTTCTACAAAATCTTCATCATCAAATTATGGAAAACCGGGAAAAAAGATTTTGTTCTTTGTTGCATTATATATTTTTTTTAAATTGAAAATGAATAAAACTAAAATCCATGCTGCCTCGTGCATTCGGCTTCTTTTGGATATATATTCTGGTTCTTCACAACTTACACTTAGAGGTCGATTCCGATTCGGGAAAAAAAATGTCCGTACGATTTGTATCCGGAGCCCTCTCCGTACGAATTGTACCCGTCCATCCCAGTCGCGTAGTACGATCCGTATTCCGTGAATCCGTTCGAATCGTCGTGATCTGTACGTATTGCAAGGCTGAAACCGTGAACCGTACGACTCGTACACATGCTGTACGACCCGACGAGTACGATCCAGACTGGGGTATGGGGACGCGATTCGTATGGTCCACGTCAGGTAAGGGCGAGTCGTACGGAAAAGCACACAAACACATACACACCGTACGGTCCGTACACCCCATGCTCGCAGGGGTACGGTGCGTACCCCTGTGATCATGGGGTGTACGAGCCGTACCCCATGTACGATGGCTGTACAAGCCGTACTCCATGTTCAATGGGTACACCCATCGTACATGGGGTACGGCTCGTAGACCCATTGTACATGGGGTACTGCTCATACACCCATCGTACATGGGGTATGGCTCGTACACCCATCGTACATGGGGTACAGCTCATACACCCCATGATCGCAGGGGTATGCACCGTACCCCTGCAATCAAGGGGTGTAAGCACCGTACCCGGGGGGGCCGTTCTGTACCTGTTTCGGGCGAACTCTGCTTTTACGGCTGTTTTCAACTCCCGTAGAGAAAGGGTCATACGGTGCGTTCCAGACACATATCGTACTTACTGGGTTATAAAAACCAACCCCGAACCGTACAGATGTCGCATACAGCGGGTTCCAAGGGAGAATCGTACAGAGATTAGAGTCGTACGGTCTCTGTACGATTCGTACAGAGTACGGCTCCTGGTACGAATCGTACTTCGCCGTACGTACGGGGGATGTTGCAGGGTACGATTCGTACGGGAAAAACGCTCCGAACGGCTATTCGGAGCAGTTTTTCCAGAATCGGAATCGGCCCCTTAATGTACAAGATGCTCAAGAATTTCTTATGTTTATTCTTGCAGTATTGGAAGATGACAGAATGCAAATTGAAAATCTGTTTGGACTACGTTATAGATGGGATCATAAATGGGAAGACTGTTCATTTTCTTCTACCACTTAAATAGACAGTGAACTATTTATATATTTGACAGTACCAGATTGCAAAACAGTGTCTTTTAAAAAATTGGTAAAAACAGCTAATCAAGATATGAAATGTACTCACTGCAAATCAGAAATGATGTCAACATTATTTATAGAAAGATTTGGACAATATGTCATTTTAATGCTACAACTTTGTACAGCAGATGGAAGAAAATTGTAAACCAAAATTAAAAATGTTGAGGAAAGTCAAGTGTCAATTTCAGGAAGAACTTTTAAAGCAGTGGCTATTATTTTCCATGATGGACCTAGTACAACATCTTAACACTATACTGTGTATTTAAGATGGGCACATTGTAATGATGCCCATTTGGAATGAGAAGCTGAATATGGTATGTAATTGTAAAATTATGTTGTTTTCTTAACCTATAATATTATTTGCAATCATAGTATTTTTTCTTCTCTTTCACAGAAAGTAAAATTAACGTTTGAAAATATTTTAGATTTACTTTACAAACACCTATAAAATAGTTTCAATTAGTTTGATATGTACTTCAATACAGAAGGTAAGATGAAATGTAATACTTACCCTGGTACTATTCATGCACTCCTCCAATCCCCCAGGAGCTACCCATACAGTCCTACATGCACCCAGGCACTACCCATGAACACTTCCATGTAACCAGGCATTACCCATACACTCCTTCAATCACTCAGGCAGTACCCATGCACTCTGTCAATCACCAAGACATTACCCCTGTACTCATGCAATCATCCAGGCATTACCCATGCACTCCTTCTATCACCCAGCCACTACTAATGCACTTATAAAAATAGCCAGGCACTAGCCTTGCATTCCTCCAACCACCCAGGCTCTATCATGCTGTCATGCAATAACCCAGGCACTACATATGCACTCACCCAATGACCCTTGCACTACCCATGCACTCCTCTAATCACCCAGACACTACTCATTCACTTCTTCAATTACCAAGCTAGTAGCTACGCACTCATCTAATCACTCAGTTACAACATAAATGCTCTTATGAAATCACCATGCACTATTCTTGCACTCCTGCAATCGCCAATGCAATACCCATGCACTCCTGCAATATCCCAGCCAGTACCCATACATACATCCAATAAATTCGCCACTACCCAAGCACTTATAAAATCACAACACACTACCCTTGCACTCCACGAATAACACAGGCCCTACCTATGCACATTTCCAATCACCCATACATTGCCTCTGCACTCATTGCATCTCACAGCTATTACCCATGCACTTACAAAATCACCCAAGCAATACCAAGGAACTTACAAAATCACCCAGAGATTACCAATGCACTCCTCCAATCACCCAGACACATACATTCATGCAATAACCTAGGCACTACCTATGCACCCATCCAATCACCCAGGCAGTACCCATGCACTCTTGCAATCACCCAGGCATTACCCATAAACGTATACAAACACTCAGGTATTACCCATGTACTCTTGCAATAACCCATACATTATCTCTGTACTTCTTTAATCACTCCGGCACTACCCTTACACTCCTCCAATCACCCAGGCACTACCCATGCACTCCTCCAATCACCCAAGCACAACTCATCCACCCATACAATAACACAGACACTACTCATACACTGCTCGAATCACTCATGCACTACTCATGCACTCCTCCAATAACCCAGCCAGTAGAAATGCACTCATCAAATAACTCCATCACTGCCCATACACTCATAAAATCACAATGCACTACCGTTCCACTCCTCCAATCACCCAGGCACAACTCATCCAGTCATGGAATAACCCAGATACTACTCATGCACTGCTCCAATCACCCATGCACTACTCATGCACTACTCCAATAACCCAGCCAGTAGACAAGCACTCATCAAATCACTCCACCATACCCAAACACTCATAAAATCACCATGCACTACCCTTCCACTCCTTCAATCACCCACGCACAACTCATCCAGTCATGGAATAACCCAGACACTATTCATACAATGCTCGAATCACCCATGCACTACTCATGCACTCCTCCAATAACCAAGCCAGTAGACATGCACTCATCAAATCACTCCACCACTGCCCAAACACACAAAAAATCACCATGCACCACCCTTCCACTCCTCCAATCACCCAGGCACAAGTCATCCAGTCATGGAATATCCCAGACACTACACATGCACTACTCCATTCACCCACGCACTACCCTTGCACTCCTCCAATCACCCACACAGTATCCTTGCTCTCATACAATCACTCAGGTAATTTTCCGTGTTTTAGCCAATAGATGTGGTTCCATAAAAAACGTTTTTTGTTTTTTTTCAAGCAATTAAAAACATTTATTTTTTAACCTTTTTTCCTTTTTTTTGTGTGTTTTTCACTTTTTTAAAAATAAAACAAAATTGAAAACTGCAAACGAACTGTTTAGGAAAAAGAAAAGAAAACGAAATTTTGGAGCACATTATCAAAAAAAATTAACATTTATGTCCTTTGATGGCATTGGTGACAACGTCCAAGCACTGCTCCCCAATGCACAGTTTTGTATCAGATTTCTTACAAACTATGGTCACTTCCAACAACTCTGGAACAATATGAGGTCTTGGTGCTGCAGAAACTGATTGAGAGGATGTAGAAAGGACATTCAGGTCTTGTTCTGCTGCTTCATTTAGCTGTCTTTGACTCTCTTCTCCGGCCAGGTGTACAGGATGGAGAGTTTCCAAATGTTTCTTCATGCTTGATGTCCCGCATGAATATTTTTTATTTGAGACCCTTGACAAAATTCTCTTGCAGATGGTTCACGTGACTTTGTATGCATTAACTTTTTTTTCGCCCTCCGGCCCTGTAAAGAAAGCCAATACGACACTCTCCTTCCTTTTTTTTACTGGCTCCATGATGCCATCATCCTCCAGATGCAATGGATCAATGTCTCTATGACTAGATGCCATAATATTAAAAGAAAGTGAAAACACACACAAAAATTGAAAAAAGGTAGAGAGGAACAACAATCAGGTCTTCTCAGAAAGACACACAAATAATAAGAGGAATTTAGTAAATGTGCTTATTCCAATATCATATTCTAACTTTCTATAGTGATATTTCAAACTTTGAAAATTCGCCAAAGTTGTGACCCATTTGTAAACAAGCAAAACGTGGGCACTTGACTACCTGGACTGGACCGCTACAATAGTATTAAACAAACATAGTAGACTGTTAATACTCAATTAAATGGAACCTTAAACAAACAATTTCTAAAGTCCATGTGCTTTATTTCACTTAGTTTATGGCTTTTTTAGCAAAAACAAAATGTTGCAGTTTTTCTTGTCATGAAATGGGCAACACATCATTTAAGTACTCCTCATCATATGATGATCATTTGTACAGAAAATACACATAAACACATCAAAACAACACAGTTGTGAGAAAACACAGTGCTACCAAGTCAAAACAAAAAAATTGGACATACATAAACACTGATAAACAATTCAATTGACCAGTCCTTAATTCAAAACTTGCACCAGGCAGACACTATCTTGTTTTTTACCGCAAGTCAAAAGCCCATTGTCATGCCTGTGTAATGAGTGATAGGGTTACACAATTTCTAAGGATTAAGATGTTTTTTGGAAAGGCTCCAAATTTGATTTGCATTCTCCGAATCCGATTCAGAACCTATGTTTCCGACCAAATCGGATACATTTCCAACCAACGTATTACAATGCAGGGAAACTGCTAGGGCTGTTGGATTCGGATGCAAATGGCATTCCCACAGCCTGAGTCATTCGGATCCAAATCGTAGAGCTCTATGGACACTGTTTCCGACCAAGATTACGATGGCCGATTCTGACAGCCGGTCTGATTCGGTTTGCCCAACACAAAACTGCTGTCAGAATTTGACTTTGGGGGTCCGTAGCATCTTTTTTTTTCCTCATATGACCTCCGTATCTATAGTACCCATTCAACTTGTACCACCTCCGGTGCATATTAACTTGGTGGTTCCACTCTCAACTGATGTTCTTTACAGGGAATACCCGTAACATACAACCTGATCTGACCAGACGTTTTAATCATCGGATTATTATCCTATCCTTAGACTCAACCAGAAACTAAATCATCCAAAAGATTCCTAAACAGCCCCTTATCCAGCCTTTCTCTACAAACATTTACTCTTTGATTTAGAGTTCTAAAATATCTTACAGAACTCTACAAAGCATTCCAAGCGGGGGAGACATCTGGTGCCACAATTTACAGATCTCCCTCCTAGCTAGCAATATCAGGTAAAACACCAATTTTTGTTGAGATCCTGTCAGGCCTAACACCCCCCCCCCCCCAATGGAGGAACAGTGCCAAATATAATAGGTAATGGGCTTACCTCTACATCGCTAACCAAGACCCTGGCAATCGTCGTACCCACATTTGACCAAAGCATCTTAATCGCGACCTTAGTTGGGACTAAGCAATTTGCCAACCTACCTCCAAACTAAAATTGTGGCTCAAAGATTCTGATGAAATCTGTACATTTCCTGTTTGGAGAACCCAAGGGTCACTTTAAATCTTCTATGGGTATTCAAACCAAACTCAGAATTAGCAACTTCATCCAGTGTGGGGTCTATTCTGAGCAAAAGTTAATTGTGCCTCTTATAAGAGAGTCTGGCATTTACATTTCCCAAAAAGACACCACCCCGGGCCCATCTAGATTTTATCTCCAGGTCTAAATTCTCACCTAGATTTTTGGCTTGGTAAGCTAAGCACATAATCTATGCTAACATACTCAAGATGTACTACATCTTGTCCTGGATTGATGTCCAGGCTCTATCCACACCCTTGTTTACTGACACTAAAACGTTCTCTTCTTCTTCTTAGTGGGAAGAAGGTCAGCCTGGTCTATCTATACTGTTGGTGGTTGAAGTAGGGTCTGAAGGAGTAGCAATGGTCATTGGATTGAACTGCTGTCCCTGGGTGACACCCAACCAAACTTTATCTAGTGAAGAAAAAAACTTACAAATATTGCCCAATTTCCTTAATAAAATTCTGACCAAATAAACATCGCTAAAACAGAGTTATAAAAACAGAAATGTTCAGAGCTCGCCAAAATGTAATTTGTACACTACATGGGGGCAATATGTACTTAACTCATGCAGCAGGTAATAAGGGGATATGCTTTATAGACTTCCCCTATTGGTAGTGTGTTGTGTATTTTGTATATATTGTTACTTCTTACCCAGAGGAATAGTGTTCTTTAAAGGTGCTACCTAATAACAGCAGGAAGGGAAACTACATATTATGTGCCTTCTGACTTGCAATACAATCTGACTATCACCCGACAGTCAGGGAACGTTTTGCACCCAGCAGTAGTACAGAGGTTTAAATCATCTCTCCTACTCAATCTTCCAGCTCCCATTTCATATATTTTGTGTTCTACCAATCTTAGATTTTTATGACCCACATATATAAGATTCCAGGATATGCGTGACAGGCTTTCAGAAAATGGCAAATCATCTCTGTATCATGTCAAGAGCTAATCCTATCCTGCATGATTTTTAAAAAATATTCTTAGAATAAATCCTCAAATGTAAACATTGACTGTTAGGCTCACAACATTTGCATTTTGACTTTTGAGCCTGTATTCTCATACATACTTCATTAAAGGCGGCTGTCATTCTGTGAAAAGCTGAAAAAGCTTCTTCTCCAGCTCTTATAAAAAATGATTGACATTGCATCTAAGTCGGAAAGCTTGTTCATTATTAAAGACTTTCTAGAATGTGGGTTTTCGATTGAACCAATTTGGGAGATTTTACATTTTAATTGGTCTGTAATTCCAGGTATTATAATATTTGGTGGAAGAACATGAATTAGTTATGGCAAGCATCAAGTAACATGTTGTGCACCTCAAAAGACAAACACATATGATATTGACATAAAGACAATAGATGCTGATATTGCCATGCTGTTCAGAGGCAAATTCTGAACCGATGCCTAACAGAACAAGTGTAGGATTTCCTCTTTAACCGATTAAGTGCAGGTGTCAGCCAGTAGGAAATGCCTGCTCTACCTCCCCCGTATGTACGTCAGCCATTGGCCAACACTGGGAAGGCATTAAAAGTATCTTTGAAGCTTGCACCAGATTATTTTTTTTTAAGCGAAAGGGCTGATCAGAATCATTTTGCTCCAGCCACTGCCCCCTTCCCATACATATGTGAGGTCGGCTCACCCCAAATTGTGTTGATGTCATAGTTGCGCCACCAACCATGGAGGAGCCAGAGGGCAAGAGCCATCTTCCACTCTGTTGGGGTATTTGTATCCCCGGTACCTACCCACATTTCAGTGAGGCAACCTTGAATACGGGAGAGTCTTCTCTTTCCAACATTGCCTTGCTGAAATGGTTTCTCTGGTTGTGAATTGCTGACGGGCCACTATCCACAACCATGAAACCCACTAGACCACCTGAAAAGTTTGTTTTAGGAGTCTGCACAATAGGCTGACCTCCCAGAGGGAGGAGTTTTGAAAACACTCTAACGCCCCTTGGGCCTTTATATTTTTTTGAAACATGTTTTGGGTGTTGGCCATTGTGGTCGATGATCCTACCACCTTGGGGGATAATTTTCTATTTAAAAAGTTTTTCAACTAGTAGCGGTCATGATCAAGCCTCCAAGGGGAAATTAAAAATAAAAATAAGAAAGAAATTGTTAGGAGCACAGCCCTCCTGGCATGATAAAGAGCCCTTTTGGCCCCATTTAAAAATAAAAATCCTGTTCTCCTGGGAGGTAGATCTAGCCCCCCAGTGTCAAACACGAATTTCAAAGAAAAAAATGTAGTTAGAGGGTTGACCCTCCTAGGATACAGGGAGACGCCAAATTATTCCTTAGTTATTTGTTTTTAACGCTGGCATTTCTCCTGGGGTGGTGATTTGCATGGTGGAAAACACACATTTCCCCAAAAAATATTTGTAGGGGGTTTACACAGAGCCACTTTCATCCATTGGTAAATGCCATTTACAATATTATTCCACCCAGTGCTGTACGGGACAAAAGTAATTTTCTGAAGTTAAAAATCTATCTTTTAATTCAAGAAGCACGCTTTCGCATAATAGTCCCAATGTTGTTTTTGTCAGACCACCATAGGAAGACCCATGTTTTCCTCTGACTTTCAGTTGACCATCAATGAAAGTCTTACTGCTACAGAAGAAGCAGCCTCAACCTCATATGCTGTGGAGGATGAGGCAAGACTGCAGGATTGGCACTTTGCAGGCCTCATTCATGTAACAAATGGTAAGACTTGGCTGTGTCATCTTTGCAGAGTCTGCTCAAAGCAAGGAAAGAGGTAGGAGTAAGCATGGGCAAATTTTGCGAATCTGGCGTTCGCGAATTTGCGTATTTGCGAACTCGCAATTCGCAAAATCGGCGAATTCTCGCGAATTTTCGGATTTTTTTGTGTGTTCGCAAGGGTTTCTGCCAGTTCGCGAGGGTTTTGTACCAGTTCGCAATTGCGAACTTACTTGTCGGCTCGCAACGGTTGCGACTATGTTGTTTTTACGTCTGGTTCATCATCACAGGTTCACAGCACCCTCTGTTTCACCACTGCCACCCTCTGTTTCACCCATGCCACCCTCTGGTACATCAATGATGCCACCCTCTGGTTCATCACTGTAGATTATGGGGGGGGAAAGCAAGCACACCTGCCCTGCTTCAACTGACATGAATTAATTTGGGGTTGATTTATTAATGTGTCACTGTTTAAAAATTGCAGTCTGGCACCTGCTTCCTTATCTGTAATTTGCTTTCTGTTGCAGTGCAATTTTTTTTTCCAGGACCTTTGTGGCCTACTTGTACTATTCTATGAGCCTGCTGTGAGGGTCATAGCAGGGTCATAGAATAGTTGCAAGTAGGCAACTGAACTCTTGAGGGGCCCCATAGGAAGTACTACAGGGAATGGTTACTAATGATGAGTGAACTTTTGCACCTGATGAGTGCTTTCAGTTTTGAAAAACTCGTTTTTCTGCAGAACAACAACTGTAATTCCCCAAACAAACATAGGCAACTGAACTCTGGAGGGGCCCCTCAGGAAGTACTACAGGGAATGGTTACTAATGATGAGTGAACTTTTGCACCTGCTGAGTGCTTTCAGTTTTGCAAAACTCGTTTTTCTGCAGAACAGCAACTGTAATGCCCCAAACAAACTTACTTGTGAAAGCTGATTTCTAATCCAAAAGTGATCCAAAGAAAGTCAAAAGGCCTCAAATCCAAAAAAGTGCAGGCAAATGTCAACCTGAGGAGTTATTCTGATAAAAATCATCATTTTCAGAAGGTCTATGCTGCTTGCTAGTGGATTTCTTGTGCAGAATTGCAAATTTTGTAATTTCGCGGGTGCGAGATGGTTGCTGCCCGCCGCACCTACATGTTCGCAATTGCGAACTCTCGCGATGCGTCGCCAAACTCCTGCGGGATCCCGCAGCAAGATCCAAAATGGCGCAGCACTCGCAAAATATTGAGAAAAACAACTCGGCAAACGCTGAATGACGGTAAGTGAACGCCGCACACGCAATATTGTATCACCAAGAAAAAAAATCTGCTGCGTGCGAATTTGCAGATTTTCAGTAAATTTGCGAGAGTTCGCGGATTGCGAATTTACCGAAAATCCGCAAAATCCGCGAGCGGAACGGATTTTCCGCCCATGCTTAGGCAGGAGACTCATTGTTACTGTTTCCAGTGCCCATCTCAGCCAGCCCCATGTTTGACCTACTTGCTTTATGTTGCACCACACAAAAGTGAAGTATTAGCTGAGGTGGAGCTGTCATAACATATACCTTTTAATGGCTGTGCATGGACATATACTTTCCATGACCAAAATTTCACTTAGCAAGCAGCCGTACAAATTGTTTTCCTCTGCTTGAGGAAATCATGGACTTACTTATGGCATGCTCAACACCATTTCCGCTGTCAGAACATGGTAGATGTTAGGTTTACTGTATGACTAGCGCATTACAGTCACCAAACTGCACATAACAGTAGATGGAATGTAAGCAATATCGTCACTGAGTTCCCTGTGTGGTAAAAACATAAAGTGCCAGATGTGTCAAAGGGTTTTATCCTTCCTGTGCATACGGGAAAAGATGTTCATACATATGGCCAAAAGACTTTAGTAGTTTTTGATGTTTTCCTCAGGGAATTTAAGCAGTCTCCCACAGCATGTTTGCCTTATTTTCAAAGGTAGATATGCTAACTCAGTTTGAGGACTTTGGTCCTTGAAAGGAAGTATTAGACATCCCCTAATTTGTATCCACAAACTTGAATGAGTTGAAGTTAGCCCAGTGAATGCGCTAAAGGTGCATGAAAGACACATTTTCTTGAGCTTCGGGGAGCTAACACCAGAGTATGTAATTAAAGGTTCACTTGGCAATTATACAGGATTAGTCAGCACTTTGATGCGTACAGAGTCATGAACAGGTAGGAAAACGTAGGCTAGGTGTGCTTTTACAAGGATATCACATAGGTGGAAGGCAGATAGTCAAGATAGTAGAGATACACAAGCCGTCACTTTATCTCCATCGAAGGACTCAACCCCATCAGCACCGCAATTCCCCCAATAATATGTTAGTCCCTCAGTCAACTAATTAGATGACTCCAAACCATAGAGAAAGAAGCAGCCAACCTCACTCTCAACCTCCCAGCATGCAGCCAATCTGCACTACAAAGAACCTCACTGGCTCCCCTTCCACATCTCTCGTCAAACTCCTGACACACACATTTGAAGCCTTACACAACACTGGCCCAGCATACCTCAGAAATCTTCCAGACAGCTTTTCTCAGCCGGACATGTACTTGCACACATTTCATGTATACCTAGCATCACAACAGGCAGTAGTGACATCTCCTACCATGCTTTAAAAGGCTGAAATGATCCGTCACTACACACCTGTGCCACCTCTAAAATTATTGCATTTCACACAATGCTGAAGACTTGACTGACTCTTCAACTAGGTGCGACCAAGGATCTTCCCTGAGTGCCCATGTGTTGTCAGCAAGATATCCTCCTGGGTGATAGTGTGCTTTACAAATACTCATAACATTACAGAGAACTCTGCATCCAACACTACATGTATCAGACATATATTTGTCGTGCTTGCCATGTTCATCATTTACTAGAACACAGTAGATGTGAAGTTTGCCATATAACAAGTGAATTACAGTCACATCACTGCATGTAACAGTGAACTGGACTTACTCCACATCCTCAAAGACTACCCTGTGTGTCAAAAACTAAACATTTTCATAGTCTAGGACATGCATTTTAGAGAATTTAGGATGGTCTTCCCCGGCATGTTCACCTTAGTTTCAAAGGTAGATATACTTGCTCAGTTAGTGTGTTAAAGGCATATTGTGTCATGTGGCTGTAATGGGAGCCGATAAAAAAGTTTCACTAGGTACATGTTCTGTAATATTTGAGTGTCAACGGAGACGGATACTTGACAGGTAGTAAAAACACAGTCACATTTTTTTCATTTGTGAAAGTTATTGAGGCACCAACCATCGACATGTCTGGTCATATATGTTAATAGAGGATTGCTTGTGGGGTGTTTGTGTGCAAAATGGTTGATGACTGGGTGAGAGGTGGTTTGTTTGGGGATTCCATCCTGTGGCATGCACCTTTGATGGGCTTTTCAATGGTGGTGGTATGTTGATATGAGTACAATGATGTGTTGGATTGAGACTGCGGCTGGCTGTATAAAAGTCTTGTGTGTAATAAATGAGTGGCATGTGTATGGCCTATAAAGTGGTTTTTGCCTTGTGGCTTTATAGCTTACCTTCAGTAAGCTTGGTTTCAATTTAGCCTGGGCACACCTGCTTGTGCAATTAAGAGTAATTTTGGGGGAGGCACAATCCTACAGCGAGAATACATTTAGCGACTGCGAGCGGATGCTTACACTGGCTTTTTGTGTTCTGATCCATTTAGCATTTGTGTTCCGATCCATTTCTTAATGCAATATGCATTTTCACACCCATTTCAGATGAAAATCCCACCCCAAGAGCAAATTTAGTGTTTGTGAGTAGCTGCCCCCACTTGCTAACTGTGTTCTGTTACATTTTGCACTATTTCGTAACACAAAATGCATTCTTTCGCCCATTTTGGATGCAAAGGATCATGTTTGCATTAGGAAAAATGGGTAATGACCATATTTCTCCTCTTTGTAATTATGCATAGTCTTGCAAAAGTTTGAGGTAGTTCTGTATGATTACGCTACACTGACTTACTCGAGTTATGTCCACCCCTAATTTCAATACTCTGATACAATTTGTAGTATTTATTTTTTGAAGCTAGCACTTCTGGAGCCCTCGCAAAAGGAAGCGCTGTCCCTGATTGCTGCCCGACCTTCCTGCAACGCCTCGCGGCCCCCGCTTCGCGGGAGCCGCTCGTAGGCGAGACTTTTTTGGGAGAATCACCTTTCCAAACCACTACTTGTGCTTTGTGCACCAACGTGCCCTGTGGATTCGAACAGCCTGCTGACAGGGTAGAGGCGGGACTGCGAGGACCAGCGTTCCGAGCGGCGGGGATCGGCCGCAGCTGGTCCTCTTCCCGCCCCCTCCTCCTCCCTTCAAAATCTCTGTGGAGTGAGTCTTGCCCTGTGAGCCCTCGCAAAAGGAAGCGCTGTCCCTGATTGCTGCCCGACCTTCCTGCAACGCCTCGCGGCCCCCGCTTCGCGGGAGCCACTCGTAGGCGAGACTTTTTTGGGAGAATCACCTTTCCAAACCACTACTTGTGCTTTGTGCACCAACGCGCCCTCTGGATTCGAACAGCCTGCTGACAGGGTAGAGGCGGGACTGCGAGGACCAGCGTTCCGAGCGGCGGGGATCGGCCGCAGCTGGTCCTCTTCACGCCCCCTTATCCTGCCCTGCCTTCATAACTTACGTGGGTAACGCGCACGCGGGACGCGCGCGGGGCGGCCACCGGGGCGAAGACCGGGCAAAGAGCGGGCCGTTTAAGGCCGCTCAAGGACGGCAGAGGACGGCCCAGGCCCTGAATCCCTGTCTCATCGCCCTGAAATCACCATCCAGGTAGGCCGATTGCCGCTTAGCCTCTCGAAGCCATAGCCTTTCAACATCTGGTTTAGCATTTTTCATCGCCAATGCCAAGCATGCGGCATAAAACAAGAAGCTGTACCAAAAAAGCTACGGAGGTAGCACAAGTGACTGGTCCTATTGACCTTTTCATCTCACGAGTAAATGAGACAATTGATAAGAGCATTGTACTCCTAGAGAAAAGAGTCTCCTTGGACCTCATGAACGCTAAGCGCTCTTCCCTGGGCTCCCTTGCAAATGCAAATTCACCCTCTCAGCTAGCTGCGAATAATTGCTCTTTGCCCTTGCCCTTGACCACTATAGGCACTGTTACAGTACCGAGTGCTGTTGACTTGTCGGTTACCTGTTCGGAGTCGGACCCGTCCTTTGTGGATCTGGAGGCGACCCCAGACCTAGAAGCCTGTCGGACACCCAGAGAGACGGAGCCGGGCCTGGATGGGCTAACTGCCAAGTCGACTCCTCATGTGCCTAGTGATTCCAGGGGAAAGGTCACTTTTATTCCAACAAAATCAGTGACTAAGCCCAAAAACAAGGAGCCTAAACCCAAGGAGAAGACAAAAGCTAAAGCTAGTAACCACAATCTGATAACACCCACTCCACATACAGCGCCTGGTATTCCATGTTGGGTCGAAAACATGGTCACTGATCTCAAGCATGATCTTGAAGCCACAATAGCGGCCCAAATTAAACCCTTGATTTCTAAACTTGATAGGCTAACATCGCTCATTAATACTAAATGGTCCAACAAGTCTAATGAGCCTGGGCCTGTCCGGCAACAAGGGCACGGGGAACCACTGCCCAATCCACAACCGCCAGCCAAGGTTATCAAGCCTATAACTGGTAAAGCGAACCTTTTGTCATCTGCCAAGGACCAAGCTGCATTGCACTCTCCCCATCCAGGGAACAACCTAGCTCAGCCGACAGCTATCCCCAATACTAAAGCGGCGAGCAATCCTTCATCTGTGCAGCAATCAGCTGCTGGTACCAAATCCAATACCTCCCAAACTACGGGTCCCAAAGGGAAACCTACGAATACCCTAGCCTCTCACTCTACTAGTAACTCCGAAACCCCTAAGCCAAGGCAGACTCGCTACAAGTCTATTAGTCTGCCTCCAGAAGTTTCTCCTTTTGTGATTGTGTTGACTGCTGTCCCCCCACTGAAGGAAGGAGTTAAAGAGACCTATGTAGAGCTAAGAAACAAATGTGCACAGTGGCTCCAAATACAAAAACCACTACCTAGTAGTATGAGTGGGGAAATTCTCACTGTACGCAGAGGGGATTGGGTGGGTAGGGGTAAGAAAACAATACCAGGGGATGTAATTACTGTTAATTTCAGGGATGTGGGGGCTGCGACTTTTATTTGTAATACACCTAACAGTGGTCCTGCCACCCAGATCAAACCACTTCCCTTGTCCTACTTCCTCCCCAACTCGACAAGACCCAATTTCCACCGGCCAATCATTCCAACCAATCAAGAGCCTTTACGTCCCCCCCGATATGCCCCTAACCACTGGCAGCAGTTGCCCTACCTTCCACCTTTTGTCCCGCATCATGTGGGCCCCCAGTGGCAACAACCTTTCCACCCCTTACCACCTTTTTTCCAACCTACCCAGCAGTGGCAACAACCACCTCAGCCACCACCTATTGCCAATCATCATCAATGGCAACAGCCACGGCAGGATCCATTTTCATCTCTGCCCCTTAACCCCTCCTATACACAGTTTGCCCACCCAAATAGATACTGTGTACTGGATGAGGTTGACTGACTTTCTTCTAAGGGAGGCTCAGACAATGACCTCCCTCATGCTTATATCGCCATGAAGGACGCAGTGCTGGATACATCTCTCCCTACAATCTTAGAGGTGTCATCACCTACACCAACTAGGGATAGTGTAGTTTCATCCAACCCCCATTGTACTGTGATTCCAGATGGAGACTCAGCACATGGCGAGTTGAAAATTCTTAGTTGGAACCTTGCTGGGATCTCAAGGAAATTAGGCCTCCCAGAGTGGAACGCTCGGGTTGATGCCCACAAAATCTGCATATTTCAAGAGACATGGGCCACTGAACCATTGCACCGGGTGGGGTTTGTCACCTTTTTCACACCAGCAATAAAATCTAAGGCAGGGCAGGGGCGGCCATCGGGGGGGCTAATTATTTGGATAAGTACCCTGCTTAACTGCAGGATAACCACCAAGAAGGCAGGAACTCCGGATATCCTTGGTGTTTCCCTATTGGGCCTACGGGGAAGCATAACTATTGACCTTTACAATGTTTACATCAGGGGAACAAAAAATGGATGCATTTCACCCACAATGATGGAGCTTGAGGCTCAGCTGGGAGAGCAGAGTGGATATGGCCACATCCTAGTAGCTGGGGATTTTAATTGTACATATGAACCACTCCCCCTAGAAGGCATACCAGACCTAGGAGAAGAGGACAGTAGATGGGGTATTCCTACCCTCTCTATTCCACCCATCAAGCGCTGGACTCGCAGTGCAATCCATCTAAATGCACTCACATTGGAGTTTGGATTAAGAGCTGCTAATGGTCGCACTCGATCTGACCCCCTGGGTGCTCCCACATTCAACAGAATTGGTCAATGCACACGGATTGACTATATTATGCTGGATAGGGGCCTCTGGAACCATGTTAACGACATGGTTATTACCAATACCATAGAGAGCGACCATAACCCACTCTCCTTATCCCTAAAAAATCCTTGGCACTTTGAAGTACTGCCAGCCTCTCTAAGCCGCCCACAGGGGATTACTGTTGCCACTTGTGGCAGGCGTCTAAAGTGGAGTAAGTTTATGTGTAACACCGACAAACTATCCACAATAGACGAAGTGGTTAAGGGCACGCAGGCTGAAATTAGCTCTATTGATCTTACTATAGCAGCAGACAAGGCTACCGCTATTTTTGAAGCTGCTGTAAAAACTATTGGGGACCTCTTTTGGGTACAATTGCCATCAGGGAAACAGAAACCTAAACCTAAAGGCAAACATGATTGGTATTCGGCAACATGCAGGAAGGCCAAATCATGCCTAATAGAGGCAGTTAAAGGGAAGTCGCCCCTAACAATCCAAATTGCCAGAAGAGACCACAAAAGGCCCTACAGGTAGCTAAAAGAAAGTGGGAGGATGCCTACTGGCTAACCCTTAAGGAAGCCAGTATGAAAAAAGACTCTAAATCCTTCTGGGAAACCATTAGGGCACGAAATAGACCGGATAGCGACCTTATAACCTGCAGTATTCCGGGCGAGGTATGGGAGGCTCATTTTTCCAAACTCTACTCCTGCCATAATGACCTGAACAGAAGAGGGTCTCTCCAATCCTCTCCCTTTACTAATTATATTAATCTCCCTGGGGACCCCGACTTCACCTTGAAGGAAGTAGAACATGCTATTAACTCCATCATTTTACAAAAAGCTGCAGGACCAGATGGTATCCCCGGGGACCTGCTAAAATCTGATGGTGTTAATTGGGGTAAATTAATACACTCCCTCCTTCTTGCCATCTGCAGGGGTGCCCCAATTCCTGTGTCTTGGAAGGGGGCAGAGGTGGTTCCCATCCACAAGAAAGGCCCCAGGGATGACCCGTCCAATTATAGGCCGATTAGCTTACTAGATGTAAGCCAAAAAGTTGTCGGTAAAGTTATTCTACTCAGGATACTCAACTGGGTAGATGAAAACAAAATACTTACCGACTTCCAGGCCGGTTTTAGAGTAGGTACCGGAACGATAGAGTAGGCCTTCAGGCTTATGATGATCTTCTGGAAGGTGGTAGTGATAGGCAAGGGCAGTCTTTATCTCGCATTCATCGACTTAAAGACTGCCTTTGACCTTGTCCCTAGGGATTTGTTGTGGAAGGTCTTGGCCAACATGGGGCTTCCAGAGTATCTTTTATCCCTACTGGTCAGGCTCCATCAGGACAGCTATGCCCAAATTAGGTGGGGCTCTGGAGGGGAGAAAACGGGCTGTATTCCGGTCGAGAGAGGGGTACGCCAGGGATGTGTTCTGGCTCCCACTCTTTTCTCCTTGTATATCAATGGGGTGGTTGAGCACCTATTAAAATCACCATCTGATGAACCATCCCTGGCGGGGGTACGCATACCGACCCTCCTCTTCGCGGACGACACGCTCCTAATCTCCAAGACCCCAATGGGTCTACAGAAACTCTTGGACAACTTCCAAACCTTTTGTACTGACCGGGGCTTGGTTATAAATACCAATAAAACAAAATACCTCGTCCTTAATCCCCCTAAACAGCAAGTGCGTCCCCCTATCCTAAACAACGAGTTCCTGGAAAGGGTTAAAGCATTTGATTATTTAGGGATACGTATCTCAGACAAAATGGATTGGACCCTTCATCTAGACAAGATGCTGCTGAACCACAAAAGGATCACAGGTGCCCTATTGAGGGAGCAACGTTCCAGTTCGTTCAAACCAATAGGAACAGTCCTAGAGATCTACGCTGCCAAGGGTGTCAGCTCTGCACTATATGGAGCTGAACTTTGGGGCTTTGCATCTTCTCAAGCCTTACAAAAATCTGAGAACAATTTCTGTAGACAAATAATGTCCCTCCCTCAAAGCACCCCACTTCTACCTTTATTTATGGACCTTGGCTGCACCCAGATTGGCGAAACTGCGAAATTCCGACCTCTCCTATTATGGGCTCGTATTTGGCGGGTAGAGGAACTCAATGCCTACGCCGGAGGCCTGGAAGAAATAATGGCATCACCCCACTGGGCCAGAGTTAAATGGTTAGTAGACATGAAAATCTTGTTGTCGATCTTGGGCCTATTGGATTTTTGGTCAAGTAGAACCTCTCCTCCCAAACAAGTACTTAAAAATCTCTACCGGGATTGGATTCGCTCCCAAAGACACTCTAGCACATCCATTGGTAGGCTCACAGAGGATTTTTTAATGTTTAAAGACTGTCCCAGACGAGAACCCTACCTAGACATAATCGGGAAACCGTTTGCCCGCTCTTTGTATTTCAAATTTAGAACGGGCACCTTGCCATTGAATACCTTCACCAAATCATGGAAATCCTGCACAGATAAAACTGATTTGTGCCCATCATGTTTAGCCCACCCAGAGACATTAGCCCACTTCTTATTTGTCTGCAAGGAATATGCCAATCCAAGAAGGGTGTGGCTGAAGAACTTGTGCCGGCAATTGGGAACCAGGAGCCATGATGTGGCAATTAGGATTCTTGTTTCGGACAGCTATGTACCTTATGCCTGTGCCCTAGCAAAATTTTTATTTTGGGCTTGGGCTATTCGAGCCAGAAAGCTTAAATACTATGTTTAATCTCTTTTTAACAATTTTAATCTTAGTAAAATGTTATACTTTTTTGCTAATAACTGGAAATGTGTTGCTAAACCTATTTATTATTAACTACATATTTTTTATAACAAAAACTTGCTTTTATGATAATGGAATTTTATTGAAATAAAGCTTTTTGACTTGACTTGCATTAGGAAAAATGGGTAATGACCATATTTCTCCTCTTTGTAATTATGCATAGTCTTGCAAAAGTTTGAGGTAGTTCTGTATGATTACGCTACACTGACTTACTCGAGTTATGTCCACCCCTAATTTCAATACTCTGATACAATTTGTAGTATTTATTTTTTGAAGCTAGCACTTCTGGAGGTGCCAATACCAACCTGTATGAGTGGTGTTTTTACTTTGAAAGTTGAGTAACAACGCCTCACTTTTTGGACAATTGAACACCTGCAGCTGTTCAGGGTGGTATAACTTTCTTTGATTCCAGTCATTTTCACACAATTCCCTGCAAAACATGGAAGATTGCAGAAATGGCTAAGATGACCCAATTATTTAATTTTTGTGATGGAAAGTGCAAAACAATCTACATGAGCACAGTACAGTTTTCCACTGGCAACCACCTTGGTTTTTTTAATGTTATGGTAGGTGTGGATGTTGGGGCTTGTCTGTGCCTCTACCAAGAGATAACAGGAAACGTGTAGGAACTCAATTTGGTAGGAAACCTGTGGTTTCCCACAGATTGCAGAACTGTCCATCACAGAAATGTGAGGAAAATGTGCCTTTTTTTGCATAGTTTAAAGTTTCAATGGCTTTTGGGTAAAATCACCCCACTTTGGATTCCCTTAGGTGTGTAGCAGTTTTGCTAGATTTTCCTAGTGGTCTGTTGTACTGGGGCCCAAAAAACACAGCTCCCATCATTGGAAAAAAGGGTCAATTTTCAGTTGAAAAATGTCCATGTTGCATTTAAGTCCATATCCTGTTGCCAGATGTAGGCCTACACACACAAGAGAGATATAGTTTTTATTGGGAGACTTGGGGAAATGCATGGTGATAGAAAAGTTGTGGCTCTCCAAACGTTCCAAAAACTTTGCTCACAGAAATGTGAGGAAAATGTGCATTTTTAGCCAAAGTTTGAAGCAGTGGTCTCCAACCTTTTCTATACTGAGAGCTACTTATGTTCAATTAAATGAATTGAGAGCTACCAATATTATTATTGTTGTATAATTTCAATTTTCTAAAATGTATATTAATTAAACCAAGCCAACGCTTGCTAATTCTGTAAGCTGGGCTGCACACAGGTGAGCTATTCAGAGGTAACTGGAGAGCTACAGTACCTCACTAGCTACTGATTGGAGATCCCTGAAGTAGGAAATGCTTTTTGGTAAAGAAACCTGGCAAGATGGCAGATGTTGCGATGTCCGAGTGAGGCAGGCTCTCTGCACCTCCCTGCTGATAATTCTTCCCCAACTTTCTTGGCTCTTCATGCTTGGAATCGGCCTATTTTTTGCTTGTAGGCCATGTTATATGACTTTCTACGCTTTCAGTGGCTTCGGCTTTGACAGTTACAGCGATTGCTGGAAACTTACCAGGGCTTGGCATACTGGCTAACCACCCGCTCACCGGCTCTGAAACGCGGCATGAGTCTTCAGTCTCTGATCTCCCCCGGTCCCTGCATTCCGATACACCTAGTTCGAGCAGTCGCACGCTACCTGAAAAACCCGCACTGGATCGCGGCTCCAACGCAGCATCTCAAGCCGGAAAGCTCAATGGCTCCGAAGAACGCCACTAGCGCTGCGGGGAAAGTGAAAGGCCTGTGCTCTCGAGCAGCGGCAGCTACAGCTACAGTGTCAGCCGCCGCGGCAGCGGTAGAAGTTCCTACAGTAGACATAGGCATACCCGCTACAGATAGAGGCATAGATAGAGTCGCTGAGGATGCGACTTGCTTGGCTTCTACGGATCTGGCCCAGAGCGGAACCGGTAGCAACAGCGCTCCACGAAGGGGCAGCCCCCCCTTCAAATCCATCAAACTTCGCTGATGAGGTTGGGGGTACAAAGCATAAAATCCCTGGGATGTTCCAAAAGAAGATTCAGCTCAAGGGTAAGAATTCCCTGCACAATGCTGCTATGCTTGGTACTGTTGAACCACAGTCTGATCGGTCTGATATTTTAAATAAGCAAAACCAAACGATGTCAGCAGCACTGGCTAATAATGGGATTAAAGAGGTGGGTACAGTGATAGTGATTGGGAGTGATGATGATATTTCCCCCTTCCCCTCTGAAAGTAATCTATCACAGGTGGACTTGGTTACCATAGAGACTGGAATTCTGCAACAAGCTTTGTCTGATGCTGATTCAGGGGGTTCTGCTGGCAAATTTTATTCTATGTCGGACTTATCTAATATATCAGGCGCTGATACCAATGAAATTGACTTGGCTGATGATCAAAGCTTGACCAGCTCTGCGCCTTTGAAGAACTATGAATTTAGCCCTGTAGAAGGAAATATAGTGCGAAAGACTACCCCTGCAGCTCTGGTGCTCGGACAACGGTCGGTTGCTGTTGAGTATGCTGAAAATTAAGGGTCTCCTATCCTGGCTCCACCCTCGAAGGAACTTGGCTCTATCGGATCAACCGGCATAGCACCTGAATCTACTGAGTCTGAGTCTCTTTTTGAGAACGCTTTTCCAGTGTTTCCAATATCCGTGCTGGTCAACAGTTTGAGATTTTACCTGAGACAGAGACTGAGATTACCTTGGCCACAATCCTCCAAGCAATTACACTACATTGGGAAGAAACAAGAGCGGAGGCTCTGCATACACAAGGAGCGGTTTGCAAACTCCAGAATACAGTACGCCGGGTCAGCATGAAGACTAGCGAATTGTCCATATGGGTTTCTGCGGCGGAGACCAGAATTTCCTCAGTTGAGGACCAAATGGTGCAACAAGAGGCAGAAGTTGCCTCATTAACAGCTCTTAGAGACGATGTCAACTGGAAATTAATCGACTTGGAGAATAGAGCGAGGAGAAACAACCTCCGAATTTTAGGAATTCATGGTGGATCGGAAGGCACTAATATCCGGCAGTATGTTCAAGGGCTATTCTCTGAAGCTTTCCCCGAATTAACACAATGGAGATGGGAGCTTGAACTGCAAAGAGTTCACCTATTCCCCTTTCATAAGTGGTCTGGCAACAAATCCACTGATGAGAAACCGAGGGGCATATTATCAAGGGGGTTTATCTCGGCTTTTTTGGCTTTAAAAGCCAAGAAAGTGGAGATAAAATTATCTCCCTATTACCTAGCTGTCGCTAACACCAGTTAGTGACAGCTAGTAGGAGATAGTGACCATCTTGGGCCCGCTTTGCATGTCAGTGATATTTATCACTAATGACATGCAAAGTGGGCGTGCCAAGATGTTAGCGACTGGAAACAGTCGCTAACATCGCTATCTCCTATTACCAACTTTTGATGATTTTCGCGCTAAGCGCGAATATCTCCAAAAGCTAACACCTGCCCCTGAGCAGTTCTTAGCCATGTTATCCAATGGTAGGTGGATAACATGGCTAAGAGCATTAGCTCGGTAATGCATGAATATCTTTGACTTTTCAGCGATATTCATGGATTTTGGCAGATTTTTATCGCTTAGGAGATATACCTTGATAATAGCAAGGTTCCTAAGCGATAAAAATCGCCGCAGCTCGGTGATAAAAATATTGCCGCTAAACCAACATAGCGATAATTATCGCTAGTTGTTGGTAATATGCCCCCTAGAGCTATACTGATTTGTTTGAATAACTTCCTATCCCGTGAAGCTCTATATGACTTAGCCAGACCAGATTGCAAGAAAAGGGTTCAGATTTCAGTGGGAAAATGTGGTCTCCATGTTGTGTTTTGAGCGGTTTCTATTTGCAAGATCTAGGCCAACCCACACAAGTGAGGCATCATTTTTATCGTGAGACTTGGAGAAATGCTGGGTGGTAAAACATGTGTGGATCCCCACAGATTCCAGAAGTTTTTCCTCACACAAATGACAAAATTGTGCGTTTTTTGCCAAAATGTGTTGTTTATAAGGGTATTTGAGTAAGAAAACCTGGTAAGAGCCATGCAAGTCAGCCCACCCTGGATTTCCCTAGATCTGTAGGTTTGGAAACATTTACAGGTTTGCTAGGTTTCTGTAGGTGCTGACTGAGTTAGAGCCAACAATTAACAGCTACACACATTGCAAAAAAAGATTTGTTTTCAGTGTAAAAATGTGATGTATACAAGTTGAATGTTGGGCTGTTTCCTGTTGCGGGCGCTTGGCCTACCCACTCAAATGAGGTACCACTATTTATCGAGAAACTTGGGGGGATGCTAGATGGTAGGTAGTGTGTGTCTCTCCGCAGATTCTAATACTTTCCTTCACAGAAATATGCGGGAAATGTGTATTTTTAGTCAGAGTTTGGGCTTTGCAAGTTTGTCTGGATAAGAAAACAGGAGAGAGCCACGCAACTCACCTACCCTAGATTCCCTTAAAAGTCTAATTTTAAAAATGTACAGATTTGCTAGGTTTACTTAGGTGTCGGAAGAACTAGGACTCAAAATCCACAGCTACCAATGTTGAAAAAATGTCAGTTTTCAGTGTATAAATGTTAAGTGTCCCTGTGCATTTTGGGCAATTTCCTGTTGCGGGCACTAGGCCTACCTACACAAATGAGGTATTACTGGGTAGTAGGAAATCTCTGGCTACCCAATCCTAGAAGTTTTCCTCACAGAAATGCGAGGAAAATTTGTGTTTTTAACCAACAGTTAAGGTTTTCAAAAGCTTATGGGTAAGGAAACCTGGTGAGAGCCATACAAGTCATATCACTCTGGATTCCTCTATGAATCTAGTTTTAAAAAATGTGCAGGTTTGCCAGGTTTTCCTAGGTGCTAGGTGAGCTAGCGCCCAAACTCAACAGCCATCCACAATGCAAAAAAAAGGAATTTTTTCATTGGTCGAATGTGGTGCCAATGTTGTATTTTGGGCCCTTTCCTTTTGTGGGCATGAGGCCTACCCACTCAGGTAAGGTACCACTTTGATCGGAAGACATGTGGGAACAAAGAATAGTAGAACAATTGGATTTCACTGCATATGTGCCTTACAAATGTAAGCCTGTGTGAAAGAAAGAAGACACATTGAAGAATGTGCTCTGAATCACTGTCTGATATTGGTACCCACAAATTCAGAGATGTACAAATAACCACTTTTCATAAAAACCATGTCTGGCACCCATTTCATAAATACATATGTTCCCTTGCTAACCATTTTTCATAAAACATTTTTCACCATATGAAGTCTTCTCACAGTACACAATGAAAATAATTGTAAGGTGCAGCTCAGTTGTTGTTTATGAGTACTATGGGGTCTTTGACAACCTACAAACCCTATATCTCCCCACAACCAAAAGGATCTAGGGGAAGTAAGGTATATAGCTTTTGTAAATCAGCCATTGTGACAAAATGTTACAGATGAAAAACACTGTTACAAATGACTGGTTTTCCTACTCATTTTCCACATTTCTTTATTTCAACAGTTAGTTTTTTCAGAAGACCTTGAGGGATTTACAAATGAACCCTTGCTGCATTCAAAATGTTGTGTACTTCTCATAAATCTGTAGCTTTCCTGATAACCCATGGGTTTTACACCAGTTTCCAACACAAACGGGAAGCAGGTTGAAAGCCCAAAAACTGAAAAATGGGCTACCTCTTTGAAAGATGTCAACACTGTGACACTAAATAAGTTTTTTGATTCAACTCTGCATGCTCCCCAAAGCTGGAAAGATGGTGACTTTAGCACAGAAAAACATCAGTTAACATAATTTTTAGGATAATAAACCTACTTTTTGTGGAGCCCTGTTTTCTTATTTTTCCTAAAAATGTAAAAACTTTGCTAACCTTTGCCTCTTTTCCCCACCAAGGAAATCCACAAACCCTGGGTACCTTTAGAAACCCCAGGATGTTGAAAAAAAGCATGCAACAGTAGATTGGATAGCTAAGGTGGACCAAAAAGTTATGAAGGCCTAACCCCAAATGACCCCAAAAAGCCAAACACGGCTCATCACTGGAGGGGGAGGGCACCTTTGCTCCTGACTGTAGGGTTTTTAGAAAACTTAGGCTGCTTAGTCTAACTTTCACCTCACAACTTTATTTTGCAAAAGCCTACCCCTTCTGTCTCTTAATTTCAGACTTACAGGTTATTTTTTATCCCTGCTTTCTTCTAAAGCTTCCTTAAGAAAAATAGAGGGAAGACAAGGCTCATCATCTTTGCTGTCTTGCTACTCGACCCAGAATTCCTTAACTGAGATAGAGACATTTCTATGAATAGCAATTTATTTTAATCTTTCAAAATGTATTTAATATGAACTTTTTTTAACTTCAGGTTTACAGAGTTGAGGTTCCTGATTCAGCTGCAGACCCAACTGTATTCCTGATTCACTGGTTCATTTCTGCTCAGCTTTGCTTAGCGAATAGTTAAGACAGCTTTAGGCTAGCCTTTAACTGTTAAGTACTTGGATAGGCTGTTTTGCTTTTTTAGTTCTAAAGTGTAGAAATATTAACTTTGTTGATTTTCTCCACTGTTCGTTATATATTAAATGTGCGTTCAGGAAATATCGGTGAAAGGAAGCAGTCACACAAGCTGCTTAATCATTGACATGAGTAGAATTACTCTTAGCTTTTGAGTAACTTTGCTACTTTTGGCTATTCATATAATGAGTGTAAAGTTTCTCAAAAGTGTAGCTTCCCACGTCTCCACCCTCTGAACAAGTGGGTGGAGCCAAATTTGTGAAGTTACACCGAATAGAAACTGGTAATAAGTCCAGCACCACACATGGCCAACCAATGGTAGTGCAACACCCTCACATAGAGAATAATGGCGGCAGGGACTTAAATGTAACATCATAGCAAATAATGTTCATACAAATTAGCTTATTTATAAGGGTTTAAAATCTAAATGAATTTATTTTAACGTTAAACGAAATACTTTAAAATAGTAGGTATTTTTAAATATTTATAAACATTACAATAACTTTTTTGCATTCAAAATAACTTTAAATGTACTTTTAATTAATTCTAGATCATGTTAATGCTAAATAAAGTAAAACATAGTTTTCATTATCCATTAACAATAATTAAAAGTGATGTATCACATTTCCTTAAAGTGATTTAATTATATTAAAATATATTGCTGAATTACTTTTAAATTCTTAAAAGGTTATGAAAATATTAACATTAATATAAATAACAAGAATTATAATAATATTAATATTAACCTAACATTATTTCCTATGGAATTTTACCATACATCTCTACCTGTAATATTGCCTCTGGGATATTGCAGGACTAGTATCATGTTATGTTGTTGTTTTGTTATATTGCCAGTCTTTTTATATCACACTACTCATCCGTGAGCGTATCCAGGTGCTCTGTAGCAGGTGTGAAAGGCCAGCCCTAGAGGGCTTACTCGAAAGTTCAGGTGTACAGCCTCTTAAAAAAGTTAAGAAGAAAGTAAGAGTTTCTTATGTGCTGTGGGAGGTTGTTCCAGGTCTTAGTAGCCAGGTAAGAGAAGCTGCACCCCTCCTGTTCTACTTTTGTGTATGCATGTGGGTTGTGCAATTGAAAGACCGGCAGGTGTGGAAGTGAATGCTGTGGTTCAGGTAGGATGGGCCTGTATTATGGAGCGCTTTTTAGCTGTGGGTGAGGAGTTTGAAGTGTGCAGGCTGATATATCAAGGGAAAGTGGAGTTTCCTGAGATGTGGTGCAATGTGGGCTGGGTGTGGGAGGTTGAGGATTAGACTTGCTGCAGCATTTTGGATGTTCTGCAGTCTTCTTGTGATCTGGTTAGTTATCCCTGCATACAGTTTGTTCCCATAGTCTAGTCTGTTGGTGATGTAGGGCTAGGGTGATCATTTTCCTGGTGTTGTCTGGTAGCCACTTAAAGATATTCTTCAGCATCCTTAGGGAGGTAAAGAAGGACAAGACCACTGCTTTGGTTTGGGTGGTCATGTCCAGTTTGTTGTCTATAATGATTCTAAGGTTTCTTGCTTGAGGGAAAGGCACGGAAATGGGTCCAAAGTCTGTGGGGCACCAGGTGGAGTCCCATGGCGAGACATTTTTCCCGAAGACCAACACTTCTTCCTTGTGTGAGTTCAGATTGATGCAGAAAAAACAATTGATGGACAGAATGCAGAACAATGTCATACATTCACCCCACTACAGAGATCTGGGCCCATATCCAATGTTTTTTTGCTCACCATGCCATTCCAGTTTGGACCCAGCCATATGCAAATCAGTCTTGACCCTGCAACCAATGGGAACAGTCCAGCCCAAACTGCAAGGCCAGGTCCTGGACAGGAGACAAGCATCCTAGGACCGATTTCCGGGTCTCAGCCCTCATCAGCCAGGAAATCTTGATTCCAGTGGCTTTGAGAGCATAGGACCCTCTTCACGGCATACACTTCCCACTTGGGGTGACAAATGCAAAAAGAACAATTGATGGACAGAATGCAGAACAATGTCACACATTCACCCCTGTATAGAGATCTGGGCCTAAATTCATCGTTGTTTTGCTTACCATGCCATATGCAAATCAGTTTTGACTCTTGCTCCCAATGGGAACAGTCCAGCCCGAACAGCCAGGCCAGGTCCTGGACCTGGGTTGGCAGTTCGGGTTGGACTGTTCCCACAAGGAACACAGTCAATACTGATTTGCATATGGCTTGGTCAAAACTGGGGTAGTGTGGTGAGCCAAAGAATGATGGATTAAGCCAAGATTCTTGCGAATCGGGGTGAATGTTTGCATTCTGTAGCATTTCGTCCATCAATTGTTTCTTTTGCATATGTCGCCCTAAGTGGGAAGGGTATGCCCAGATATGGGTCCTTACTACACTACTGGAATCAAGCTAGCCTGTCTGATGAAGGGTGATGCCCTGAAACCGGTCCCAGGATGCTTGTTTCTGGTCCAGGGAGGACCTGGCTTGGCAGTTCGGCCTGGAATGTTCCCACAAGGAACAGGGTCAAGACTGATTTGGGGGTGAATGTTTGCATTCTGTAGCATTTCGTCCATCAATTGTTTCTTTTGCATATGAGTTCAGATAGAGTCAATTGGATTTCATCAAGGTGGCCACTTCTGTCATGTATGTGTGGACCTTGTTCCTGGTATTCAGTGTTGTATCTGATTGGGCAGTATCAGTTGCATGTCATCGGTGTAAGTGAGGATGTTTAAGTTATGAGCTTGTATGACTTGGGCCTTAGGAGTTGTGTAGATGTTGAAGAGCACTGGGCTGAGTGAGGAGCCCTGCTGGACTTCCCAAATAGGATCTCATTCTTGGGTGATTAGGGGACATCTTGATGGTTTGGATTCTTCTGGTGAGGAAGGAGCAGATCCTTTCAAGGTTGTATCCCTAGCTACCTTCTTCATAGAGTCATCGATTAGAATGGAAGGCAGACTGCGTTGAAGACTGCTGATGGGTCAAGCAGGATGAGGAATGAGGATCCCCCCTGCCTCAGGATCCTCCGGATATCCATTGCTGTTATGAAAGTAGTTTCCATGCCATGAGTGGGTCTAAATCCAGATTGTGGGGCATCAAAACTGGTGTTTAGTGAGGTGGTCAGAAATGCTGATGGCTTTTTCCATTAGCTTTTTCCATTAGCTGAGTCGGGAAGGAGGGATTATGGTCAGTAATTGGCGAGTTTGGATTTCTCTGCCTAGAGTTTCTTTAGGAAGGCATTGACGCTTGTGTATTTCCATGGTTCTGGGAGGCCACCTGAATCGATGGAGGTGATGAGGATGGGGGTGTGGGTCTCGCTGATAGAGATGGCTCCTTTTTCAAAGGTGTGTTGGAGCAAGGGTCTGCAGGGGCCCCAGAGTGAATGGTCTTCATGATTTATGTGCTTTCCTCTCTGCTAATGGTGTCCCATGTGGTGATTTTGTTGCCTTCCTTCATCAGTGGAAGAATTCTGGAGAGGGTCAGGGGATCTGTTTGTGGAGCAAAGTTGCTGTATTTGGTTGTGATCTTACTGTAAAAGAAGTTTGAGAAGTCAATACACAGATCTTGTGATGGGTTGATGTTGCTGGTTCCAGTGGTGGGTGTAGAGAAGTCTTTGATGATGGTGAATACTTTTTTGCTGCTGTTTGAGCTGGCATTTATTTGTTTGACAAGGGCCTTGCTCTTGGTTTCTCTGATTAGCTGGTTGCATTTTGTCTGAGCGGAATTGAAAGCATCTTTTCCACTTCCCCTCTGCTGGTTCTCAATTTTATTCAAATTCTCTAAAGTATTGCTTAACCATTCTGAGTTCTTCTGTGTACCAGCTACCTTGTGTTCTAGTTTTTGCTGTGTTGCTTCATTTCATGGGCCAGAGTGTTGGCTCTATTGGTGATCCACTTGTTGAAGTTCTTGATGTTGAATGCTAAGAGGCCCATGGGTTCCAGTTTATTCTTGTGGAGGGCGGTTGCACAATCTGCCTCTGTTAGGTTGTTTCAGTTTCAGTGTGCTGGGTATGCTGTGAGGGTTCATCCGTTCTGATGGATGTCAATTGATAAACTGACTATGGCATGGTCTGTCCTGTGGAGGGGTCTTGGTGTATTGACCGTGATGTTGTTGATGGATAGGTAGACTAGGTCTAGGATGTGTCCTGCAGTGTGGGTGGGCTGGGCTCAATGATATGTTTGATTATCTGCTGGCTTCCACGGCTGTAAACAAAACCAGCTGAGTTGAGGTTGGTTCGGTCTTAAGGATGGAGTTTGAGTTCTCTTAAGAGGACTTAAGCACTGGACTTGAGTATTAAGGGAGCGATAAAGTCCATCATATTGATTGTGAATCTGACTAGTAGACCAAGGGGGTGGTGGACTAGGGTTTCACCCAGGGTGAAATCTACTGTGATTTGTGATTTAAAGTTTAGGTGCTTCATGTAGTTTGTACCAGCTTCAGTGGAGATGGTGAAGATAAATGTATCTTTGTAGATGAAGGTGATTCCTCATCTGGACCTTTTTATGTGGTCTTGACTTTTATCCAGTTGTGATGATGGAAGCAATGGCAGGCACTGAAGCTTTGGTCAGCCTTGTTTTGGTGAGGAAGAGGAGGTCTGGGGCAGTATAGTCCAGCAGGTCTCACATCTCCCTAACATGCTTTCTGAGTGAGTGGGTGTTGAGAAGCATGCATAATATTGCTGTGAAGGTTGCTGGTCCCGGTGTGTTTGTTGGTAGTTGTTTGAGTGTGTGTGGCAATGGATGTTGGAGGTATGCATTGGTTGGAGTTGCGGAACAATTGTGTAGCTGAAGCAGCAGAGAGAGCAGGTGAAAGCTTTGTCTCGGTTGTGTGCTCTAGCATGCCAGCAGAGGATGGTGGGATGTCCAGGGCTCCAGGCACAAAGGAGAATGGTGTGGTAAGGGTGGGTCGGGGAGGACCAGGGTTTCTGGCACTGGACACAGTCCAGCTGCAGACAGGTGGCGACAGGATTGCCATTGATGCACCCTCCATGCGCCAGTAGTGTGAGTCTGCACTTTGACTGCTATTAAATAGGTCATGGAAGGGAGAGGATCGCAAGACACAGTGTGCAGGAAGAAAAGGAAAGCAGCAGCTGTAAAGGAAAGAGGCACAAGGAACATGTAAGGAGCACAGAAGAAGGCAGGTGGTGCAGAGAGGACAGGGAAAGAAGTGCAGAGAATATAGAGATATGGCAAAGTTCAGAAAACGAATGCGGAAATGGCACAAAGAACAAGAAAAGGCACAAAAAGTCCCAGCACAAGTAAAAAGGCACAACATATTTCAGAAAGAGTGAAAGAAAAGGCAACAAGAGCAAGAGAAAGGGCACAAAGAGGGAGGTGTGGCACAAAAATCATAGAAAGAGAGAACGTGGAGAGCAAGAAAGGGAGAGAAGCCAGATTTGTGCCTCGAGGTGTTGGAGCTGGGTCTGCTGGAGTCTTGACTGGTTGAAGGATTGGTCGTAGGTAAGTCTAGGGGAATCTGGACTATGCACCTGCCATTAATTAGCTCCTAGGAGTGGGAGGAGCACAGGGGCAGAGGGCAGGGCTATGAAGGAGTGCAACAACACTGACTAGAGAGACACAAGGAACAGAAAAAAAGCAGGGGTGGAGAGGGAGCGTAAGAGAGAGAGAGGCACTAGAGTCGAGAGTTGTGTCTGCAAGGACCTTGACTGATCAGAAGACTGGTCACAGGTTACTCCAGGGTGGCTGGATCGATGTACCTGCTTAACTAGTAGTTGTTTATGTATGGCACCAGACTCATTTCAACTCTGAGTTGGAGTTATTTACTACAGTTTTGGGTCCCTTTTTGGGTGTAAAAACTTCAAAAGTGCAGTTTGTGAATGGCAATGGGTTAACCTTATGACCGGGCGGTAAACTCCGCTATGCCAGCTGAATTTGTGGAGTTTGTCACTCCGCACCCTGCTTGGAGCTCGGAGTTCTGCAAATACTCCACTGTTGACCCGTAGTGAAGTTTACTGGTGCCTACCCAAAAGCAGAACAGGTTTGCCAGCATTTTGCCTAGTTTAAAGATGGCCGCATTTTGGAATGTGAAGGCACAGAGCATAAGCATAGTTCTGGTTCTGTCCCCAGTGAGATCCCTCCTGGTTCCCAACTGCAGGGAGAAGGACTACTATTGTGCCATGGACTGCCACACCTGAGATGAGGTGGGTGATGCCACTCTGTTAATCTTTCCCAGAGTGTTTATGCAGTTAAGTGCAGCCCACAGTTCCCCAGGATTGAGTGGGCTGAGTCTGAGACACCTTCTCCTCCGTAAGGTTTTTACTTTTTGGATTTGCATTTCTTGGGTCTTTTCCCAGGCTAAGCAGCACTCTGTTAGAAATGCTGCAGTCTTCAGATATGTATTTTTAAATTCCATATCACTGCCTGGCACTGTGAACAAGAAGCGCTCTGCAGATGCAGGAGTCCTTCAAACAAGCTATTAGATTTAATTTGAATAGTCTGGACTCTGGAGATTGATATTTTAAATTCTCTGCATCACACCATCACTCTGGAATGTTATTGTGCCTTAGCAGCAGTGCTCGTAAACACACAGTGTAGTGTACAGTGCTTTTGAAGGGTCAAGCGTATCCCTGAAATAGCTGCCTCCACATATTCATTTGTGCCCTGAAAATAGTAGACCACTGGGCAATCAGTGCTCTTCAGGACAGGGTAGATTTTTAGCATCCTCAGGTCTAACAGTGAGAAGCTTGTCTCTTCCTTTCTCTGAGAAGGAGAGCCACAGGATTGCTGCCCACTGATCTTGGAAAACCTGCTGTACCATACAGGCTCTCTCCAGAGCAGTCATCCATGTGTGGATGTCATTCCCATCTATGCAGGGGGGCACAATCTTACTCAGGTTTCTATGATCATAGGACCTGTCTTTATCCTTAGGGATACTGCTGCCACCAGTGGAATCTAATCCACTTAATCTTTGTTCCCTTGCTAAAGCAAGTTTAGCTTGGGCCAGGACTGTTTCTTCTTTCTCTATCTGAAGTTGGACAGCTCTCATCCTAGCCTCATGCTCTCTTCTCTGGGGTGAAGTCATTCCCCTTTGAGAACCCCTTGAGGCATTAGAGTGGTTAGATTCCCTTGAAGGAGATCTGTCCCTTCTATTGCCAGGGTGAAGCCTACTATTAGGTCTGGAGGGGTGAAACCTATCTCCATTCCCATGCAAGCTTATGTTAGCCAAGCTAAGCCTTCTGACCTCAACTCGACTATCCCCCTGATCATCTGACTCCTCCCCATCTACCTCCTCAACCTCTGGAGTGATGGTATCATCATCTGTTGGGGCCCTTTCTCCTGTAGTACCTGAGGGGCCTTCAGAAGCCTTCTCAATATCAGCTGTCTCCAGGATATGTATCAGGATTGGGATGGTAGGGTTATGACCCTTTTCAGCCCCCTTGAGGTGCAAAAGGCACTCAAGTCTCTGAAGCTGATTTTTTCATAGCTGGAGGGTGCCTTGTGAGGGTCACTTTCCACAGGTAGAGAACTGGATGGTTCACCTGTGCCAGGCATGACTAGTGAGGTGTGGGTGTGTGCACCTACCTACACTGAGGGTTTACCTTCTTGAACCTCTCTAGGAGTTGTAGTCAGGGTGTGCTAAGCCCTTTGGTCTACAACCACTAAGTTCTGTAGAACTTAAGTATTTCAAGCTTTGTTTATATGTACCTATGGTACTTGATGGGATCTTTCAAATGATATTGTCAAAGATTACAATTGGTAAAACAAACAGCAAGCTCAAATCCCAACCGCTGCACACCAATGTGAGAAGTTGACCTGGTATATGAGGATCACTATTCTAGTGATCACTTTGCACCAGTCCAAACAACCCTTATGGTGATTGGCTGTAAGTCAACCATATAGACCAGCTATCCTAGGGGTAGCATGGACAAAAGCAGTCTTAGGCTAAACTCAAGAGGGCATGTGAAGCCAGCTGTTTTATCATATGCAATCCTTTCAATATCAAATGAAAGGACACCACATAAGTTAAATATTATAAAATATATGTATTTAATACTAGAATAATCCCCTGTCCTCTTTATGAGGACAGAAGCACAAGCGTTAAACAAAGAACTTCATATAACATACAAAAGTTGCACAAATATGGATAGGCCGGGTGGCCACTCAAACCATATACTAAAATAGTGGTATAAGAACCACGTCACAAACAATGGTAAGGCCTAGGGCCTTGAGAATCACTGGGGCTACACTGGACTAATGAAGGTTAGGTCGGGGGAGGCCCACAGGATACTGGTGCAGTGTCTATAGGCAACCGTGTGCACCAATAGAAGTCAATGGTGCGTAAAAGTTAGAAAGTTACTGATTTAGGAGACTTCCGACTGGACTAGAGCTTAACCACTTAAAACTAGGAGACTAGAGGTGTAAACCACTACAGGAGCACTTGAGTACTCTCGTTACCTCACCCACAGGAAACGGGTGCAAAGGTGTCAAAGTGCGTAGGGTTTCGTAATGGAGTTCTATGGTGCCTGGAGGAAAAGATGCTGCATGCGACCAGGAGAGAAGAGTCCGGTTGGATGCAAAGGTGGATCGAAGATGTAGAGTACCTGAAAGCAGAGGGGACAGAGTCTGGCTCACTAGCCAGTGACCAGGATGGAACCAGGAAGGAATCAGGCGATGTCGGGTTGCGATTAGGTGACGTTCTGAAGTTTGTCTCTGCTGCCACGTGGACCAGGATGGATCAACGACAACCTGGAGGTGGACACAGACTGTCCCACAAAGGTTCTCGCTGTCGGCGATGTCGGTTCTCGAATTGGAGTCAACAGGCCTTGGCAAATGCAACCCACGCAGGAATCGGAGATTGCAGTCTGGAGCAACCAGACCAGCAGTGTAAATTTGAAGGATCATTGTCACAGAGGCCACTAGCCAACGGGCAAGTGACGGAAAACACATCGAGCAGGAAAAAAGCAAAAGGGCCCCACGCAGCACTCGATAAGTGTGGAGAGGTGATCTTTGGTGCAAAAGCTGCTCAGGGCAGGGGCTTCTCAATCCCCAATGCACAACTTCGAGGGTGCCTCGGGAGCTGCACAGGAAGCACTTCGCTGGCTTTCCAAGATGGCCAGTCCCACGTCTCACGTCACCTCCCCGGGTCTCAGCTTTGCTGGGACTGTGGATCGGAATGTTGCAAGTCTGGGAGTCCAGGTCTTGTCAGACTCTGGTGTTCGAGCTCTGGCGGGAGCAACAACAAAGAAAAGTTTTGAGCGCTGATGGTGCCTGCTTGTGCAGGGTGGTCACTCCTTGACCACAACCGATATTCTTCAGTCTTCTATGTCAAGTAGGATGTCGAAGGGTCCAGAGTTTCATATCAAAGTTTCAGTCAGGATGATCTAATGTCTATGGGCACAGCTCCTACCTTTATTCCAAATCAAGGGGCTGGATCTCCTGCTAGGTCCCCCCTATGGGTGGGACCCAGGAAGAGGGTGGTTACACCCCTTTCCGTTTGCCCAGTTTCGCGCCAGAGCTGGGGCTGGAGTGCCCCAGCACCGGTTTGAGCTGGACCTTGCATGGGACACCTTGTGCGCCCCAGGCAGTGTCTAGTTTCATTCAGCCCTCCCTGCCCCAATCCACTATCTCCTGTCTGGGGTGGTGAAACACCTCCCTGTGACAGGAAACCTTTTGTC
This sequence comes from Lissotriton vulgaris, assembly GCF_964263255.1. Lineage (NCBI taxonomy): Eukaryota > Metazoa > Chordata > Amphibia > Caudata > Salamandridae > Lissotriton > Lissotriton vulgaris. The sequence continues at coordinate 743,073,453 of NC_141697.1, read as the reverse complement.
CAGGCCTCCCCTGCCGGAGTTTCGGTCAGCTTGTATCATCAGTAACAGCCACGCAGTCAATATGTACTACGTAACCACAGTCTTATGTACCAAAACAAATTTATTTTATTTTTTATCTGGTTTTTCAAAATTTCAAAAACACATGGGCAAACCAAAGACTGTCACGACAGTGAATTCATGAATGCAATATCTACACTTATACACACGTACAAATATACAATATTTACAAAGTGAATGAAACACAATGAAATAAAGACAAATGAAAATGACACACCAAAAGCAATAACGTAATTCAATATTCAAACATTAATTGCATTTATATACAGTGACAAAATTCGCACAAAAAGCAAGGGTACAACCAGTCCATGGGGATGTAAAACCAAGGAACAGGCGGGGACAGATGGAGTAGTACGCCTGCCTGCCTGACAAAGCTGTGGTTTAATGTTTACATTGGGTTGCATCCGGGATGATATACAATTTCTCTTCCTAGGTGCACCCTTTTGAATAACCACAGGATGGAAATGTCGACGCGTTTCGAACCGGATTATTGATGGTTCTCTTCAGGACGGGGACTGGGAACAATGAGTCTGTAACAATATACAGAATGGGTGTCAGGAAAGCGAGAGGAAAGCGGCTCACATAATGACTATGTTGTCTTTGGAAAAACATGGCCCGAACTACATGGACCATGATGCCTCACTAACTCCGCCCCCAAGACACTCCCACTAGCTAACCGGCCTGGGAGTTTTCAAATAATCAGGTAGAGCGCCGTGACACACGGATAGCCTGTGTGTTTTCCTGACCGAGAGAAATCGAGAGATTGAATCCTCCTTAAGAAGTAAGTTTATTGCAGGTTGTCTGCAATCCGCGCTAAGCGCCACACCGCCAGTGCCCCCACCTAATGGGAATGCTTTCTCTAAATACACGTGCTTTGTTGCAATGCAGGTCCCGGCTCACTTAGATATCGTCCGCCGGCCCTGAATTGGTTTCTGGTACCAGACGCTCCACTTTGTTAAAGCTACATATTCAGGTAGGATTTGCCACTTTGTCCAGTAATTGTCACAACCGGTTTTACACAGAAGTAGTTGGCTAATTTCGCGTACCCATTTCTATGTGTCATTTCCAGCTTTCCAAAGACAACATAGTCATTATGTGAGCCGCTTTCCTCTCGAGTTTGTACCACGCGGCGGACAACATATCTATAAGAACCAGAACTGGCTAACCACAGGTAGGAGCCCTCATCCTTTACGGCATCAGGTGATATGTACCAGCCTAGATCCCCTACGTTCCATTATGGACCAGAGTGCTAAGCTCCCTCTTTGTTTTTACAGAAACAACTATATTCCTGCGATTTACCGACACCACGGCACATTCTTTGCCACGTGCAGGTAAAAGTCCATTTCATGGTGTGAAGTCACCGCTTAATGTTTTTTGCTACAATACTATGGTACTTAACCCTGACACCCATTCTGTATATTGTTACAGACTCATTGTTCCCAGTCCCCGTCCTGAAGAGAACCGTCAATAATCCGGTTCGAAACGCGTCGACATTTCCATCCTGTGGTTATTCAAAAGGGTGCACCTAGGAAGAGAAATTGTATATCATCCGGGACCCTAGTGGTGCAACCCAATGTAAACATTAAACCACAGCTTTGTCAGGCAGGCAGGCGTACTACTCCATCTGTCCCCGCCTGTTCCTTGGTTTTACATCCCCATGGACTGGTTGTACCCTTGCTTTTTGTGCGAATTTTGTCACTGTATATAAATGCAATTAATGTTTGAATATTGAATTACGTTATTGCTTTTGGTGTGTCATTTTCATTTGTCTTTATTTCATTGTGTTTCATTCACTTTGTAAATATTGTATATTTGTACGTGTGTATAAGTGTAGATATTGCATTCATGAATTCACTGTCGTGACAGTCTTTGGTTTGCCCATGTGTTTTTGAAATTTTGAAAAACCAGATAAAAAATAAAATAAATTTGTTTTGGTACATAAGACTGTGGTTACGTAGTACATATTGACTGCGTGGCTGTTACTGATGATACGAACTTTCCCTATCCAGCCATTTTGCTCTGTTTACTTTGTTGTTGAGATCCGGGCTGGGTAGACGTAGGATCCAAAACCTTCTCTGTTCCACAGGAGTTTCGGTCAGCAGCAGGAGGCCAGACTTTTGTCTGTGGCAGCAGCATCCATTTTGTGATGCTGAGGCTCTGGTTAGATGTAACCGCGTTTAAGGAAAGTAACATGTCTTCTCCCTCTAGAAGGGTGGAATGCTACCCATGTCACCAGGACTGGGTAGGGGGTAGTATTCCAAAGCGTATGACACCTTACACGACATGTTTTGATAAAGCCAAACCAAAGTTAGCACATAACCACGATGGATTATAATGCACTTAAGAGTATATGGTATGGCATTATCCCGGAACAGCTTAGGGAATTGGTCCCGACAGCTGCAGACAGGCTCAGCTCTTGCATCCAGTGTACCCAGGTATCTCTTGACCAACAAACAAAGGAGCAAACTTGCATTCACTTTGGGACCAGAATTCAGAGGCCTGATGCTAGGATCTCTGAAGCAACCCCAGCATTTTACTTTTCATGATCCAGACTATGCAACATCAGCTCTAATAATCAAACAGGATGGGCAGTAACATAACATATATTTATTCATTTTATTAATGCTAACAATGTTTAAAACAGTATTACTGAATAGCCAATTAAATGCCTTATTGCTTTTTCACAGAGAGTTTAGACAGGCTAAAAAAAATGAGAAAAGGAGAGAGCAACATACATATTACCTAACCTTAATTTGTAGCGGAGATAGCCTCCTTCCCCCATTTTGACAGTAGGAAACCTGAAACAGGTTTCATTTCTGTCAACACTATCAATCCCTATGTGTAGCAACTTGGCATAAACAAAGTTAAAGGAGGTAGATAGCACATTTGAGAGAACTAAAAAAACATGAATACCCAAACCCCAATCCTTTTAGCAAATGTACAAGGGAAACATGAGGGCGAATGAATTCAAACCTCAGCCCTAGTAAGCACCAAACTAAAAGCATTAGTGCTGTATATATGGCCAAGCTCACATATACAATTGTATTGTGGTATATTCATATGAGTGCATAAAAACTTGCTCCTCCTTCTTTCCCTGCGCTGCCATCTTGTCCTTCAAAAAGTTTCTGTCAAAGCAGACCTTGCTCTAGTAGCCCTGCCAGGCTTCCAAATATAGAACTGACTTTTAACTCTTACCAGCTGTCCTATTCTGTGGAGTTGGCAAACTATCGCCCTAAATCCCTGTTACCTGGAGTAAGTAAAATAGCAGAGAGATATGTGAACTCTATCCTCTCAACGTTTCTGGAAAATAATAACTGTTTCCACCCTACCCAGACAGGATTCAGAGCACAGCAGTGCACGGAAACTGCTCTTATTAGTGTTATGGAGGAAGCCAAAAGAATTCTTGATGGTGATGGCTGCGCTGCTCTCATTCTTTTAGATCTTAGCGCAGCCTTTGATACTGTGAACCACCAACTATTGAATCAACGACTTCGAAATGTGGGAGTGGCAGGAACTGTATTAAAATGGCTGCAGTCTTTTCTCGAAGACAGATCTTTGGCAGTCTTGGAAGATGACATTAAGTCAAATTTGAGGCCAATTAATTGTGGGGTTCCTCAGGGGTCTTCCCTAAGCCCCAATTTATTTAATATCTATTTGAGCCCGTTGGCTGAAATAGTATTGCCATTTGGGGTACAAATAATTACTTACGCTGACGATACCCTGCTGGTGGTTTCTATCAATAATCAAGATAGTTCCTCGCCAGGCTTAGCTCCATGTCTTTGTGACGTCTCTAAGTGTATGGATGAATCATATCTAAAGCTTAATGGGGCTAAAATGGAGCTTATGCTACTGGGCAACTCAGCCCCTCTGAACATAGACCATCTCTGGCCCAGATCTCTGGGTCCAGCCCCTACCCCCAAATAATATATTAAGAGCCTTAGTGTGTGGCTGGACTGTAACCTCGATCTTAAGGAACAAGCTCGAAAGGTTGCAGCTAGCTGCTATGGAATGTTGGTGCTAATAGGCTGCTAGTCCAGGCATTAATTCTCTCACGGTTAGATTACTCCAATGCTGTATATCTTGGAGCACCACTTTCCACATTTAGAAGACTGCAGACTGCGCAGAATTGTGCTGCTCGCCTGTTGTTGAATACTCCCAGGCGTATGTCAGCCAAACCTGCTCTTGCCTCCCTGCATTGGCTCCCCATCAAAGAACGAGTTCAGTTTAAGGCTTTATGCATTACTCATAAAGCACTTACTGGCAAAGGTTCTTTCTTGATGCGTTCCCTCATCCAGCCCTACCACCCAAAGAGAGCGTTGAGATCTGAAAATAGGCGATTGCTCATAATCCAGAAAATTAGAAGAGCTCGAAGTGGGGGCGACTCTTCTCGTATAATGTGGCAAAGCTTTGGAACCTTTTGCCCCTGCATATATGTTTAGAGACTGACCATCTGACCTTTCGTAAGAAAGTAAAAACCCATATTTTCCCTTGATGATCGCCTAATTGATAAGCTGTTGCCGCTAGCGCTGGGATGCCCAAGAGTAAGCATGCGCTTTATAAATGCAAATTTCTTTTCATTTCATTTCATTAGATAGAGGGACTAAGGGAACACATGAGTAGGTAAACCACTAACAAGTAGAAGAAGGGAAAGTTTTTCAGAAATAATAGGTGATATTTTTGGAGCACTGATACCAGCAGTGGATATATCATTAAATGCAAATAAGATTTGAAAATTGTCAATAATAGAGGATCGTTTATCCACAAATACTGCAGAAGGGTTTTTAATGGTAAATACCAAAATGGTTGCCTTGAGAGCTATGGTAATGCAAAATCGACTTGCTCTTGATGTTCTTTGGGCAAATGAAGGAGGAGTCTGTAGAGTGTTGAAAGTGCAACATTGTTGTACGTACATTCCTGACAAAAGACAAAATATGCAAAGATACATTAAGAATATTACTGAATTACATAAAGACATTGCGCCACTGGAGGTTGATGGTGGTCTGGGGAAACTTGTTAAGAGTTTTTCCGCAGTAAAGAAATGGTTTGCAGAAATAGGTCAATTACATCATAACTTTAATAATATTAATTGTGTGAAGCATGTAAACTAATCAACAAAATGCACCTTTATATGTATCCACTAGACGTGGGAAACTAGCTGCTATTTGCGAAAATGTATTTTATTAATGAAATATGAGTCAAACTAACATAGGTTTGTGATTACGTAAAAATAAAAAGTAAATTGCATGCATTTGTGTATGTGGTAGAATTGTATTGTGGCATAGAATGCAGATGGAAAGAAAAATTGCTTTAAATGTCATGTCTGCTAGGTAATTTCTAACATGGGTAATTAGAATGCTGGGCGATAAACAGAAAGGCTTATATTCTATATCTAATTTCTGTTGTGTTTACTTTCATATTAGTTCCCATTTGGGCCTGATCGGCCGTGTCTGAAAGTGGCTGATGTTAAATGCGATGGTACACAGAAATTAAAGATAGCCCCCAAGCATGAATGCAAATAGATGCTCAGTCATGACTGTATAGCATATGCCTGGAGTCAGAGATGTCAAGACCACCTTGCCTGCAACGGGAGTTGTGCAAAAGAAATCATTTCAAAAGCATGGGAACGGAGGAAGGAACTGAGTTTCAGAGGATTAAAATTACTTGACTGCAAGAGAAAGATACAAATAGTGTAATAAGGTATAAATGTGAACATTCATTGAAATCATGTGAACCTTTGGTATGAGTAAGGACTTTTGCGAACTGGTTTGAGAAAGGAGGAAATTAGGTGATCATCACCACCCCTCCTTTAGACCAATCAGGATTGGATGTAGCCGCTAAATGTTTCAAAGTTGGGAATAGAAAGTTAGTGAAAGGGCATAAAGAGTGCTGGTGCTTATGGTGAAAAAATTATATTCTTTACGTGCTTCTTTTCTGCACCTTTGCTCAGGACAACATGCTGTCGGATGAGACAAACTTTCTTCTTATGGTGCAAAAGACTTTGACATTTTTGGACTTAAAACTTTGATGAGGGAATGAATATAACCATAGCTGAAATTCTATCGTGGGAGGGAGATGTCCAAGTAGGTTAGAGGGACAGACAGACAGCTTGGGAACCTATCCTGTGTCTTGTGGTTCATGTTCTGGTGAACCATTTTTCATCTTCGCCTTATGGACAAGGGGTAAAGAGTATTTTCTGTTTTCTAAATACCTATGCTTTAAAAGTGTTGAAATAATGCTTAGATTGTAATTGTTTAATAAACTTCACGCAATTTAAAACTCTCTTTAAATGAATCTAGATAAAATCTTATGAAATATAAATTTGAATCTGTGGTTATTAGAATACAAGTCATGCCAATTAAATTGTTGACGGTTTTAAAATGAGATTGAGCTGGACTTAATCTCCATCAACTGATTCCTACTAGTTGGTCCATTGACCAAATAGCGGAGTACCTTGATGTCTTGTTTGGAACTGAAAGCTAATGAAGTTTAATGTATAAAATGTATATACTTATTGTATAGGTTAATAAGGTACCCGCATTTCTTGCAGCTCGTCTACCTTATCACTGATTCAGGAAACTGTGTGAATGAAATTGTGACTCTCTGTGTTATCGGCCCCATCGATGAGTAAATATTAAGAATCTTCATCCTAAGGGTTTTATGTTAGCCCTTCTGCATCAAGGGCACAGTCCATGTTTTGTCCATTGGCCAAAGCGATTCAGAGCACCTTGTTTAAAATGTGAATGAACTGCTCTGCTTCTCCATTCACTTTTGGCCAACGGTGTTACTTTCCTGTGGTGAACATCCTGGGATTGTAAATATTCCTTGAGCTCTTGACATTATAATGGAGGCCATGATCAGTGCCCAGCTCCTTGAGAAGTCCCTGGGTGGCCATGATTTTCTCCAAACAAGGTATTGTTTGACTGGCAGTTGTTAAGTCCATGATTTCATTTTCAGGGTATTTTGAAAAGTCATCTATGAACACTAGCATGTGTCTACCATCTGGGAGACTGCTAAACTCTATGTTGGCCCTTTGCAAGTGGAATGGTGGGACATTTTCTCTGATGATTGATGCTGATGGGTCTCCTGTGCCGGCAGCTTGACACAGGTTGCACCGGTATACTGTCCCCTCAACTAGGGCTTCCAAACTAGGAAACCAGGCCTTGCCGCTCAGTTGAGACTTTGTCTAGATGACCCCTTGATGGGCCAGGTAAGCGAGGTCAACCACCTGTTATTGTAGAGTCCCAGGTACCACTAGACGTAACCCTCTCATGACATAGCCTTAAGACGACACTGCGAGTTCTGTGCAAACTTTGTGCAGGGAGGTTAACGTCAACCTTGCGTCTTCCGTGCGATACATAGTTTTAGCGAGCAAAGTGCACCATTTTCCTGAAAACACCGTAGGGATGCCCACAATGGAGGCACTCATCGGTGGCTGTGGGCTTGACGATCTCTGTAAGTGAGATGGGGAATGGTCTGGAGGGTTGAACAACAAGTTGTACTTATTCTTCCACCTCTTGAGTCAAGCTCTTCACTTTCTGTGGCAGGTCAGGCAAGTTTCAATAGATAATCTTCTGGATTTTGAGCCCCCGGGTGATAAACAACTGTGAAATAATATTCCTGTAATTGTAGAAACCATTTTTTGGTTCACTGCGGAGGTTTTGAGGAAGACCTCATACCAAGGAAGCTTCTTATGCCTGTGTCAGTTGTGGGTGCTGGTGCTGCCTGAATGTCCTGGACTTTAAGGGGATCAGGTAGCATCCCATTCTGGGAGAAGCAATACCCAAAAAATGAAATTTCATTTTGAAGGAAGGCACACTCATCTCTGTGAAGTATCAGACCATTTTCTTGGAGGACTGGACGGTGGCTCTTAGGGGATTGAGGTTTTCTTCCAGCATAGTGGCATATACCGGATATCATCACTGACATTGAAGACTCCTACAAAACTAGCTAGCATGTTCCTTTGGGTGTCCTAGAAGACTTCTACAGCACCAGAATCTCCAAAACTAAGGTGCTTGTACCTTCTGAGCCCCACTTGTGTAGAGAAACTTGTAATGGCTCAAGTTTCTGGGTCCAACATCAAGTTCAAGTTCAAATGATCTTTATTCGGAATTTAGTACATCCATAAAAGTACATACAGAATGAAACACATTAAAAACACATTAAAAACATATATAAAAATTAAAAACTGAATTTTCCAATTGGGTTTAAGCAGCATATATGGCATAAGGTGCAGCATACATAGTAAAGAGATAAACATTAATCTATTAATATATTTAGTGATAGATTTCAATTTATACACTCCCGAAATGATCATATATATCAGACACACATATAATTAAATCTGTGTACGAATTATGACAGAATGATAAAGTGCAAAGTGCGTTAAATGGCACAATACTGTTGTCCGTTATGCATGTTCCATACTTGCCCTCGATCTCACACAAACTTTTATAAAACAGCTTACAGTATATATGACTTCATCTGTTAGCAGCATTTGTAAGAATCTCAGTGCCAGATTAAAGTCCCTTAGGTTATGTTTGCGGAGAATCGGCATTAAATATTGGCGGGTATACAATTTGTAATGGCCACAGAAAAGAAAATAATGCAACAGACTTTGTTTTCCACCTTCAGAGCAGGGGCAATCCAACTCTTCTAATTTTTTGTTATAACCAAGGGGGAAGCTTAGTAAATTGACTATGCTTCCATCCCGGAACCGGAACAAAAGGCTCCGATTCCATCTTCCTATTGGGATTGGCAGGTATCTGCAAAGCTTGTTTAGGTTATCATTGCCTAAATCAGTAAGGGGCAAATATCTAATAACAACAGGTTTGGCAAATTCAGATCTCATTCGTTCCTCCTTGTATAAGTCAAGCAATGCCCGTTTAACACTATTCTTGTGAGCGGGGGCAATGGTATTAGGAGAGCTGAACAAAGAACCATGTCCCACGCTCAACAGGCTATTCTTGACAGCATTTAACCAGGGTATATGATGGGATCTTTCGCATAGTAAGCAGTCAGATATTATGCTGCGTGTTAAGGATGCCGCTGGATTTGACCATATTTTTATACAAAAAAGCGCGGGCCTAGACCTGATAAAATCAACAATGTATGGCAACCTGAGTTCATTGTGACAGATAAATGTGGGGGCACAGGGAACTCCCCCAGCACCCTCCTACAAAATCTATTTTCCTCCAACTGGAGAGACGTGCTGTTACAATAACCCCACACTTCTGCTCCATATGTCCCAGTTGGTTGGCATTGGGTACGATAAATATTGAGCAGGGGGGTAATGACATCAGCCAGTTTGGGTTGTCGGAGAGATAAAATTGAATTGATTGACTTACCAATTTTATTTCTCGCATAGGCAGCATGTGGCTGCCATGAGCCTGTGTTAGAAAATAATAACCCTAGATAAGGGAAAGTGCTAGTGCATTTTAAAATATTGTCGCCTGATTTAATTGAGGTAATGTTGTACTTTTTAGGTCCACAGTTCATAATAAAAGATTTTTTAAAATTGGTATTTAAACCTAAATCGGACATAAAGGCAACAAACCCAGTGATTAAAATGCGTAAAGCATTCAGAGTACGCCCCATTAATAAAGCGTCATCCGCATAGAGTAGAGTAGTATTGGGGGAACCATTTATAATTGGTACATCCTTAGTGATCTTGCTCAAAGTGCTACTCAACCCGTTAATATATAGAATAAAAAGCAGTGGGGCGAGTACGCAGCCCTGTCTAACTCCTCTGCTAATAAAAATGTCATTGGATAATTCGCCATCATTATTAATTCGTACTCTCGCTTTTAAATCCCTATGTAAATAAGAAAGAAAATATACCAGTGAGTCATCCAAACCATAATCAAGCAAAAGTGACCACAACCTAGAACCATTAACAAAATCAAATGCGGAACTCAGATCCATGAAGCCTAAATAAAGCGGGGACTTTTTAACAATAGTGTATTTTGCCATAATCAAATTCAAATTAAGACATTGTTCAACAGTGCCCACATGGTTTCTAAATCCCAATTGACTGCAGTGTAGAACATTATTATCCTCAGCCCAATTCCTTATCCTTTTAAAAATTACCCTTCCAAGGACCTTTAGCGTGTTATCGATCAGTGAGATCGGGCGGTAGCAGGCAGGGTCCGACCTGTCACCTTTTTTGAAGATCGGTACGATGACACTTTTCGACCAGGATTCGGGAATTGAGCTGTCAGTCAAAATATTAAATAAGTTGCATAATAAAGGGGCCCAAAAATTAATTTCAGATTTAATCTGGTCAATGGAAAGACCATCCGGGCCTGGAGCTTTATTGCTAGCGCTCTCGGTTATAGCATCCTCGACCTCGGGTAATGAAAAGTTCAGTGGTTCAGCAGTGTTAGATAGGGGGACAGTATCTAGAGAAGTGGCTGATATTGCATACATTTTGGAAAAATGCTCTACCCACGCCTCGCCAGTTATATTACAATTGATTGGTTTGATGTTAGAACCAAAGGATCTGAGGGACTTAACTTCTCTCCAGAAACCTGTCGTGTCTTTTAATGAGGCAGTACGCGTGAGAGATTCCCAATGGTTAATCACTAGGGCCTCAGATCTAATGCGTAACGCAGTTTTGTATTTTGATCTTAATTCTCTCACAAGTGGAGCATCCCTAGGATTAATTTTTAAGGCAGCCCTCAGGTCCCTATTGGCCTTAGAGCAAGAAGAGTCAAACCAACGAGGACCATGATCTATATTATGACTGGCTGGTTTGGAGGATTCTCTTTTAATAGCCCCACAGAGATTGCCAAAGGCAACAACCACATCGTCGCCTGGGCTAGTGTGTGACAGACAGGTCTCTACTGTCTTAGGATGTTTTTTAATTACTCTAGCTAGAATGTCTTTATTGTCCACCCCTTTCCATATTAGTCTTAATCTATCAGTAGATAATGCCAGATTTTGTGCCCCATTCTCTACTCTCAATGCAACCTTCGTGATCTGTGGATTATGTAAGTATATTCTAAGCAGATAGTGATCACTATATGCGGAACAGATGACTTCTGCTTTTAAAATTATATCACTTAATGTTGGACAGATAAATATATAATCTATCGTGGAGGCACAGCCCTGACCTATATATGTAGGTGTTATTATATTGTTTGCACTAGAACCTGCAATTTCCATTACATTTACTAGGTCACGGGAGGCTAGATGGTTTTTCAACTCCTCACCGTTTTTACATAGTGGGCTATTGCGATACATATGGGCATTAAAATCCCCTCCAATGCAGATGCCATCAAAGGGCCCATACTTCTGCCCCTCCATAATTTCATCAATAAAATTAAACAATAACATAAAATTGTCATTGGGACAGGTAACAAAATCATTATTATAAAAATTAATTATACATAGTTTCATCCTGTTAGTGTACTTCATAGCCATAAAACAATTACCCGGTGTAGGGATCGGTTTGGTTTGCACCCCGGATTTTATTTTAGTCCAGATAGATAGACCCCCACTGGGGCGACCCATGGGTGAAGGAGAAGCCTTTAGGTTGTAGCAACAGAAACCCTCCATTGTGGGTGTAGTTGTGCACCAAGTCTCTTGTAGCATCAATATGTCACAGTTATTATTGACCCAGTCTGACCATTCTTTAATTTTCAGTTTAGAATTAAGACCCGCTATGTTCCAGCTTACAAGAGATAGTTTGGAATCCTGGAGCAACAGTCTATGGTTCGTGATTTTTGGCTCACAACAATCCGTGGCAAGGGTTGTGGGACTTCCTGGGATTCAGAGATTGATGCCAGAGGTAGTTCAACTGGGTTAGTCAATGGGGGTCAGTCTTGCATATCCAAATCCGACAAAGGTGCAAATCTATTGAACTTCTTGAGTGGAAATGGAGCTGGCTGGAATTGCATAGGGGGTGGCTGAAAATGCATTGGTGGTGGTTGGAAATGCATTGGTGGTGGTTGAAATTGCATAAAGGGTGGCCGAGATTACATTGAAGGTTGTCTGTAGAAATAACTCAAAGGTAACATGGTTGCAACAGTAGAAATGGCAGAGCAGTTACTATTTCTGTTGAGGAGGTTTCTTACAGTACCAGGGTTTTTAAAATTGAAAACTATGCAATCACCTTCCTTATCTTTGAGTAAAGGCCCAACCCAAGACACCCTGCGGGCCGATAGGATCTCTCTTAAGATGTCATATCCAACACCTTTGTGCTTAGTCAGCCAATCTATGCATTTGTTTCGCAGTTGCACCCATGATTCCCCCTGATCCTCCCTCAACGGTGGTACTCCTGCAAGAACCAGGATAAAAGGACAGGCATCCGGTGGCAAATGTAAGGCAGGCCCTTGATGTTTAAAAGGCCTGCTTGTCCCTGGTTGCCCAATACCCTTATTGTTAGCAGCGGTTGATCTTGTTGCTGTTGTATGTTGGGTAGGACCGTTATTGTGATTGGAAGCATTGTTGTTGATAATAACGGGGGGGGGGGCAGTTTTTCTAGGTGCAGGCGTGGGAGTAGATTTGGGTGGTAAATTGGATTTTGCCAAATTCTTCCCTCCATTGACGGATCGGGGTTGAATTGCAGGTGGTGCAATAGACGGTGGTAATGTTCCAGGGTTACTCATGCCCCTACCCGGTAAGGTGGAAGCTTCCTGTTTCTTTAGTGACAGAGTGTTGCTTACAGATTCCAGTTCTTTTAAGAGACGGTCGGCTCTGATTTGGTCCAGGATGGCAGACCCCTTTCTTTTTGTTTCTCCATTTTTAACCAGGTTATCTAATCTATCAAGTCTTTTAAAAACGTTATTAAACTGGTTGATCATTTGCTTCTCTAATCGATTAAAAATAGTGTCAACTATGGTTTCTATAAGGTTCCCATTTTGTTTCGAGAGATTATAATTATCTCCCATTAGTGTTGTTTGGGTCCATATTGTATTAAAGGTCCCACTTGAGTGAGTAGTGGTTGCGATCGAAGTATTGTCCGCGTCCACTAAGTCTTTATCCACAACATGAACAGTTTGTGCCCCAGTGTGGTATTGGGTTCCCAAGGCCTACATGCTCCGCAGAAATACCCACTTACACCAAAAGAACTGTTGGCACGGAAACTGAAAAGTACAAAGGACAAGTTTATTAAGACCCCATGGGGTGGTGGTACATTCCTACAGCACCCTTCGGCAATGCAAGAAGTATCACACCGAACGTTGGTGTGAGTCCTTCTTTTATACATTTTACAGGTAATAAAAAATAGGCGGTACAAGGTTTACAGAGTTTATGTACATATATGGTCATTTTTGGAGCACAGCCAACTCATGGGAGGGGTTACAATTCCACTGGTCAGTTTTGGCGGAACATTCCTGAGGGGTGACTGGTCAGTTGGAACTGCACATGTGTAGGCTTGACCGTTACTAAAAATAGCCTGTTGCTGGGCAAACTCGAGTGGTCAGCGGTACGGACAAGGGACTAAAGGGCATGCTGACCACGAGGCCGCTCATTCCCCAAAATGGCCGCCGTAACATACAAAATGGCGTTTTCGAGTAAGGCCAAGTTAAGGGAAATAACGTGTAGCAAAGCTAAGTGCTAACCCGGCCATCGTCAAATTACGACAGACGACCCTTTTAGCGTTTAGCTGAAGCTACCTCATAGTGGACGTAGTCGGGATACTCATCTTCGATATCAATTGACATTATTTGAGCTACTTCTTTACGAAGCATCAATTCTTTTTGGGCAAGAGCTCGTCTAGATGAAATACAGGTTGATAAACACATGGAACATAAGGCAGGGCCACATTGTATACATAAACATACAAAGAATAGTATCCCAACTATGATACATAAAATCATCAGCAGCTTCCAGCCCCAAGTACTAAGCATTGACCAGAACCACCCCGAAAGAGTCCATGTACCATTGTCCGGGTGTATTTCAGCAGCAATTTTGTGAAGTTTGGAAATTGCATCATATACAGATGGCGAGTTATCTGGCACATAAACGCAGCAACTACTTCCGATAATTCTACATGCCCCCCCTCGATCAGCTAGAACCACATCAAGAACCATTCGGTGCTGAAGCGTAACAATTCTGGATATTTGGAGTTCTTCCGTTATATTTCCTAATGCAATAGCAGTGTCATTAGCTACAGCCTCCACAACACGGGTCAGTCGTCTAATTTTCCGACTGTTTAAAGCAGCCCCCACAAAGGAAAACAATCCCAAATTAAAGTCTACATATTGCTGTAAGGCAGTATCAGTCTGGTCGATATCATCCAAGACCACAGCACGTCTAACTCGATTTAACACAAAGTCGTGGTAGAGCACATAATCATTGTGGTACATTGGTGGGGCAATGAATACAGGGGGCAATACAAAAGAGATATAGCATGTACCTAGCCATCCTAAAGGGAGCTGATGATAGCCTTTATTACCACAAATGAAGTATGTATTTCGGGATGCCACAAATGATATGCCATTTGGACTGTCAAATGTAAGTGTGGTGTTACATTCACTTTTCCCAACCGGGATTGTACCTTTATTACGTATACAGAGATCAGCCTTGGTATTTATAACATTAATGACATGTGAACTGGACATGTTAATGTTCCTTTGATTTCTGTAAATTCGGGGTGCAGATGCATTGTCGGGGCGGTACTCTTCCCATTCAAATCGAGTACCCTCAGCTCGTGGATAGCCATCGTGGTAACATATTTTGTTTAGACGGAAAAGCACCCCCCCTTTTGTTGGCCATCGTAGAGTGAACAAAAGAGTATACCAGGCATTACAGGAACCATTGTGGGAAAACGGGAGTGGGATGAGCGGGGTGCCCCCTTTCTTCTGATGACCAGGCAACATCCCACACTCCCAACAATTAGAAGTGTTCGTCATATTATGAGTATGATGCAAAATTTGAATGAAGCTATTGTTCAAGTAAGTCTGTCGGTGCCGTTCTTCATGGTAGGGTAAGGTGAAGTGAAAATGTTCAGATGGAGCCGGGGTAGTTGGCAGCAAATGTTCTCGTACAGGCACCACAAGTTCTACTACCCAGGCTATCACTGCTATCACCACAATTGTCAGTACAAACAAGATGGCACCAAGAATTCTCTTGTCTCGTGATGCAGAAGACGCCATAGTTCGAGAGTTCACAATGTCTCAAATACACAACTACAAAAAATAAAAACGTTGGTGCTGAGCTCCGAGGTAGCCGTTGTTTTCTTCTCCGGGGTCAAGACGGGTGTCGCTACTCTTGGCAGAACTGATCCCCCCCCCTTGAGATTCCCGGCTTCCGTTTCACAAACCCCAGAGCGGTAACCAACCAGTCTCGCACAAAAAAAAAGATCTTCTTCCTATCTTGGCCGCAGATCGTAGCGCTGTCGTCCAGAAACAGTGTGGTCCGGGAAGGCTCCCTCAGGTTCGGCCGATGTCACAGCTGGGCTCTTTTCTTTATCCAAGATCTCTTTGTAGTCGGACAGCACAGTAGGATTCACCAGGTCCAGAGAGACACGACGACAGTGAGTTGAATGCACCCACCGCTTTCTGTTGGTCACTCGCACAGCCGTTCGAGTCGCCAAGAGGACCTGCTCGGGGCCACACCACTTCGGTTCCAAGCTGTTCGCTCTCTCAAACGACTTCACCATAACATAGTCTCCAGGACGGAGACTATGGGCCTCTCCAATGGAATTGTCAGGGAGCGCTTCTCGAACCTGTTGATGAATAGAAAGCAAGTCATTTGTTAATCGTGCCAAATAATCGTTCATCATTATACAAGGCACATCATGTAACAATTGCGGCTTAGGAACTCCCCATATGTTCATAGGCCTTCCAAACACCACTTCATACGGTGTGAGGCCAGTTCGAGAGTGGGGCACTGATCGAAGAGAGAGTAATGCTAGCGGTAGGGCATCCGGCCACTTCAATGACGTGGACGCCACAATCTTAGCCAATTTCAATTTCAACGTGACATTGTACCGCTCGACAAGACCTGCTGATTGAGGGTGAAACACAGCATGAAACTTCTGCTGGAGTCATTTCGAGACATGGCTGTTTGTCTTGCTATACTGTCTGCAAAAGCATTGCCTTGTCCCACTTTGTCAGTGACCTTTTTATGTGCACTGCATTTAATTATCGCTACTTTCTTTGGGCAAAGCAGCGCGTTTAGGAGATCACGCACCAATTCTCCGTGCATAATGTGTACTCCATGAGAGGTCAAAAACCCACGCTCTCTCCAGAGTAAGCCGAAGTCATGCGCTACTCCGAAGGCGTACCGGCTGTCTGTGTAGATGTTCACACATAGGCCAGCACTCAGTTCGCAGGCTCTTGTCAAGGCTATCAGCTCTGCCGCTTGAGCCGATTTCTGCGGTATTCGTGCTGTTTCTACCACTGTCTTAAGTGTCGTGATCGCATATGCTGCAGAAGTCGTGCCATCTGGCAGCCTCAAACACGATCCATCAACCCACAGTTCCCCATCCACATCTGGAAGTGGCATATCCTGTAAGTCGACACAACCCTTTGTTTGTTCCTCAGTCAGGAAAACACAATCGTGATGTTTTTCCTCCTGACCCTCTTCGACCGGATAAGGCAATAAAGTAGCAGGATTCAGGGTAGCACATCTTTTCAGTGTGATATGTGGTGCCAGAAGTGTGAGTTCATATCCTGTTAAACGTGCGCTTGTGAGATACTGAGTCTTCGTTTGATTTAACAGGGCATCTACTGCATGGGGAACTAGCACCAACAATTTGTGCGATAACACTATTCCCTCACTCTGCCGTATAGCTACTGCTGTTGCTGCCACTGCTCGGACGCACCCAGGTAATCCTCGTGCCACAGGATCAAGAATGGCTGAGAAGTACGCGCATGGCCTCTGCTTGTCCCCGTGTGCCTGCAC
This sequence comes from Lissotriton vulgaris, assembly GCF_964263255.1. NCBI lineage: Eukaryota > Metazoa > Chordata > Amphibia > Caudata > Salamandridae > Lissotriton > Lissotriton vulgaris. The sequence continues at coordinate 743,056,545 of NC_141697.1, read as the reverse complement.
TAACACTGATAACGCGCACCCATCTTTCTCGTGCACGTACAATGTGAAAATCTTTGTATAATCTGGTGTACCTAACACAGGTGCAGAGCAAAGAGCCTGTCTCAATTGTTCAAAAGCATTCTGACATTCATCTGTCCATTCAAGGGGCATTGGTGTAGTTTTGGAGAGTAACGCTAACAAAGGTTTTATAATGTGCGAAAACCCCATGATCCACTGTCTACAAAAGGACGTTAGTCCTATGAAGGCGCGTACATCTCTCTGAGTGCGGGGGACTGGCGTATCTAAAATCGCTTGAATTCGATCTGATGTTAATGCACGCCCCTCCTTAGACAAAAGATGACCGAGGTAGGTCACCTTGGGTCTACATTATTGTAGCTTTTTCTTAGAAACTTTATGGTTGTTCTGAGCCAAAAAGGAAAGCAAAGCAAGTGTACTCTCCTCACATTGTGCGTAAGTGTCTGCAGCCAACAGGAGGTCGTCAACATACTGTATAAGGGCTACTCCGGATTGCAGTTCAAAAGAATCAAGCTGTCTTTTTAAAGCCTGATTGTAGATGCTAGGACTCTCTGTGTAACCTTGAGGAACACAACAAAATCTATACGACCTATTATTTAACGTAAAGCCAAATAAGTATCTACTATCGGGATGGATGGGAATGGAAAAGAATGCATTTTTAAGATCAATGACAGTAAAAGTCGTCGCTGTTGGAGGGACCAATGTAAGCAATGTCGTGATATCAGACACCACTGGATATTGAGGGATGACAATTTTGTTAATTTCTCTCAAATCAATAATAAATCGATAGACTTTGTCGTCTGTGTCTTTCTTAAGAATCGGGAGAATAGGACTATTACAGACATTATAAGGAACTTCCTCCACTACTCCTGCAACGATCAAATCCTGAACGATGTGCGTCAGGGCAATTTCACCTTCCCTAGAAATCTTATATTGTGGTACACGTGGCAAAAGTACTCCCTCCTTGACAGTAATTCGAATAGGTGGAATAAGCATCTGTCCCACATCCATATCTGAGGTCGCCCACAACGTATGAGGGAGAGAGGCTAATGCTTCAATTTCCTGTATGGTACAAAATCTGTCTGAATCTGGATAATTGTCATTCAAAATAACCCGCACTCCTTCGGGAGCGCAGCGTATCGTTGCTCGAAAATACTTGAGCAAATCAATACCCAGAATGTTATCTGGAGTGTGAGGTGACAACAAGAATGGACCAAAACTGAAACATTTGTCAATGCAAAGTGCAAGCAGTTGTGATAATGGGCTACGAGAGGGTGTGCCATCAAACCCTATACATGTTATCGTTTCGCCAGACAGGGGAGCCCTTGGAACCAAGTTTTTGGACAAAGCACTACGAGTAGCTCCTGTGTCAACTAAAAACTGATCAGTAGAACCCAAAATGCCCGCTGATACATATGGACCTCTTTGATCTACTGGCACTTCAACTGATTCCGTACCCCATCCTACGCAGTCCTATGCATGCACATAATCCTGATGCTCCACATTCTCACCCTCCGAGATCTGATATTGATTTCGTCTATCAAAAGTATTTCGTTCATCCTGACCACGGCCCCTTGTTTCAAACCTACCACGATCACTTCCGCCACCTCTCACTCCTGAATAATTATTTCTCGACCTTCCACCTCCTCGACCACGCTGACTACGCTGCTCACGAAGTACCGGACAATCTTCAGCCCAATGCCCAAACTCTTTACAATATGCACATTGGTCCTCCGCTATGTCAGTACGACCGTACGACGCATTACTCCCTCCTCGCCTACCTCTATCATTCCCTCTAGATTGCGTCCCGCGAACCTGCGCCAACATCACCTTCGTTTTCAATTCTTTCGTTTTCTTATCTGCACTTTCTTTAGCCTCTAGTTCCTGCCGTTCATAATACTGAGCCATAGTTAACAAAGATGCAGGGGTCGCCGTGGTCCAGGAACTTTCACTCGCTTTTAACCACTTTGCAATCTCCGACAGGAGATTAGCCACATACTTATCAACAAACAGATGCCTACCCATATCATCTGTTAACGATTGACCACTGTAGTCATGAAACGCTTCTTCGAAACGTGTAAAGAAATCTGATACCGATTCATCTAACTTTTGTTTGCATGAAGCTAACATAGTCCAATCGATTTTTTTAGAAGGAACAAGCGTTTTTAGTTTAGTTAAAATAGCCGCTGGGAGGTCTAAAATCAAATCACATGGTTTACATGCAGGTTCCCTGTCTAAATCAGCCTGGTTTATTTCTTTCCAAGTTGCCCCAAGCATCGCTTGATCATTAGTTTTACGAATTGACCTCCACATATCAGGCGGAAGAATTAATCCAAAAAAGAGATCTATATCAACAAGAGTCATAACACAAGAGGAAATGGCGCCCTCCACCCCTTCATAGAATGCAGCTGGATTTTTACGAAGATCGGGTAAAGCGTTTTTTAATGCCATAACATCTGCTCTATTCCAAGGCGTATACACCCAATTATATATAAAATACCCCTTTGCATTTGCCGACGTTTTATCCTCATCCGTACCAGCCCCTTTTGGAGGAACATACAAAGGTGCAGCTTCGCGCATAGGCATAACATGCACTTTAGAATTCTTATCTGAACCCCGGAGAGAACACTCCTTAGACTGCTCTGTTGGCCCCGGCACGGACTCCTTATCCTTTTTCTTTTCTTCCCGCAACCTGGACGTCTCATCCCGTAGCTGGATCAGTTGTTTAAAAAGAGTATCGACATCTGCAAGAACAAATAAACCTTTATCCAAATTCTCGCGATGAACCGACACAGCCTTAGGTTCTAAAGTCTCTGAATATTTACGAAATCGAGTAACAACTTCATCGGCAAAAGTATTCAAAAAACACATCAATTCTCGTTCTGTCCATTTACTCCTTTCGGTTACAACATCTGACACAGTTATATGATTCAAATTTAATTTTTTAGCATAACTACGCAAATCCGCAGCTCTCTCTGCAGATAACCTGACACTCGACTTATCCGTCTTATCCGACTTATCCTGTTCTTCATCACCAGAATCTTCAGTCAGAGCCGTAGGCTGAACATACGGAGGCGGAGATCGATCTAATAACGAAAAATCATCAATTTCATTATTAAGAACAGGATAAAGCGGTCGTCGAATAGGAAATTGACCGGTCGTTTGCAAATTACGTTCCTGTGCCTCCCTCTCTTTCTTTTCCTGCGCCTCCTTTTCCTCAAGCTGTAAAGCTTTATCTCGAGCAGCCTTGCACTGCTCTTTGTCTGCCAAGGCAACTTCACGCTTCATACGTTCACGCACCGCTTTCTCCCACATTCGCACACAATCAAACATATCCTGTCTAGACCTGCGCTGAAACAAACATTGCTCCACAAACTGAACCTTTCGCAAATCAAACAACCCATGTAGTGGCCATTGCAACTCGGGATCAGTTCTAGTGTATTTATGCCATAATTTACTGTACAGTATAGGGGGAAGGCCGAATTTGACATACATCTCACGGTTGGGAGTTCCCTCTGGAGGAGCCGGCTGAGATTCCGCTAACCTAATTGTGGTACCATTTCCAAGACAGCACATCCCTCGGAGTGTGCTTAAAACAGGCATGTTCAAAAAGTACCACGAAAGCGTGATACCGTAAAAATGGCACTTACAGTACTTCACACAAATGTGCCGTCCAGAGTACAAACAAAATTAGAGAAACATCTCTACATGCCTGCCTATGTGGAGTGCACTACACATATATATTCAAAGTTCACAAAATCAAAATGTTAGCTAACTCAAATCATAGTCACAATCATAGAACTTCAGTAAGCGTCCGTAGACTACCTTACCGATTACAAATCTTACCCAATCTCAAATATCCAGGTTCCAACTGCCAAGGTCTTTAATCGAATCAGCCAAACGGGCACTGTACGGCAACGCAGACGATTAAGATCTCAGTCGGAGACCGGCGCCACCTGGAAGGTCAGATCAGAAGGAAAGGAAGAAAACACCGTGGGTGCCAAGACTCGGGTCACTCAGTGGCAGCGTACGCGTCCATGGCGAGTTTCCAATCCTTCGTCACGACCTCTCCTTCGGGCATCCGAGTCGCCGATGAGTCCCTTCGTGGTCGCCAATTTGTGGTATTGGGTTCCCAAGGTTCTCCGCAGAAATACCCACTTACACCAAAAGAACTGTTGGCACGGAAACTGAAAAGTACAAAGGACAAGTTTATTAAGACCCCATGGGGTGGTGGTACATTCCTACAGCACCCTTCGGCAATGCAAGAAGTATCACACCGAACGTTGGTGTGAGTCCTTCTTTTATACATTTTACAGGTAATAAAAAATAGGCGGTACAAGGTTTACAGAGTTTATGTACATATATGGTCATTTTTTTCGGAGCACGCCAACTCATGGGAGGGGTTACAATTCCACTGGTCAGTTTTGGGGGAACATTCCTGAGGGGTGACTGGTCAGTTGGAACTGCGCATATGTAGGCTTGACCGTTACTAAAAATAGCCTGTTGCTGGGCAAACTCGAGTGGTCAGCGGTACGGACAAGGGACTAAAGGGCATGCTGACCACGAGGCCGCTCATTCCCCAAAATGGCCGCCGTAACATACAAAATGGCGTTTTCGAGTAAGGCCAAGTTAAGGGAAATAACGTGTAGCAAAGCTAAGCGCTAACCCGGCCATCGTCAAATTATGACACCAGTAGATTTTTGTTTATTCCACAGGCTCTGAGGCGTAGGCTGATTCTTGTTAGTTGGAGGTTGTTTCCTTTTGTTGGCACTTTGCTTGGTGGTGCCTCTTTTGCGTTTTTCCCCTCCCTGTTTATTACTAGTTTCCATAGTTCCTGAGGTAATGGCATCATCCTGGGAGGCGATTGTAATAGTGGAAACAGTTTTAGTCAACAGGGATACGGGGGGTGTTGATGTCAGTACCGGTTTTGTAATAACAACAACTGGTGATAGTGGAATACCAGGGCTATTTGACAGTGATATCGGCTGTGTAATATTGTAAGTACAGCTCATGGACATTCTTCTTTCAGTGTCAGCTATTTCGTTTGATACCAAGGTAAGTGCGTTTTCAAGTAGGGACTCAAATGTAGGGGGGGGGAGGGAAATCATCCTGTGTAACAGCTGCGTCAGCAGGCTCCATAGTAGGAGAAGAAAGTAGACTCACCACGGACAAGATGGCAATGTTAGAGGGGTGGCCCGCCCGACCACTGCTGACCACTGACGGCCACAGACGGCCCGCCCTCTGCCCGACGCGGAGGAAGCTCCATGATTTTATGCACCTCCTGGTGCGCGGGACAGGAAGTGGTGGTGTGCAGCCGCTAGGGACACTGGGAACCGTAGTTCCTCCCCTCGGCAGCCGAGATGGTGAATGGCGCCGTCACCGGGAGTTCACAGCGGCGTCAGCAGCCCAGCGCCCGGCAGCAATCTCCAAAAGGTGGGTGGGTTCCTGCCTTGCACTCGACAGGTTTCTCCAACAGTCCCCGCTCCACCGAGGGAGCTCCGTGATTTTATGCACCTCCTGGTGCGCGGGACAGGAAGTGGTGGTGTGCAGCCGCTAGGGACGCTGGGAACCGTAGTTCCTCCCCTCGGCAGCCGAGATGGTGAATGGCGCCGTCAGCGGGAGTTCACAGCGGCGTCAGCAGCCCAGCGCCCAGCAGCAATCTCCAAAAGGTGGGTGGGTTCCTGCCTTGTACTCGACAGGTTTCTCCAACAGTCCCCGCTCCACCGAGGGAGCTCCGTGATTCTATGCACCTCCTGGTGCGCGGGACAGGAAGTGGTGGTGTGCAGCCGCTAGGGGCGCTGGGAACCATAGTTCCTCCCCTCGGCAGCCGAGATGGTGAATGGCGCCGTCAGTGGGAGTTCACAGCGGCGTCAGCAGCCCAGCGCCCGGCAGCAATCTCCAAAAGGTGGGTGGGTTCCTGCCTTGCACTCAACAGGTTTCTCCAACAGTCCCCGCTCCACCGAGGGAGTACCGTGATTTTATGCACCTCCTGGTGCGCGGGACAGGAAGTGGTGGTGTGCAGCCGCTAGGGACGCTGGGAACCGTAGTTCCTCCCCTCGGCAGCCGAGATGGTGAATGGCGCCGTCAGCGGGAGTTCACAGCGGCGTCAGCAGCCCAGCGCCCGGCAGCAATCTCCAAAAGGTGGGTGGGTTCCTGCCTTGCACTCTACAGGTTTCTCCAACAGTCCCTGCTCCACCGAGGGAGCTCCGTGATTTTATGCACCTCCTGGTGCGCGGGACAGGAAGTGGTGGTGTGCAGCCGCTAGGGACGCTGGGAACCGTAGTTCCTCCCCTCGGCAGCCGAGATGGTGAATGGCGCCGTCAGCAGGAGTTCACAGCGGCGTCAGCAGCCCAGCGCCCGGCAGCAATCTCCAAAAGGTGGGTGGGTTCCTGCCTTGCACTCGACAGGTTTCTCGAACAGTTGGTGATAGCCAGCTCACAGGTCAATTCTTGAGAACCAGTTGGAGTCACTCACTTTTGCCACGATGTTGTCCACAGTGGGCGTTAAGTGACATCCTTGTTTAATAGCCAAATTAGGTAGGCGAATGTCGAGACATATCCTAATGTCTTCGGGTAGTTTGGATTTGCACACTCAGAAAATCAGATTGCTCAAAGAGTTGGACCATCAACCTTCTTGGTAATATCGGCCTATTTCAATTTGATCAGGCTGGATCAAGTCGTCGACATGAAGGCATAATTGATGGTCTTATAGGCACCATGGGCCCGATGTAGGTAAAAGGGATTTTCCGATTTCAAAATACCGAGGCGGGCCGAATCGGTATTCTGAAATCGGAAAACGAGATGTAGGAAATAAACAGCGAAATAATACCGAATCGGTCGGCATCGGTAATGTGAATCGCAACGTACCGATTCGGCACGGACCGAATCGGAAAGTACCGAATCGGCTACCACCGAATCGGAAATAGCCGAATCGGCTACCACCGAATCGGAAATAGCCGAATCGATAAAATCCGAATCGGCAATTACCGATTCAGAGGTTTGAAAACACACCCATGGGCAAAAAGCCCATAGGAATGCATTGAACAAACCGATTCGGCAAAATCCGATTCTGTAAAATCCGAATCGGTAAAATCCGATTCGGTAAAAGCCGAATCGGTAAAATCCGATTCAGCCAATGAGGTGGATCCCCCCTCCCCCACCCAAACAGGGAGTGGCAACCCTGGCAGGTGCAGCTAATTAAGAACTTTCTGGAGAGCCAGCCTGAGCTGAACACTCACAGTGAGCAGCAGTGGGAGCAGGAGGCAGAGAACTGTTGAGAGCAAGATGGCAAACCCCAGTGAGAGCCAGAAGGCCAGCCAGAAGAGAAAGCCAAAGTTCAGTAGCATGGAGCTGCAGGTGTTGGTGGAGGAGGTGGTGAGGGTGCACAGGCAGCTATTCGGGAAGCTGTCCCTCACTGTGCCGGACAGCACTAAGAGGAGGCTCTGGAGTGAGATCGCAGAAAAGGTCAATGCTGTAGGTGTCACCCCCAGGTCCCTTGATGAGCTGAAAAAACGCTTCTACGATATCCGCAGCCTGACCAAACGAAAGATGGCTGAGATCCAGAGGCAAGCTGGAGGGACAGGTGGAGGCAGGAACCCGGCGCCACCCCTCACGGAGCTGGAGGATCTGGTGTCCAGCACCATCGAGAGGGAGAGCGTGACCGGAATCGGGACCCTGGACAGCTCAGCCAGAGCTACAGCTACAGGTAAGAAGCATGCGCATCATGACACACCCTACCAGACACCTCCCCATTAGACACAATGCACAGCCAAACCCAAGCCCAGTACTGTAACCAACATACAAGAGACAAGCATCATGGTATATGTAGTCAGCAGAAGTTAGCAAAATATGGCAGTGCAGAATCACAAGATAGGAAACAGTGGAACACATTCTAAGGAGATGCAAGGACATGTGCAATGCTTTTATTGTACTGACTGTAATACATCGGCACTCAATTTACAAATGCTTCTTTATACCTAGGGGCACCATCAGGCGGAGGACCACAGGCAACAGAGGCAGCAGCACCAACTACCAGTGCAGTCGCAGGGCCCAGCACGAGTCAGGCTGCCGAGGAGGAGGAGGACAACACCATTGGGCTGGGTATTGAGGGAGACCTGGCAATTGACTATGACTTACTTCATTCCCCACAAATGCCGAGCACACCCCCCTTGCTGTTCTCCCCAGAGAACTCCCCGACAAGGGACCACCATGCACCTACACCACCTCCTGGCACGATTATGGCTGTGGCTCCAGTAAACCCTATCCTGGGAGCAGGGGCTCAGGCCCCGGCCACCACCACACCCACACCAGTGGCACCCCAGCCCACTCAGCAGGGCGGCAGCAGCAGTACCCGGCGGCGTGCCAATCCCAGCACTGCAGCGCCGGCACCGGAGGGCAGTGTCTTCCTGGGCCTTGAAGGGAACATGGTGAAAATCCAAAGGCAGCAGGCGAAGTCCATCATGGCCTGCCAGCGCCAGCTCCGCCAGCATAACCTGCAGATGGGCGAGATGGTGAAAGGTTTCAAGGCCTTTGCAGATACCAACAAGGAGGTAGCAGCAGGTCTTGGCAGGCTGACCACTGCCATTACCCAGTTATGCGGCAGACTAGAGGAGCATGAGCTCTCGCGCAGGCGGGATGCCCGCGTGCAAAACCGCTCCATTAGCCGCCTTGCTGCTGCAACGGCGCAACTTTGTCAGCGCGGTGCCAATATGGAGTCAAGTCTAACCCAGAACACCGCCGAGATAACCAGGGGAATGGCCCGCATCACTACAGCAATGGAGGCTATGATAATCTCAAACACTGCCGCCAATCCTGCCCTGGACCTGGGGGATGCTGGGGACAGCAGCAACCGCAGCAGCCCGGCCAGCGCTGCGTCAGAGCCGCGCAGGAGCACCAGGCGCTCCGCAGAAGCCGCAGGACATTCTGAAGGGGGTGAGGGACACCCCAGTGGGGCTGCCAAGCGCTCCAAGAAGTAGGCTTGCAAGGGCGGGTGAGGCAACCTGGACCTTAGACTTTTGTTTTCTTAGCTATTACATTTTTTTTTGTTGCACATCAGTGCAGTAACGGTGTTGCAACAGTATTAAAATTTGCTTTTCACCACAACCATTTACCTGTCTGTGCATCTGTACTCACTCAGAAATAGTTTTCTGTAATCTCCTCACATCTGTATCTGTCATCACTTGGCGTAGACACCCCAGCTGGCTGTGTTAGTGGCACAGCTTCGTTGTCGTCATGGTCCTCGTAGTCAGACAACTCCACCTCAGTGCCCTTCTTCACCGCAAGGTTGTGTAACATTGCACATACAGCTATGATCTTGCAGCAGGTGATGGGGGTATACTGCCTTGCACCTCCACTCTTGTTCAGGCATCTGAATCTACTTTTCCAGATGCCAAAGGTCCGTTCGACGACATTCTTTGTGCTTTTGTGGGCCCGGTTATACCTCCTTTGGCTGGGTGTGGAGGGGTTGAGGTATGGGGTGAGTATGAATGAGCGGAGGGCATATGCACTGTCGCCTGGAAGGAAAAGGGGTAACATTACACACATGCATACATGTATTACACCTAGCTACTTTGTGTTATGGGGGTCTGATGATGTGTCTCACCTAGGAGGTATCCTTCACCAAATTCGCCAGCCATCAGCCGTGCATAGATGCTGCTCTGTTGGAAAATATAGGAGTCGTGGGTACTCCCTGGGAATTTTGCTACCAGGTCTGTGATGGTGCACTTCGCATTGCAGATCACCTGCACGTTGATGGTGTGCGTAGACTTCCGATTGCGGTATATGTATTCAGTGTCAGCTGGTGGGCAAATCGGAATGTGCGTGCCATCTATGCAGCCAATGATTTGGGGAAATTGTGCCATCTGGTAGAAGTCAGCTTTAGTTTGTAGCAGTTCTGCGTGGGTTGCAGGGAAAGAGATGTATTGGTCCATCCTGTGTATCATGGCGTCAAGGAATGTGTGGAAGAACCTTGACAGGCTGCTCTGGGTCACCCCTCCTGCCGCTGCAACTCCACTTTGATAGCTGCCAGACGCAAGCAGGTGTAGGCTGCATAGCACCTGGACGTGTGCTGGGATGGCGTTTGCCCTTGGGGTGGGGTGGTCCAACAATGGTTTGAGGTCCCTGATGAGCTCAAGAATGGTGTCAGAGTCCAGCCTGTATCTCTGTAGGATCTCTGCCTCTGTGAGCATGAACAGGGTTATCCTCTGTCTGTAGACCTGTTCATTTCTTTGCCATTCCCTCTGTCCTTCCTGCTGTAGCCGTAGCCGCCTCGCAATGACATAAAAAGCTGCCATCCTGCAAGTTGCAATGCATTTTGGGGCTGTTTTTATGGGTTGGAGTTGGTTACCACCTGATTGTAATCCATGGTAAATACCGAGTGAATTCTACCGATTTTGAGCCGAAATCGGTGTTTCTGTGCCTCCCTACATCTCCCCATCTGTCCGAATCGGGGAATTTCCCGATCGGTGATTCTACCGAATCGGTAGGTTCTCCGATTCGGCTTATGTTCGAATCGGTGTATCTACCGATTTGGTACATGGACCGAATCGGCTTAATTCCAATTCGGTGTCACTACCGAATCGGTACATGGACCGAATCGGATAATTTCCGATTCGGTGTAACTACCGAATCGGTACATGGACCGAATCGGTTATTTTCCGATTCGGTGTCACTACCGATTCGGTACATGGACCGAATCGGTTATTTTCCGATTCGGTGTCTCTACCGATTCGGTACATGGACCGAATCGGTGTTTGCATCCGAATCGGTGTGTTACCGATTCGTAAAATATCCGATTTTCGGTATGTACGTATCGGATTCTTTTCCATTCGGTACTCATTCCGAATCGGTTTTCGCTCCGATTTGGACTTTTTTCTTTGCCCTACATCTCGATGGCAGTATACCGATCGGTAAGGGCCCAAAATCGGTATTTCCGGCCGTTACCGATCGGTAACGGCCTACCTACACCTGGCCCCATATACCTTCAAATAATGGTGCAAACTTGCTTAACAAATCATCCATACTTCCTTGGTGCACACTGAAGGTGAAAAGGACGAGCTGAAGGCACTCCGCAGTTTGGGAGCCTCCTTTATTGACATGCACTTTGGTATGAGTGGAGTGAGATTTATTGGCAATCTCGGTTGTGAATACTCCAGCTAAAAGGCGTAAAGAGGTGCACCCATATGCAAACACTTGTGTGGAGGTGGGTTACGAATTAGGTTGCGCAAGAAGTGTCAGCATTACTGACTAGGCCATGATGTTAATGGATGCTCCAGTATTGATCAGCACCTTCACTTGATGACCACTGAGGAGTATGTTACACTTCAGAAAGTGGTTTTGGGGGTATCCTTCTGGTTGCATGGCATGTATGACATGGACTGCCTCTTTGATGTCATCTTTAACCATGTCTTCATTCTCTGGGGCATCTGAAATGTTTAGAGCGTTGACATCCTTTTTTGCTTTGCCTAGTCTGGGACGTTGAGGAGCGGCAAAGTGGTTTGGTTTGTTGCATGCTGAGCACCTTGTTCCATGTGCTGGGCATTGCCCTTTGCTGTGGGTAGGAACCTCCACACCCATAGGATGTCTTGAGCACAGAATTGGGCCTGGTGTCCATTTTCATTTTTTCAGGGGCTTCCTGTGGCTATTGGGTTGATGAGTTCCGTGTTGATTTGGCATTGTAATGCTGCCTCCATGTATGCTGCTCACACCTTAGACAGTTTTTTGGACCTACCTGATGTTAACATGTCTGCCATGGACATTCCTGGAACTTGAAGAATCTTTTATCTCAGTTTTGCCAAGGAACACCCTTGAATAAACTGTGCTCGGATATTGCTGTTTTCATCTGGCAGCATACAGGTGCTAATAGGTCTCTCAGGTGGGCATAAAAAGTGTCTACTGACTCATCAGGTAGTTGTCTGGCCTTACACAGCAGGAAGTATTCGTGATCAGGGTTTGCTAATGGAAATGGTTCAAAATGTGCTGATAAAGCTCATTTCAATGTGCCATACATAAATGTTGGTCTGACTTCTACGACCAATTTTTTTAACTTGTGTATAGCTGCCCCTACAAAGTGCAGGAACATGGGACATTGCCTGTCATCGCCTAATGTCTTAATCACAAAGTAGGTCTCCCGATGCTCCACCCATTCTTTCCACTTCACACGTTAAGCAGATGGGGGGCCATCAACTAAAAACAGTTCCACATGGGGTATGGCTGTCATGGTGTCTTCTCTTGGTTGCTAGGGTGGTTTGATAGATGAGCTGTGACACACACTCTCCTACCCTTAAAACAAATAACCAGCTTGAGCACAGCCACCTGACACGCCCCCACGACAAAAAGTAGATGTTCGAACTAGAGGTCTCTAGTTGGCAGAGGTAGGTACCTTTGCCCAAATAGGGAACCTTGCTTCTAGTCAGGGTCAGGGGGATACACACTTTAGATAACCCTTGCTCACCCTCTTGGTAGCTTGGCATGAGCAGATAGGCTTATCCCAAAGGCGATGTGTAAAGTATTTGTATCCACTCACAGTAACACAGTGAAAACACTACAAATAGACACCACACCAGTTTAGAAAAATAAAATATCTTTATGTAAACGAAAGAAGACCAAAACAACAAAATCCAACATACAGATACTCAGTGGAATGTCTTTAAAAAGGGTTGTTGCAAAAATAAATTTATAGATTGTAAATGTGACACTTTTCTCTCATAGTGGCTCATTTATGAGCCCTTGTGTCACTTTTGCACCACTGGTGCGTCACTTTTTGTGATGCACCAGCAGCGTAAAAAATGCGCCTTGTTGCACCACATTTACAAAGTAAAGCATCTAGGTAGATGTGTCACTTTGTAAACCCCTGCGCTACATTATACCTGCGCCAGGTATAATGTATGCAAGGGGGTGTTCCCACGCAAGAAAGGGTCCTAGAAGTGACGCAGTGAAATCTACCAGATTTCACTGCGCAACTTCTAGGACTCAAATGCATCAATTTCTTATGCCTGCCTCACAGCAGGTGTAGGACTGACGCAGGCACTTTCACATGGGGCTTGCCCCATGTTATAGGACTCATTGCTGGAGTTGCGTCACTTTTGTGACATTCAATTGATGGCAGCACCCCTTCTCTTAAAATATTTCCAGCACCATTTTTTCAACCTTATTATCAATTTAGAACCCCCAAGTCACATCTTGTCATTTAAAACCTGTTTTATGCCAATTTTCAATAAGCTAAAATACTATTAGCATCCTAAAAAATAACCAGGTGATTCTAAGCTTACACAAAGGAGATTCACAGGCTGAGAACAGATCTCTGCTACAAATTCCTATCACCATGTTAATAGTTTTCACAATTACCTGTCTCCTAAGTCTCTCTCTTCTGCACTTCTTTCTCCACCCATTGTCTAACATACTCTGCCCTATCACTCCGGCAAACAATTCATTAACCCAGAAACACTTAGCGTAATACACCACCCTGGATAATTTGCCTATAATAGTAACTGGAAACAAAACTTTATCCGTTAATTTAAACATATACTGCATCACATATTTCTCGCTTCCTCAATCAACATTCTCTTGTCACATTTCTGCATCGGACCTGCCAGCAAACTCCAAACCACCTGCCATATCTGAAATCTGAAAGCATGTGTAGTTCAAGTTCAAAGACTTTATTCGAATTGAATTCACAATTCATAAAAGTATACAAATAAAATCACAATTAAAATTCCATCTTTTCCATTCAGAATTAAACATTACTAAAAATAGATATTTAAAATTAATAAAAAGAGGTTAAAAAAAGATAAAACAATGCAATCAATTAAAATACATAGTAGTTAAAAATACTTAATTAACTCTTGCTATCCCATGACCATGGTCCTTCTCACTCTTAAAATTGTGTTCAAGTAGAGGCTCACTGTGCTGATGGTTAAACAATCGTCTAAAGACCTAAGTTTATTATAGGCGTCTTTTGCTTTCCTTAGGCCCCAGGTTAACAGGAGGGGTTTTAAGATTTGTCGTCTAAAGTGGCTGTATAAAGTGCAAAAAAGAGTGCAGTGTATATTTGATTGGAATGATTTGTCATCACAAGGACACCGCCTTTTTAATCTCGCCCAGTCATTGCAATTCGGAAATGATACAAGTCTATAAAAGGTTTCCAGGCGAAAGTATGTCAGGAGCCTGAGATGCTGTAGGGGATGATCTATTACAAGATACAACTGAGGGCCCCTCTGAGATGTCAATTCGTCGTGGCTCATGACAGATTTTTTATTCCTTTCACCCTTCCACCTTTGCAATTCTAAATGTTCCAACAATATCTTTTTGAACGTGGATCGCGAGAGCTGTTCCAGTGAGGCTGGGTCGGTAAAATATTCAGGATGACCAATCTCGCTGACAAAGTTCTTGATGTAACTAAGCCATTTAATGTTTTTCATCCCATCGCAACTTAAGCAGTCCTCTATAATAGATCTATTCAATTCTGTGGCAGGGTTGGTCCAGACATTATGCCAAAGTAAAACAGGAGCTAGTTTTATAATGTCCGTGATGTGAAGGAGAGCAACTTCGGCATGTAAGACATATATAGGAGTGCTCTTCGATGTAGCTGTTATAAATCACAGGAACCTATTCTCGATTTGCTGTATCGCCTCCACTTGCTGCCAGCCCCAAATGCCCGCCCCATAGGTCCCAATAGCCACACATTTCGATTCGAATATTTGGAGGAGCTCCCTGACTGGCCTGTTCCCTATTTTTTTTGCAAAGCTCATAAGAGCACCAATTGCTCTATTAAATACCAGGGCCCTTGCATTCACAGCAGGCTTCCCAGTGCCTTGCCTATCAAAATCTGAAAGCATGTGTATATCCCATTCCGTCTCATCACCCAAATCCCACATTGTCACACTATTGAATCATTCCAAAAACACTCTTAAACATGTACACCTGCCTTTATAGTGACTTTATGTAATCCTCCAATGTCCTCAAAAACTTGCACCATCCTCTTTGCCCTCACAACTTCCTCCCTCAAATGGGTGATCACTGTGACATTATGACTAGGCAGATGTCCTTCCATCTTGACCAAATCTAGCTAAATTCACTAAAAAGTAAATCAGTGGCCTGAGAGATCCATCTTTTCAGGCTCAACCCTCTCTGTACATTTGTACTTCTTGCTTTCTGCATTAATAAATCAGGTAGATAGTAAGGTTCCTGTACTGTCCCTAGTACTACTGAAAATAAAATCCAAAACAGCTGAACTTCTAGAACACTGTACAACGTATAGACTATGCTTCATCCACAATGTAAATCATTCAAATTGCCTGCCTAACAAGCTGAAATCATTGGAGTGTACTAGCAAAAGACAAACAGTGTGATACTTCCCGGTCTAAGTCCCAATTTTACACTGCTTCACACTCATGATGACATCATCCCTGCTCGCAAAATAACCAAACTATTATCCCCTGGAATTAATTCACAGCCAACTGCCCCTCTTGCCGCAATAAAAGGTGTATCAACAAAACATCCACCCACTCTCTTGAGACCCACTGCCAAATGCAATTTTTTTTAATGTTTATCAATCAATGGTCAAAAAGACCAACCACCCTCGCCACCACAATCTCTTTCCTCAATGTGTTTCCCAATTACCCTGGCCTAGGGCTGACTTCAATCAATAACTGATCTCTCTCAGTCGGACACTGCTACTCCATCCAAACTTCCTCCTTAACACCTTCTTGCAGCATCCTGCAGGCACACTATATGGATACAATGATAACTAGCAATTCAATACTTGATTCCCAAGTGATATTTGAATTCTTCAACATATTTCCGAGGAGCGCTTTGCCTCTACTTTGCTGTTCTTGCCTCTCTCCATATTGCCAGACACTGCATGTCTGAACGATTAGCAACACACTTAGAGCATGATAACGAGTCTGGAGGTCCATTGACTGGCAGACTCATGGAGGTTCATAGGCGGCGGTCTCCCAGCTCCCCATCTAAGATGAGGGCAGTCGGACTGCCATTGCCCCACTGCAGCTGCCAGGGAACGGCAGATCATTGGCGGTGTTGCAGCAGTCATGAGGCATCAATATGCTTGGAGGAACCACTGCAGTCCCACCAAGCATATTAGGAGTTTCCACTCCACCATGATTTTGATGGTGGTTCCTTTTCCATTCAAATCCTTGCAGTGAAAAAATGGAGGCCCTAAAGGGCCCCCTTGTGCCTCTGTGTCCTGCATGCAGGTGGGCACAACATATGCCCCCCTAAGTGAATACACCCCAGTTCCTGCACGCCATGGAGCTTTCAGTCCATGCCGTGCAGGAACTATTTTTGGCATTCCCATTGTGGTGCCCATTTTCAGGGCACCGCCATGAGAATGTCAATCAAAAACCCCACCAGACAAAAGTTACACTCTTAATCTGGCCGGTAGCCTGACCACAGCTTTGGCAGTGCTGTGGTGGGGAAGACCCGGTGCTGCACCGCCAAAGTCGCAATCAGGCCCTTAGTGCACATGTACCTGAAATAGCAAAAAACCCTGCTACAGAAGCACCTATGGAAGGGCCAACTTGGTTACTCTTAGAGTTACCTGACCTCTTGCCAGTCTCCCACCTCAGATAGGGTTGGACACCACTGAAAGGGACAGTACTGCACTGTAAATGAACAGCTGTAAGTGGATCCCAGTCTTTTTGCACAATCAATAATAACAAAGGTCCATATTTAGCACCCTTAGGAGAAACTACTCATTATCCCTCATCCATGCCATGTCCACAAAATTCACTGTTGTATTCCTAATCACTCCTATGTTTAAAATAATGTGGCTCCGAGTTCTCAATAGCGTTTGCAGTAGAAATCAGTAAATGAGCTTTGCTGATATCCAGTTCTCAATTGTGACTGGCTCCTGCATTCTCTTAGCTCCTTGGAACCTTTCCCCACCCTATATGTTCCTGTGTATTAGTTTGAATACATCAATAAACCCCCTTTTCCAAATGTTTTTCGTCATTGCTGCCATCAAACCTGTTTTTAATGCTTTTGTAATTCCCATACACAGCAACTGTTTCATCCTTCCAAACTACTCCAAAATTCTTCCCCGGTCAACTCCTCCACTTCACACTCCTTAGTCCCTATTTGCTGTTTTCCTCCTCTGTTTCCTCCCTACAGTCTTTCTACTTCCTTATCTCTTTATTCTCACCTATCAATCCCTCATCGATCTCCATATTTACTCTATTATCCTCACATCTAGGCATCCCTTTCTTTTGGTGACCCAGCGACTCATTTTGTCGCACTCCTCCTCTTCCCTGCATTGACGCCTCTAATGTAAGAGACTGACACCCACCTCCCTCACTCCATAGACAAACATCCCTGTGCATCTCATGCCCCATCTCCTTTGATCTCAAATGCCTAACGTTGCTAATCACATTTCTCTTTTTTCTTTTTGTGCCTCAGACTCCTCCTTCCACTAACAATTGGTTCAGTGTCCTTTTCCTTCAACTCCACGTCATGGTTTTCATCCCTGCCGTCCAAACCTCCAGGCAAAAGTAACCATAGATAACTCCACCATAGCTGCGTGCCAACATAATGCCAACTCTCTGCAGTAATTCCACCCTAATTATAAGGATCCAGAGCTCATTGTTTCACTGCTAATATCAGGTACACCGCATTCGACACAGCTCTCCTTTGTTCCAGGGCCATGCAGCCCCATGCATCTGCTGACAACTGGAGTACCTTCTGGCTTTACATACTAGTGTCTTTTCCCTTTTTCTCTTCTGGACTTTCGAAACAGAGGGGGTGCTCACCTGGGACACACGTGCCATCCCAGACACTTCCCAAAGCCCCCCTCCTCATCCTCCCTCTTCCCTCCTGCCACACCCTCTATGTACAAAAGGGGGTGGTGATGGACGGAGCATCTGAACCAATCAAACACTCACACCCAGTCAAAAGATCTAGGTTTGATCCATCACCGTTCTTTAGCCCACTCTGCCACCCCAGTTCAGACATGGCTATATGCAAATCAGTCTGACCATGTGCCTCATGGGAACAGTCCAGCCCGAACTGCCAAGCCATGCCTTCCCTGGACCGGAAACAAGCTTCCGAGGACCGGTTTCTGGCATTCCAGCCGTCTTCAGCCCGGCTTGCTTGAATCCAGTGGCAAAGTGAGGAAGGGACTCACGTCTGAGCACACCCTGCCACACTTATGGCGGTCCCCACTCCCTCTGCCCTATATGCTTTCCTCTGATGAATCAGCGTTCATTCCTGGCACCCCCATTCTTTCTCTCACCCCCTACCTTACCCAGCCTCCCTCTCCAACCTCATCACACTCCACTGTCTCCATCCCCAGTAAGCTTTACATGCCTTTGCTTATTCTTTCTACTTATATTTCCTTTCTCTTCATAGAGCAAGCGGGTTGCTCTTGTCCCTACATCTTCCCAGTGTAATTCCAGGTCACACAATGTTCTGACCGCTCTGACCCCAAGTGCTAGTGTTTGGCCAATAAGGTGCTAGAGCCGCAAAAGGGAACACCCACACTGCCTCCCTGGTTTGCACAGTATATAATCTTGTTTAATGATTTGGAGGGTCATTTCATGACCACTTTGTGAACAGTGTGCAGTGCTGCGACCGTCTTGGTAGCTCCTACATTCCTTTGTTCATTGGCTCTCGTAAGACAGCGAGGGCCTCACTGCAGCACCATTGTATTGTAGCTGGTGTATTTTTTGGAAATAATTGATTACTCCTGGTGTGCGCTTCCAACCCCCATTGCATTCCTTGCACTGTGTAGAAGCATGTACTCTGCCCAAGCGAGCCTGCACTGCTGCCCCTGCCGCCATCCTGCCCCATAGACACCACTCCACCCCCAATGGCTGCCAACGCCTCACCGCTCTACTTGCTCACCACACCTTCCTGGGCCATCTTCCAATGCCGTCCTTACTGTCCAATCTCCCGATGCCAGCAGGTACGCATTGGGCGAAACACTTCCTGTAACTTTTATGTAAGAGTGTCCAACCCATCCACTTCCTGACAGCCTTTAACAACCGCAAGTCCAGACTGACATACTGCGGCTGCCGGCCCCATTTTTCACCTATGCTCCCTCGCATTTTGGAATGGCAGTGCCCAGGGCTCAACTATAAAACTTTAGGGCTAGAAAGACATTCATAGTCTTAAAAACAGTCTTTGATCCATCCCTGGTCGTTTTGCCCACTATACCCTTCCAATATAAACCTACCAGCTACACTAACATCCCGAGCCCAATCCACCTCACTTCACTAGAAACAACACTTCCAACCCACATGCGCGCAGGAAACAGAGTAAGCATTTCCCCGTCAATAACATTCCCTAACCCCAAACTTACACCTCTGCCTCCTTTTCCCCTTCACCATGTCCCATGGGCCGCACCACTCGCCAAAAAAAGCCCTCGATGCGACCTCTGTGTACACAAATCACCCCTTGCACCCAGTGAGCATGTAAAGATGGAATGATGTGATGTGTCATTTTTGTCTCACTCATCTTGTTAGCATCTGATTTCGATTAGAGAGCCTTCTGATTACATTGTATGCACATAAGAAATGAAAAAGAAACATCTGAAAGGGTAGCACTGAGAATATGCATATTTCTCTGCGATGCCACACACTGTGTGTGAAAATCAATCCGACCTTTTTTAGAGCGATGCATCTCCGCTTCTTTCTTGGCTGCTTTGTGTCATGTGGATCACGATTGTACGTGTTTCATTTTCCTGGAAAGTAAATGTTTCACAGGCTGCATCAAATCAAGCAAAACATGTCTTTGAATATATTTGAAAAGAAGATCCTTGGGGATAATAATTGAACATGTTTAAGGTTGCTTCCCTTGAAATATATGTATTCACCCACTGAGCGTGTTGTTTCATGTTTCCACAGCATCACATTGATGCAGAAACAATTTTTTGCTAAGGGAGCTCCATAAATAGCATCTGAAGGTATATTTCATTTACCATGTTCTTATCTTATTGCAGTGCAGTGTAGATAACATCCGTAAGGGCTGTCAGGATTTTTATTTATGCGTGTATTTATTTATGTGTGTATTTTATTTATTCATTCTTGTTTTTGTTTATCCTTTATTTACGTCTGAATTTATTTTGGGGGGGGGGGGGGGGGATTTTCACAACCTGCTATGGTTCTCTTTTTATTTGCTTCGAAGCTGAAATTGAAATAGGAAACAATCTTTGCTGTTTACCACGTGCTCAGCAAAATTGAACACAACCTCTGCTGTTTAGTCAACAACAGATTAAATAGTAGAAATGATGTACAATTTGAAGGGCTGCCAGAAAAATTGTGTAAAGGAGGTATTTATTTAGCCGGTCATTAAGAAAAAACGGACTCCACGGAACTGGAGGTCATTGGCTATCTTGCAATGAGGGTGCAACATGTGCGATGCATTTGAAAGTATGTGCATAGTCAAACGTTCAATATGTTGTACAGACGTAAGTGCATGGATTAAGGTTAAACTGTTTATACACGAAAAAAAACAATATTGAACAAAATCATTTATGCTATTTTAATTGTCAAGTAAGAAATGCAGGGCTCAAACTTCTGTCTTTGGATCACTAGGATATGGCACATAGATATTTTGTGCTGCAGTCTAGGTGTAATTGGCTGTGTGCTGAGATTGATTAGTATGCTTTTAAGATTGTAACATAAATGTTTTATTGCCTCATGCAAACATTTTGGTTTTTTTAATGTCCATGATAATAATAATAATAATAATAAAACATTTGCAAAGCGCCTGGCTGCACAAAACTGTGTGTCCCCGCGCTAACTGCTAACAATTCAATCTAGAGGAGTAGAGGCAGAAGGATCAACCGATCAATAATCAATTCGGGAATAAGAGAGTTTTTAGTTTTGCCCTGAATCTCATTTCAGAAGGTTCCATTAGCAGTTGGAGTGGAAGAGTATTCCAATATTTAATAACGGAAGGATTTGACTCCCATTTAAACTCTTGTAATTCGGGGTAGTTTAAATTACATCATGCCTGATGATCTTAAGTCTCTGGTCGGGCGGTAGATGGTCAGAAGACTTCTAAGATAAATGGGGCCTTTATTGTGAGCTATCCGATGGGCATAGCAGAGACTCTTGAATCTAATTCTCTCCTTAACAGGGAGCAAATGAAGCTTAGCTAAGGCTGCTTTGATGGATGTTTTTCTCGAAAGACCTAGTACCAGTCGAGCAGCTGCATTTTGTATACATTGAAGCTGGTGAAGGCCCTTCTGGCTGAGACCTATCAGGAGGGCATTTACATAGTCTAAAAGGGGTGTTATTAGAGCATGGACTATTGTTTTTCTAGCCCCGATGGGGATAATATCAAGAACTTTTTGGAGGACTTTTAGTATGCCAAACCATTTTCCTGTTATTTTATTAACTTGGGTCTTGCCAGAGAGGTCAGAGTCTAGCATGACCCCTAGGTTTCTTACCGTTTCTACAGGACTGGGTAATTTACCCAGTTCACTGGGCCACCATGCGTAAGACCATGCAGAGATTTCTTTCCCTACCACCAATACCTCGGTCTTGTCTCCATTTAAGCGGAGACAATTATTGTCCATCCAGGTGGCTACTGCCAACATACAGTTTGAGAAGTTGGTGGCATATTCTTTACTGTCCGGTGTTAGTTTGAACATTAATTGTGTGTCGTCAGCATAGCTGACAATGCCCACCCCAAAATCCTCTACAGTGTGTGCCAGGGGCTCCATATAGATGTTGAATAATGTAGGGCTCAAACTAGAGCCCTGTGGAACCCCATGGCTCTCCCTGCGAGGAGATAATTTGAAGGGTGGGCAGTGTAGTAGCTGGAACGATCTGTTGGTTAGGAAGGATTCAATGGTCCTTGACTATCAATCAGGAAACAAAATTTACATGAAAAACATTTTAAATTCTGAGAATGCAAATTAAATCAGCATTGTATGCTGATTTAATTTGCATTCTCAGAATTTAAAATGTTTTTCATGTAAAGTTTGTTTCCTGATTGATAGTCAAGGACCACTGTTTCTTAAACCGATTTATACCCAGGTCCTTTGATTTGATGGGTGATACCCCATTGATTTAATAGGAAGGATTCAAGCCAGGCAAGCGCTAGGCCCTTTACTCCTATGTCCGAGAGACGAGACAACAGCGTTCAGTGTAGCACGGTGTCAAATGCTGCACTAAGGTCCAACATGACCAACGCTGCCGTCTCGCCCTCGTCCACCATCTTGCGGATACATTCAGTAGAGTAAAGGACTGCTGATTCGGTAGAATAGCCTGGTCTAAATCCCGATTGGGAGGGGTGAAGCAGGGTTTCTTTTTCCAAAAATGCCATAAGTTGTTTGTTTACTATTTTTTCAATGATCTTGGCACAGTATGGGAGAAGTGAAATAGGTCTTAGGTTTTGGAGTTGGGAGAGTGGAATGTTATATTTTTTTTTTTTTAAAGGTATCACTTGAGCTATTTTCCAGGCTTCTGGAACAATACACTCCTGAAAGGATAAGGTAATCATATGACTGATATGATTAATTAGTGTGTTTTCCATAATATCCTTTCTTTTTTCCTGTGGACACACATCACTAGGTGATCCTGAATGTATTCCATTGATGATATTCAGTAAATCCTTTTTGCCTGGCGTAGTGAACGTGGTAAGTACAGGGTTTTGTGTTGGGGGAGCTTTATTATCTACATTGTTTACGTGGTTAGTGGGTTTGGTAAAGGTAGCATGTATTTTCTCTACTTTTTCTACGAAAAAGTCTGCAATTTGTTCACATATTTCAGTGGAATACGTATCTTGGGTATCTAATCGAGTGGAGTTTGTAAGTTCTTTGTAGACGCAGAACAGTTCCTTCATGGGATTGTCTGCCTCCTCAATTCTGTTTTTGAAAAAAATCGCTTTTCTCTTCTCTAACCATTTTTTGGTATTTTTTTAGCTCAATTCTATAATTTTTCTTAAGTTCAGGAGCATAATTTTTCCTCCATTTGCGCTCTGTTGATTTTCATTGGGCTTTTGCTAGTTTGAGTTTCTCAGTAAACCATGGTGCTGATTTAGATCGTCTAATTGGAGGTTTAGTGGTCCATGGAGCGATTTTATCTAATGCATTTGTTAACCATAGTTCGTAATTGTTCCATACCTCTTGTAAGGATTGCCCTATGGATGGTGGTTGCTCATCTAGTGAGCTTTTAAAAAGTTCTGGGGTATAATTTTTCCAGTTGCGACGCTTATGAAAATAGACTTTAGTAGGTGCGTTTTTTGTGTGATTTCTTGTTATTTCAAAGGTTACCATATAATGGTCAGACCAAATTAAAGGGATTGGGGGAAACATTTCAATTCCCTCCCAACTTGCAAAAATCGGGTCTAAAAGATGCCCTTGTTGATGGGTAGGACTAGTGGACAGCAGTTTTAAACCCAGCGAGTTAAACGCAGTCTTTAATATTTGTGCTTCTTTTGCGTTGGTGTCTTCAAAATGAAGATTTAGGTCGCCTAAAATAATAAGATTTTTGTGTCTTAATGCTAGCTGGGTAGATGCTTCAATAAGTTGGCTACAGAAAGGACCCGGAGATCCAGGAGGTCGATAAATAAGTAGACCTGTAATTGTAGTAGTTGACTCTAATTTTATAGTAAATATACCGCATTCACTGGTAATAATGGCGGATTTAGTTAAAGTACATTCTAACTCTGTTTTACAGATGAGTGCAAGTCCGCCACCACGTTGTTTTTGCCTGTTGATTCTCAGAAGACTATAGTTGGCTGGTATAGCTTCTAGAATGTCAGGGGAAGATGATTCTTCTAGCCATATTTCGGTTAGAAACATGACGTCGAGATCGTTTTTTTTTTTAATAGGTCGTGAATTTCCATTTTATGCTTGATCATAGATCTGCAATTTAACAATGTCATCTTCAGTTTGGCTATCAGTCCAACAGTTTTATTTATTGTGGGAAGTGACATATTACATATATTGCAGTGCATGGGTATCAAATCAGGGTCTATGGTGTGGAGCATGGTTGAATTAGGTTCTTACCAAGTGTGAGGAGGTCAGTTTTTGAATAGTGAATACTATGATGATCCACGCCAGGGGCTGTATCAATTGTTTGTTCCGTGAGGTCATGGAGTCCTGCCCCGCGCCCCGGTCGAACGCGGACGGGCGCAGACGGGCAGGACTCTGGCTTGATTCCGGCGCGCGATCGGCGCGCCCGCAATGCGCGTCCGCTGGGCGGAGCCATTGACGTAT
The DNA here is from genome assembly GCF_964263255.1 of Lissotriton vulgaris. NCBI lineage: Eukaryota > Metazoa > Chordata > Amphibia > Caudata > Salamandridae > Lissotriton > Lissotriton vulgaris. Next base: position 743,032,347 of record NC_141697.1, on the reverse strand, counting down.
GGTTTTATGCAGTCGGCCGAGCGACGTGCACTGCGAGCCCTCACTAAGATGGCCGCTGTCCTGTCTCAGTTAACTCAGTTAGTCCCCGCAGATGACGGCCCGTGATTCGGCCACACCCACAAGGGCAAGGCAAGTAGTCTGCCGCCTAACTATGGGAACGATTAAAATCAATCAGTCACCTTTGCCTTGTCTGACGCTCAAGTTTCTAAGCAGCGCACGTTCAAATCAAGTGCCAAAGGGAGGGGGAGAGGACACACGGGGAATAAATGCTACACAAGCTTAAAAGTAATTACGAAGTATTTTAAAAACAAACCTCCTGGCTCAAGCCTCAGGAGTAAAGTGCTAAGCAGTAAGATTGCTCACATGCCTTCTCTGGTTTTATGCAGTCGGTCGAGCGACGTGCACTGTGAGCCCTCACTAAGATGGCCGCTGTCCTGTCTCAGTTAACTCAGTTAGTCCCGGCAGATGACGGCCACATCCACAAGGGCAAGGCAAGTAGTCTGCCGCCTAACTATGGGAACGATTAAAATCAATCAGTCACCTTTGCCTTGTCTGACACTCAAGTTTCTAAGCAGCGCGCGTTCAAATCAAGTGCCAAAAGGAGGGGGAGAGGACACACGGGGAATAAATGCTACACAAGCTTAAAAGCAATTACGAAGTATTTTAAAAATGAACCTCCCGGCTCAAGCCTCAGGAGTAAAGTGCTAAGTAGTATGATACTCCTTTTGATGTTTTAGGGCTGGGCGCTTTTTGGGTTTTTTATAGATGGTCTTTTGATAGTATTAGTCTTTTTGGAAGGTAGGTTGTGCTTGCTTAGCATTTGAAACCTTGCAACACAGCAGAAGTCAACAAGCAGCAACACAGACATATAAGTTGTATCTGGGCAAAACAGGGATGGATCTTTACAGCAGACAATAAGTGTTTGGGGGCACAGTGCTTTGGAATACTTGCAGAAGGTAAGTTGAGTGTAAGTTGAGTAAGACACAGTTATGGGACTTCTGTGAAAAGGGGAAGTTAAAGTTGGAGATGGGTAAGTAAGGCATGTGGGTAATTCACTCAGCAGCCTACTGAAAAAAAAGCACTTTTTCATACTATTTACAGGTAGAGCGATTTTCAGGCACAGACGCATTTCGTCCATTTTCATGAGAAGCAATTCACCCACACTAACATTTTAGTCACCTGCACAATTTATATTGGAAATTGTCATTTAGAATTTTGAACTTATTAAACCGTGTTTTAAATGAGCAAGGTAATGCCGCTACTGAGCCCTCGTTTCTGTTCTTGACAAGGACCACTGACATTATCGATCTAGCAAGTATCGATATAAACAAATATCAGAAATTAAATATAGAGAACATAAGTATCGACTGTGTATACCTAACTATAACAAACACTAATATCGAGGACACAAATATCTTTGCTAAAAAATAAAGATGCAACATATCAATAATATTGATTCACACAATATCAATCACAACATTATCACAAACATAACTAATACATCTTTAAAAAATACACCCAAAAAACAATTTTAACATGACAAATACTTCTGATCAACCTAAAACTTACAATAAACATATATAATTAAACAAAAATCTATTACATTAAGCAAAAAGTAAACAAACACCCAAAACCAAAAATATTGCACACCTAAAACACATGTAATTAAAACTACCCCAAAAATTATTATCAACTATAAACATATAAACACAATCACTAATGTAACATAAAATATATAATATGCATATTTAACATATTAATAACAAGATACAAAAGTTAAATTAGAATATATATTTATACTATTAAACTATTTGCAGATATAATGCCAGAAGAGGCCAAATATATCACTTCACAGAAAGGATAGCGATTAATAAATCATATGTGCTACAGCCAAGAAAGGGCATCTACAGAAACTATGAATTGGAAAGTACTAAATATTATTCAAATGCATGCTACGGGAGAGCAATGGCAAAAGATAATTTTGCAATTAATGTAAAAGAGCACAACTACCCACAAAAGGTGACAGAAATTGAAATTAGAGAAATCTTACAATACATAAGAGAGGCAAGAAGCAGCTCCCAGAAACCTACAAGCAAAATCTGTAAAGACATACTACCCAAAGTCCCCATACATGTAGGAGGCCAACTACCATCAATCCCCACTTTTAAACCCTTTATTGCATGCACAAAAAATAACGCATAGGGCCTCATTATGATGTTGGACAGACCTTCACTGACAGGCCGTCGGTGGCAGTCCACCGGACATCTAGGTCAAAGTAAAACAATATATGATATCCTACAGTATAAAGTTCAAGCTCTTCATAAATAAAAAATGATTACATTACTTAGAAATGTTAGCCAAAAGCAAATTATAAATTTAACATCAACCTACCAAAAATCTTAAGAACTGCAACAAACTCTAAACCAAAAAAACAAATCCTTTTTTGTTTTATAAATATTAATATAAATTTGTTATTTCAGAAAAACTAATATATAAAATCACAAAGGGCCAGATGTAGGTGGCCAAATACAGATTGCTAACGCGGAAATTTGCAGATGAGTTTGAAACTACTAGCAAAATAAGGAATCGCAAAATTGCGAATCCTTATTTTGCTCTTGCATTTAAGGAATCGTAAATTGCGCATTCCTTAAATGCAATGTAAGTGGCACATAAGAAAGTGCACTTTAGCCTTAAGGAATCGCTAATTACCACCAACTTCAAGTTGGTGGTAATTAGCGATTTCCTTTAAAAAAGCACTTTTTTGTTTTTTTTAAGGGCATGTATGTGCGCCACATGTGCACACATGTACATTTCAGGGGTGCAACAGGGTGTCCTTTTGACACCCTGGTACACTTGAAATAGCTCCCGCGATGTGCGATTGTTAAATAGTGTATCGCAAATAGTGAATATCTTCTCATTCCTAGCCCGTAGGAATGAATGGGTAGGAATTCCTTAATAACAATCCTCAATTAGCAATTTGTTATTAAGGAATATTAAGGAATCGCTATTATTTTAGCGATTCCTACCTACATTCAATTTTGCGAGTCCTTAATAGCAAATTGGTAAAATTTGCTATTAAGGACTCGCAAATTTGAATTTACCTACATCTGGCCCAAAGTTATTAAACACTGATATCATAGTATGTATAATAAATATTTTTTTTTAGCAGTAATCAATTAACCAACTTATAAAGAATTGAATACACAACATCAAATAAAACAACAGATAATCCAAACAATTCCTCATAATATTAAAATGCACATAGAATAAACAATATAATACCACATTTCCCACCCACAAAAAGTAAGGAATAAAATGTTCTTTTTTGCAGCTGCAGATGTTTCTTTATCTCCTTGTAACAAAAAATTGTAATCTACAAAAAAGTTAAAGATTAGAACACAAAAAGCCCCCAAAAAGCAAACATATCAACAATCCAACCAAAATTCCTTAAAGCAGTCCGAAGTCTGTAGAGTGAAAAAAAAACCCTAAAAAGGAATTTAAAAATAAAAACTGGGTGGCACGGTCAAGATGGCGGCGAGGTAGCACGTGTTTGCTCTGACCTCTGCCCGCCGCCTGCCCTAACAGTGTTTTTTCAAAGAGCTCCGGACCAGTTGACCACCGCATTGCCATTTGGACCCCAGGCAGCACCAGGTGACGTGCGGTGTGGTCGGAGAACCACAGAACTCTGCTAACCTACGGCTGTCCCCTAAGCCGGGGCCTGGAGGCCTCGCCTCACTTGGACAGCGGACCACTCAGAGCGGGACCTGCTGGGTGGCTCTCCCGTGGCACGCACCCAGAGACCTCGGCTCCCATCATCCATTGTTCTGGAAGGCCCGGCACTTCTTACAGCAGGCGAGCATGCAGGGAGCAGTACACCCCCGCATGGCCTGCCTGATCCCCGGCCTCCTGTTCCCGCAGTGCCCAGCGGCCGTGTGTGGCCTTGGGCTGTGATTGTGGCCTGCCCTGCACTCCTACAACTCCTACAACTCCAGCCACAGCACCATCGAATCGGCATAGTGGCGCACCCTGGGATGCATTCGGGACACCCACATTTTGGCGCTAGCTAGCCCGTGACAAGGTGGCCCTTGAACCCAGAGGGCCCAGAACACTCGCCGGACCGGAGGGGGCCTACCTTTTCATCCAGGACCTTCACACTCCTGTGGACGAGGCAATACACTACTCAGCGAGGTGAGATTGGTGCTCCCAGGGTGGTTGAGGGGCCATTACCCACCGCATTACCTGAACCTCTGGATCCCCTCACGCCCTCTCGAAAGCCCCACTGTGCACCTGGACACTATACCTCCTGTTGGCAACACTGCTGGGCAGGGGCGAGCATAGAGGGGTTGCGTTGGCTCACAGAAGCAGTCCAGCTAGGCCTGGGTGCAGTTTGTGCATCCGTGTTCGCCTCAGCTTTCCCTCCCCTACTCGGAGCAGCAACTGGACCCATCTTGCAGGTGGGTGACTGCCCACTGGCCCGGACCAGCGAGCAACAGCCCTCTGCAAGAGCTACGAGAGACCCCAACGTTGGCAGGTACTGGGGTGCGGGGCGCAACATGGGGGAAACGCCTGCTGGTACTATATGAGCATGCCACGCATTACAATAGCACCAGCCTCGACTTGGCCCACTGCCATCTGAACACCACCATCCAGCAGTGGGCGGGTACCCCGGCTGCGTCACACCCAGGCCACGGGTTGGATACTCTACACTCCCATCTCTCGCAAGCCTGCCCCCACCTTCACCTCCTCAGTTGCCCTGCTTCACGTTCTCACCTACAAAGAGGAAATTCATGCCTTCCCATGCCACAGCACGGCAACAGTGAAGGCTGCTGACCAGCAGTGGGCCAGGGCCGAATACGATATCTTGACATGCTTTACAACCAAGGCCATCCATATACTGCTCAGGGCTCCTGAGACACATCAGCGTTGTTAACCTGGTGTTCCTACATACTGCTTGCTACTTCCTGAGCCAGATACACCCAAACCACCCCTTACCTCACATCACATCTCTTGTGAACTGCTGAGGTCCTGAATATGTCCACTACGAGGGCGAATAAGGAAAAGTCGCTCAAACACATCATTGCATGCCAACAGAACATGTCCACAATGGCGCACTCCGCTCGGGAGGCTCGCCACCTGTGACACCCGGAGACCCAGGTGAGGAGCCAATAACCCGGTCGTTCCTGGAATCTCTCTTTTTAACCTTGCGGGAGGACCTACAGACAGTGAAGAAAGATCGCACCTCCGAGATCAAGGATATTCTCAGAGAGGTGGATGGCACTAGGGAAAGGGTTAATGCCCTGGAGGATAGTGAGACACCAGAGACACAGAGATGCTGACGCTCCAGCAGGAGGTGATAAGACTCCAAGATCAACACCTTGATTTGCAACTCCATCTGGAAGAATTGGAGAACCTCTCCCGGAGACATACCATCCCTATACGGGAAGTGAAATTCACAGCAGATACGGATGATCTCGTCACTTTCTCCAGGGAGTTTTTCAATCACATTCTTGATGCCTCACCTGATGCTGCCATCAAATTGGACCATGTCCACAGAGTTGGTCCTCCACAAGCAACCAATGCTCCACCTGCAGGCATTCTTGTCTGTGTACACGACTTCAAGACTAAGGAGGAGATCATTAACAAGGCCAGAGCTATGCACCGAATCTCGTTCAAAGGTCAGTCTCCGCTGCTCTTTCAGGATCTGGCTCTCCTTACCCTTCATCGGCAACAGCAGTTTCAACTTGTCATGGAACATCTTCGTCAGCAAGGTGTCTCCTACTCTTGTGGCCACCCATTCCGGCTTATCTTTAGACATATAACGGTAAAATGACACAGCTGCGCTCCCTCACTGAAGCTTGTCAGTTGCTGGGAATCTCGCCACCACCAGACAATGATGAGCGCCTTGATTCATCCTCCGATATATGAGGCTTCCCCTTGGGCTGGCGGCACCAGTGGTGCAGTCGACGTATCCGGTGGCCTGACCAGGCCTGAGATTGTTAAAGGCCAGCGGGCCGTCCTTGATTCCACGTCTGAGGCTTTTGCACAAAATACTCCAGATGACTCTTGAGCTGGTTAGATAACCATGCTCTTCATCATTGCTTCAGAGGCAGGTGGCAGGCGGGGCAGGAGATCTGTCACTTGGCCACAACATGGACCCCACACTGATTCTCATCCGGTCATCCTGGGATGATGGACTTTCTCTCCTGACTCGGTTTTGTTTCTGTAGTTTTGCATTTGAGTCTTTGTTTGGGGTGATTTCTTCGGGTTTAGGGGTCCCTTGTCCACCTTCTCTTCCCATTGCTTAGATGCCCATAGGGGTCTTTCCTTTGGTATATGCGGTCATACCCTACAACCTCAGAGGTGATCTCGGGGCTTGACTATTGCTGTTCTTGGTCCCACACAAACGTAGATTCCATCTACTACTCTTAAAATTCTCACTTTGAATGTGAGGACTTAACAACCCTGTCAGACGCAGAGCAGTCTTCTCATATCTTGACAATCCCATAGCTGCTATCTGCTTCCTACTGGAGACGCATATTCTGACGAAAGACTGCCAAAACTAAAATCATGCATGTTTTCAACCCAAATTTTCACATCCAGCCCCAATAAATCTAGTTTTCCACACATTCCAGGGTAAAGTCCTTCAGAAAGATCCCAAAATCAAAGGGAGGCTCCTTGCCTATCAATTCATTTTTGGAGGCTTGACGTTTACTCTCGGGTCAGCGTATGCTCCCAACGAGGGGCAAGTGAGGTTCCTACACACTGCGCTCACTGAGGCCACAGCGACAGCTGATCACCGAATATTGTTGGGGGGAGATTTGAACCTAGTCTTTGACAACATTCTGGATAGGTCATGCCAGTGCACAGGACAGACGGGTGTGCTCTCTGCAGCAGGACAAGCTCAATTGCAGGACTTGGGCCTTAGTGATCTTTGGCGCTGCTCCCACACCAATGCAGTGAGTATTCCTTCTATTCAAATGCGTACAAAACGTATGCTAGGCTAGACTACTTTTGGGTTCCATGCCTCTGTGCAAGCACATGACTGACTTTGAAATAGGGATTGCCTCCCTGTCCGACCATGCTTCAGTACAGGCTACCTTCACACTCACTCCTTTGCAGTGCTTCGCGCACCTATGGTGCCTCTGCGACACTCTCCTACACTGCACAGATGTTATAGATAAGGTACAGTGCGCTATCAAGGATTACCTTTCACATAACGCTAATCATGACACTTCCCTCTCAACACGATGGGCAGCACTTAAAGCCGTCATCCATGGGGAATTTGTGGCCATCTCCACGGCAGACACTGTGGAGCGTAGGCGCTAGAGGGACGATGTCACCCAAAAAACTAAGGCGCTAGAACAGATGCACCAACAAACCAGGGCACCCAGAGTTTTGTGTCAAGTATGAGCTATGAGACAACAACTCGCTGTGCTAGACCAGCATAGGCCGGAGTTTGCGGCCCTCTGATTGCGCCATGCCTACTACACGGGGGGACAGGTGCGGCCGCCTCCTGGCCCACAAACTTCGGGAAGCCAGGCAGAGACAAGGGGTTTAGGAAATTTGCCGGAGGGATGGTAGGCTGGTATCTGACGATTCTGAGATTGCTGAAGCCTTTCGCAACTTCTAGGCTCAACTCTATACAAGTTTGCCACTGGACAACGCCGCTGGCACTGCTTACCTCACGGAGGCTGATCTACCCACCTTAACTCAAGCACAGGCAGACCACTTAGAGAGGAAAATTAGACTAGAAGAGGTTATAACAGCCATCTTGCACCTTAAACCAGCTAAATCACCTGGGCCCAATGGCTACTCAGCCGCCTTTTATAAAATGTTTTGCGCTCTGGTGGCCCCACTCTTAACTTGTCTTTTATATTCCTGTACCTGACCAGGGGCGATCCCTAAAGATATGCTCGAAGCATTCATTGTGGTCATCCCAAAACCAGGGCGAGACAGGACTCTCTGTGGAGCGCATTATCACATATCCCTCCTGAGCATTAACATTAAATTGTATACCAGAATTTTTGCGGACCGGCCAGTGCCATACATGCCAGGGCTGATGGACCTGAATCAAGCAGGCTTTATTCCCCACAGCCAAATGTGTGATAACACCAAAAGGGCCCTTCACCTCATCGAGAAGGCCTCCCTGACGTCAGGGGAGTCCATGCTGCTCACTATCGACACCGAGAAGGCCTTTGATAGGGTCTATTGGCCCTACTTGGAACAAATGCTTGCACGTGTAAGGCTGGGTGACAAACTTAGAACACACATCATAAATTGCTACTGATTCCCCTAGCCACGGTCCGAGTAAACAATCATACATCGTCCTGCTTCCTGATAGATAGGGGCACCCGGCAGGGGTGTCCCCTTTTGTCCCTCCTTTTTGCACTCTATATGGAGCCAGTGGCTCAGTGAATTAGAGGTGATGTCCATACCATTTGTTTATATGCGGACGTCGTATTGTTCTCGCTATCAAACCCGGTTTCCGCGTTGAGAGCCTGCTTTCTGGAACTGGAAAGCTTTGCGCATGCCTCAGGGTTTAAAGCTAATATGGAAAAGTCTGTGGTGCTTGACCTCTCTCTGTCACCTTCTGGGCATGTATTCAGGAGCCGCACCCTGTTCAGTGGTCAGAGGACGTGGTCCCCTACCTAGGTATCCTGTTGGCACCCTCCATTCCTGCTAATGATGCTATCAACTATGCTCAATTGCGATCACAAATTCACAAAGAACTGGGCCAATGGAAACACTATCTGCTCTCCTGGATTGGCAGAGTGGCGCCCACCAAAATGACTATATTACCCCAGATTTTATATATATTCCAAACCCTGGCCAACCGCACCCCCACTGGATGGATCCGGCAGACCCAATCTGAGCCTGCACAATTTGTATGGCAGGGCCACAAACCTTGGTTGAAGCACGCTATAGCAGTCCTCTCACCTGAGGAAGGTGGCCTCGGGGTTTCCGACCTTCAGCTTTATTCCCAGGCAACACAGATGCGTTATCTGGTTGAATGGAATCGGATAAACAGTGGCTATTTCAAGACCGTGCTGTGGCCGCCACGCCCATTCAGAGGGTTCCCTTCCTTTGTAGGGCACACAGGCCTCCTAATCTCTATGCATCTTATATCACTCGGGTGACCCTGGAGGCATGGGATCATACTACCATTAAACATAAACTGACTAACTTCCCTTCTCCGCTCATGCCAATATTTGATAACCCTGACCTCCAGCCGGGTATGGGTGAGGCAGCGTGTGCATGCGGGCGCTCTTCCAAATGTCGGTCTCTGGGTCATCTCTTCGATGTTGACGGGATAATATCATTTCAGCAGGTCAAATCGGAATATGGGATCCCTGAAGCCGAGCGACTATGGTACCTCCAGATTCGACACTGGGCACAACACCCACAAATCAAACCACATGCTCATTGACACCTCTCCACAGGTAAAAAATGGCTTCTCACACGCACATCGGATAGGAAACTAATCTCAGGCTTGTATAAAATGCTATTGGCCTGAAACACACACATTTACAGTGCTAGCCGGACTCGCTGGGAGTCTGAATTAGGAAGGCCACTCAGTCATAAAGAATGGGAGGGTGTGTACTATAGGGCTCGCCATTCTGCCTACCATACAGGTCTGACCGAGACAATGACGAAAATAGCCACTTATTGGTACTACACCACTCTGCGCGTTCACTCAGTGGACCCCAGCAAAGCGCTGACTGTTGGCGGGGATGTGGGAAACTTGGCACCTTGGTGCACCTTCTTTGGGACTGTGAACACCTATAAGTCCTCGGTGAGGTATACAAATATTGGAACACACAAATGCAGACGTTTCCCGCCTATGTCCTGCTAGGTCTCCCGAACCTCCTGACATACCCACTTAAATCCCACAGAGGCCGATTAATCGCAATCGCTCTAGGCTCATCGGCTCAGAATATTCTCAAGGATTGGCGCACCTCCCAGATCCCCACACTCACGCACCGGCTGCAGTGACAATGGCATGTCCTGGGAATGGAGAAGATGTCTCTTACACTCCCTGGGAAGGGTTCCGCTGTTAGAGAGCTCTGGCAACCATTATTGTCCCTTCTCGCTTCAGAATTTCGAGAACTCACCTGCCCTAGGTATTTATGACTCTTGCGTCTCTCAGATCAGTAACCATCAGCGCCATAATTCCATACCTATTTGCTGACTCTCCGCCAGCTCCCACAACTTTTATTGCCCCAGTGGACGAGGGAAGTGGAGGGGGTGGGGGGATAGTGTAAGTTTCATTTATATGTCCTTGTATTTTGTTGGTTTGTTCTGATTCCTCTGCTTATTATTATTATTAAATGAAATTTGTAGAGCGCACTGACACCATGAGTTTCCTGGCGTTATAAGACATCGGATTCCAGAGCTGAGGTTGAGTGCAGGGTTAGCAGGGAAGAGAAAAGTTTTGAGCAACTTCCTGAAATGCAGGAGGGAGCTGCTTGATTTGATGTTCAAAGGAAGGGAGTTCCAGAATTTCGGAGCCAAAAAGGCAAACCTACGTCCACCAAATTTGTTAGTTCTAATTTTGGGTGTGGTAAGAGATTTAAGATGGATAGAGCGGAGGTTGCGGTTTGGACAGTAGGGGGTGATCAGAGAGGTCAGGAAGGCAGGGCAGGGGCAATTGAGGGCTTTGTATGTGAGACAGCCCAGCTTGAAGGCCACCCTTTGTTCAATTGGTAACCAGTGAAGTTTGTACATCATAGATCTGGCAGATTGCCATTTTGGGGATTTAAAAATGATGCGGGCTGCCTGGTTTTGGATCACCTGAAGACGGTGAAGAAGAGTTTTGGGAAGTCCGTGATAGATGCTGTTGGAAAAATCCAGACGGGAGAGCACAAGAGAGATGATGACCTGAGTCAAAGCAGGGGTGGGAAGCAGGTGACTGACCTTCCGGATCTTTCTAAGCTGGAAGGAGCAGGATGAGATCACGGAGCTAATATGAGGTCGGAGAGAAAGGTCGGCGTCAATTATTATGCCGAGGCTCTTTACAGAAGTGGAGGGGGCCGGCGGGGGTCCCAGTGCGTGAGGCCAGAACTGGGTACCCCAAGAGGAAGGATTAGAACCTGGGAGAAGAAGCTCAGTTTTCCCGGGGTTTAGCTTCAGTTGGTTGGAGTTCATCCAATCTTGAATGTGGAGCATGGCGGAGTGAAAATTGTCTATTGCATTGGGGGAGTTGAGTGGGAAGATAATCTGCAAGTCATCCGCATAGTTAAAGACTGTAATGTCCCACTTGCGGAGTGAATGGAGTAGGGGACGGAGGTACAAGTTGAACAGGAGGGGTGATAAGGAGGAGCCCTGAGGGACTCCGCAGGTTGTGGGGGTCTTGGGGGCTGTGTAGGGGCCTAGGCAGACGGCTTGGGATCTGTTAGACAGGAAAGACCGGATCCAGCCGAGAGCGGGGTCCTGGATGCCAGCCTGTTCGACACGGTTGAGCAAGATGTTGTGGCCAACCGTGTCGAACGCGGCCGAGAGATCCAGGAGGACGAGAGCCTGGGGGATTCCTGAGTCGGCATTTCTTCTTAGCATGTCGAAGACAGCCAATAGGACGGCTTCGGTGGAAAATGAGGGCCTGAAGCCAGCCTGATTAGGCTCCAGATAGCGGGAGGACTCAATGAAATTGGAGAGGCAGCTGGTGACATGTGCTTCAAGGAGTTTTGAGAAGTAAGGCAGAAGCGAAATGGGGCGGTAATTGGAGAGTTCCGCTGGGTCCGCGACAGGTTTTTTTAATAGCGGGACAAGGATGGCTTCTTTGAAGGGTCTCGGGACAGTGCCTGTGCTGAGTGAACTGTTCAAGAGAGGTAAGATGCATTCAGGTAAGGAGTGACATACTCTACGCAAGACCGAGGGTGGACAGCCGTCGTTCGGGGAACCTGATTTTACCCGGGAGGCGAGCTGTCCGAGGGAGGTACCTCGGACAACTCGCCTAAGTATACTAGCCACTCAGGGCTCTCAACCCCTTGCTCTTTTGTATGCCTTGGTATATCGGCCAAGTTATTTGTTGATAAAATCTCAATAAATGATTTAAACCATAAAATTAGAAACTGCTCCAGCAAACCCAACAAAAAAGGAAATCTAAAAAAAAACTTTTGGTTTATAATAAACCAAAACTGAATTCCTTTAAAAAAACCATAAACTCCAAACTTCCATAAAACTTGTTTCACAAACAACAATCTGTAAACAAAATTTCAAAACCCCACCCGTTTAACAGATTACAGTCCGTCCCAAACATAGAAACACATCACACTTAATCATCAAAATATAAATAACATCACGTAATGTCACATGAAACATAAATAAATTATTACCGTATTTAAAAAAAATGACAAAACAGTGCAAAACACGTCGTAATATATAAAGAACTCAGAAACAGCAGTATACCCAACTTTTAAACATGCACCTTAAATCCCCCAAACTTTAAATCTCTGACTTACCTATTCAGACTAATAGCAGCACGTAACAAGACTTGGGGGTATATTCACAAGAACATGTGATAACTACCGAAAGAGTAGCATAACCCAACTTTCACCATCGCAGGCTATCGCAGGAAAATAATCCTGTGGCAACGTGGAATTCACAACATGGCAGTAGCATGCGATAGACTGCCAAAACAGCGACAACGTAGTTGATACAAACGCCTCGATGGCAACAAAAACACATACCACAACACCAAAAAACACCGGACAACCAGCCCGGGACCTCGGGGATAGGGAAGGGCAAGAAGAAGAGGAAGACGAAGTCCACAGGCGAACAGGATCATAGTCACGGAGGTGATGGAACACCATCAACAACTGTTCGTCACCTCCAACGTGTCATTGGGCACCAAAAATGGAATATGGCGGGACATAGCGGACAAGGTGAATGTCGTAGATGAGTACAAGAGGACAATGGACAAGGTCAAGACGCGAAGGAATGACATCCAGTAGAGGACCACGGAGAAACTCTCCGCCAACCGGAAGGCAGCAACACAGATTGGAAGTGGGGGCCCAGCACCACAGCTCGAACTGGATGACATGGAGGAGCTGGTGTCAACAGTCATCAGTGGGGAGACTGTGGCCTGAGTCGGGGGATTGGACACTGCTCGATAGGACACAACACAACCGCAGCAGGTTGAGTGACCACCAGGTACTGGGGGGACGGGTGGAGATGGGCACAATGGCACACATGCACAACCAAGCACAGCACAGTGCACTCCCGCAATGACCCTGGGTACTCGCCCAGATCTCCAGACTGTCACAATGGAATTTGTCCAACTTTACACCAGGATCAAAGCAGGTGTAAAATTTCTGCTGCTAACGTCACTAATCGCGTGTTTTGTGTGTCTGGTCGTTGAGAATGTTGACGCTTGGTGTTGTCACAGCTTTTTGCATGGGAACGCCTACTTTGCATCTCATTTGCGATAGTTGCGGGGTCCTCTGTGGCGCTGTTTTTTGCTGCTGCTATCGCGGGAAAAGTGGTGCTGTGGGCTGTTAGCACCTGCTTGTGAATGGTGGGGTAAATTTATCATGAGTTTGGCTGCGATAAAGTGCAGTTAATTCCGCAATAGCTGCTTGCGAATATGCCCCATGGTTCCTGGAAAAATTACCCAAAATAACACCAATAGACTATTCAATAGAAGGTAGCTGTAAAAAAAGAAAGGCTTTTAAATAAAAGTAAAAAAATTCTATCTCCCCATTGAAACCAATGGGAAAAATATTAAAAATGTATAATAAATGTAAAAAAATGTAATAGTTCTTTTAAAATGTGAAAAATGCCAGAAAATATTGGAAAGCAATACCGAAGGGGATGATGAACGGAATATTGGAGCAAATCAAACACTCACCCCCAATTCAACTGATCTGGGTTTAATCCATCATCATTCTTTAGCTCACTCCACCACCCTAGTTCAGACATGGCCATATGCAAATCAGTCTGACCCTGTGCCTCATGGAAACAGTCCAGCCCGAACTGCCAAGCCATACCTTCCCTGGACCGGAAACATGCATCCTTAGACAATATTGTAAAACATGTTTAAAAAATCGTAAATTATAAATGAAATAATAGTATTACATATACAGCATTATTTATTAGATACTAATTAAAATATGTTAAAATCATGTTAAAAATGTAAAAATAACAATTGAAAATGTACATTATACAAATATATTAAATGTGATGTACATTCTGTTTCTTACAATTAAACATTAACAAAAAATATTTTATTTACTTCACTTTTTAGTTGCGTTTATTATTACTTGAAAAATATATTTGTTAAAATGTAAAACTGTATAATAGGTGTAAAATGATATACAAAAATTAAAAAATATTTGCGATATCTTTTTATTATACTAAATTTAACAGCAATTCTATACATTAAGGGGGTGGCATTTACTTTCCCCAACTCTAACTGAACCAACTTGAGGAATGTGTTGAGCACCAAGGGCCCGAATACGACTTAGGCAGTGCAGGGCGCAGGCGGCATGCTCTAGCCATTCCTGTGCACCACCAAGAGTCACCTTACTCACCAGATTACAACTTAAAAGTGCTCTTGGAGCTGGTAGCTCAGAGGTTCCCTTAGCGATGCATCTATCAAAGGTGGCCGTCCCTTTGAAAATGCACCACAATGGGAACACCGCACAAAGTTCCAGCATAGCATGCACTGTAATGTTCATGCTGTGCAGGAAGTGGTGTGCATCCACATGTGCCCCATGTGTGAATGCACATTATGTGAGGCACCAGGGGGCTCTGTAGGCCTGTTTGTTCCTTTCCACCACGGTTTTCATGGCTGTGAAAACCACCATGAAAACCGTGGTAGAGAGGAAACTTGGTAGGACCAGGCATCTGTCAGACACCATTGTGGAAACAGGACCCACCGACCTCTGTTCGGAAGTCCTGACCTCCTAATCATGATGCAACTGCATATGGTGCATTCGCATACTCCCATTCCTCTATGGGAGCTCATGTTACGGCAGTAAACCGGCCGTAACACAAGCTCCCATAGAGGAATGGGAGTCTATGTTCAAACCTGCACCACGTGGCAAATACCTCAAGGTGCCTCCCAGAAAGAGCAGGGATCAACAAGGGTGTCCTATGGTGTGCCCTCAGCCCCCAACCAGAGACAAAAAAGAGAAGTGGGCCATCAGGGCCCCCCAAACATGCTTTTGGACCGGGTTTCCATGTTGGGAAGGCTGGAATGAAATCCCTGCCTGAAACCGTGCATGGTATGTCAGAAGGCGGAAACGACTTCCATTTGCATTATGGGCTGGTCTCCAACTGGTAGGTCATGGGGCCCGTCAGAAGCCAGCCAGAATGGCCGTCCAGTTTCAATTCTGACAGGCTGTATTGTAATCAGCCGGTCCGAATTGAAACCGACGATCTCAGTCGTAATGTCTTTGACCTAAGGTCAGAGGTTTTTTGAGCGAGATCGTACTCAGGCCTATAATGTTTGTTATAAAATTTAAAAGTGTTAAAATATAATATTATAATAAAACACATTTTAAAACTCAAAACAATTAATTTACAAATCTTTCAAATAATTACCTTAACAATTTAAATGTAAATACAGGAGGAACATTACTAGGAGGACCATGATAGGGGGGATCATGGTCAGATAGATAAGACCAATGTAGAACAGACAAATTAGGATCTAGCAGGACTAGAATGGAACAAGATAACTGGGGGACAAAGAGGGTTAGAGAAACCAAGGCCACTGGGACCAGTACCAGAAGAGTCGATCCTGGCAAACCAGGGGACTACATAAACCAGGGGAGCAGGACCATGAGTACTGATGGATGAGAATTAGGGTGGGAGCTTGTGAAACGGGAGAACCAGAATTCAAAGGACTAGGGGCAGGAGTTCATAGGAAAGATAACAAGACAAAGACCAGAAAGTACAGGGCCGGGAAATTCTCAGGCTAATGTGAACCAGAGGTCAAAGAGCATGGAGGACGAGGGCCAGGGGGATCAGATATAAGAGGACTTTGAAGAATAGGAACTGGTGTGCAATGGCCAGTATGTCACGGGTACTAGGATAAGCAGGAAAGGGTGTAATTAGCAAACCAGGGTCAGTATCAAGGGTACGCAGAAGACCTGAGCCAGGTTAGTGTCAAAGCCCAGCTCACCTGAGTTTCTGTTCAGTTCTGATGGAGGCTGAAGACAGTCCGACCTCACCCTGAAACTGCTTGTTCCAGCATACTAGTTTTAAACAGTGCACTAAGAACCAGAAGCTCAAGGGAAGGGGGAAGTGGATAAAATAAAAAAAGAGAGAGACAACACCGTTCTTGCATTTCCACTGTAGAAGAACTTCTAAAATCTGCGGCCCTCTCTGACTTCTGTAGAAACTGGTGCCTAATGAAACATAAACAAAGAACAGATAAGTGCAACCTATCCCTAAATGTGTTCCTGACTAAACCTTAATCTATTAGAAATTCTGTTCTAAAAGTACATCTTGGATCCTGGTCTCAAGCTTCCAGGTTTGGAATGTGTTACTGTTCTGAAATGTGCTTTCCATTACTGTAAAACCTCTGTAAAATCAAACGAATATCATTATCAGAATCACCAGCGTCTAACATTCTCCTTAATATAACTAAAGCCTAGATTCCTAATAGCAAACTCACTTTTCACACATTTCCAGACTTTTTATAAAACAAATACTGTACTTTTACATCAAAATACAGCAGGTAATTTGTGCAAGTCCTTGATTTACTGTTTGCCTTGCTGTCAATGGTTTCCTCTGTTCGATTCTTTAAAAGGTACCATGTAAAACAATGTTTATTTCACAAAGTTTCACAAAGTATTCTTGTAACAAAGGATTTGAACCATAAAGTTCGTGGGAGATATCTTGTCTCAAATTGTCTTTACATAAATCCAGAAATCGCCGACAAAGTTCTTTCAGGTAATAAAAGGTTTTGCACTTACTTGCTGCTGAAAAGGGATACTGATCAGTCGAACCTTGACCTCTTTCTCTTTTGCAGGTCAATTGCAGTGGACAGAAGAGGGGGTGAGGCAAGAAGAAGCCAGAAACCGGAAGAAGGAAGAGCCAGCAGCCGCGCCCGTTGAAGCCAATGAAGGTCTGGAGAGAGCAGCAGTGCCAGCGCCAAAGGATCTGTTCTCAGGTAAGTGGGAGGTAGACGAGCACAAGCACTGGGTGAGGCTCAGGGGCTGCCTTTTATAGACAGGGCTGGGTGTGGTTCGAAGAGCTGGGTGTGGTTCAAAGAACTGGGTGTGGTTCTCAAAAGCAGGTGTGCAGAGCTTCAGGTATTATGCTAATGAGTTGAAGCAACACATGGCCTAGGGAGGACTGCTCTAAATAATCCTTGGTAAAAGCAGGGTCCAATGTGCAAACCAAACAGCAATGTCCAAACTTGTGAATACATTGAGCAACATACACAGAAGTCTTAGGGAGGGGTTGAGATAACAAGAAAGGCTTTCAATAGTATGTTTAAAGAGAGCTATTACAAAGACCACTAGTGCAATGAGAGGGGACATGCTCTTTGCTGTGCACAAACCCTAACAGTCGCCCCTTCCAAGGCCCTCCTACTGGACGGGGTTTCCCTGGATTTTTTAGATAAAACCGTCTAATCAACCGTGGGGCATGTGCATAGGATGCTGGTTCCCAAAAATTCTCAGTTTCGTCATATCCTTTCCATTCTACTAAATAAAACAGATGTCCATGAATTCTTTTTGCGTTTTTATGCTTTTCACTTCATATTCTAGATTTCCCTTAATTGGTATGGGTGGAGGTGGTGGTTCGGGTCGGGTATTTGGGTTGTACGGTTTAAGCAAGGACACATGGAATGTAGCATGTACTGGGTATTCTTTTGGTAAGTCCAATTTTACTGTTACCAGGTTTACTATGGCAGTTATATTAAAGGGTCCAATGAAACGTGGTTGCAGCTTTCGGGATCCCTCTATATTTAGGTTTTTTGTGGAGAGCCATACTTTGTCACCGATTTTATACATTGGGGCCTCAGATCTGTGTTTGTCTGCCTGTCGTTTCATGCTTTCTTTGTACTTTAATAAATGTTTCCTGGCCTTGTCTTGTATGTCACTTAATCTCCTTAGTCTATCTGTTACTGTAGGCAACAAAGAATCTTCTAATAAAATGGGTATAGCTCTGGGATGATACCCCTGCATGAAATGGAATGGTGAGCAAAGTAGAGCTGCATGATCAGTATTATTATAAACAAACTCCGCTACAGGGAGAGTTTCCAACCATTCACTAGAATAATCAGCCAACAAAACAACGTAGCATTCGGAGTAAGGTTTAGTTCAGTCTTTCAGTTTGTCCATCTGTTTCTGGATGGAAAGCAGTGGATAATGCCACATCTATTTTCAGTTTTTCGCATAATTTTTTCCAAAGTCTAGAGTTGACCTGGCTACCTCGGTCTGACACCACTTTACTTGACAAACCATGCAAACGCACAATTTCTCTTATAAAAATATCAGCAAACTCTGCCGCAGTTGGCAATTTCCGTAATGGTGCAAAATGTGCCATTTTAGACAAAAAAATCCACTATCACTAATACTGTTGTGAAGGATTTTATTGGTGGTAAACCTACAATAAAGTCTACACTCACAGTATGCCAAGGTTGTTTGGGTGATGGCATTGGTATTAACAAACCATCAGTGGCCTTATGGGAAGATTTATGTCTTGCACAAACTGGACAGGTAGTGACAAATTGCTTAATGTCATTACTCATATTGTCTCACCAAAAGTGTTTTCGCTCATTTTCCAGGGTTTTCACCCAGTCAGGATGACCTGCCAACGGTGAGGCGGGATGCCAAATTATCACCTGTGTTTGTAATTCTGTGGTGGGCACTAACAGCATGTTGTCGTGATACAATAAACCTCGTTGTATTGAGTTATGGGAATCCTTTAACCAATCTTGAGGTGCTATTTGCATGTGTGCATTGTATAGATCTGTGATGAAATCCTTTCTGTTGTACTGGTGCCACAAGTTTTTGGGGAGGAATAATGGGTTCTCCTATTTTGTCTTGTTTCATGTCTGAGGTATGTCCGTATCAAGATAACACATCAGATTGAATTTGTTGTGCACCTGGTCTATAGGTTATAACGAAGTCAAATGTACTAAAAAGATTTAACCAGCGCATCTGACGTGGAGTTAATGCTTTTAGTGATCCAAAGAACTGTAGGTTCTTATGGTCAGAAAAGATGGTAACTGGATACTTGGCTCCCATTAAATGGTGCCTCCATTCAGAAAAGGCTACTTTGATAGCTAATAGTTCTCCTTCAGCCACAGTGTAATTTTGTTCAGCCGGTAATAACGTTTTGGAATAGAAGGCTATAGGATGTAATTGGCCATCTACTGCATCTCGTTGAGAGAGAACTCCTCCTAAACCTACTTGTGAAGCATCCGCTTCAACAAACAATGGCAAGTCAGGATCAGGATGTTTCAGAATTGGGGCTGAAGTGAACTTTTGTTTCAAGAGTTTTAAGGCGTGAGCCGCCTCATCAGACCAAAGAAATGATTGCCCTTTCCGCAACAAGGTGGTTATTGGGGCCACAATGTCTGCAAAATGAGAAATAAACCTCCTATAAAAATTGGCGAAACCCAGAAATTTCTGAACATCCCTTACAGATGATGGTTCTGGCCAATCAGTAATAGCACTAATTTTCTTTTCATCCATAATTATTCCTTGAGGTGACAGGCAGTATCCTAAAAAGTACACTTTGCTGACATTAAAAGTACATTTTTCTAATTTAGCAAAGAGATGATTTTCTTTTAACTTTGACAATACTGCACGAACATGTTGGGTATGTTCTTCCGGGTTCTTAGAGTAAATGAGGATGCCGTCTATGTATACTATGACACAAACGTCCAGGAATTCGTATAGGACCTCATTTATATAGAATTGAAAGGCCACAGGGGCATTACACAACCCAAAGGGCATCACTGTGTACTCAAATAGACCAAACTTTGTCTTGAAAGCTGTCTTCCACTCATGCCCCTCTTTTATGCGGACAAGGTGGTAAGCTCCCCCCAGATCTAGTTTAGTGTATACAGTAGAATGTCTTAATTGATCCAACAACACAGGTATTAGAGGAAGAGGATATTTATTTTTTATTGTAGCCTTATTTAGACCTCTATAGTCGATACACGCGCGCAGAGATTTATCCGGCTTTGGGATAAAAAAAAGTGGAGATGACACCGGAGATGTGGAATGTCGGATGAACCCAGACTGTAGTAGGTCGTCTAGGTAGGTTTTTAAATATTTGGTCCGTTCGTCAGTCAAAGCATATACTCTGTTATTAGGTAAAGGGGCCCCGGGGATAAGATCTATAAGGCCGTCATATGACCGATGTGGGGGCAACACACTAGCCTTCAATGGATCAAAAACGTCTTCAGGAGGGAGACTTGGTTCGTATTGTGTAACAGTAGCACAGTGTATTACTGTGCTCTGTTCTGTACCTGCTTCTTGATAGCAATTGGTTGTACAGAATGAGGAATCTTGGGTTATGAGTTGTTAACCAGGGTACCCCGAGAATCAAGCCAAAATAAGGGGTATCTATCATATCAAAGCTAATCATCTCTGTGTGCCCGTTTTGACAGACCATGACAAGGGGACTTGTTTGTTTTGTGCTTAACCCAGAGGTCACTTCTGACCCATCCACTGCACATACTGCTTCAGGACAAGGCTTTAGGCAAATAGGAATGCCTAATGTGTTAGCTAACTTATTATTCACAAAATTTCCTATTGCTCCTGAGTCCAGTAAGACAGGGAGAGAATGTCTACCTTGGGTAGTAACAATTAAAAATATCTGAATTATGAAATGTCTAGGTATGTGCGGTACCATGAAGGCTGCAAAATTAGAGGTTTGATTAAGATGTTTTCTCGAACAAGTAACCTCCCCCCTTGTCGAGCTTAATCGATTCCTGACTCAGTTGAGGAGATAGAGGAAACAGTACCCTTTCGTGAAGTTTTAGATTTTACTGGACATTCTCTAGCAAAATGTTCTGTCTTGCCTCAATATAAACATAATTGAAGTTTTCTCCTTTCTTTTTCCTCTGACATGAGTGGACATCTGAGTGTCCCTATTTGCATAGGCTCAGGTTCAGGGAGTTTATTATCTGTGTCTTTCTTCTCATGTCTAATAGAAGTTAACCTCGATTCCAGTTTGGATTTATCTCCCTTTCTTTCTCCTAGTCTGTGTTCTAATTTCACGACTAAATCTACAAAGTCAGAATAGTCTTCTGGCAAATCAACGATATGAGCCAGCGCGTCTTTTAACTCGTCTCTCAAACCTTATAAAAAAGGGAGACGTGCTTTTCTTCTGGCCAACGTGTCTCGGTGAGTAAATGATTAAAACTAGTGAGATAGGTCAATAAATCCTTGTTACCTTGCTAAAGATTTAAAAACTCGTTATCACTTGCCTGCATAAAAGTGTGTTTTGCAAAAAGGCTGGTCATAGTACAATTAAATTGATTCCAAATATGGAGGATCGGATCATCTCTATCCACGAAAGGAATTGACCAATTGGCTGCTGTACGCCCAAATAAGACAAGACGAATGCCACTTTCGTAGGGAACTGTTGTGGTTTACAAACGAAGTGTAATTGACATTGATTGATAAAAACATGGAATTTGTTACTATCTCCATGAAAACGTTCAGGCGCTGCTAAAGGCACAGCATTAGGAACATTAACAGTAACCTTAACTGGGGGAATGAAAGTTGCATGTTTTGCTCGCGCCCCTGTCTCTGAGGAGGTTTCAAACAAAGGCGTAAAAGCTGAGTTTCACTGAGATTCCCTAGGTTTATACCTGCTTAAATCCTGTTTTAAAAAGGTGTTACTTTCCTCGGGGTCATCAATTGGACACCCCCTTTAACTACCCCATTTATACAAATAATCATTTTGCTCCCTTGTCTTCCCGCGAGGATAATGACTTACTTGGGGATGGTAAGGTCTCGCAAAGGTTACAGCATAATGGGGGTCAACCCCATAGCTTAGGGGTTTCAACCAGTAGTTTTGTATCACCGCCGCAGGACTACTCTCCCCTCCTGCCTTCTTCTCCTATTTACAACAGTGTTGTCACAGGGAACTCTGTCCCTCACAACATGGGGTGATGCCGGAGGTGAGCCCTAGTTACGGGGTCTCTTTGGTGAAGGTCTCCTCATGGAATATTGCGGGCCTGGAAAAGAATTTACATGTACCAGACTGGGCCAGCCTTATCGACGAGTCAGACATCTGGTTTTTCCAGGAAACATGGGCAGTAGGCCCTTTATTTTGCTCTCGTTATTTGAATTTCTTTAAACCAGCAGCTAAGGGCAGTTGGGGTAGACCGGTGAGAGGCCTGATGATTTGGGTTCGTCAATGTGAGGGCGTCTCCGTGGTTGAGATACCAATAGACAGCCCGGATATTATGGCTATAAGGATTACCTCCACAAAGGGTCCTAACATTATTATTTTTAACATATAAGGGGGCTATCAGGTGGGAGATGTTCTCCAACAGCCCCCTTATTAGAGGAACTTCTCTGCAACATCTCTAACAACGACAATAGGGTTGTGTCTGGGGATTTTAACACCTGTTTTGAGCCACTTGGTTTGGTTGACGGGAAGCTTACAGAGGCAAAAGACTCTATGTGGGGTATTCCACAGCTGGAGCTGGTGCCCATTAAAAAATGGACGCATACGGATCTGTTTATGAAGGGGTTGTGCCTTGATAAGGGACTGCGGGCTGTTAATGGTAGAACAAAGACAGATAGGGCAGGCGCAGTTACGTTTGACAATGGAAGATCTGGGTCTCGCATCGACTATATACTGGCCAATCTGGAGCTGTGGTCGGTTATTGTCGATATGGTGGTGATGTGTAGAACCGATAGTGACCACAACTCCTTAGTTCTATCTCTGAGAGATAACAGCTTTACTGCCTCAATCTTGGTAGATATCCCTCTGGTTCAGGGAAAGGTAACCCTAACTAACGATGAGAGAAGGGTACGATGGCCTAAAATAGCTATGATTGAGGGTTATTTGACCAGGATAAGGAACTTGCTTATTAGTACGGTGGACAGATTAAACAACTTTGAGTAACAGGTTGAGATCAACAGGAAATTCCCAGAAATCCACAATGGTTTTTTTTCTGATCTTAAATCTCTTTTTGTTAGGAGTTTACCCCCTAATAATAATAAAAAAGAGTTGAGAACCTGCTCCTGGTACGATAAAGGCTATAGACAGGCACAAAGAGCCCTGATTACAGCCATCAAATCTAGACTTCCAGAGGACATCCGTAGTCGTAGGGCTTCTTATAAACTCGCCCAATTAACTGCTAAGAGGAATTGGGTTGAGGACCGCTGGAGGGGGCTGCTACATGCTTGTGAGGGGCGGAATATGACTCAATTCTGGCACCTGCTTAAATGGGGCAATCACTTGCAGGATCAAGTTCCCGCAAACCATGTGGAGCCACAGGTCTGGGTTTCGTACTTCGAAAACCAGTTTAAACTTCTCTCCAGGCGGGGTTTAGGTCCCACATTGGTACCCTTGGGGTTATGCTCCTATACTGGAAAGAGGTCTTCCTGGGGGGTGGCATGCTACATGCGACCTTCGTGGACCTAAGGTCCGCATTCAATCTAGTCTTGAGGATTAAGCTGTGGGAAGTACTAATGGGGATGGGTATGCCTAAAGAGTTGGTAGCCTTCCTCATCAACCTGCATGAACATACGTATGCTAGAGTTCGATCGGGTAAGCCTGGGGGGGTAACCGACAGTTTTGAGGTTTCTAAAGGGGTCAGACAAGGGTGTGTGTTAGCTCCCACTTTGTTTTCTCTGTTCATTATTGGGGTTATGAATTATTTTCATAACTACCCGGCAAGAAAGTTCCATTGCTCATGTTCGCGGACGACACGCTCTTAATTTCTAAGACGGGACAGGGGTTACAACTCGCACTGTCTCGCTTTGAGCTTTTCTGCCCCGAACATGAGCTGGAAGTCAATGTAGGAAAGACCAAATTTATGGTCTTCCGTGGCACAAGACCAGTTAAAGCCAGGGTCAACATGGGTGGGGTCATCCTTGAACAGACAGTCGTCTTCACATACTTGGGTGTCACCTTTAGTGAAAACCTTAGTTGGAAACCGCAACTAGACCTCCTAACTCTTAAGCATGCCCAACTTGGTGGTGCTCTGTTGAAGGAGCACAGAAACTCTCTAACCAAACCTTTGGGCCTTTTGATTAAAATTTATGGTTCCAAAATATTACCAGCCATTATGTATGGAGCAGAACTGTGGGGGTTAAGTGACACTTCCCAACTTAGGGTCGCACAGAATACATTTTTTAGATCGGCAATAGGGCTACCCCAATCAACAACTGTATTCCTCTATCATATGACCTAGGATGTGACCCCGTGGAAGACGTGATACGGTATAGACCATTAGCATTTAGGCGGAGCCTGTGGACGACACCGGCATTGTATGCTAAGGCCCTTTTGGAAGTAAAGGGGCTTCGGGGTGCATACAGGATTCCCTGGCTATCAGGAATAAAGGCTTATTTATTTATTTATTTATAGTCTTATAACGCGCCTGAATCAGCCCCAAAGGGGTATCTCTGCGCGTAGCTTCTGCATGAGTTGGCCAATTTGTGGTGAGGGGGAAAACAGAGAGAAAGGCCGGATTATTCTTGTGCGAACAGGTGAGTCTTCAGTTTTTTCCTGAAGGAAAAGAGGTTAGTGATTAGCCTCAATTGGGGTGGAAGAGAGTTCCACAGCAGGGGGCCTTTAAGGGAGGGTGCTCGCCTTCCCTGCCTAGCTCTGGTGACTTTGGGTACCTGCAGCAGCATAGTGTTGCTGGAACGCAGAGCACGTCCAGGGGAATAGGGAGGAAAAATCTCTTTTAGGTATTTGGGACCCGACCCATATATGCACTTGTGCATGATACAGCAGATTTTAAAATGTATTCGCTGTTGCACCGGGAGCCAATGAAGGTGGGAAAGAAGAGGGCGAGAAGGGGTGCGGGGAGGGGCATTCAGGATAAGTCTTGCCGCAGTATTCTGCACCACCTGCAGTTTGCGTAGTTGTTCATGGTTGGCGGAAATGAGTAGACTATTACAATAGTCCACTCGTCCAAGAACTAGTGCCTGTACCAGTGTTTTCCTATGGGTGTTAGGTAGGAAAGGGAAGATACGCCGTAGAAGACCTATTGTATGGAAACATGTTCCTGTGACCTGACTGACATGATCTTTCATAATCAGGGCTTGGTCCAGGCGCACTCCCAGATTTTTAATGGTTAGTTTGGGCGCAGGGACAGGTCCTAGCTCGAGTGGCCACCAATCCGGCGACCAGAGCCTGGTGGCCCCTCCGAACAACATGACTTCCGTCTTGGACACATTGCTTTGGAGGAAGTTCTGGGCCATCCAACCCGCCACCGCTCTCATTCCATCTTGGAAGGATTTCATGACTGCAGGTGTAATGGTCTGAAAGGGGAACAACAGCTGAGTGTCGTCAGCGTAAGAGATTGGAAAGAACCCGTATGATCTTATAATCTCTGCCAAAGGGGCCACGTATACGTTAAATAATGTGGGGCTCAGGCACGAGCCCTGTGGTACACCCTTGGTAAGCTTCCTGCAGACAGATTTATGGGGGCCTAATTTGACCCCTTGCTGTCTGTCTGCAAGAAAGCTTTCAAGCCACGCAAGGGCTTGCCTGATGGATATGGGGCTGGGATCCTTATGGGTGGATCCAGTTACTGCTGTTTTCCCCTCTAAGAAGCATCTTAAGGAAATTTATAGGAGCAGGAAAAAGAGGGTGACATCTGTTATAGGAAGCTGTTTGACTGCTTTATTCCTTGCCATTAAGGACTCTCCTCACTACGAGGAATATTGGGACATTATTACAAAACCGTTAGATCGTAAACTCTATCACCAGTTAAGAGTAGTTTCTCTCCCACACAGAGGGCTAACCTGCTTGTGTAATTCTGGTAGTTCTGACAAAAGTCCCTTTTGTGTGGAGGAGGTGGAAACAGTTGACCACTTCCGCTTCTGTTGCCTAATGTATTCACAACCCAGACAAGCGTGGCTGAGGCCTGTATGTCGCTCGCTGGGTACCAGATCCGCTTTGGTTGCCAGAAGAATTTTGCAATCTGAAACCCGAAAATTTCTTGTTATATGCGTATCTAAATTTGTCATGTGGGCGTGGATAATTCGGTCCCGGAATATGAGACCTTAAAACATTGTGAATTTTATGAACTATGTACAATTAGCAAGATTGTCTACCTCTCATGAATTTTAATCACATTGGGCCAGATATAGGTAATCCCCGATTACCGATTCTTAAATAACGAATCATACCGATTCGGTATTTAAGAACTGGCAATCAGGATGTAGGTATATTTACCAAATCAATTACCGAATCGGTAAGATTCGGTAATTACCGAATCGGTATTTACCGATTCGGTAAAATTACCGAATTTACAAGGGGGACAGGGTGTCACTTTGACACCCTGTTGAACCCCTGATTCTTGCTTGTGTGCAATGTGACACGAATACATGCCCTTAGGGCATGTATGTGTGCCACATGGCACAGGTGTACATGCACAGATGTATATGCACAGATGTGCATGTACACAGGAATTCGTTATTTACCTTGAGATAGTATCTCATGGTAAATAACGAATTATTAGGGGCCTGTGGCACTATTTTAAGTTTCACCTACATCTGGAATTACCGATTCAGTAAATATACCGAGTCGGTATTTTACCGAATCTGTAAATTTACTGAATCGGTAAATTTACAGATTTGGTAAAATTCGGGCCCTCTAC
Source organism: Lissotriton vulgaris (assembly GCF_964263255.1). Classification (NCBI taxonomy): domain Eukaryota; kingdom Metazoa; phylum Chordata; class Amphibia; order Caudata; family Salamandridae; genus Lissotriton; species Lissotriton vulgaris. The sequence goes on along the minus strand of NC_141697.1, from coordinate 743,005,583 downwards.
ATCTCAAAAACCAATTACCTGTCGGTAACGGCCGAAATTGGCCATTACCGGTCGGTAATTGGCGACCTACATCTGGCCTTATATGTTTTATTGATTGTTTAAGTTGCGAGTCTTTGTATACCCAATTTAATAACTTTTTATTCTTGTTTTTAATATGTTTCGTATTTATGGATCTTATCATGATATTTTATCTGGATTTGTGCTGTTTTGTATAGTATGTCTTTTATGATGTAAATCGTGTAAAAGCTTCCTTGACTGACTGACTGAAAAGGTGTTTTCCAACTTTAATTTCTCTATTTCCTCTTGCATATGTTGCAAGATGCCAGACACTGATTCATTATGGGGCAAGTCCTCATTTAGGGCCTGCACCATATCCGTGGCGTCAATGCCCTCTGTTTCTTCCCCGGCATTCATCGTCCAACAGAACTGAATATTTTAAAGGCTTGTGCTTCTGTCAAAGCCCAGATCACCTGAGTTTCTGTTCAGTTCTGATGGAGGCTGAAGACAGTCCTACCCCTCCCTGAAACTGCGTGTTCCAGCACACTAGTTTTAAACAGTGCACTAAGAACCAGAAGCTCAAGGGAAGGGGGGAAGTGAATAAAATAAAAAAAGAGAGACAACACCGTTCTTGCGTTTCCACTATAGAAGAACTGCTAAAATCTGCAGCCTTCTCTAACTTCTGTAAAAAACTGGTGCCTAATGAAACATAAACAAAGAACAGATAAGTGCAACCTATCCCTAAATGTGTTCCTGACTAAACCTTAAACTATTAGAAATTCTCTTCTAAAAGTACCTCTTGGATCCTGGTCTCAAGCTTCCAGGTTTAGAATGTGTTACTGTTCTGGGATGTGCTTTCTATTACAGTAAAACTTCAGCAAAATCAAACGAATATCATTATCAGAATTACCAACATCTAACAGGCGGAAATCCTCTCATATAGATATGATTTCCCGAAATTATTTCTAGAACCCCCTCCTTTCAAGAATAAGTCCCGGCCCTCCTCCACCAGCGACAATAACCTACAGGACTCACAGTCTGCTATTTGAATACCCGCTCCTTGGTGAAACACCAAGTCAAAATCTCATTACTCCTACAATCTGAAAATCCCGATTTACTCCTACTAACTGAAACGTCGTTGACCGATGATTGTGCCCCGATATCTTAGCGGCTATTCCGGATGGCTACTATATCTGGATTGTTCCCATGAGGCACAGGGTCAGACTGATTTGCATATGGCCATGTCTGAACTGGGGTGGCGGAGTGAGCTAAAGAATGGTGATGGATTAAACCCAGATCAGTTGACTGGGGGTGAGTGTTTGATTTGCTCAAACGCTCCGTCCATCATCCCCTTTTGTATCGCTTTGTTCGCCCTAAGTTGGCAGGGTATGCCCAGACATGAGTACCTTGCTCACTTTGCCACTGGATTCAAGCAGGCCTGCCTGATGACAGCTAAAATGCCAGAAACCGGTCCCAGGATGCTTGTTTCCGGTCCAGGGAAGACATGGCTTTGGCAGTGCGGGTTGGACTGTTCCCATGAGGCACAGGGTCTAAACTGATTTGCATATGGCCATGTCTGAACTAGGATGGCGGAGTGAGCTAAAGAATGGTGATGAATTAAACTCAGATTAGTTAACTGGGGGTGAGTGTTTGATTTGCTCAAACGCTCCGTCAATCATCCCCTTTTGTATTGCTTTGTTCGCCCTAAGTTGGCAGGGTATGCTCAGACGTGAGTCCCTTGCTCACTTTGCCACTGTATTCAAGCTAGCCTGGCTGATGATGGCTGAAATGTCAGAAATCAGTCCTAGGATGCTTGTTTCCGGTCCAGGGAAGACAAGGCTTTGACAATTCGGGCTAGACTGTTCCCATGAGGCACAAGGTCAGACTGATTTGCATATGGCCATGTCTAAACTGGGGTGGCGGAGTGAGCTAAAGAATGGTGATGGATTAAACCCAAATCAGTTGACTGGGGGGTGAGTGTTTGATTTGCTAAAACGCTCCGTCAATCATCCCCTTTTGTATCGCTTTGTATGCCCTAAGTTGGCAGGGTATGATCAGACGTGAGTCCCTTGCTCACTTTGCCACTGGATTCAAGCTAGCCTGGCTGATGACGGCTGAAATGCCAGAACCCGGTCCTAGGATGCTTTTTTCCGGTACAGGGGTAGGGAGTGAGCTAAAGAATGGTGATGGATTAAACCCAGATCAGTTGACTGGGGCGAGTGTTTGATTTGCTCAGCTGGAGGCGGGGTTCCTGCCATCACCCGTAAGGAACATCAGTTTACAACCCTAGAGGCTACTATTCTGCCCTTAACTGACGTTTTGATTTTAAAAGTTGATTCTCCTCAGTTATATTTTATCTGTGCCCTTTTTTATAGACACCCTGGTAATAGACCCACTTTTCCTCAGGAACTGGGTGAGATGATATCTCACCTCGTTATTAATCATTCTAGGATTCTTATAATTGGGGATTTCAATTGCTGGCCTAGTAACAATCGGGAGAGCCCTAGTTCAAGGGGATTTGTCGATCTTCTTTCTGGGATGAACTGTATTCCACATGTGAGGGAAGCTACCCACATCAAAGGGCATACTTTAGATTAAGTCTGGACTTCAAATCTGAAGATCTCTACTCCTCTGATTGCTCTGTGCGCCTGGTCTGACTAATATTTGATTATATTCATTCTTCAATGTATTCCTTCTCTGAAATCCCAACTAATAGAGAGTCAAATGTGCAAAAACTGGAGACGAGCAGACATGACCATTTTCGGTCACGTCTAATGAGCACGTCCCCCTTCACACTAGCAGACTTTCAGACTCAGTCAGAGAGCATTAAATTATGGCTGGAGTTGGCCAGCGATTGTGTCGCCCCACTCAAAAAAACAAAGATCATGAGATCTCACGACGCTCAATGGTGGTTCTCAGATGATCTAAAAATAAAGAAACTTGAACTTAGACAAACAGAACGCCAATGGCGCCGTCATTACCTCCCAGATAAAAAAGCTTCCTATCTAGTCTTGATGAAAGAATATAAAAATCTGATTATACAAACTAAGGCTAACTATTTTTCTCAAAAAACTGTCAATGCATCGAATAAATCTAAAGAGATTTTTTCCATTGTTGACCAACTCTCGAAACCAGATAGAGTTACGCCAAAACCTGTTCCTTCACAGTCTCTATATGATTCTCTCAATTCATATTTTCTAGAGAAAATAGCCATCATCAAGGCTAGAATTCCTTCTGTGGCTTGTGTTATACAGGAACCAAATATTGACTTGAGTTTCCATTGCCTCGACCGAATCCCTCCGATTCCCTCCCGGCTCTCAGTAATTATTGTCCTATTTCGTTGCTGCCCTATCTGGGAAACGTTTTAGAGGCTCGTGTAGCTAACTGCCTCAGCTCTTTTGATGAACACTTCCAGGTTTTGGATACCCACCAGGCTGGATTCAGACCCGCACACTCAACCGAATTGGTCATTCTTACTGTTATGGATGTGCTCAGAGGGGGGGCGGATAAAAGCACTACCGAGGCCCTGATTCTCTTGGATCTCTCAGCAGCTTTTGACACAGTCGATCATGGTATCCTGATCAACCATGTCAGTAACGCCGGAGTTCAGGGTCGGGCCCTAAAGTGGCTTTCCTCCTTTCTGAGTAATCGGTCCCAAGCGGTGTGTCTCGCCAATTTTTCATCTAATAAAAGAGATATCACCTGTGGTGTTCCTCAGGGCTCTTCTCTCTCCCCACTCAGTTTTAATCTCTACCTTCTTCCTTTAATTCACTTTTTTGAGAAAAAGGAATGTTGGAATTGTTAACTATGCAGATGATCTTAAACTGGTGTTTAATATTAATTCATCTGCTTCATCTGAGTCCAATGTTCAAAACACAATGGTTTTCATAAGTGACTGGTTGGACAACAACCAGTTGAAGCTGAACCCGGAGAAAATGAGGCTGATTCTTAAGGGTGGGTTAGCAAGTCCATGGCATTCCACCTTCTGGCCCCCTAAATTGGGCAACCCCCCTGTGTCAGGCATTGCCAGGCTTCCAGCCCCAGGTGTTGAGTTTACTTAATAACTCACTGGAAACAGGATATCTTCCTGTCCAGTTGAAGGAAGCTAGGGTCTCCCCACTGTTGAAAAAAGCTGGTACTGACCCGAAGGCCTTGAAAAATTATAGACCCATCTCACAGCTTCCTTTCCTGAGTAAGCTTTTGGAGAAGCACGTCCTAGGCACTTTGTCTGGCTATTTGGAGGAACACCATCTCCTTCACGCCAGGCAAGCAGGTTTCCGATCCCAACATAGCACGGAACTAGTAATGGCCACGGTCACCGACGAACTGAGAGTCAGGGCAGACAATAAGCAGCCGTGCGCCCTGATTCTTTTAGATCTGTCGGCGGCTTTCGATACCAGCCTGAATTATCAGCAGTCGATCTTCACTCCCACTCACTGTAAGGGCCATATACTTGACCAGGTTTGGTTGGCTAACCTTGACTCTTCGCCCCCCCTGGTCACTCCTTGTACATGGTCCGACCATTATCTTGTTTCCTTTTCTGTTAACCTGCCCAGTTTTCACCGTCCTCTGCGCCCTGCTGGCACTATGGCCCGCAACTGGAAAAATGCCAATATGACTACTTTCCATTCGCTCCTGGCAGCTTCAACCCCTCCTGCTCTTGAATCCATTTCCCTTCAAGCTTCCACTCTTGAGCGCTGGCTGAAGGCAGCTGCCGATGTTGTAGCCCCTCTAAAGTCCATCAAAATTTCTCGCCCCCATGACGCTCAGCGATGGTTCTCAGACCAGCTCAAACTCGATAAGCTGGCCCTTCGCCAGGCTGAACGTCGCTGGCGCCAGAAGTACGACCCCGTACTCAAGACTGAATTTACTACTCTCCTAAATAAATACAAATCTTCTATTCTTGAGGCTAAGACCTCCTACTTTTCATGCAGGATCCTGGAGTCGGCTTCAAAAGCTAAGGATATCTTCTCTATCGTTAATGAGCTCTCCCTCCCTGACCGTATCACCCTCCCGCCTGCTCCCACCCAGGCTCTGTGTGATGAGCTCAACTCTTTTTTCGGGACAAGATTTCCACAATCAAAAATAACATTCCCCCGCCTACTCGTTCCAATTCTTTCCCTCTCCCTTCTGAAAATGCCCAGACCTTCCATACCTTCCCTCCTATTTCTATCACGGAATTTCACAGCCTCCTCCACAAGTCAGCTCTGGCTCCCCCAGGGACTGCTACCCTCCTCACATCTTTAAAGAAATCTTTAGGCTCTGCCCTGATCCTGCCCTGGCCCTCCTCAACTCCTCGCTGACATCAGGGGTTGTTCCTGAGGCTTTTAAGCAGGCCATTGTGTTACCTATCCTGAAGAAGCCTAGCGCAGACCCCCTTGTGATGAGTAATTATCGACCCATCTCTCTCCTTCCCTTTTTGGGAAAGATCTTGGAGACATATGTCACCAAGTGCCTCAGCTCCTTTGTGGAAACTTCCTCCTTCCTGGACCCTCATCAGGCGGGCTTTCGCCCACGACATTCCACAGAGATGGTGATTGCTGCAGTGATGGACACTCTTAGAACTGGCGCCGACAATAACATCCCCCAGGCTCTTGTCTTGCTAGATCTGTCGGCGGCTTTTGACACGGTCGATCACACCATCTTGATCGACCGTGTCAATAACGCCGGCATCCGTGGGATCGCCCTTGAGTGGGTTCGCTCCTTCTTACACGGCCGCTCCCAGGCTGTCCACCTCTCCACTTTCTCCGCCCCTTTCTCTCCCCTCACTTGTGGTGTTCCCCAAGGTTCAGCCCTCTCCCCGCTCCTTTTCAACTTATATATGCAACCACTTCTGGCATCCCTTCGTCACTCCCCAGCCAATATTTACAACTATGCTGATGATTTGCAATTGATTTTTCCCCTGGACACTTCCCCTACCTCCTGTCTTAACATCCAAACCACAATGTTACGTATTTCTGACTGGATGGCTCATAGCCAACTTAAGCTGAACCCGTCCAAAACGGAACTCGTTCTGGTGGGCGGTTCCACTAACCCCTGGAACGACAACTTTTGGCCATCTTCCCTTGGTGCCCCCCCCCGTCCAGTTAGTACTGTGAAAAGTCTAGGAGTGATCATCTCAGAGGATCTATCCATGAAATCTCAGATCTCTGCCGTCACATCGTCCTGCTTCTTCCAGCTGCGCAGGATTCGCAAGATCTGTAGATTCTTAACCAGAGAGGCACTCATTCTTACCATCTTAGCCTTGGTCATTTCCAGGGTTGACTTTTCTAACATCTTGTATGCGGGGATTCCCGCCTACCAGCTTCAAAAACTCCAGCTCATCCAGAACCAGGCGGCTCGCCTGGTGTTTCGTCAACCCAAACATCAGCACGTCTCTCCTCTCCTGAAGAGCCTTCATTGGCTCCTTGTGGCCAAACGGTGCTCCTTCAAACTTGGCTGCACCGTATTCAAGTCCCTTCACAACCACGCCCCCGAGTTCATTTCCTCCAAATTCAGGCGATACCTCCCATCCCGCAACCTTCGATCCTCTGCCGACAATCTCCTTTGCATTCCTTCGATTCGCTGAAAAAAACACGGTGGCCTCCGGTTCTCCTTTCTGGGCCCTACTTTCTGGAATTCCCTTCCTGTGCCCTTCCGTCACTGCCCTACTTATGATTTGTTCCGTAAAACCCTGAAAACCCACCTTTTTAAGCAGGCCGTTGAGTAATGCTCCCTGCCTCAGTTTGTTATGTCTGTTATGAGCGCCAAGAAACCGTATCGGTGTACGTGCGCGGTACAAATTTTTTAACATAACATAACATAACATACGGTCAGCCACACCATCTTGCTGGACCGTATCGCGAAGCTGGGGATCACTGGCCAAGTGCTAAAGTGGCTGGAGTCTTTTCTATCAGGTCGTACTCAAAGGGTACAGCTGGGTGATCAGCTATCGGGGATTAGTGATGTAACATGGGGTGTGCCCCAGGGGTCAGCACTATCCCCCCTGCTGTTCAATATCTATCTGCAGCCACTGGTTGAGGAGCTCACGAGCCGGAACTGCGAAGTTTTTAACTACGCAGATGATACCCAGCTACTGGTTCAGCTGGAAGACACCATTGAGGCCCAGGAATCAGTGAGGAATCTGCTTAGCTTCACGGTCAACTGGATGACCAACAATCTGTTGAAAGTGAATGCGGAAAAAAACAGAGGTGCTGGTCCTCAGTAACCTAGGAAACCCCTGGAATGACCTATACTGGCCCCCAGAGTTAGGGTCTACTCCCCCTCCTGGTAAGGTGGTAAAAAGTCTGGGTCTGAGGATTGATGCAGACCTCTTGATGGCCCCCCAAGTCACAGCCGTGGTTGGCTCTTGCACGGGTGTACTGAGGCAATTGCAGAAATTGGTACCCATCTTATCAGCCTCTACCCTGCAATCGATTGTATCTGCCACAGTCATTTCAAGACTGGATTAGGGCAATGCACTATACCTCGGCTTGCCACAGAAGCTATTGAGGAAGCTGCAGGTGGTGCAGAACGATGCCGCAAGGCTGATCCACTCCCTGCCTAGAAACTCTCACGCCACCCCCCTGCTCCAAAAGTTGTTTTGTACAGAGTCCAATTCAAATGTCTCTGTGTGGCCCACAAGGCTCTCTTTGGTAAAGCACCAGAGAACATAAAACAACGTCTCATGAGATACGTTCCCGGTAGACCTCTGCGCTCAGGGAAGACCTCTAATCTGATTCAACCAAGATTCAAGCTAAAAACCAGAGGAGGCAGAGCTCTGTCTGTTCTTCTCCCACAGTTGTGGAATGCACTTCCGACTACTCTGAAGGAAGAATCTCAGTTACTGCCCTCCAGAAAGAAATTAAAAACCCATTTATTTAAAAGGGTGATGACTTCAGCATAGTCGATGGGTAGCCTGACGGATTTGGGTTAACAGTGTGTTGTGTTGTTCTGCTTCTAAGCGCTTAGAGACCGGCGGTGATAGGCGCTATACAAATAAGCAATAACATAACATAACATAGCTGCCTCTTTTAAAAGCTTGGGGATCATTACTAGTAATCATTTGTCCATGAAGGCTCAGATCAGCTCGGTTATCTCTGCTGGCATCTCTCAGCTGCGCAGAATAAAGAAGATCAGTAGATTCTTGAGCAGAGAAGCTATGATTTTGGTCACTCTAGCCTTAGTGATCTCTCGTCTGGATTATGCCAAGTCATTGTATTTTGGCATTCCGGCATACCGACTGAGGCGCCTCCAACAAGTTCAGAACCAGGCGGCCAGGCTGATCTTTCATCAGCCTAATTGGCACCATGTCATCCCACTAATGAAAAGCCTCCACTGATGTACTACAAAAATAACATAAGGAGCTATACCTACCAATAGCCCCTATTGAGCTTACCAAAATAATCAGTCAGTTGGCAGTGAAGAAAAATCAATTGTTTATTAACACAGAATACTCTATAGAGGAGCCTCTCCATCATCACCCAGCCAGTGCACAGAGAAGACTGCCAATTCATAGTCAATACATGGCATATATACCTTTATCATGACGCATGGGATCACCGTACATGAAAAGATACTGATTGGCACTGAAGCTCGAAGGAAAGACCATATATGGAGCACAAGGCATGTTTGAAAGTCTACTTCTACTATTATTGGGGAGGGTCAGGAGGGGTGACTCCCCTTTGTCTCGGAGCCTGGGAGCGCAGGCACGGCGCCTTCAGAAAGGCGCTTATCACCTCTAAAGCCAGATGCGACCTTGGGCCTCCAGACGAAGAAAGAATAGTGTGCATTCAGCTGCTCCTTATAACTCAACTAGCAAAGGCCTACTGACTACTGGAGGGGAGCACGTGACCGCAGCTGAATCTAATGTGTGTACAAACAAAATGGCGTTTGTCTAGCTTTCAGTTCGTATTTAAGAAATACTGAAAAGACAACAAGTAGAGGCTACTTAAATAATAAAACTAAACAATAACCATTAGTGGAGATTACACATACAAATAGATACATCATGCTAACAAAAGATTGTTTGTGATTATGAGGAAATCGATTCTATCCCTCAGATCCACCCTTTTAGCATAATGTAGCTAACTAAAAAGATCAGTCCTCGAAAAATCTCTCATCAATTTGCATCATATCTCGTGTTTCTTGCTGAACCATTTGGGCTTTTTCAATGACAGGAGAAGGCTTTGTCACAGAGGAAGTCATTCTTGCTGCACGATAAGAGCAACAGGCAGGCCCACAGTGTATACAAAGACAGCAGGTAAAGATAACTCCTACTATGCCAGCAAATATCATCAGAATCTTCCAACCCCAAGTGGACAACAGACCCCAAAACTACCCAGATAGGGACCAAGTACCGGTATCAGCATGTATTTCAGAAGCCAGATGTGTAACCTTTGAATAGCTAAATGAACAGATGGGGCGGAGTCAGGGATGTATACACAGCAGGAGCTTCCGATCACGCGGCAAACTCCTCCCCGATCTGCTAAGATAATGTCTAACACCATCCGATTTTGAATCGAAACGAGTCTTGTAGCCTGAAGCTCTACAGTCAAATTAGTTAGTATACCTACTGTGGTATTTATTATTCTTTCAACTACCCTAGACAGGCACCTTACTTCTTTGCTAGTAATAATGGGACCCCAGATAGAAAATATCTGTTTCACAATGTCACTAAAGTATCAGTTTAATCTATTTCAGTGGTATCAATCTCTCTTTTCTCCCGTACCACAGGCAGACCTTGCCCATCCAAGCGATGATCCTTATGATAATTGAAAGATTCTATATAAACTGGTGGATACAAAAAGGACAAATAGCAGCGACCTGCCCACCCTTGGGGAAGCCAAGTATAGGCAGTTTCACAGCATACAAAATAAACGTTTGGAGGTGTCAACAAAGGTGGGATACTAAAAGTGCACAGTTGATAGGTATAGCTACACTGACTGTCTCCTATTGAAATATGTCCAGCACCTTGTACACAAAATGCAGAGGTACTATTCAATATAGGTACTGGGATGGCCTTGTCATCAGAAACATTTCAATCTTGAAACTGCTGGAAATACTGAGTAAAATTAAATTGGGCAAAGTCTAATATCTCACTCTGCAGCCATGTAATGTTTTCATATTCAGTGTACAGATTCATACAAGCATTTGGATCAAGCGACCCCTCCCCGTTGTTTCCCTGTAGGTTGAACCCCTGATGTACTTCAGTATAGGCTAAAATCATCTTGTAATCCTTTTCAGAATATCGAGCTGTGTCTACCATGTAATGCATATACATCATCGACAACAATTTAAACCAAGCTTCACAGCTTCCTAGATATGATAAAGGTAACGAAATGAAGAGATCATGTCTATGCATTACTGATGGAAGAAGGCCACAAACCCAACAATTTGTCGCATTGGTAGCACTGTGAGTCTGATGCAACATTTCAACAAATACATTCATAGTATAGGTCTGACAATGCCTTTCTTTATGTGGGGCCAAAGTGAAAAAGAAATGCTCGGGTGGTGGGGTAGTGGTTCCTAATACAGTGTGCATGGGATGACACAATTCTAAGTATACAAATACACTCATTACTATAATCAAAAAGACTGCAATAGTAATCACTAAAGCTACTTTCACACGTGTAGTCCAAGAAGAAAACATAGGTACGCATATATCGGGGAGCAAGGAGGCGTTACTCCTCGGGAATAAAACGACCAAAGGGATACATCCTAACTAAAAGTTCAAACTATGCTAAGGGAACACAGTCCAACCTGCCAGCGAGTGCTTCTTTCCTGTGTCCGTCTGGAGCCTCACTGTTGTAACCAGAAACATGCTTCTCAGTGGTCACACTGATACGTAGTCCATAAAAGCAGTAAGAGACTGACAGAGAACTCTGAAATATCAAAGGACAGTTTATTACACTCATATGAGGTGAGGCTGCGTCGCCCAAAAGCCGTGGCAAATGAATGAGACAGTCTGAGGAATTCAGAAAGCTGGCGCCTTAAATACATTTCAGCCTTACACAGTAAGCATAAATGAAAGGGGCAGTCCTGGCTCCTGTGAGCACACAAAAAATACCTAATATGGACATACAAGTTCTCTTTCTTCAACCAAGTGGGAGGAGCTAACAGTTTCAGAACGTAGTTAACACATTCCTATGTAAAACTAACCAGTAACAGCTGGAGACTCTACCAGGCATTTCTGAGCATGCGTGAAAGTGGAGGAGGCTAAATATATGCTGTTACTAGGCAGACTTCAGGCGCAGCTAAAAGGAAAGTAGGACAAAGCACATGGTGAGCACATGGCAGCACATGGTAGACAAGATGGCTTCTAGGAAGACAAAATGGCTTCTAAACAACAGATAAGATAACTTCTAAATATAAGATGGCTTCTGCTAACGCGAACCCATTTCTGCCAATTTACAACATCACAGGCAGGCTCCTATCGTTAATTAAAAGAGAAACAAATCCTTGGTCGAGAATCTTTCCACTAACAACTTAGAAAGGAATTTTACAACCTGGGCTCTTTTTCCTGCATGTAGTTCAGTCCTTCTTTCTGAACAGAGCAATGTAATGTTCCAAGCTCTCAACGGGTTCAGTCCAGTGTCTCACTCAACCCCCCAGATTAATTCTAGCAAACCCTATTACTTGAGTCTTTCCCTGTCTCCTACTATCTTCCTCTGGGGCACCAAGTCGTTTTCTGGGCCGCAGGTTGTATCGAGCATGACCAGGCATTTCCTGATCGGTGAACAAAACAGGTGATAATGCATTCGTAGCAATTGATATATCATAAACCTCTCCCATAACAATGGGGGCAACAGAATCTGGGGCAATTTCCGGTGCAGATGATGGAGCTCCTTCCGTGCCCAAAGCTCATACTCCTTTCCCTTCTTCAATTTCCTGGGCGTTCCAAAAAGGAGGGAAACGAGAAGCTTTTTCACTTTCTTGGGTCAGAACTCCTTGCTGGTTTCGTTGATCCACAGGAAGCGGAAGAGGCACATGTTTCAGATGGGAAACATGTATCCAATGTTTCCGGACATTCACCTTCACCGGCGTCCACGTAGCCAACAGGATTTGGACAGGTTCGGTCCACCTAGGCTCCAAACTGGATTTCCGTTGATAATTCCGCACCAGTACCCATTGTCCAGGTTCCAGGCAATGTCCCGGACCCTCCGGCAGGGGCTGCAATACAGCTGAAACCTGTTGATGGATACAACAGAGATCTTTAGTCAAAGCATACAAATATTCGGTCATCATAGAATAATCAATTTCTGGGAAATTTTTAGGTTGTGGAACGCCCCAAATATTAGCTGGTCGTCCAAAGATAACCTCATATTGTGACAATCCTTATCGAGAATGGGGGGTAATGCGTAGGGACATTAAGGCTAAAGGCAACGCGTCGGACCATTTCAGCCCAGTACTTTCTTGAATTTTTGCCAATTTCAACTTAAAACTTCCATTATATTTTTCCATCAACACTGCTAACTGGGGATGTCGAGCAGCATGAAATTTTTGTTTTATATGTAAACCATTGCAAATATGTTTGATCAGCTCAGCATTAAAGTGCCCCTCGTTATCTGTCCAGATCACCCTAGGTAATCCGTATAGGGGAAAAACTCCTTTATCAAGCCTTTGGCAGTGTTTTCTTTGGTGGGGAAGGCCTACACCCATTTACTAAAAGCACAAACCACCACCAAAATATACTTCAAATTGTTCACCCGTTCTAATTGGCTATAGTCCATCTGGAGCACTTCCAATGGTAAAGATGGGGGTGCAAAATTTCCACTGAGAACAGGTTTCCGACCCCCTGGATTGTGTCGTAGGCAGACCGTACACTGCTGGACTAAATGGGCTGCAGTTTTGGAAATATTAGGATTATTCCAAACTGGATCTAACAAAGCACAGATACCTTTCGCTCCAACATGTGCTGTTCCATGAGCCATGGTCACTACAGCGTTAACTAGTGCATTGGGAAGCATCCATCTCTGTTTTACACTCAGATCAATCCAACAACCATTATCATTTAATCTCCCCACCTAGTGTTCCCAACGGGCCAATTCAGCAGGAGTAGCCTCTTTCTGTATTTCTTGGACACTTTCCATAGTGTTATCAAACATATGTGTCTCCTTAACCCATCTGGCAGAGCTTACATACATGGGAGACATTTTAGATCTAGCCGTTTACTTCGCTATCTGATCGGCAAAAGCATTCCCTTCCACCAGGGTGTCCACTATTGCCTTATGTGCACTACATTTCACCACTGCCACCTTTTCGGGCAAAGTCAAAGCAGTTAGCGATCGTAAAATCAAAGGACCATGCTGTATTCTTTGGCCATGCAAAGTAAGAAAACCCCTCTATGCCCACAATTTTCCAAAACTATGAGCCATGCCAAAGGCGTTTTGTCTATCAGTATATATATTTACTCTCAATCCTTCACTTAACTCACAGGCTCGTAACAATGCAACTAATTCTGATGCCTGTGCTGACTGATAGGGAACTCGAGAGGTCTCAACTACATAGAGGGTGGTTATAGCAGAAGCAGCTGTTGTTGTACCATCTGGAAACTTGAAACAAGAGCCATCCCTATACAACTCCCCTTGGGGTTCAGATCGGGGAGTGTCTGTGAGGTCCACTCATCCCTTCGTTTCCTCCTCAGTTCGAAATATACAATCATGTACATTATTGTTTGGCTCATCCGAAGGGAGGGGTAGTAACGTGGCTGGGTTCAGAGTGGCACACCTTTTGATAGTAACATGAGGAGCAAATAGAGTCAATTCATATCCAGTGAGACGCGCACTTGTAAGGTGCTGGGTCTTTGTTTTATTCAATAATGTATCCACAGCGTGCGGTACCATCCCTGTGAGGTCGGAATTCAAAACGAGTCCTTCGGACTGTCGAATTGGCGCCGCGACTGCAGCGGTAGCCCTTAAACACCTAGGAAGTGCTCTGGCGACATAATCCAACACCGCCGAAAAAAAAGCACAAGGCCTTTGCTTACCACCAAATCCTTGTGTCAACACAGAAAGCGAGAAACCGTTCACCTTGTGTACATAAAGCACAAAAGACTTCCGGTAATCAGGAGTCCCCAAAACAGGTGCAGAACAAAGTGCAGAATTTAAAGAATCGAAAGCCTTCTGGCATTCATCAATCCAAGGTAATGGTTCATGCACATCTTTAGTGGTTAAGTACAAGAGAGGTTTTGTAAGAAGGGAAAAGTTAGGAATCCATTGGCGACAGTAAGAGGTTATGCCAAGAAATGCACGAACATCACGTTGAGTACGAGGTACAGGCATGTTAAAAATAGAAGTCACACGTTCAGGAGTTAGTCTCCTCCTCTCTTTCGACAGTAGATGACCAAGATAGGTCACCTCCTGTCGACAATATTGAAATTTAGAAAGGGATACTTGGTACCATTAGCTGCTAGATGTGACAATAATTTAACCGTGGCTACCTTACAACCTTCCTCAGTATCTGAAGACACCAACAAATCATCTACATACTGGAGGAGGACGCTTCCTGGCAGCAAGGTCAATTCATCCAATACTGCTTTCAATGCTTGACTATAGATACTAGGGCTCTCAGTACACCCCTGAGGAGCGCGGCAAATCTAAAGCTGCGCCCAGATTACGAAAAGCCGAAAATATGACGGCTATCAGGGTGGACTGGAATGCTAAAGAAAGCATTTTTCAGATCTATAATGGAGAAAAACTTCGCAGTTGGAGGAATCATAGTAAGAATCATAGTAATGCCTGAGACCACTGGATATTGGGGTACCACTATTTTATTGATTTTCCGCAAATCAATCACAAAACGATAAGTATCAGCATAATCGGGACCACTTTCCTTAGGTTCCTTTTTCAAGATTGGTAATATAGGACTATTACAAGTATTAGAAGCTGTTTCTTCCACTACGCCTTTGTCAATCAAATCCTGTATAATTGCTAACAACGCCCTCTCACCAGCCGGTGAGATCTTGTACTGCGGAATATGCAGTAATCGAGCATTCGGTTTTAAAGTAATAGAGACTAGCGGAATCTTTAACAGACCAACATCCGTATCACCAGTTGCCCACAATGTAGGCGGGATAACAGGAAACTCGGGAGGGAGGGGCTCATTTTTCACAAAAAATTGCCGAGCATGCTGATCAGGTGATTGAATAGTTAAATTCACACCGTCAAGGGAACAATAAATCCTTGCATGCAATTTCTTCAACAGGTCCAGTCTCAAACGATTTTCCTCACAATGTGATATCAACAAAAATCGGGAGTCTACCGTAACTGGACCTATGGTGAGTGGGAGAGGTTTAGAAATGGGGCTCACAACAGGGATTCCGGAGAACCCAACTGAGACATTATTTATCCTGGACAGAACAGCCCCTGGGACCAGTGAACGCGCAATCGAACTATTCATTGCACCCGCATCTACTAGAAAATTCTCAGCAGTCCCCATTAATTGCCCTCAGACATAAGGCCCTCGCTGATCAACGGGTACTAACACTTGGCCCCTACTCTGCCCGTGGCTGTCGTATGCGTACGTATACCCATCTGCTCCATCAGTCCCGTAATCTTCATTATAGTACTGCCTCCCTCTCGGGTTATCCAAACAATTTCCTCCAGACTCACCTCTCACCAACTCCCCTCTTCTCATATCACTCCGATCAACTCCACCTTGAACCGTCCTCTCCCTCTTACTGCTCCATTTGGAACTAATAACAAAGGAAACTGAGCTCGCCAATGCCCTTCCTGTTTATTGTAAGCACATTGGTTCACTCCTAAAGTGACAGCCGGGCCTCCACCTTGTCCTGCTCCCGCCCCCCTTGGGACAAATCCTCTTCCTCCTCCTTACCTGCCTCGTCCTCTAATTACTCGCTGTAAAAATACTCTAGTTTTTAGGGCCTTAATTTTTTTGTCAGATTTGTCTTTACTCTCATTTTCTCTATGTTCAAAATATTGCGCCATACTCAGGATAACGGAAGGAGTAGAGATAGTCCAAGTACTCTCGGCCGCTTGTAATCGTGCAGAGATTTCAGGTAACAAGTTGGTAACAAAACAATTAACAAACAACCTTATGCCACCTTCTACTGACTGATCTTGTCCACTAAAATAAATGAACACCCCCTCAAATTCAGTAAAGAAATCAGAAACACTCTCATCCTTCTTTTGTTTGCAGGCAGTTAACTTATCCCAATCTACCTTCCGGGGTGGAATTAAGGAATGCATGTACGTAATAATCTGACCCGGTAATGCTAAGATTTCAGGTCTTGGTTTATCACCGGGTTTCTGATCCCTGTCCCAATCCTTAAACTGTTTCCAAGTACCTACCAACTCGGTAGCATGATTGTGATCATGCACCTGTCGCCACACATTGACAGGGACCAGTAAACCAAAAAACAGTTCTATATCAGCTAATGTCCTTACGGCCGATGAAGCAGCCTCAGTGAGTTCTTTGTAATAAGCTGTGGGATTCTTCCGAGGGTCAGGTAGTTGCGACTTCAAAGAAAGGACCTCACTCCTTTTCCACGGAGTGTATACCCATTGCTCTTGAAATCATGCTTCCACACGAGGTCTGGTCACTTGATCATTAGCATCCCTTAACTCCCGGAGTTCAGGATGATAAATAGGGTGGACTTCTCGCATAGGATGCTGAGAGTCCCAGTTTGGGCATTTCGAAAATAACTGTTCTCGGTATTTCGTTATAGTCTCAACATTTCTGTACACATCTTCTAGCCCTAATTCAAACTTATGCGCCCTATCTACTATGTCGTAAAGAACCTGAGGGGCTCTTCCATCTTCAAAACACTGCTCCCATAGGTAGATCACACGATTTGATATGGCTTCCAAAGCATATTGCTGCATAACCAGCTCATAGTCCCTAAGGGTCCTCCAGATATCTTTAAGGGTATAGATAGGGTTCTGTATAACCCTGGGCGTAGTGTGCGGAGTGGGGCTATGCGGAGCTACGTGAAGTGGGCACAAAACTACGCCCACCTGCGCACTCCGCGTAGCCCCACTACGCGCCGCCCGCCTCCCTCCCGCCCTCCCTAAATACTTAAATAAAAGGATAGAAAGCTTTTAAAAACACTTACCTTGTCCGCTGCGTCCCCGGGGCTCCCTCTCGCCATCCCGCGATTCGCGCCGCCACCGATTCAGATACTAATGCGCATGCGCGGGCGCCCGCGCATGCGCATTAGTATCCAAAATGGTGGCGCAAATCCAGGGACGGCGAGAGGGAGCCCCGGGGACGCGGCGGACAAGGTAAGTGTTTTTAAAAGCTTTCTATCCTTTTATTTAAGTATTTAGGGAGGGCGGGAGGGAGGCGGGTGGCAACCGGCTACACACCGTCTGCGGAACGAGCGTAGTGCCGCCTGACTACGCCCGCTACGCAAAATGCGTAGGAGACGGCACTACGCGCACTCCGTGCACGGAGCGTAGCTGGCCGCCCAACCTTAGTTCTGTACCCACTGAGACTTTTGATTTAATACTAACTGCTTCTCATCATATCCCACCGTGGATCGGGTGTACAATCGCTGTGCGCTAAGGGTGCAGGAACGTGGGAGGGGGTCAAATCAGTTATGACAGGGGTCGAGCTGGCAGACAACGACGGCCAAGCAGAGGCCGGCGAAGTTAAGACCACTGGGGAGGTACTGGTGACGATACAATACCAGTCAAATGGTGGCCATGGCAGGCACAGAGGTAGCAGGGGGATGAGTAGTTTCTATATATTTCCCAAGTTGTTATCTAATAATCACCTCAATGTCAAGTCTTAGTTGGTGAATTGTCTTGCCTATGGAAGGAACTTACTCATAAGAAAGATCTTAAATGTTACAGTGTTTGTAATTTTTCTCATTTTCGGGGAAAGAGAGTTCCAGATTCTGGGGGTCGCTCCTGAGAACGCCCTCTCATAGTTTTTTTTCTTCCTGAAGATAGGTGGTCACAGCAACAGATCTTTGGCACTCCGGGCAGGTCTGTTTCCTCCTGAAATTTCTATTTTCTGGGCGAGGTATCTAGGAGTATTGTAGTGAAACGCTTTATGGGTGATACATGCCATTTTTAGTTGTATTCTAGCTTGGTAAGGTAGCCAGTTTAAAGCTTTCAGATGAGGGGAGATATGGTCAAATTTCCTCGTTCCTGTGATAAGTCTTGCCGCTGCATTGAGGCATGATTTTAGTGGTGCTGTGGAAATTTTTGGTAGTCCTGCTAGCGTATTACACCAATATTAAATCCTCGAAATAACCAGTGATTGCACTGATAGTTTTAGATCCATCTCAGATAAAAATGATTTCATTTTTTTAAAGTAGTTCAGATGAAAACGGGTGTTTTTTGCCATTACTTTAATGTGGGTTTTCATGTCTAGGTTCTCATCCAGTGTGATTCCAAAAGATTTCGCCGAGTCAACTAGTGTGGGGGTGCAATTTAAAGCTGTGATCATTTTGGACCATTCTTTCATTTCTGATTGATTCTTTTTTGGCGAGATAAGTAAGAATTCTGTTTTATTTGCGTTTAGCTTGAGTTGATTGATAGTTAGCCATTTTACTGTCATTTTGATGGCCTCATTCATTAAGGTGATGTCTTCCATGGACGCGATCTTGATGTAAATCTGTGTGTCGTCCGTGTACATATGGTAAGATATTTTGGAATTTCGCAGAATTTTTGTAAGGGGTTCGATGTACAAGTTAAACAGTGATGGAGATAAAGTAGATCCTTGATGTACTCTGAAAGTGATTGGTTTACCAGGAATCTCTGAGTTCTATTCTGTAAGAATGATTCAAACCATTTCAGTACATTGCCAGATATTCCAATCCTGTCATGCAGTCTGTTCAGTAATTTTTCATGTTTAACTGTATCAAATGCAGAAGACAGGTCTAGGAGGGTGAGTAGACAAGATTGATTGTGATCTAGTGCCTGAAGTGCATCATCGACAATGTGAAGGATTGCTGTTTCCGTGCTGTGACCTGTTCTGAATCCCGATTGGCAGTCATCCAACAGTGAGAAATTGTCGATGTGCAGGCTCAACTAATTTTGTAAACACATTTCAAAACACGGACTACCATCTGGCGGGGCAGGCTGGCTTTTATCCAATCGTCCGCCTTTTCAGCGACAGCAACACCCAAAACACAATTTACTAAAACGCGACTTCTTTGTTCACTCAATAACGCACTCATTTACATGAAAACAATCTCTCAAACATGGCCATGTTCATACACTGTCAGTCTTTCTTCAGCAGAATTATATACAAACAAAAACATATAATATTTGAAATTGACATGTCTGTTTCCAAAACCAAAACCAAAGAACAGAGCCCGTCGACTCCGTTCGTGGAGAACCCGTTTATTCAAAACACCAGACCGACAGATACCTAAATCAGGCAGTCCGGAGACTACCAAGAGGCCACCAGACAGGAATTAACCACAGACCGGCCTACAGATCATCCCGCGATCTTCCTGGTTCACCTTCAGGACTATTCTGACTGAGCCCGCTGCCTTAGCGTCGCTTCAGATGTGTCCAAAAGGCTACCCAGTTGCAACCGCCGGCCTTTCTGAGAACAGTCCGGCCGGGTGCGCACCATACGTGCCACACCAAGGTGTCTGCTTGAAACCTCTATTATTCACCAAACGAGTCCATGGAGCATCTGCCCGTGCAGCCACAATGCCGTCCCGTCAGACCTCCAAAGTTCTCCGTGGTACTCCAACCACCAAATCCAAAAACAGTTAACTGTTTCCAAGACGCCGCTCAACATCGTAATCCAAAGAAATCAAAATCCATACACTCACCTGGTGCACACAGGTATGATTGTGTGTTCTCCATTGCCCACTCCTGACGACCAAGACAGTCAGCTCCTAGGCTACACCCGTAGGACGCCAGCGAGGGTCACTAGCAGCTGGGGCTCTCAGATCGTGAGAGTGGAGTTCAGCCAGAATCGTTAATCAGTCCACACCCTCGACCAGAGCTCCCCTTTCTTTGTCCTTCTTGTCCCCTTTACGGGAGGACGACCCCAAACGCGGAGTCCCACCAGAGTCGCGAACTGATGTACTAAAAAAATAACATGAGGAGCTATACCTACCAATAGCCCCTATATAGTTTACCAAAATATTCAGTCAGTTGGCAGTGAAGAAAAAGCAATCGTTTATTAACACAGAAAACTCTATAGAGGAGCCTCTCCGTCATCACCCAGCCAGTGCGCAGAGAAGACTGCCAACTCATAGTCAAT
Organism: Lissotriton vulgaris; assembly: GCF_964263255.1. Lineage (NCBI taxonomy): Eukaryota > Metazoa > Chordata > Amphibia > Caudata > Salamandridae > Lissotriton > Lissotriton vulgaris. The sequence continues at coordinate 742,985,411 of NC_141697.1, read as the reverse complement.
ACATGATATATATATCCTTTATCATGAAGAACGAGATCACCGTACATGGAAAGATACTGATTGGCACTGAAGCTAGAAGGAAAGACCATATATGGCGCACAAGGCTTGTTTGAAAGTCTGCTTCTACTGTTATTGGGGAAGGTCAGGAGGGGTGACTCCCTTTCATCTCGGTGCCTGGGAGCGCAGGCACTGCGCCTTCAGGTATGCGCTTATCACCTCTGAAGCCGGATGTGACCTTGGGTCTCAGGACAAAGAAAGAATAGTGTGCATTCAGCTGCTCCTTATAACTCAACTTCCAAAGGCCTACTGACTACTGGAGGGGAGCACGTGACAGCAGCTGAATCTAATGTGTGTACAAACAAAATGGCGTTTGTCTAGCTTTCAGTTCGTACTTAAGTAGCACAGAAAAGACAACAGGTAGAGGCTACTTAACTAATAAAACTAAACAATAACTAATAGTGGAGATTACACATACAAATAGATACATTATGCTAACAAAATATTGTTTGTGATTACAAGGAAATCGATTTTACCCCGCACCACTAGCTTCCAGTGATTAAGCGCTGTGTGTTTAAGATGGGTTGCACCATTTTTAAAGCAGTACATTGAAAAGGTCTGGCTTTCATTTCTGCTGACTAAGGTTTTCAGTCCTTGCTCCACAATTTTGGAATTCTTTCCCGGCTGAGAAAAGGTCTCTGACTTCCTTATCCCAGTTCAGAAAACAGCTAAAGACCTGGTTGTTTATTCAAGCATACACTTATTAAGCTGCCTCTTTGCCACTGGCTTGATGCTCATTTGAGCTCCAAGAAACCGTCAGTGTACATGCACTTAACAAATACTTTTAACATTCAACTTGTCTTGCAAAAGTTCTAATCATCTGTATCACTAGTCACAGCTGCAGGTGACTTAAAGGAATAGAAGCATTTGTGGAGCATGAGACAGATTTCTAAAGGGTCTCCCTAGTCACTATGTTGTGGCCAGTGGAGTAGTGAAGTGGCATTCTGTGCCATGCTGTCAACATTTTCTTGGAAACACTTAAACATTTATGACTTTTAGACCTCTAACTTACTGTCTTTATCTAAGCACTAAGGGCCTCCTGTCATAAAATCACCGGGTTTGTGACCACAGAAGTGCTTTTCCTTATGTGCAAAGCCCTTTTGATAAGTTGGAAAATGATTTGGACTAATAGAAGGACTTTTGCAACTGTTTCCAAATTGCAAATAGGAGGGTTCATTTCAGGGGTTTCCTCCCTCCCATTTCATTTTTTGTTCTTTTTGTCCCCATTCCACCACCATTTATTCTACTTCACTCCGAGGATGGAGCTTTGTCACTCTTACTCAAAGCACTGACTGCATGTCTGTTCTGAATAGTGCTTTCTTTTTGTACCCAATTCCGACCCAGCAAAGCTGTGGGATAATCTTTGAAGTGCTATAGATTTTTTGCACCAAGCTATAAAGAACTGCCAAAGTGTTTCTGCCTCCCCCTTATCATACGCTAACTAACTTTTACTGACAAAGCTGGCTGAGGTGTTCCATTGTCACCCTGATGGGATTTCTGGTAAGGCCCACTTCTTGCAGATTTCTTTTCTCACTATCAGCATCATGAGGAGCAGTAAGCCCTTTTGCCATTTATTCCATTGATTCGGTGCTGTGTTAATCTTAAGTAGTATTTAGGAACGGCTTACCTTAAGTTCAGCAACCAGAATCTCTTTCAGTACCCCACTGACCTAGGTCCAGAAACGGGCAACTCTGGGCACTCCACTACCATGTGTTTGTCATCTGCTCCAGCAACTTTGCATCTCTTGCATCTTGGATTTCTCACATTAGTTTGAACAGCCTCAGAGGAATCTAGTAGGCCCTATGTTGAAGTGGTGATTTTGTTTTAATAATATAGGTTGAATTGTCTTGTAAAAAAGGTTAAGAGATACTTGCCATAGGTCCTGACTCACAAGTTCCAGCAAATTCTCCCTCCATATACATCCATGTCTGACAGGGCTCCATGCTTTTTCGATCCTCTGCTGCCACCATGTCCCAAAACCACGTATCTGCCTGCTCTCCCCTAGAAGGGCTTCATGTTCTCAGTTCCCATCGTTTCATCCTTTGCCAGTCCCTGCGCTGTCCACCAAGAACACAAATGGAAAAATAAAAATTTTGCAACTTCTCTTCCTTTTTGTGCTGAGATCAAATGCCAGGCAATTGGGGCTTCATCAAAAGCTTTGATGCATGTGCCAGCAAGTATTGTCTGGAGGGCCTTCAATCTGACTTTTTTTTAAATGTTAGGGTCGCTAAACTTATGCAGGAACTTCTCTGTGCCAAGGTCTGTAGGCATGGCAGTATACAGACTTCCCAGATGGGAAGTGTCTGGGGTCCTAGCTAAAAGGTGAAACTTTGGAAGGCATACCAGTATTTTTGAAAGTCAAGTAGGGCTATCTCCCCCTGTTTTGCTTGCCTCCTTAGCTTTTTCTAAGCAATCGTACCCCTTCGGAAGCCCAAATAAAGCTTGTCTGGAATTTGAGATGGTAATGTATTAAACAAAAAGGTCACTTTTGGGAGAACCATCACCTTTTTAATGTTAACCCTCCCATAGATACCAAGCGACAGACTTTCCCATCTCATTGGCATCTGTCAATTTCATTGCTAGCTTTAGTCAGATTCTTCCCAGGGATCTAATCCAATATGTATGTTATTTGGATCCATAAGTATTTAATCTGCCCTTTAATATGAAACCTCATGCTCACGCTCCTCCATGCCATAACATCTATCTTCTCCTTATTTATGAAATAGCCAGAAAGCTTCTCACATCTTTTGACGTGCTGTTCAAGTTGGGGTATTGAGTGCTCTGGGATGGTCATGTACAAAATTAGTTCACCTGCATACAAAGCAACCTTGATGGAGAAACATTGATATTCGAAATGGGACATAGACTGATCTTATTGATTTGCCTGAGCAAATTGCTCCATGTAGATATTAAATAGTATTGGTGAAAGCGGGTACACCTGTCAAGTGCCTCTCAGGAGCAGAAACAGGCGTGTAAGATCCCCATTCACCAATAGCTTGCCCTATATAACATTTGTATAACTTCACTAGATTAGAGGTAACCCTGAATTCTTATAACACTTCCCATAGGTACACCCAAACTCTTTTGCTAGGTCCACAGTTGCTATTGTCACTGGGGAGTTGAGAGATGCTGCTAAGTCAATTAATTGTCCCTATGAGCAGATGGGTCAACTAATGGAGCTGTTTACCCCTGATGAAACCTTTTTGATCCGCATTACCTGTATGAATGACACTTGATAGACTTTTAGCTATGAATCCTACGTAGATTTTGTAATCGCAGTTTAGTGACAAAATGTCTATATGACTCAGCATTTTTAGAATCCCTGCTTGGTTTCACTATGAAGACCACTGCTGCCTCATACCATGAAGGGGGAATCTCTTTATTCTATAAGTATATTTCATTGAAAATTCCAATCTGAAGTGAAGTTCTCAATCAGCTGTTTATACAGTTAATCTGGAATCCCGTTGGGGCCCGCTGACATCCCGTTCTTCATATTAGCAAGCTGGATTCTGATTTCTTCTTCACTGATCCCGGTCTGAAGATAGGCTCTGTGCTCCTTTAATAGCCTGGGTAGGCCCATGTTTAACAACCAGTTTTTAATTTCGTGAGGGTCTGGGTCAAGATCTTTATGGTACATCATGCTTGGGGTACATAATAGCTCTGCTTAAAGGTCTTCAATATCCTTCCGTTGTAATCTTCCACCAGTGTGTACATTTAATTCCTAGCCAGCTCTGTCTTTGTCTTCCATGCCAGAAGTGTTCTACTCTTCTCCCCATATTCAAAGTGCTACAGCCAACTTGTGCTACACTTATTGCATATCTTTTGCTCTAGGATAGCCCTGTATTCCCCCACAGATTCTCTGGCTCCTTCCTCAAGTTTAGATTGCACCCTGCGGTATGCTGAGCAGATGCTTGTATCTCACTTTCTTTCTGGGCAATTCTGTCGATCAGGTCCTCCAGCCTCTTTTTAGTTTCTAAGCACTTTATATGAGCAGCCTTTCTTATGTACCCCTCAAATACACTTTATAGGCACCCCAGACCATTTGCTTACTGGTACTACCAGTGCTGTTGCGAATGATATCCCGAGTCTTGATTTAAGCCCTCCATTATGTGGGCATCTCACAGCAAAGCTCTATCCAAAGTCCACCTCCACCTGGACTTAATCATAGGTAGCTCTATAGCCAGCTGCACTGCAGCATGATCTGAAATGGTAGCAAGGAAATGGGTTACTGACTTGACTGATTGGGCCAATGTTCCGATGAATACATGAATGATGTCCGTACTTCTTGCTGTAGACTATATAACCTCTCTGGCTTCCTACCTGCTCTCTTCATATATCGATCAGCCCCAAATCCTGCATCATGTATCTAACTATGTGCCTGTTATTTTTAAATACGAGCATACTTGGCCTTCGATCTTCCATTCAGTTCCTTGTTCAGACCACATTAAAATCTCTTCTTTCTCCATTTGCAGAAATAGAGTTGGCCAAGTGTTGTTCTAGGACACAGCTTTCCAAACTTTTCATTTTGGTGACACACCTTTTTGTCCCCAAACAATTTGGGGACACGGTAACGCGAGGAAGCGCAGGGAGCGAGCCAGAACCACCTATGGTGGGTTCGGGCCCCACACACACCCACCCCTCCCCACACACAACCCCACACACACCACCCCACAGACACACCACCCCACAGACACACCACCCCACACACACCCACACACACAACCCTACACACACCCCACACACCCACAGACACACCACCCCCCACACACCCACAGACACACCACCCCCCACACACACCCCACACACACACACCCCACACCACACACAACCCCACACGCACCCCACACACCCACCGTCGCCCCACCCCCATACACACACACCCCACACCACACACAAACCCACACACAACCCCACACACCACCCCCCACACACACATTCCCACTCCCCCCACACACACCCCACACACACAGCCCACCACCTCCACCCCACAGACAAACCACCCTACAGACACACCACCCCACAGACACACCAACCCCAAACACACAACCCCCAAACACCCCACACACCACCCCACAGACATTAAAAAAAAGCCTTCTAAAAAGCCTTCTGTAACCTTGGTAACCTTTGTTTATGTCATGTTCCTCGTGCTGCCTTCATGACAGGTTAGACCAGGGGTACCAAGGGCATGCCAGACTACCCTTGATGGACATCCATGATTCCCACCCTCTTGGGCCGAGGATGAGGTCAAATGCTTTTTTCAGGGGGGGGTGGGTGCTATGGGAGGGGGTCAATGAAATCAGTGTCGGGCCGGGAATGAGGTAAACATGCTTCCACTGGTTAACAGTTTCATGCAGAATTATCCGATTGGCACCGGGCATGTTTCGTGGTACCTAATAGACTACTGCGCTGGGGGGGTTGGGAATGCAGCATAACACTCTGCTCCCATAGCAGCGTTTTTTTCGGCTTGACAAGGCCTTCCAACAACTTAGATGAAATTTTGGCACATCAGTCAATAACAAAAAAGTGAAAAGTGAGGAAAGACCGGCGATGTCATTGAAGTCTACGAGAGGCATCTGACTTGCTTTAAGGGTGAAATCACATCACGAGAGATCTGAGAGCGCTGAAGGTTCTGGTATGTTATACCGTATTTATATATCGCACATACACCAAAAAGGTTTCTTGGCGCTGGCGCAGGTTTCTGGACTTTGCAGTAGAATGAGAGACAATCTCCAAATGAGGAGGCTACTAAGACAACAATTAATCAATAGGGGGGATTAGGGATTGGAATATCTGTTTCATTCCCCAGGGTAAGTAGGTAATTTATCAAAAAGGAGAAACAGACACTTGTTACACATCAGACCATTGGTAAGGAAAGTTTTTAGAGTAACCTCAAAAACCCTATGCTGATGTGGTTGTGCGGTATATCTGGTTCATCCGCCCCGCATATGGGTTGTTGGCAGTTCTCATTGGTTACTCCAAAGTAGTGATGTTGCCAGCCTCAGCCCGAGGCACCTCTGGTCTATAGTGCAGTGTCCAGAGAAGTGAGAAAAAGTGTGTCAAAATTAAATTCTCGAAAAAAGGAAAAAAGGTTTAAAAACTGGAAAATCACCCTGAGAGATTTTTATTATTGGTGTGATTTCCAGGTGGATTAAAATAATTTCGGTACTACTAGATTGATCGAGTTACTGGATCAAAGTAGTTTTAAATCTACACAAACGTCGACATGTTTCAGCTCTGTCGGCCCTAGGGGTCTATAGAGCTTTCGTCAGGACTAACACATAAACAGACAATGGACGTTTTACTCACACCATTTGTGTTGTTTTTAGTAGTAACCTGTATAAATTCCAGGGATAAAGGCTCCTCCAGTTTCTGAAATAGAATGGGGAGAGTACATAGAGAAATACACACTTTTGAAACATCCTGATTCAGGTTTGCGCATTCAATTGAATAAAATTATTATTCATTCGTTCCAGAGACTTTACTCGATGGGGGGAGGGGTAACGGGGTTGAGTTTATTCACAGAGGAGACATAGTTGTTAAACTGGAGATTCAGTTGGTTTATTTCACGCGCTGGCATATGATGAGACGCGCTGATTTTAAAAGTTATGTTAGCAATCATTAAGAGCTGGAAAATCAATTCACTCACTTTTACGCGCTGGCGTATAGAGGGTCGCACTAGTTAGAATTCGCGCAAGGGACTCTCTAATTGTAGGTATTGAATTCCCTAGTGAGCGAGGGAGAAGGACTAACATTGAGAATGATCGTAAACGCTGCGCGTTGTCCTACCTTACAACCGGATGGCACTCGCTTGCATCGGGGAAAACACTGGACACAGAGGTGTGTTTAAAATGTATCGGTGTTACTCGCGGTCATCTTACCGGGATTCTGTAGTTTTATCAGCCTCGCTCCGCCATTACCCGCGTGTGTTAGCAGTCTCGTCTGGTGCTGACTCTGCCCCCGGAAATGGGAAGCTCGGGCGGAGCTGTCATTTTAAAGGGGCAGGCGCTCAGAGCCGCGTTTTCTGGGTGTATCGAGCGGAGTTTCTTGTTTTTTTATGTTAGGAAGCAAACTTTATTAATGTGTGGAGTTCTGGACATAGTTCATTAGTGTCCAAACACTGATGCATTCTGAAAATGATCGGTAAAGTTGGATTTTACGGATACTTGTGAGTCAGTGTGCTTGTGGATATTAGAAACAGCATCATTTGGCAAACTGGTGCCACGGAATTGAGTCATTGAGTCCGTGTTCGTGGGTTTTAAGGCATTCCACCCACCTCTGTTCCTTCTCAAATAATATTCTTTCACATCTCTGAGTTTTGTCATTGAGCATTTCAATTACTGTCCAGTGGATGTCATCGCAGGAGTGACCTGCTTCCACGAAATGGGAACACAGTTTGGTGGTATTCTTTTTTAATCTAATATTGCTCCGATATTCACCAATTCTTGTTTTTACTTTACGACATGTCATTCCGATATAATGCTTGTCACAAGGACAGCTTACCATGTAAATGACGTGTGTCGAATTACAGTTCGTGTGTTGACGCTGCTGCCAAAGGAGTGTGTCAGAAAGTTGTAATGTTTTGGATGCTGTTGTTGTTTTACATGCTACGCATGACCCACACGGATAATGCCCAGTTACAGGTGACATAGTTACATCTCTGGTTGTGACCGCTTTTGTTTTTCTTATAGGTCGGGTATGTACTAAGACATCCTTAATGTTTTTTGATCTTCGATTTGCAAACCTTGGTCTAGGCCAATTGAAAGATCCTGTATGAAGGATGTGCCAGTTCTTATTGATCAGTTTCTTTACTTCATAGGACGCCTGGCAGAATGTTGTAACGCAGGTAGTCAAATCTGGTGTTGGTTCTTTTTGGAATGTTTGTAAAAGACACTCTCTCGGTTGATTATTTGCTCTTATGCGTTTTCGGCAGGGAGTAAAAATAGGGAGTGACGGGCTCTTTTGTCATCAAGTAGTCTGCCTCCCTGGGTGTAAAGACCTTCAGAAAACCAACGGCCATAAACAGTATCCTATCCTATAAAAGCTTCCACCCAAAACCATTGAGGGATAATCTTCCCTACAGCCAGTTTCTGCACCTAAAGAGAAACTGCAGTAACAACGCAGACTACAGAATACAAGCTAACGAACTAAGCGACAGACTTAGGCAGAGAGACAACACGGAGAAAACAATTAGGCTCTGCAAGAAAAGAGCAAATAATCAACCGAGAGAGTCCCTTGCGCGAATTCTAACTAGTGCGACCCTCTATACGCCAGCGCGTAAAAGTGAGTGAATTGATTTTCCAGCTCTTAATGATTGCTAACATAACTTTTAAAATCAGCGCGTCTCATCATATGCCAGCGCGTGAAATAAACCATCTGAATCTCCAGTTTAACAACTATGTCCCCTCTGTGAATAAACTCAACCCCGTTACCCCTCCCCCCATCGAGTAAAGTCTCTGGAACGAATGAATAATAATTTTATTCAATTGAATGCGCACACCTGAATCAGGATGTTTCAAAAGTGTGTATTTCTCTATGTACTCTCCCCATTCTATTTCAGAAACTGGAGGAGCCTTTATCCCTGGAATTTATACAGGTTACTACTAAAAACAACACAAATGGTGTGAGTAAAAAGTCCATTATCTGTTTATGTGTTAGTCCTGACGAAAGCTCTATAGACCCCTAGGGCCGACAGAGCTGAAACATGTCGACGTTTGTGTAGATTTAAAACTACTTTGATCCAGTAACTCGATCAATCTAGTAGTACCGAAATTATTTTAATCCACCTGGAAATCACACCAATAATAAAAATCTCTCAGGGTGATTTTCCAGTTTTTAAACCTTTTTTCCTTTTTTCGAGAATTTAATTTTGACACACTTTTTCTCACTTCTCTGGACACTGCACTATAGACCAGAGGTGCCTCGGGCTGAGGCTGGCAACATCACTACTTTGGAGTAACCAATGATAACTGCCAACAACCCATATGCGGGGCGGATGAACCAGATATACCGCACAACCACATCAGCATAGGGTTTTTGAGGTTACTCTAAAAACTTTCCTTACCAATGGTCTGATGTGTAACAAGTGTCTGTTTCCCGAGGCTACTAAGGCTGCAGAATGACCAGAGAAACTAAACATTTTTAAATAGTGTGCTGTTTAGGGATGAACGAGTTGAGAAAAGCCAATCAGACCGAGATTAGGCCTCACATTCACATTCAGAGGCACACATAATTCATCAGAATGAGGTAATTTCAATGACTTGGGAAGTAATGCATAGGCGTTTTAAATCTGCTACTTTAGGTCCTGCATGATTGGAAAATCTGGAAACGTAATTTACATGCGATGTGTAAATCAACGTGCACCGCTCTGCAGTCAAGGCGCTATAAATCTGCTTCTTGGAGTTTAGGAGTGCGACTCTCTGTATGGAACTGGGCTGAATTAGCGCGAGGATCATGTTCAGTGCGGGTGCTGCCATCAATGATACTTCACAGAGCACAAGTTGTAGAAAAAGATCCAGACCAGGGGATTTGTTTAAAATGAGAGCCCCCCGTCGTGTGTGGCATCCCGGGCCGCTCACAGCCGCACCCGAGCATTTCACAGGTCGTTAAAGACCTTGTGCATATTAATAGGGCTTTGGTGTTGTTTCACCCCCTTCAGAGCCCCTGCAGCTCGACTCTGCCGATTGCCGGCAGGCGTCAGATCATCACATCGCGACACACCTACATATGGGGCGCAACACAGTAATGTGTCGCGCCACACAGTTTGGAAAGCTGTGTTCTAGGATGTTCAGATTACGAGGATCATAGCAGTTAGGCCCGTAATACCCCACACATATCTATTAAAATTCTCCTATTCCCAAGGTAGCCACATTTCCTATTAACCAGTATGGCCACACCTTTTTTATTGCAGGTTTGGTCAGAACGCACTATATTCTGGACTCACTGGCAACTTTGGAAGGAGCGTAAATACTCTGATTTCATCAAGTGCGTCTCTTGAAGTATAATTGTTTACCACTTCCTGAGCAGTTTTAATCTTTTCATAGCTCTTAAACCTGTCACATTCCACATGATTATCTTTATCTTCATTCTCCTGAATCTATATTGCATGTCCAAGTCCTTTAACTCCACATCATCACATCCAGCACTTTTCTGGGACTTTCATTAGTATGCTGAAGACATTTTTTTCTGTTTTCTTGCCACATTCTCCCTACTCATGTGCACCCACCCTGAGAAACCATCCTATCTATATATGGCTTTGGCATCACGACTTTAGGCCCTCTCCATGTGAAACCTAATGTCCCGCCAACTCTGGTCCTCATACATCATGGTTAAATTAATACTGCACTGCAATCCCCTACACTAAGACACCATCCGTGCACTGTACACTTATTCCTGACTAATCATTTCTAGTTTTTGCCTACAGCTTTAAAAAAGCCTAACTTGACTTGAATAGGGAGTTCCATGGTGAAGAACATGGTGGCAATCTGACGTTGACTGCAAGGCTAATCTAGGTCGCTCCTAGGAACCACTTTCTCAGTTCAGCAATGTCCCAGAGCAGAAAATAATATCTACTAGTCACCTGAGATAACTCTTTGCCTCCTCCTTACTTACTTCAGCAGTATGGCTCTGTTTCCGGGTCACTGGAGGCAGCACCAGCACTGACTACACACCAGAAGCTGCAATTGGCAGGATACAGTCAGCAGGCAATGTTACACTCCACGGAGGTCGGTAGAACACAGGCGGCATGGGCTGCATGCAAAGAAAAAACAGGTACCGAACCAGACTGAGGCGGGAGGAACTACATGAGGATAATTCACCAGGGGCTTGATAAGGGAGGGTAAGAAAGCTGCAGGGAAATTTGCCCCAGGTCTCAATCTCCAATGTACATTGCCTAGAGATCATACATTAAACATACCAAGGAGGCAGAAAAAAATAGGTGATTCTTAAGATCCGCAAGTGGGAAAAACCTAGTAGCTTCTGCTTAATATTGAAGGGGCAGCAACACAGAAACCATATCCTTAGGGGAGGGTTCCAACTCAATCATTCAGACTAGACAGGAGGGTAAAAAGACCCTAGAGCCTAAGTTAAGACTTCCCCCGACCAGGGTTTTTCCCCTCTATAAACTCCTTTTTCAAGGTTATGGAGAAATCAAGTAAGGAAGACTTGGGCAAGCCACAGGAGGAGCAGGCCACAGACAATCAATTGCAAATCTCTGAAACTGGAAGATTAGCAAAATAAAATAATAGGGAGTCCGTCTTTGGTCCCAGCAGGAGTGGCATTAGAGGACTAGCATGATTTAAGAAGTAGGTCCTTGTTGAAGTATCCCTGACAAATAGGTTTCAGGTCCTATCATGATATAATATTTCTGGACTAGCTCTGGATAAGAACTTGGGACAAGGAAGATGGTAGTCTAAGCCTTCAAACCAGTCGAATAAGCAGCCCAATCAGCTGAACAGGTAGCCAGACTGCCCCCGTAAATGTACCCTCGGAGCTAGTGGGGCCACTCAGGTTCATCAAGGTGAGTGCCCATATGTGGTAGAACAACTCCTCTGCAATTTGTTTGTATAATTATTGTTTATATTTGTTAATATATATTCATAATATATATTCATCACATTTTTTGTAGTTACAAAATGTTATATTTGTTTGTGAATTCTAGTGCTGTAACGGGTGGTGGGTTTACATAGTTATAGGATGGGAAGAAATTTAAATATAATGCATTAATTATTTTTTATTTAATATTAATTATATAATTGATATTTGATTATGTTAATTGTGCTGTTTGTTTTTATGTAAAATGTATGTGTGGGTTGTGGGGTTTTGTCAAGACTTGTCTAGCAACCATTCAACGTGGTGGGAAAAACCCTAAAATCACGTCAGGAGGTCAGACGCGACGTAGACACTCGCGTTTGAAAAGACGTCATGTGGTACCAGTAATCTTTCTTAAGCGGTGTTTGATTGAACTCCAAAATAGCGGCACACACATGGCGGAAGAAACAGGACGCGGCAGAGTTCAAGGTTGCCGGTCTAGTGTTTCTCCGCTCTCAACAGATGCTGCAGGGGAGGCGCGCGTTCCGATAACGAACTGCGCACTTCAACTGAAATCGTCCACGAAGTCAGAGTGAAGTTCCGGAGTTCCGAGTTTTTCAGAGAAGTCTTCAATTTCTTCATCCGAAGGTATTTCAGCATTCGCATGCGCAACGTGGGACAAGGAAGTAAGAATCTTCAAGCTCCATTCTAGACTGTATTTGTATTGCATTCGACGCATCTGGGCGTCCTCAGTTCAAGGGGTTAACGAGTGACTGAACTTGTTCGCCAGAAGCTGTTTTTCTTTCCTTATAGTTTACTCATAGTTAGGGTTTTTTGAATCTTCATGGAACTGCAGAATTTATGTTGATGAACTACGGAACACTACGTTTATGGATTTACGTTACAGAGCATTCCTCAACTCTGTCAGGTATACCTTTATAATAAGAGACATCATAGAGTCACACTAGACAATTCATGTAAAGTATTCTTGAGAGCTAATGATACTGTGTTTCACGTAGGTCATAAGAAAACCCGTGTTTCAGTTGAAAATTAGTGAGAGAGAAGCAATTGCCTATGGTCCAGGGGTAAGCGTTATAATAGTATTGAATATGACTTCGAATGTTAAATAGAATTGCATGAAAATTAATTAGGGTTTCCTTACAGGCGTTACCAGAAGACCCAGAGGACCAATACGACGAGTGTACACTATCACTCGAGGGCAGTCTCTCTTTTCTTTTGTTATTTTATCCACTTCCCCTTTCCCTTCTGTTTTAGGGGTTACCTGGACATTGTAGTGTCGGGTGGCTCCTGAGGCAGAGGGGCGTTGGGACTAAGCGTTGACTCCTGTGGATTCATCAGGCCTTTCTGACAGATTGAAGTGCCAGTCATCCACCTGAGTCGACATGCGGAGGGGTTAGACTTAAAGGCGTTGGCAGGAATCCTGGAGGGGTTGCAGAATCAGTTAACTCATTCGGTTGAGGAGAATAGAGCCTTAAGAGAGGAGGTTAAGCGTTCCCAACAGGACCCTCACCAAATTAAATTAAAAATGGAAGAGTTGTTGGCAGGTACTACCCCATTGCCAGGAATACATTCTAGTATGGGTTCAGCTTCGGAAGTAGCCACACAAGTAGTTCATTCAGTAGCCCCTGTAGTGCCATTGGCAAATCCAGAGAGATTTAGTGGGGATCCACACAAGGCCCAGATTTTTCTCACCCAGTGCTCATTACATTTTTTATGTCGGGCAGTGGTGTTTAAAGAAGATCAAGTTAAGGTTGCTTTCATGCTGTCGTATTTGAGCGGTGATGCCGCTGCCTGGTCCATGCCTTTGGTCTCCCGCAATGACCCAGCCCTGTACAATTTTGATCTTTTCAAAAGAGAGTTTTTGAGAATCTTTGACAGAAGAACTGCAAACCAAGCTATCGACAATGAACTTTTAGACCTCAAACAAGGGAATCGTGACTTGGTGGCTTATATTGCGCAGTTCAACAAATTGATTGTGGAGACGGATTGGCCAGAAGAAAAGCGCTCAGCAATTTTCTATCGAGGGCTTAAGGACGAGCTAAAAGACGCTCTGGCTCAGATACCGAAGCGGCCACAGGACATATCAGAATTGATTGACTTAGTCCTCCAACTTGACCACCGTCAATTCGAAAGAAGGTCCAAGAAAAAGAAGGATTTTAAACCCTACGTTCCTCGTTTAGACCGTATCAAGTCAGAGGGCAACAAGACTGAAGTCAACGCGAGTGAAGAACCTATGCGAATTGGTTCTATCAGGGGGCCCTTATCTAGAGAAGAGAAGGAGAAGCGGCGTACAAATCAGTTGTGTTTGTATTGTGGAACTTCGGGGCATTTTGTAAAAGAATGCCCGAAAAGACCAAAGACAAATCAAAGGGTAAAAGACAGATCCCATCAGTAGAAGGAGTTGCCCTGGTGGGATGTTGCAATGAGTCAACTCAGGAACCTCAACAATTGATCAATACCTTACAATCGACAGCGCCACATCTTACTATCTCATTCTCTGTGAAATTCGGTTTACAGGAAATCCCGGGAGTCTCGGTCATGATCGACTCTGGGGCCACAGGGAACTTTTGAGATTTGCATTATGCACAGGAAATTGGAGTCAGAACCATCAAGAAGAGGCATCCAGAAGTAGTAAAAGCTGTAGATGACACTAATCTTACCTCCGGTCCCATCATTAACGAAACAGAAACTTTGGAATTGGTTGGGTTGCAGGGCCACCGTGAATTCATAAGATTCAATCTTATAGACGCCCCACAATTCCAACTCATTTTGAGGTTACCATGGTTGTCTGAACACAACCCTTCTATAGATTGGGAACGAAGAACCGTGAAAATGAATTCCGAACATTGCTTGAAGAATTGCTTTTCGAGAATTAAGCCTAAAAGTGAAGAATCACCAGCTTCTCAGCTCGCTCAACTTGGCAACAGTAATTGTGCCACTATAACTCAGGAAATTCCCCAGGAATATTGTGATCTTGCAAGTGTGTTTGACAAAAAAAATGCAGAGAGACTTCCACTTCATAGAGAATATGATTGTAAAATTGAACTTGAACCCGGGGCTGTGTTACTGTGTAGTCGCATTTATGCGTTAACAGAAGCCAAGAATGTATACCTGAAGGAATACTTGGACGAATATTTGAAGATTGGATTTATCCGGCCGTCCCAGTCCCCTGCGTCATCGCCTCTGTTTTTTCGTCCCAAAAAGGACGGCACTCTTCGAACCTGCATTGATTACAGAGCGCTAAACCAAGTTACCGTAAAAAACAGGCACCCCCTTCCCCTACTTACTCAGCTGTTGGATCAAGTTAAGGGGGCCAAAATATATACCAAACTTGATCTTAGAGGCGCATATCATTTGGTAAGAGTGGCCGAGGGCGACGAGTGGAAGACGGCCTTCCGGACCAAATACGGTCTGTTCGAGTATCAAGTGATGCCCTATGGATTGAGCAACGCTCCTGCAGGGTTCCAGCATTTTGTTAACGATGTCCTGCGGGAATTTTGGGATCGAGTTGCGGTAGTCTACATCGACGACATTTTGATTTTTTCAAACAGCGTCCAGGAGCATGTGCAGCATGTTCGTGCGGTGTTACAGAAGTTGCTCGAGAATCATCTCTACGTTAAGCTGGAAAAATGCTCGTTTCATGCTGATCGAGTGGAATTCCTGGGCTTTGTGTTGTCAGCCGACGGAGTGGAAATGGATGATTCTAAAGTTCAGGTCATACAAGAATGGTCTTCTCCAAGATGCGTGAAGGAAATACAAAGTTTTATTGGGTTTGCTAATTTTTATCTCAGATTTATACCCAATTTTTCAGATAAGGTTTCACCTATCACCCGACTATTAAAGAAAGGGAAGAAGTTTGAATGGTCGGAAGAGGCAGAAAAATCGTTTCAGACCCTAAAGAAGGCTTTTGTTACCGCTCCAATTTTGAAACACCCCGACTCTGAACAACCATTTTATGTGGAAACCGATGCGTCAGACTTCGCTACAGGAGGCATATTATCTCAGAGAGATAAATTAACTGGGCAACTCCACCCGGTAGCCTACCGATCAAGAAAATTATCTGAACCAGAATGCAATTATTCCATAGCCGACAAGGAGTTGTTAGCTGTGAAAGAAGCTTTCCAAGATTGGCGTTATTATCTGTTGGGGGCCAAACATTGTGTGACTGTATTCACAGATCACCGCAATTTAAAGTTTTTGAAGTCCGCAAAAACCCTCACGCCACGACAATTGAGATGGTCACTGTATTTCTCGGAGTTCGACTTCGTAATCACCTACAAACCAAGATCTCAAAATGGCAAGGCTGACGCCTTGTCAAGATTGAATTCTACCGAAGAAACTAAACCACCACGTCCAGAGTTAATCATTCCGTTGGAAAAGGTAATAGGAGTTATCCAGCTAGAAGAAATTACAGAGGAAATTTTGAACAATCACTCCAAGGAACTCACCAATTGGTCTACGTCCGACAACAAGAAAACTTTGGTTAATGGACTCCCCTTTTATGATGGCAAGCTGTACCTACCGTCCAAAGAAATGCAGGAAAAGGCCTTGAAAAGCTTTCATGATGATCGTCTTGCTGGTCATAAGGGAGTTAAAAAGACTCTGGAACTAATAAAACGGCATTTTTGGTGGCCAGGCATGGCGGCTGAGGTAGGACAGTATGTTTCAAACTGTGAAGTGTGCATTAAAGGGAAACCTAATCGAAGTGCTCCTCAGGGGTTATTACAGCCTTTGCCTAATGCTCCAGGCCCGTGGCATACTGTGTCATTAGATTTAATTGTAGATCTTCCACCTATTTTGGGGCATACGGTCATTTTGGTGCTCGTTGATTCCTTTTCTAAGATGGGACACTTCATTCCCCTAAAGGCTGTTCCCACTGCTCCTCAGTTAGTTCAACTATGTAATCAAAATATAGTGCGGGCTCATGGGATTCCACAAATCCTTATATCAGATAGGGGGACTCAATTCATATCCAAATTTTGGAGAAAATGTATGCATAGCCTTGGAATTGACACGCGATACTCGACCAGTTACCACCCAGAAACAGATGGTCAGACAGAGAGAGTCAACCAGGAGCTAGAACAGTATCTTCGACTCTTTTTGTTGGAACGGGAGGGTAATTGGTCCGAGTTGTTGTGGTCTGCGGAATTTGCCTATAACAATGCTGTGCATGACTCCACTGGGTATTCCCCATTCTATCTAAATTCAGGAAGACACCCGAGATTAGTTTTGGGCAAAATGGATGAAACAGTGCCAGCAATTACTGAAGTCATGACCGATTTAAGAGTAGCTTATGATAAGGCCCAGAAGAACCTAACCAAGGCTAAAGAGTCGTACAAAAGACAAGCAGATAAAAAAAGAACATCAGGGTCAAATTATGAGGTGAATGATGAGGTGTGGTTGTCGACTAAACATTTAAGATTAAAAGGCAACAGAAAGTTTCAACCTTGATTTATTGGTCCATTTCAGGTGTTAAAAGTCATAAACCCAGTGGTAGTCAAATTACAACTTCCAAAATCATTGAAAATACATCCAGCCTTTCATGTTTCCCTACTTAAAAAGAATCCAAAAAATGTTAGGCTTAAGGTGGCTCCTTCCCCCATAGATGTAGAATCAGAAGAAGAGTTTGAGGTTAGCAGAAATCTAGACTCTAAAATTTCCAGAAGGAAGTTATATTACTTGGTTGAATGGAAAGGTTATGGACCAGAGGAGAGATCCTGGGAACCTTCTTCAAACGTACATGCTCCAAGATTAATTCAAACCTTCCACAGAATGTACCCTACAAAGCCAAAACTGGGGGGCCCTATTTTGGAGGGAGGTACTGTCAAGACTTGTCTAGCAGCCATTCAATGTGGTGGGAAAAACCCTAAAATCACGTCAGGAGGTCAGACGCGACGTAGACACTCGCGTTTGAAAAGACGTCATGTGGTACCAGTAATCTTTCTTAAGCAGTGTTTGATTGAACTCCAAAATAGCGGCACACACATGGCGGAAGAAACAGGACGCGGCAGAGTTCAAGGTTGCCGGTCTAGTGTTTCTCCGCTCTCAACAGATGCTGCAGGTGAGGCGCGCGTTCCGATAACGAACTGCGCACTTCAACTGAAATCGTCCACGAAGTCAGAGTGAAGTTCCGGAGTTCCGAGTTTTTCAGAGAAGTCTTCAATTTTTCATCCGAAGGTATTTCAGCATTCGCATGCGCAACGTGGGACAAGGAAGTAAGAATCTTCAAGCTCCATTCTAGACTGTATTTGTATTGCATTCGACGCATCTGGGCGTCTTCAGTTCAAGTGGTTAACGAGTGACTGAACTTGTTTGCCAGAAGCTGTTTTTCTTTCCTTATAGTTTACTCATAGTTAGGGTTTTTTTAATCTTCATGGAACTGCAGAATTTATGTTGATGAACTATGGAACACTACGTTTATGGACTTACGTTACAGAGCATTCCTCAACTCTGTCAGGTATACCTTTATAATAAGAGACATCATAGAGTCACGCTAGACAATTCATGTAAAGTATTCTTGAGAGCTAATGATACTGTGTTTCACGTAGGTCCTAAGAAAACCCGATTTTCAGTTGAAAATTAGTGAGAGAGAAGCAATTGCCTATGGTCCAGGGGTAAGTGTTATAATAGTATTGAATATGACTTTGAATGTTAAATAGAATTGCATGAAAACTAATTAGGGTTTCCTTACAGGCATTACCTGAAGACCCAGAGGACCAATACGACGAGTGTACACTATCACTCGAGGGCAGTCTCTCTTTTCTTTTGTTATTTTATCCACTTCCCCTTTCCCTTCTGTTCTAGTGGTTACCTGGACATTGTAGTGTCGGGTGGATCCTGAGGCAGAGGGGCGTTGGGACTAAGTGTCGACTCCTGTGGATTCATCAGGCCTTCCTAACAGGTTTATGGGGTGAGGGTGGGAATTCACTTATTTATCATTAAATATTAATTAGTTGTTAGTTAATATAATGAAATAATTGATAAATATTTATGTTGATTGTGTATTTTTTTAGGTGTGAGTTGTGTGGTTAATAGGGGTAAAGGGTGGGAAGTAATGTATTGCTAATTGTTTAATATTTAGTTCTTAATTAATATTAATTGATAATTAAATATGTTCACTGTGTAATTAATATTTTTTTTGGTTTGGTTGTAGGGTTGATTGGGGTAAAGGGTGAGAAGTGAATTAATTTTCATGAATTAATATTTAGAGTCTGATTACGATGTCGGTCGGAAAGCCTCCAACAGTGGTCGGAGGCATTCCAACCGACACTGTCGGTTTGCGATCCGGATGCCCGATTACGATGTCAGGGGTCAGAACATAAACCGGCCGGTCATTTTGAATCGGTTCTGACCTGCTCTCAGAGTCTTCCAGCCATTCGTAACTGCATTGTGATCCACAACGGACTGCATTCCATCAGGATTACAATGTTGGTTTCCCACAGCCCTTCTGTGGCAGCCTTTACAACATGGAAAGGCTGTCAGAAAGCGTCTTTGGGGGCACCTAGCAGGCTCCCCCTTCACCTTGCGGCCTACGGTGGTGGTCTTTCCCCCCTGTAAAACCCTGCATTGTGTGGCAGGCACCATAGGGTGCAGGGTTTTACACCACCCATTCATTTATAAGAACCTGTATTACTGCTGGTTTATGGCCATGACACAAGCTCCCATAGAGAAAAGTGAGTATGTGAGCGAACAGTATTCAGTCGCATCATAATCAGGCGGTCGGAACAGCTGACCTGGGGTCAGTCAGTCCCAAGTCCGAGAAGGTGTTGGTCGTAGGGAACTCCGGCCAACATCGTAATAGGCTGCTTTGTTTTTAATTAATGATATTTGCTTAGTTACTAATTAATAATGTTAATTTTGCAATTACATTTTTTGTTAAAGATTGTACATGTGGGTTAAGGGTGTTATAGGGCTATGGGGTGGGAAGTAAATAATTTTAAGTAATTAATAATAATTGTTTTAATTCATATTTATTATTAAATTGATAACTAATTATGCTAATTGTGTGAATACGTTTCTGGTACATTATCTGTGTGTTGTGTGTTTTGTGGGGGTATATTGTGGGAAGTAAATTAATTATAATTAATTAATTATTAATAGTTAATTAATGATACTTAGTTTGTTGATATTTATTTATACTAATAGTGTAAATAATTTGCTTTTTAAAGTTAAGTTTTAGCTACAGGTTATGAGTTTTCAGGGGTTATAGTCTGGGAAGTAACTAAATTAAATGTATGTAATACACATTTTTTGGTTAATAAATAATTTCTTAATACAAATATTTATTTGTATGAAAATTATTTTTGTATTTTATTTATAATAATATTTTTAGTATTGTGTGATATGTATTTACATTGTAAAATGTATTTCTTTTTATACATTTTTACAATTAAATATATTTGTAATTTTTTGGGCACATATTTACTTTTTTCTTTATTTACTTGTTTCTGAAATAATTTTATTTTGTTGAAGATATTTTGTTTGTTTTTAATGTTACTGACTAGAGTGGGAATAGTAAATTTTACTCTGCTTCAATCCAACACTTTTCCTACTGTTGGATGTATTGGAGAGGGAATAATAATGTTAACCCTTCTGCAAACCAACACTTTCCCTACTGTTGTATTGACTAGAGTGGGTATGTTAATTTTACCCCTCTGCAATCCAATACTGTTCCTACTGTTTTACTTATTGTGGTGGAAATAGTTAATTTTACCCCTCTGCAATCCAACACTTTCCCTACCGTTGTATTGACTAGAGCAGGAGCAGACCATTTTACCCCCCCACTAACCAAAGCTTTACCTACTGTTGTATTGACTGGAGTGGGGATAGTACATTTTACACCTGTTATGTTATGTTATGTTATGTAACTGTTTGTTTTATAGAGCGCTCAGCTGCTCCAAAGAGCGTCCCGGCGCTAAAGATCATCACACCTAATACCAGCAGCAAACAAACAGCCATAACGGAAAAAAAATAACCAGAATTAACCATAGCAGCATTACAAAGCAAACAGATGAGTTTTAAGTCCCTTCCTAAAAACCAAGAGATTGGTGCACGTCCGCAACGTCAGGGGCAGTGTGTTCCAAAGACGGGGTGCAAGGTAACTAAAGGAGCGACCTCCACAGCGAGCACGCTTCACTGTAGGGACGATAGCCTTGGCCTGGGCAGCAGATCTCAGAGGTCTAGATGGGAGATAGAAATTGACCCTTCTCTGCAGATATTCAGGGCCGAAATTGTGAAGCGCCCTAAAAGCTGTAGTTAGGGTCTTGAAGAAGATGCGCTTACGAATCAGCAACCAAAGCAGAGAGACAAGGAGGTTGCTGGCCCTAGATCTTCTAGTTAGACCGAAGATTGCCCTGGCTGCAGAATTTTGAACTATCTGCAGACGAGTCAGCAGATATTCAGGAAGACCTAAGTAAAGGATGTTGGCGTAGTCTAGGCGCGAGGCTATTAGTGCTTGCACCGTGATTTTCTTATGCTCCAAAGATAAATAGGGCAAAAACTTACGCAACATCCTTAAGATGGCAAAGCACTTCCCAGTCAAGCCAGCAACCTGGGCTTTGAAGGAAAGAGTGTTGTCAACCATCATACCCAGGTTCTTAGCTGTGACCGAATCGCTGGCAGGGGGAAACATGGCCAAAGGCCACCATTGCTTCCATCTTGGGTCTGCAGGACATCCAAAGAACAATATCTCGGATTTGTCGGAGTTGCATTTGAGGCCACTTTTCCCGAACCAGTCAAACACAAACTCCAAACACTTCCGAATGGCTGCTCCGTCGAAGTCACAGCCCCTGTCACAAGTGAACAGGAGCTGTGTGTCATCCGCATAGGATATGATCTGGGCCCCTAGCTCCTCCACCCGTGCCGCAAGAGGTGTAAGGAAGATATTAAAGAGGGAGGGACTAAGAATGGAGCCCTGCGGGACCCTTACCTCAAGCTGCGGCATCAGGGCGGAGAAAGGGGGAGCCCAGATCGTTTGTCTCCGATCGGCCAAAAAAGACTGAAACCATGCGAACACCGTTCCCCGCAGCCCAATCTCCCAGAGTCTAATTAGGAGGAGGTCGTAGGGGACGGTGTCGAAGGCCGCCGACAAATCAAGCATGATAAGCAGGGCCTTTCCACCCCTGTCAAGGGTCTCCTTCACAGTCTCAGTTACCTCAAGTAGAGCGGTTTCGGTGCTCAGGTTAGATCTAAAACCAGACTGTGACTGATGTAATAGGGAGTTACCCTCTACAAAGTTGGTAAGGGTGGTATGAACATACTTTTCAGTGACCTTGGCCAGGGCAGGAAGCAGCGAGATTGGCCTATAGTTGGAATGCAGTTTGGCATCTGCATTCGGTTTTTTAATGAGGGGAAGAACTAGGGCCTGTTTCCAAGAGGAGGGGATTTTGCCCGACTTCAAAGATGCATTAATGAGAGGGTTGATGATCGGGTTGAGGGCAGGTGCCAGGGTCGCAAGACACTTGGCGGGACAAGGGTCCAGTGTTGAGCCAGATTTCAGGCTAGACAAAAGGTCCAGCGAGGCCTGAGGCTCTAAAGAGGGAAAACAGTGCAGGGTAGGGCCCAAAGAATCCATATGCATAGCTGGTGGGCATAACCAAGGGATGGAAAGGCCATCGACCGCTGAACCTGTACTCACGATGTTCTGGGTTCCTTGCAAAGCTGACTGGATAGTACGTATTTTATTAGTAAAAAATACTGCAAGCTCCATGATCCAAGGTTCCGAAAAAGCAGACGCAGGAGTACAGCAGGAGGGAGAGGTGAATTCTTTAACAATCTTAAAGATCTCTTTGCAGGAGCTATCTGCTTCCTCGATCCTTTTAGCCAAGAAGGATTTTTTCTCTGCAACGATCTCCCTGTGATATTCTTTCACTGCTACTCTGTAAGACTGCTTAGCAGATGTATCATAGTGCCTCCTCCAAATTCTCTCTAGCCTCTTGCAGTGCCTTCTCTTGGCCGCCAAAGCAGCAGAAAACCACGGGGCTGATGCTCTTGCCAGTTCAGATCTAACCTGGCGAGGTGGTGCCAAGGCTTCCAAACGTGCAGTGAGCCAATTCTGAAAACACACCACATCGTCCTCCAGACTACCCGTAAAAACACAAGGATGGGTTTCTAAAGCCTGGGTGATCATGGCCGGGGTGACTTTGTGGAAGGCTCTAGAGCTGCGAGCAGCTAGCCGCTTCGAAATGCGGGCGGCCACTGGCTGATGTACTAACGTAAAATCCGCTAGGAAATGGTCCGACCAGAGGACTGGGGCAAGGGAGGAAAGGACCACCGGAACGGTCAAAAAAATTTGATCTAAAATATGCCCCTTCTCATGTGTAGGAGACTGCAGGTACATATGAAGTCCCACCGACAATGTCATATCCAAGAATTTTTGCACTTCAGAATCCTCGCCCTTATCCATGTGGATGTTAAAGTCCCCGAGTATTAGGCAGGGTTTTGCTCTAAGACTCAGTGTGGAAATGATCGATAGCAAATCCTCAGTAAAGGAGCCAAGAGGGCCAGGTGGTCTATAAAGCAAAAGCCCCAAGCAGGATTGATGAGGG
This sequence comes from Lissotriton vulgaris, assembly GCF_964263255.1. Taxonomy (NCBI): domain Eukaryota; kingdom Metazoa; phylum Chordata; class Amphibia; order Caudata; family Salamandridae; genus Lissotriton; species Lissotriton vulgaris. The sequence goes on along the minus strand of NC_141697.1, from coordinate 742,962,261 downwards.
GATAGGGTCAGGGAGAAGGCAATGGTTTCACAGCCAGGTACATCATCGGTCGACAAGATGGTACAAGGAATGTGCCTCTTAATGATAAGAGCCACTCCGCCTCCCCTTCCCTTGCATCTATCTCGACGGAAAATAGCATAAGAGGGAGGGATGGCAATAGCCAGATCAGGTTCCGAGCCCACACCGAGCCATGTTTCTGTGAGAAAGAGACAATCTGTGTCATCTTGTGTTAAGAGATTATGGATGTCCTCAAACCAACACTTTCCCTAATGTTGTACTGTACCGACTGGAGTGGGAATTGTAAATTTTACCTTTCCGCAATCCAGCACTTTCCCTACTGTTGTACTGACTGGAGTGGGACTAGTAAATGCTACCCTTCTGCAATCCAAAACTTTCCCTATGGGTGTATTCACTAGAGTGGGTGTAGTAAATGTTTCCCCTCTGCAATACAACACATTACCTACTGATGGACTTATTGGAGTGGAAATAGTTAATTTTACCCTGCTGCAATCCAGAACTTTCCCTAGTGTTGTATTGACTAGAGTGGGAGGAGCAAATTTTACCCCTCTGCTAAACCAATGCTTTTCCAGCTGTTGTATTGACTGGAGGGGGACAGTGCATTTTACACCTCTGCAATACCCACACGTTCCCTACTGTGTTATTGACGGGAGTAGAAATAGTACATTTTACCCCTCCACAATTCAACACTTTCCCGACTGTTGTACTGACTGGAGTGGGAATAGTGAATTTTAACCCTCCACAATTTAACACCTTCCCTATTGTAGTACTGACTGGAGTGGGATTAGTAACCGGTCCAGGTGATCGCTCCTCCCACCCTCCTCCCACTCCGCTCTATCATGGATAAAAACAACAGGCCTGCCCGTCCGCGCCTGGACCGGGCCCAGGGCCACCCCCCTGGCTCAACCACCATGATCCCACGAACATCATACTCCTTGAGTATGCTCCGCCAGCTACGGCCCCCTCAACATCAGTTATGCTCTGTACTTGACCCACAGCTCCTTGCTCGAGATTCTGCCCACACCTGTTCTTGCTGCAAAACATCTATTCCCTTCTTGTTTAAGCCCGCTCTTACCAACACCCTCAAATCTCCTAAATCTTATCTTATGGCTCTTATTAATGTCAGGTCACTCGGTAAACATCGACAGGACATAGCTGATCTGATTGAGGACAAAAAAATTGATATACTATTCCTGACTGAAACCTGGATGGACAGTTCATCCGACCCAGATGTAGTGATCGCAGTTGCCAAAGGCTTCTCTATCCACAGATTGGATAGACAGCGTAAGAAAGGCGGTGGAATTGCAATCATCCTACGTGAGGCATTTACCGTGAGAAGTAACCCAATTTCTTCAGCATCATGTGAGGCTTTACAATTTTCCATTAAATTGTCTCCATCCTATAATTTTAAAGGGTTCTTATTATACCGACCCCCGGGGTCAAGGACCGGATTTATGTTGGACCTTAGGGCAACCCTGGAATCTTCAGCCTTGGATAGCTCTTTAACCGTCCTCGGCGATTTCAATTTTCATTTCGATAAAACCGAGGATAAGGACACAGCAACCATCCTGGCTGACATGACTACCTTTGGTCTCTCACTGTTGGTCAAATCCACCACACATGAGGGGGGCCATATCTTGGATGGCATCTTCACTAATTTACCGGAGCTACATGTTGACCAAATCCTCCCCATCACATGGTCAGACCATCATGTCATCCTGGCATCGCTGGCGATTCACGATTCTGCCTCTCCCAAACCATATTCCAACATTCCACGGCAGTCTTTTCCGGCTTGGAGTGAGATTGACGCCGCCAGCTTGAAAACTCTTCTGTCCAACTCCACCCCCTCTTTCTCAGCTGATCCCAACACTGCACTATACAATTCAATGAGTGGGTGGGCTCCGCAGCTATTTCTCTGGCCCCTCTGAAACAACGATCCCGTAACAGATCCATTCCGTCTGCCCCTTGGTACTCAGAGGCGCTAAGAATTCAGAAACAGCAATGCAGGAACAAAGAGAGGCACTCGCGGAAAGATTACTCCGCTGAGGCCAAAATTAAGTATAAAGAAACGCTGGTAAGATATAAATCTATGATTTACGAGGCTAAGAAAAAGTTTTTTAGTGACAAAATTGAACTAGCAAAAAACTCCAGTAAGGCACTGTACGAAACTACCAAACAGTTAGCCGGTTGCTCTCCAAATCTAAACCCCCCACCCTCTCAGTCGCTATGCGACTCCTTAGCCAAATTTTTTTACAGCAAAGTCAATGACATCTATTCTGCCTTTGCAAATAACACCAACTCCCCCTCTAATTCATCGACTATCCCTCGGACTGGACCTATTCTATCTCAGTTCAAAGATATTTCCAGCTCTCAGGTTGCGGATCTTATATCCACCATAAAATCAGGTTCAGCTCTGGATCCATGTCCTCTTAAAGTGTTACTTCCTGTAATTGAAGTGGTGTTGCCTGTCATCACTTCCATTTTTAACTCTATGTTCACCTCAGGTATCTACCCAGTCACTTTAAAACAGACCCTCATCAAACCCCTGTTAAAAAAACCTCATCTTGACATGGAGGACTTAAAGAGTTACCGACCGATCGCCAATCTTCCAATCTTGGCAAAAATAGCCAAAAAGGCCTTGAACTTACAACTGTCGGCCTTTATAGAGGAACACCATCTTCTCGACGATTCCCAATTTGGCTTTCCCCAATATCATGGGACGGAGACGGCTCTGATTAAAGCCGCGGATGATATTAGATCCATCCGGGATGCTGGGGGGACTGCAGTCCTAATACTGCTTGACCTGTCGGCGGCTTTCGACACAGTCGATCATGTTACCTTGATCGGCCGTGTCGAAGACATTGGTGTCCAACATAACGCCAAGAAACTGCTGGCTTCCTTTTTGGCCAATAGAACTCAGATGGTTACAATGGGCTCGTTTCATTCCTCCACTTTGTCGCTGCCATGTGGAGTTCCTCAAGGCTCATCCCTTAGTCCGACACTTTTTAATATTTATGTGTCAGACCTTGCCAACACCATTCGCGCACATGGGATGAGCCTGACCTCCTATGCGGACAACACTCAGTTGGTTCTTGCCATTAAGAATGATGGTCATAAAAAAGCAATCGACCTTAATCAAGGCATGTTGGCTATTGGAAATTGGATGGCTTCCAATTGCCTCAAATTAAATTCCGACAAGACGGAAGTAGTCATTTTTGGTCATCTTATACCGGAATGGTCCTCTTGTTGGTGGCCCGCGTCATTGGGCCTCCCCCCTGAGCCTGTTAGCAAGGTGAGGAATCTCGGAGTCATTTTTGACGACCGTCTTACCTTTCTCCCTCATGCTAACCAGATCACTTCTGCCGCTTTTCATAAACTGAGATTAATCAAGAAAATCCTTCCTTTTCTCCCAGATTCTGCCGGCAAAACACTGGTCACCTCTTTGGTATTGTCGACCCTGGATTATTGCAATTCCCTGTTCTTGAATGCTCAAGAAGGAGTTTTGAACAAAATGCAATTAATCCAGAACTCGGCAGCCAGGCTCCTGGGCAGAATCCCCAAATTTCACTCCGCTTCTGCAACTATCAGAGAACTACATTGGCTACCCATAAGGAACAGAATAAAATTTAAAGTTCTCTGTATAGTGTTTAAGGCCATGCATAACATGGGACCTGCTTTTTTTACTCAAAATTTGATCCCCTACTGTCCGTCCAGAACCTTGCGCTCCTCCAGCCTGAATGATTTGGTGGTCCCACGCAGCAAATCTGTCTCATGGGGAGACAGAAGATTTCTTGTCTCAGCCCCCAGACTTTGGAACACTCTGCCTCCTTCGATTAAATCTAGCCACTCACCCTGGTCATTTCGTAAACAACTTAAGACATGGCTTTTTAATCAGTAGACCCACTTTTCCCCTCTTTGGTTGAATTCTGCAGACGTCCTAGCGCTGAGACGCCCACTGGCCATTGTTCGCGCTCTAAAAATTTCATTAATAAATAAATAATAAATAAATAAATAAATAAATGTTACCCTTCTGTAATCCAACACTGTCCATACTGTTGTACTGGCTGGAGTGGGAATGGTAAATATTACCCATCCGCAATCCAACGCTTTAGTTACTGTTGCACTCATTGGAGGGAGATTTGTAAATTTTACCTAGTTTTAACATTTTTGCTTAGTGCAAAGTGGGAATAATACATTTTATATATTTACTATAATAATTTGCATAGTTTTGAATAGATTGTAGTGGAAATAGTATATGTAATACATTTTGTAATTTATTTTATATTGTTATAATGCAGGTCTTGTTCACATGATTCAATCAATGGTCAACTGCTTTTTCAAAACTTAAATATATGTAAAACAGCAAAAAGAGACTTCCAAGCAATTGCAGTATTGTTTTTAAAGTCACAGTTTGGACATTTGTTCAACATCTTTCTGCCAGTGTAAATATAGAGAATACATGTTGTAATTATTCTCAGACAATTTTCAATGTTCATGTTGTTGTCAAAAACACTGGTGCGTGTTTATCTTTCACAAATTGACTTATGGTAGTAACTACAATAACAACAATCCATTGAGACTATAGCCAGCTTTTTCTTTGTCCGTTTCAACTCTTCTGCTGCTCACTTAATCTTGATATTATCGTCAGAATCAATTCATTGCAACATTATTCAGTGCCTACCAGGATTAAATTCCATTTAGTGCAATTAATGTTCGTATTTCATGCATATATGGCTTGTGACAAAGAGCATTCGCTCGAAAAGCGTTTGCCGAAATAAACAAAAATTACACAGCAGCGTGGAGTGAAAGTCTGGTCTTTCCTGTGGGATACTACCCTGCCAGGGAATCCTTCGCATATATATATATATATCCACTGCTGATGATGTCACACATTACATCATTCATGACATGGTCAGTGACATCACTGATGACATCACTGATGACATCTCAAATGACATCACTGATAACATCACTGATGACATCTCATTTGACATTACTGATCACATCACTGATGATATCATTCATGTGATAATACGATGAACCTCTTCAGACTCTAATATAACCTTAGATACAATCAGTGTAAACAGACACTCACAGACTGCCACTCTTCCATGGAGTTACTCACACACCTAGTCAGTCATGCAAAGAATCAATCACACCTCCATTTCCTCAACTATACAGTTATACAAACTTTACTTATTCAAACATATACTAACACATATTTACTCTCTTATATAATCCCTGATACAAGTTCACAATGATCCATACAGCCACTCACACATTCACTGGCTCTTATGCACAGTTATTTATATATGTCAACTCTCAAATGTACTGTGTTTTACATATGTACTTACTTTGACATGTAGCACTGAGATATCCATTCACTCACCAATACACTCATGCACACAGTCAACCGCCCATACAGCTGTTTCCACATGCACTTTTGAAACCATACATCTAGTGAATCAACTGCTCACACATCTATGCACAGAGTCATACACCTCCCAGCCACCCACACACACACTCAGTCTCCCATACAAATACTTCGGCAACCAATCAATAACCCATATATTTACTCATATAGCTACTTATCAACACATGCAACAGTTTACAGAACAACAGACATAATGATGCACAAATTAAGACAGTTTAGTCACTAACCCATGCACTCAGTGAGACACATTTAATCACTCACTCATACAGTCAGTCATGCACCTACTAAATCCTTCATCCAGACACTTATACATCCACTCATTCTTCAATATGTAAGACATATTTTAACTTTACAGAAACATACAGTCACTGGATGTTGTCATCAGTGATGTTATCAGTGATGTCATTTGAGATGTAATCAGTGATGTCATCAGTGATGTCACTGACCATGTCATGAATGATGTAATGTGTGACATCATCGGCAGTGGATTGCGGGCGCGCGATATATAGTTAGTGCAACTAACTATATATGAAATTTCAATGGTTTTGTGTGAGTAAAATATGGTTTTGTAAATGCTTATTCCTAACTATATATGGTCTATAACCTATGGTTTTTTCAGTGAATTTTCAAGGTTTTGTAAATGCTAATTCCTAACTATATATGGTCTATAACCTATGGTTTTTTCAGTGAATTTCATTGGTTTTTTAAAAGCTAACATCTGTAGCTGTAAAATGTATTCTTCTTTAAATCCAAAAATATATTTTAGATGTTTATTGATAATTTTTTTTTAAATATTTTTTTTCTTCGTTTCCAGTTCGCGAACCGGGAAGCTTTCCGTTAGCTCATCTTGATGCCGCGACCTAGTCCGCGAACCGGTAAACGTTTTGTTTGCACAACCGTGACGCGTCGCGGAAGCGCGACGTATCACTTTGTTGCGTAATGCGTCTTATGACGCGCCGTGTTAGCGCTCCCGGAAGTGCTCCGGACAGCGAACCGGAAGCGATCCGGGACGCGGCGCGCACCGCGTAACGTGAGCGGAACAAGTCATGTGACTTGTTTATAAAACTTTTCATTGGTTCATTTCACTTTTGGTTTCCAAATGATGTAAGACTAGGTCATATGACCTAAAAATAACACTTTTCATTGGTTTAGAACTTTTGCTTTTCCCAAATGATGAAAACCCCTCCTTCTTTCCTCACTCTGACTTTCATCTTGGTGAGAGAAAGACCATTTTCCTATAGTTGAGCAATGGCTTCTGTACTTGCTTCAGCTGGTGCACCCCCACCACCACCTCCACCTCCTCATGAGAAGAGAGGACCACCATCTCAGTTCATCACCAATACAGAGGAGGAAGAGGATGAACTAGAGGAAGAGGAGACAGAAGAACTAGAGTTCTTACAGGAGTTGCCCCGTGTTTCCCGTCGGAAAACCAGTTTTATCTGGCAGTTTTTTTCAATCCCTCGAGGGGAGAAGAAAGTGAATGCAAAGTATGCCACCTGCCTTATTTGTAAACAAAGGTTATCAAGAGGCACTGAAAAAAAGTATAGCATGGGAAACTATACCATGCATCGCCATATGAGCAGGTGGCATCCACTAAACTACAGCCGTGCAGAGTTGCGTGACCTGCAGGATAATCCACCAACAACTCCTGTGGCCAGGTCAACAACACAAATATCATGGAAAGTGGCGACCACTCGGTCCCCCCGAACGTATGGTAGAGTACCCCGATCCCCCCGGGAAGCCATTTTGGGCGGGAGGCGAGTCTCGGCTGGTATGCCCGAAGCGGCGTAGCCGGGGCGCGCCTTTTCCCACCCAAGAGGGGGTTGTCCTAGACACCAACACCGCGAGCCACGCCCTGGAGGCGGATTGGAGGTGGGTCCACGCCCGCCCGAAGAAGGATAAAAGGAGCGACAAGCCAAGGAAGCATCCTCTTGTTCCTGTGCTCTGAAGCTGCACCTCCCCATTGCACGTGAGCTCGAGACAGAACGAAGAGCCAATTTTGACCCACCCACCAGCCCCTGATGACAGCGATTTGTTGGAATAAAGTCGAGTGTCGTGATATTGTTTTTCTTACAGGTTGACTTGACTAAAAGTTGGTAATTTGGTGTGTAATAAAGTTGATAATTTTTTCCTTTTCAGCATGTTTTATTCAGCAGAGTAGTTGCACCGGATGCTCGGTAGAGATTATACTTTGATTTGCTTAAGTATAAATTGTTTTCTACACTTTAGTCTTAGATTGTCGTATTTATTTTAGTCGGGCGGTAAGGTCATGATCGGTGAGCAGGAATTAGAAGATCCCTTGAGGTGGGGCGTCACCCATTATGGATGGGAGCGCCCGGGGGGAGGCGGCCATTGGCCCCTCAAACGGGGAGGCCGTCCCCTCTAAGGATGGGGACGCCGAAAGGGAAGGCGGCCATAGGCCCCTCCCTGGGGAGGAGGGGCTAGGGCCCCTCCTGGGAATTTCCCGGGGCCAGGACATCTGCGACGGCAGATGTGGTAAGTTGTGTGGGGTGGGAGGGGGGTCTACGCTACCTTCTAGACACCTCACACGAGTCCTCGGACGACCACTAAGATGGCGTCGAGTTAACAGGTGGCCCCCGCTAAGACAAGGGAAATTGGAAGTTGGCACAGAGGTACAGTCCTCTGTGCGACCCCCCTCACAAGTGAGGGGGGACTTCTGGTTTGGGGATCTGACACCGGTTACGACCTTGCCGTTGGCCCGTAATGTTAGGATGTACAATTTCAATTTTGAGTAATGCATTTGCAGGATGTTTAGTATCGGCTAGGAGAACCTTTGTATTAGAGATGTGTTAAGGTCAGCCAAGAACATCGTAATGTGTAAATGAAATTGTACCTGATATGAAACTGTTATTTTAACGTTTTAATTTTGTTTCATATTTTAATAAATACGGCCGGGAGGGTAACTCCCTCCCGCCTTCCAAAAGTTCAGAACCGTTTCCGTCTTCCCATCCTTGGGGATTGTGTTGAGAGGGGGTGGCGGGTATCTCAGCCATATTGACAGGAGGAGAGGCACAGGAAACCGTGCCAAACATTCAGAAGAACTTTTTACACATGAAAGTAACTTGTTTGTATTGTGGAGCATTGCTTTCATGTGGTAATATGAGCATAAAGTTAATGAACATTGCTTTTGAAAATCACAATTGCCCTAACCAACCCAGACAGTAATTTTTTTTTGCTCCTGTTGAGCCCTTTGCAATGCCTGTTTTTTGTTGTTTCCCCTCCATCAAAAAAAAAAAAAAACATAAAACTGTTCCAAAAATACAAAAAAAACAAAAAATGTTTAGAAAAATAAATAAATAAATAAAACAACAACAACATAAAAAAAGTTCTTTTCAGAACTACCTCCCCTTTCAAATAAAATTGCTAGAATGTTTAGCACTCTGGCAAGCTCTATTTCTTTTGGTTCGCTTTCCCGTTAGCTGCCCGGTTCGCGAACTAGGAGCGAACCCAAACTTTTTTTAAAAAAAAAAAGAAGAGTAAGTATAAGGGAAGTAAACAGAGAGTAATGTTAAAAGAAAGACAGCTATAGGGAGTAAACCAGAGATACTGTTTAATAGATCTATTTACCGAAGAAAAGATGGAAGAGGGTATAATTGCGAAAAACAAAATGGATAAGGAAGTGAAAGAAAAAAAAGAGAGTAGAACAATAACAAAGAAGAGTTTCTTGGAGAATGTGAGTGAATGTTCAAAATAAGATTAAAACATGTGGAATAACAGAGAGAAAAAATAGAAAACAGAAAAGAAAAAATAACAGAAAAAGATTAATTGAAACAGTAAAGAAACATAGAGCCATATCATCAACATAGGCAATAAAAGTTTTGCATTTTTTACCAGCAGAAATATGTCGCCAAAGCATTCTAATTAGCTTGATACATATGACCCCAAGTGAGGCCTGTCTTGCAACATGGTGCATCTTTTTCATCACTGCTGCATCGGTTTCATGTGGCACGGTTTTAAAACAGCATGACACATTTGCCTAGATGCATCAATTTGTAATTTTGACGCCTCATAACATATCTTTTGCACCGCCACTGCGTCACAAAACTGACGCACAGTGGCGCAAAAGAGGCATACATATATCATAAATCTGTCCCTAACATTTTAAATAATTAATTCAGGATGACGATAAGGTGTGGTCTCTCCTGAGGTTTGTTTAAGGTGAGACCTACTCAGGGTTACAGATCAATTTTACGCTTGTTGAAGAATACAGAGGAGATAATACATGTGAAGGCCTACCAATGAAGTAAGTCATGTCCTCTTATTACGTCATTCATGACATGGTCAGTGACATCATCAGCAGTACATTGCGGGTAAAAAGAGTAGAAAACATTTACCTTATAATTCTTGTTAACTTTTTAAAATATTTTTTCATACTTTCAATCTGTAAAAGAGAGAACAAACATTTCCAAAAATATTAAAACATGTATTTAAAAATTAGAAAAGAGAAGGGAAAAGGTTCAAAAACAAACAGTTTTTCAACAACTTTGACATTTACAGAAGTCTCTGCTTCTCTACGTCCCCTACACAATCCTAAAGATATATATTTTAAACAAACAGTATCTTCATGCTGATGAAGTGAGGCCTATTTTGGAACATGGTGCTTCTTTTGCACTGCTGATGTCTCACAATAGGGATGCAATAGCAGCGCAAAAGAGATGTAAAGCCATCATAAAATTGTGTCTAACATTGTAAATGATTGTTTCAGGATGCAAATAAGATGTGTCCTTTCAAGAGGTTTCTTTGAGGTGAGACCTATTCAGTTTTTTTTTTTAAAAAACAGTACCCAGAAGTGCAGCACTGTAAGCATTAACTTTGGCACTTACAGAAGACTCAGTTTCTCCATATCTACCTCACATTTCTAAATGTATATCATAAGTACAAAAAGCAGAACATTAATTATACATGTTAAATGGTTTATTTTTGCTGTTCTCAGAATGTATCAAATTTCACTTAAATCAGTGACTTGAAGGTATTCATCATGTAACAGCGGGAAAAAAAAACCCATACAACCTAAGAAATCTGAATTCAAAACTCCTTAAAATTAACTTACTTTCCATAACGTCGAAGGATGTCCTATGAACAGCGTCCACTCTGTTGTGCTATAAATATTTTCAGCCCGCCACTTTCTGAAAGAAAACCTCCATCGTTTTGAAAAATATGTTACATACAATAAAACACATCTCACATTCTACCACATGTTTCCACTTGGCCAAATCATGTTGCAGCGATTCACAACTCTTGTAATTCTTCCAATCAAATCCCGTCATTTTCTATTTTCGCAACTTTCAAAAAGAAAACATTTAAGATTATTTTCACAATCCTGGACTACTAATATCTTACCCTTCTTTCTCACTCATGTTCTCCTTTTCCTATGACACTGATACTGCTTACTATGAAGCAGACTTACTTGCATCAGGTTTATATAGTTGGATTTTTAAATTGACATTATGATTAAAAGTTTTGGACCAATAATCTAGACAGCATTGCAGACTTACATTCCCTCTACTTGATGAACGTTTTGCAATTCCTCAGAGGAAATCCCAAGATTCTTTCCTTAAAATTTTGGTTTTAAAAACACCAGGTAAGAATTTTTAAGGTCAAACGGCAATTTTTTTTTGAAAGTTACAACAGAATCGTTGCAGAATGACCAGCCATTTCGAGACTTTAAATAAGCTGTGTAATGACCTGATGTTGTTGAATGACCATCGTGATAGATAATTGCTACAGTTACAAAAGTCCTTTCTGATATTGACAGCTGAGAAGCAACACATTTTTTTATTAAAGTTGACAATTTTGTTCCATCAGGCCTACATCGTTGGATCATTAAAATTACATACTGGCCATATCTTTGTATAAATAATGTTGACATCATTTCAGATTTACATTGGCTACACTCCATGTTGTGATCCGCTGCATTTACTAGCTTATTAAAGGAGACTGATTTACTGTCTGGCAAAGTTAAATATATAAATCTTTCTGAGTCTACACTAGTAGTACTTGATACCATACAGTTCTCGCAGTCATGCTGCCATTGATAAGAATATTTACAACAAGGGGTGGTGAGGGACAGAGTCTCTGAATTAAGCAGAAAGCTCTCACCCAGTCAAGAGATCAGGGCTAGATCCAACACCGTTTTTTAGCTCACTGCACCATCCCAGTTTCAGAACCTGGCTGTATGCAAATTAGTCTGTTCCTGTCCCAGTGCATGATGGGAACAGGGCAAACCAAACTACAAAAGCCAATTCTTACACTGGGAAGGAAACAAGCTCCCGGGGACCGGTTTCTGGCATTACAGCCGTCTTCGGCCCGGTTTGCTTGAATCCTGATGGTGCAATGAGCAAGGGTCTCACATCTGAGAATACCCTTCCACGCTTAGGGTGGACAAAAATATTTACAACAAGGGGTGGTGAGGGACAGAGTCTCTGAATTAAGCAGAAAGCTCTCACCCAGTCAAGAGATCAGGGCTAGATCCAACACCGTTTTTTAGCTCACTGCACCATCCCAGTTTCAGAACCTGGCTGTATGCAAATTAGTCTGTTCCTGTCCCAGTGCATGATGGGAACAGGGCAAACCAAACTACAAAAGCCAATTCTTACACTGGGAAGGAAACAAGCTCCCGGGGACCGGTTTCTGGCATTACAGCCGTCTTCGGCCCGGTTTGCTTGAATCCTGATGGTGCAATGAGCAAGGGTCTCACATCTGAGAATACCCTTCCACGCTTAGGGTGGACAAAAATATTTACAACAAGGGGTGGTGAGGGACAGAGTCTCTGAATTAAGCAGAAAGCTCTCACTCAGTCAAGAGATCAGGGCTAGATCCAACACCGTTTTTTAGCTCACTGCACCATCCCAGTTTCAGAACCTGGCTGTATGCAAATTAGTCTGTTCCTGTCCCAGTGCATGATGGGAACAGGGCAAACCAAACTACAAAAGCCAATTCTTACACTGGGAAGGAAACAAGCTGTGGCAGGGTATACTCAGACATGAGTCCCTTTCTCACTGCTCCATCAGGATTCAAGCAAGCCGGGCCGAAGAGGCTGAAATGCCAGAAACCGGTCCCCGGTAGCTTGTCTCCTTTCTGGTAAAGAATTGGCTTGGTAGTTTAGTCTGCCCTGTTCCCATGATGCACTGGGCCAGGGACAGACTGATTTGCATATAGCCATGTTCTGAGCTGGGATGGGGCAGTGAGATAAATAATGGTGATGGATCAAGCCCTGATCTTTGGACTGGGTAAGAGTGGTCTGCTCAATTCAGACACTCTGTTCATCACCACCCCCTTTTGTAAATCGATTTTGGCCACTATAGGTGTGGCAGGGTATACTCAGACATGAGTCCCTTTCTCACTGCTCCATCAGGATTCAAGCAAGCCGGGCCGAAGAGGCTGAAATGCCAGAAACCGGTCCCCGGTAGCTTGTCTCCTTTCTGGTAAAGAATTGGCTTGGTAGTTTAGTCTGCCCTGTTCCCATGATGCACTGGGCCAGGGACAGACTGATTTGCATATAGCCATGTTCTGAGCTGGGATGGGGCAGTGAGATAAATAACGGTGATGGATCAAGCCCTGATCTTTGGACTGGGTAAGAGTGGTCTGCTCAATTCAGACACTCTGTTCATCACCACCCCCTTTTGTAAATCGATTTTGGCCACTATAGGTGTGGCAGGGTATACTCAGACATGAGTCCCTTTCTCACTGCTCCATCAGGATTCAAGCAAGCCGGGCCGAAGAGGCTGAAATGCCAGAAACCGGTCCCCGGTAGCTTGTCTCCTTTCTGGTAAAGAATTGGCTTGGTAGTTTAGTCTGCCCTGTTCCCATGATGCACTGGGCCAGGGACAGACTGATTTGCATATAGCCATGTTCTGAGCTGGGATGGGGCAGTGAGATAAATAACGGTGATGGATCAAGCCCTGATCTTTGGACTGGGTAAGAGTGGTCTGCTCAATTCAGACACTCTGTTCATCACCACCCCCTTTTGTAAAGCCATTGATAAGAAAGCCCAAACAGGTGATCTACATCAACACCCTCATCTTGCAATACATCAAGCATATACATTAAAAACTCCTGACAATCCTGCTGATTATTTTCAGAGAAGTCTGTTTGACCTGAACATTCATCTAACAGATAACGAACTTCAGACACACTTTCTACTTTTGTTCGATCAGTGCTACATTTCTCTAACACAGAATTCAACAAGCAGCATAAACTTTGTTCCGAATTGAACACAATCTGTTCTTTTAAAGTCTCTAGTGAAAAGAGAACATTAACCACTACATTTGCATAGCAGTTGACACCAGAACTGTTTTCAAATTGAAAACCGACAACATCTTCAACAGAATCCACTTTCTTTCTGCTTACAATTTTCGGTTCATCGACTTTTGGGCTTTTTGCTACAACCTCCCTACTATTACTGATATTTCTTCGTTTCCGGCCTACCACACGTTTCTCAAACAAAGGATATTGAGGCAAATGTGGCGCATACTCTTTTCTTAACCTGTTGTATTCCTTAACACAATCTAGATCCGCACAAATGTTTGTGACATCACAGTCAATCAAGTACAATCCCGATAAAGTTCTAACTCATGACAATGCCACATATGCCATACCCTCCTTGAACACAGAACTGCCAATATTCACCAATGCACTATCTACACTTAAACCTTGCGATTTATGGATTGTCACCGCATATGCCAAGCAAACAGGAAACTGTTTACGGCGAACATATAAGTCTTTAACAAGCAAAAACCTAGCAGAACAACGACCAATTAGCTGTACTTCCTCAATACCATCAAATTTAATTTTTAAAAATTCAATTCCATCTCTACTTCTGTATTTTCTCAAAATCAACAACATTACCCATTGATCCATTTACCAGACCTCTTTCAACATGTAAATTCCTTCTTAAAATGATTCGGCAATTTAAACACACATTCAAAGTCTTTTCAAAACCCGCTGTTTTAGATATAGTCTTCTCTAATGAATCCAATTTTGATTTCAAATTCTCAGACAAAATAATTGTTGATCCCATATGCTCTATTCTGTCAATAGCTTCAAGTTTCACAATCTCTTGCTTTTCTAAATTCAACATTTTGTTGTTGAAGATGGCACATTCTGCAAGAGTTGTCATCAAACATATTCCGGATTTCTTCTCAGTAATTTTCTGAAAAATATTCTCAGGCACAATGTCTTGTTCGGGATATAAATTTGACAGTAATCGTGCATTTAAAGCTTCTTTTCCATGCTCGGTCACTTTTCCAATTCTAATATCTTGTAGAATATTCTTGTAATCTTCATCCTTCGCCTGACGCAAATTTTCATGCAGTTCAGCATAATTGAAATTTAACCATATATTGACGTTGCCAATGCTCCCTAGGCACTTCCTGGTATCTTCATGCGTGAGTATTTTGAACACAGGTTGTCCTTTTACTGGTGTCAGCTGCAGAAGATCTCCGAAAACAATGATGTGTTTGCCACCAAATAACACATCATACTCAGTTTTAAGAACTTCTTGCATTCTCAAATGCACAAAGGCAAGCATGACATTGGAAACCATGCTTACTTCGTCAATGATAAGAAGTTTCATTTTCCTCAAGACTCTTGAAACTTCACAACAAGCATCCCCAGATAACTTGTGGTATTGTAATTTGTTGTCATGCTCCACCGGCAGCATCAGTAGACGATGCAAAGTAATCCCTTTAATGTTATGAGCTGCCAGTCCAGTTGGAGCGGTCACAACACAAGACAGCGATGACTCAGTCCTTTCCTGCAAATAACATGAAATTGCTTTAATGAGGAAACTTTTTCCAGTTCCCGCTTCTCCATTCACGTACAGTCGGACAGGCTTCAACGATGTACATGAGCACTCTTTCTTCTCATGACTTAATCCATGCTCAATTTGCTTGGTAACTTCATCATATATTTTCCTCTGCTCAACGTTGAGTTGTTTTTCCAAGTCTTCTAAGTTAACTGCATCCTCCTGAGCATGTGCCATGGCTCTTTCCACTTCATTCATAGGAGTGGCAGCTTCATTTTCGATAATAGGTCCTCCTAGTGGATCCTGACTCAATGAAACAGAACTCTGACTGTCCTGAGAACTGTCTCTGGCAATCTCGGCTGCAATCGTTGCTTCCTGCTCAATTTCCAAAGTCAACATTTCTTGATATTTGGGAAAAGCAGGACATTCTATGGTCTCCTTAGCAGCAGTGAAAGAGTCTTCGTAACAGAGGAAATCTCCAAGCAGTTCCTCTTCTGCACGCCAAGGCTTGAAAGTTGCAAAAGTGCTAAATAGAAAAACTCCTTTTTTTCTGGAGATTCGCCACTCAATTTTCGATGGTTTACTAATTGGCATTTTCTTTGCTTGACCAGACATCCCTCACTTCCAATTACAGCATACACTCCTTTCTCAATATCTTCTTTGATGTTCCTCTTGAATATATAATTTTGTAGAACTCATATAGACAAACATTCTCAAGGTGACTGCTTCGATTTGGATAATATGTATCCAACATGTAGGTCTTCAAAATGTCGGTACTGTTTGGTTCCTTTTCTGCCAAATACTCAATTTCCCGGACAGGTTTTAGAACTCGATTTCGCGTTGCAGCAAGACCAAGACTCGCCCAAACGATACTCCTGGATTTGGCATAGAGACTTGCTGAGGACAACCGGTCAGAACATTCGTAAGCTCCGATTTCTCGATGCGACAACATCTTCAGACTGAAACTGTACAACTTCTTGCTGAGGCTCTTTTCATGGGAAATGCCCTCCCACATATCCTTCAATTCTGTCTTTTCTTTTTTGGTGATGTAAGATGTCACATACCGAGCCACAGCCATACAGTTGTCAGCCACAAACTGTATATCCATGTTAGCATTCCACATGGACAAAATCACTGGGTTGTAGTCGTTGATGTACTTGGACTCTTCATTCCTTTTCAAATTGTATGTATTTTTGGGTGATTTCCTCGTCACATTATGTCGCAGTGAAGACATCAAACTGTTCACTCTTCCTTTAGAAATCACCGGTCGTGGAAAGTTGAAACGACATTTGGTGTAGAACTTGTCCTTGTTTCTGAATTTACGACAACAGTACTTTCCACAACGATGGCTTTGGAAACGTAGAACTTGTTCTCTTAGGCTTTTCTTCTCCGTTGCGTTTGGAACAGCACACGTAGAATACTGTTCTATGAAATTCATCACTAAGTCATCCGGATCTGTTCCAAATTTAGGTGCATCCTTGATCCACAACAACATATGTATATGAGGAGCACCTCTTGCTTGGTACTCCTTTCTCCAGAAGAAATCCAACACCTCTCCAAGAGGTGGATTCTTCTTATTTGTGATGAAAGACATCATAGCTTCAAATCTATGATTGAAGTACCTGCATACATTCACTGGATCCAAAGAACACAGTTCTCCAGGTGTCTTGAATTCAATGTTTTCAATATTCCCATTTGCCTCTCGTAGAAATTCAAGTAAGTCTTCCCAGCCATACTCGGCACAGCTCAGAGTAAGGAACCATGTTGGAGTTCCTAAGTTCCTCAGCATACATTTTAAATCACCATGACGACGGTACCAGTACTCATTAGTACCACGCTGACACGCCATGAGATTATTTAGGTGAGAATCCAAAATACTGTCTTGGACATTGACTTTATGCATAAAGTCACTTGCCGAGATGTTTCGCATCTGTATACCACTTTTTAAGATGTGGTTCACTGCATATGACAGTCCAGACAGATCGCTTTCAAACAGGAGATGAAACAAATAGGGAATGCATTGACGAAACCTAGGATCTTCTGCATACAATCGTAAAGTCCGGTATTCAGACACAGGAATTTGATGAGGTCGCTCATCATATCTTCCTCCTCGACCTGTGGGAAATAGCTGTGGGAAACACCGAGCTTCCAAACTTTCCTCCCAAACACTAATGGGACTCCCTTTGGCTTGTTTCATTTGAAACAACTCAATTGCATTCCCCATGACTTCCTTGGAATGCAAAGGATGAACACTATAATGTTCATATATTTCTTCACTTTTAGAGGCCTCTACTTTCTCAATTTGGCCAGCACACAAATCGCTATCCTGTTCATCACTTTCTTCCTCTTCTGTAACATATACATTTATATAGTACTTATTATTTTTCTTCAAATACAATGTTGCCTTTTTGACATTCCTAACATCCACTAAATCTTGCCATATTTTCTTATTCTT
Organism: Lissotriton vulgaris; assembly: GCF_964263255.1. Lineage (NCBI taxonomy): Eukaryota > Metazoa > Chordata > Amphibia > Caudata > Salamandridae > Lissotriton > Lissotriton vulgaris. The sequence continues at coordinate 742,944,588 of NC_141697.1, read as the reverse complement.
TGTCGGAACCCCATTAACCAAGATAACCAGAGGTTCCTCTTCCACTTTTTCTACTCCAATTGTGTTAATGTTTTTGTTCAAATCTAGAGGCAAATAAACAACTCTTCCCTTTAATCCTCTCTGTAAATCTGCTGGAGGCAACTTCCCTGTCTTTGGCTCCATTCTTACAATAGCCTGAAAGGGATGGATACTTTGAATCAAAATAGATTCATAAGTATTTAAATCCTTCAATTCAGAAGGAACCTCAACCAATTCAAGATTATTATGAACCGCCCTAGCAGGCATCTGGTTTTGGTTTAATTTGTTACAACAATAAGTACACACACGTTGATCTGACCCCAAATCAAAACAATTTTCTACCATCAAGTATGTGGCGAAATCCTTCCATTCACTATTATTTTCCCTTTCACTTTTTTGCATATAAATCCACAATCTTAGTCTGATTCTTATAATAAGTGCGTCGACAACACACACAAGTGAAATTTGGCCTCTCACTTGATTTCATCTGAAACGTGGCAATTTCCTTCTGAAATTTATCTGTACTAGAAACCTGTACATTATCTTCAACATTACCTTCTACTTCTGGGTCAATTTGAACATTCTCATCTTTACTACCAAAGTAACAAAACTCAATTTCTTCACAAATATTCTTGACATCTATTTCAGAACCATGCAAAAGAGCAGCACATAATTGTTTAAGCATAATTGCTGGACTCTTAGCATAATACAACATTCTCACTAATTTTCTCACTTTATTATGATGCACTGCTAGCATCCTGAAATGATGAAAAACACTCTGGCATACTCTCCTGGAAAGACAAGCCAGTGAATGACCACGCAAACCTGTCATTTGTCTCACTCTGCAAGGATCTAAATCTTGCAACAACTTCATTTTCTGCTTCAAACTTTTCTTATTTAATGTCCGTATAAAATCACAAAGCAAATTGATGGAAACCTGTTGCACACTACAAATAGAACTACACTTCCAAATGTACACAGGGCCTTTAGTACGTCTTCCTAAAACATCATTACCTAACACCTCGTCTGTCTCTGTTGTCACAAGTTTTTCTTTTTCAACTGGACAACCATCCTTCACTTCATAAGCTCGACCACTGGTGTCAACTGCAAACACCAAATCATTATCCTGAAAATAACTCTCCTCATTAAAAAATGCCTCACAACTTGAACTATGCATCCATTGTCCAGAAAAAACTTCACAAAAGTTACTACGATTTACTACTCTTTTCCACCTACTATTTGATTTGAAATCAGAAATTACCTTGCTTAGTTTCCTAATTCTATTGATTACCAAAATAAACAACTTTCGCTTAATTTCAAAAGCATGATCAATAATTTTCTCTACATTTTTCTTCTTCTTATAAAATGCCACTTTCTGTTGGCCTTTCTTAATAATTTTTAATAAATCAACTATTATCCTGTTGCGGAACATTCGTTTTCGAATGTCCCTAAACTGTTGTTTCCTTCTACTATCATGCACAGAGTTATCTCTTGCTCTACCAGTAACATTTTTGATTGGGCTTTCCTTTCCATTTAAATTACTTTTCATTTTCTGGACTGAAACATTTTTTGTAGAAATACTTTTTTTACTACAAATATTTCTTAAGAATGATTTCGTGCTCTTACCCGGAGCTTTCTTGGTGATTTCACAAATATTTTGGGAAGAGGACTGCTTCAATAATACATGATCTTGTTGTCTTTGACATTTTCTAGCCTTTCTAATTCGATTCTTAGTTGGCATTTTTCAAATTTTGAAATGATCTGCAGTTGAATCTGTGGAAAAATATAATAAAAAATGGTATTAACCACTATTACCAAACAGTAAATGAATAACAATCATCAAAAACTTAACACCCTACTTATTATTTAACATAGCAAATCTTTTGCATCAGCACTGCGTCACAAAAATGACACACAGTGGTACAAAACAGGCATACAACAATCATAAATCTCTCCCTAACATTTTAAATGATTAATTCAGGTTGACGATAAGGTGTGGCCTATCTAAAGATTTGTTTGGGCCCAAATCTTTGGACTGGGGTGAGTGTGTGTCATTGATCCACATTCGGTCCATCACCTGTTTTGTTTCTTTAAGGTGAGGCCAACACATGGTTGCAGATGAGATTTTCACTTGTTGAAGAAAACAAAGGAGATAATACATGTGAAGGCCTACCAATGAAGTAAGTCATGTCCACTTCACTCTTGAACAAAGGGCAGACCTCTTTTAAATCTGTGGTCACACCTAAACTTCATCTGCACAATGTCATTCATAAACTTAGGAAACACTAGTGATGTAATTGAAAAATGTGGAGTTTCTTTTCCTCATTTCAGAATTACATCACCTGTGTTTTCTCATTGACTTAAAATGTCCTTAAGACACATGAAAGCGTTTTTTAAGATTGCCCTGGCACCATTTTTGGGACATTTTTAACATGACTATGTAACTCCCATAATCAAAATCTAAATTTGCCAAGCACAGGTGGGAGCGTATTTACAAGAAACTTGCCCCATGAAGAACGCTTTCCATTTAAAAAGGGAAAAATAACATCATAGACACTCAAATGCCTTATAAATATGACCCAAAACAACCTATGAAGCTCTAGCAGTACATATCCAGAAATGTAAATGATTTCAAAAAATCTTTTTTGAACACAGCAAATAAATCAATTGGATAACTACATTCAAGAGGAAATGACTAAAAATGTCCTTGAAACACATGAAAGCGTTTTTAGGAATGCCCTTGCACCATTTTTGGGACATTTTTAACATGACTATGTAACTCCCATAATCAAAATCTAAATTTGCCAAGCACAGGTGGGAGCGTATTTACAAGAAACTTGCCCCATGAGGAATGCTTTCCACTTAAAAAGGGAAAAATAACATCATAGACACTCAAATGCCTTATAAATATGACCCAAAACAACCTATGAAGCTCTAGCAGTACATATCCAGAAATGTAAGTGATTTCAAAAAATCCTTTTTAAACACAGCAAATAAATCAATTGGATAACTACATTCAAGAGGAAATGACTAAAAATGTCCTTGAAACACATGAAAGCGTTTTTAGGAATGCCCTTGCACCATTTTTGGGACATTTTTAACATGACTATGTAACTCCCAAAATCAAAATCTAAATTTGCCAACCACAGGTGGGAGCGTATTTACAAGAAACTTGCCCCATGAGGAACGCTTTCCATTTAAAAAGGGAAAAATAACATCATAGACACTCAAATGCCTTATAAATATGACCCAAAACAACCTATGAAGCTCTAGCAGTACATATCCAGAAATGTAATAGATTTCAAAAAATCGTTTTTAAACACAGCATATAAATCAATTGTATACCTGCATTCAAGAGGAAATGACTGAAAATGTCCTTGAGACACATAAAAGCGTTTTATTGAATGCCCTTGCACCATTTTTGGGACATTATTAACATGACTATGTAACTCCCATAATCAAAATCTAAATTTGCCAAGCACAGGTGGGAGCGTATTTACAACAAACTTGCCCCATGAAGAACGCTTTCCATTTCAAAAGGGAAAAATAACATCATAGACACTCAAATGCCTTATAAATATGACCTAAACAGCCTATGAAGCTCTAGCAGTACATATCCAGAAATGTAATTGTTTTCAAAAATCGTTTTTAAAAACAACATATCTGTTTCAGCTTACATGGGAGACCATGGAATGGGCTCCAAGTACAACAATAACTTGTGTTACTGCATGCCAGAATGCTACACCGAATATGCAATTACAATTTCTCCCAAAAAACAAAATCTATTTGTATATCACTTGAGACAAAGCCACATTTTAAAAACACAGCTTTCTTCATCATTTTCTCCTTAAATCATACTATTCTCTACCTAAATTAAATAAATCTTTTCTCACCTTAGCAAATACTTTTTGAGTTTCAAAACAGTATCAGAAATACTCCAAATTGACTTCAGCAGAACAAAGAAGAAGCACTCCAGAGGCTGCAGCTATTGAAAGCACACAAATACAGATATTCATTACACATATCTCTCATATTAGCCAATCATAACTCTTCCCTCACTTTTTTCAAATCAAAACCCTTCCCCCCTCTGCCCTCTCTGCCTTTTTTGCTTAGCAACCACCTCCTGAAAGACCTCTCATGTTTGCAAATTCACACAACAATGTTTCAATTGAACTCTGAACTCTCAGTGCACCTGCGTATCCAGTGCAATCTTTCATTAAATGTTTCTTCCTTGACCATTCAAATTACATCTTTCAAAGAACACATCCATGCACCCTAACTTTCTGTTTTCAGAAATGGAAATGCACCAATCACTGCTAATGAATCATTAGCACTGGAAATCCACAGTTTTTTTTCTTTACAAACTCCTACTGTTTCAACTGCCCTTTCATTACCACACTTCATCTGACTGCAGCACAACCTTCTCCCACCATGTTTAATGTCTGGATTGTTGGACATAGTTACATCCACTGGGCTCAAAGGTATGCTGAGAACAGAAATTTACCTAACCTCAATTTACAAGATGTGGAAATTAAGTGGTTGGGCCAAAGAGGATTAAAATGTCACCAATTGATACCATTGGTGAAAACCTTTATGCATTTGTCAAAACCTGACCTGTTAATTGTGCACTGTGGAGGTAATGATTTGGGCACTTTAACTGGGGTAGGTCTGGAAATGCTTTTAAAGGACACCTTTGAGCAATTAATGGCACTTTTTCCTCAAACTGCCTTGGTATATTCCAATATATGCCAAAGACAGAAATGGAGGTGGTCCAACCAATTTTGTCCACAAATTGAGAAAGCGAGGAAGCATGTAAACAAATCTGTTTCAGCTTACATGAGAGACCATGGAATGGGCTCCTTGTACAACAATAACTTGCGTTACTGCATGCAAGATATCTACAGAGGAGATGGAGTTCACTTCTCAGATGAGGGCAACAGAATTTTCATTCTGAATTTAAGACTGTGCATTGGTACCTACTTATAAGTACCTAAATGTACCATAAACCCAAAAGCTCTTCTCAGAGCTACCCTTCATCTGATCACTCACAATTATTATTTTTTTCTAACTTTTTTCACTAATTTTCCACAAAATACGCTCCCCGGGGCGCTACCCGGTTCGCTAACCGAAAGCTAACCTCGTGGAATTTTAAAAAAAAATGTTTTTTTCCGCACATATAAGCCTCCTCAGCCACCCTCAGAAAACCTAGGGGGTCAAGATAAATCTACCATGCCCCCTTCTACACATTCTGAACATTATTTGCCCTCCATCTTGTATCTTAATGCGACCAAAACACAAAATGGAGGACTCCCGTGACGCTTAAGGTTCGCGATCCGAGCCGCTTCCCGGGAAGCGGTCCAAAAAAAAGGTGGGAAAGTAATTTACAGAAAAACGACTAGAGACAATCTCACCAAATATAGATTAGCTCATACTACATAACAATCCCTTTCATTTTCACAAATTTGATTGAAATTCCATTTAGCCATTTAGCCTGTAGACCTCTCTAAATACCGTGAGGTAAATTACTTCACAAAACACATCTGAAGTGTTGGAATTGACAACCAATGAAAATGTTACTTTCATTTTCTACTTTTATTACCTGACATTTGATTGGTTATATACCTGAATATATATAAAGGAAGAGAAGGAAACACAGCCATTTTGACTACTACTTCTTGTTGTATATATCATTTGGAATATCACTAATCACTTCAACTTGTTTCTAAAGGTAAGTTGTTATTTTTAAAACTGAAGTATATTGTGCACTATAAGTAAATATGGTAAACTTTCTCAGATAGTTACATACTATCCCTCTGTAGTAGTTATAGATTTAGATAGACTTCTCTGTTATAGTTATGGATGGACTTAGACTTCTCTTGTATAATTATAAATTTACTTACATTAAATCACATACACTTTTTATATTCCTACTTCCACTCTGATACTATACACTGCCCAAAAATAATTCACTGATAAAAAATGCCTATCTAAAATTATTCCCAACAGTGCCCTATCTCTACTAATATATATTTTTTTAATCCAAATTTCAGGCAAAATGGAAGGCGAAAACCAAGTTTCTTTTAAAATGGACCTGCAAGAGAGCAGCCAAGAATTGATTGATACAATTGATCAAATTGACATTGAATTTATGGACGAAACTTTGGACAAAGAACTACTGCAATGTGTCCAAGCAGTAGATGACCTCCTTGAAAATGAGGACATTTTACAGCCTCACAGATTGCAAACAATATTCCAAGAAAATAATGACATTTCAGACACTGAAATGTTAGAAAGTTTATTAAATTATGAAACACAAACAAAATTAAAAAAAAGCTTTAAAAATAAAGAAAACAAAAAAAATCAACAAAAACAACAAACAATTAACATACAGTATTTGAAAAGTCTATCATTCTTCTTTCCTTATAGTACGCTGCCCAGAACGCTTCCGGTTCGCGAACTTGGCGCTCACCACGCAAAAAAAAAAAAAAAAAAATTTTTGACCCTGCTGGGCCCTTTTAAAACCTCCACATAAAACCTAGGGGGTCAACGAGGATCTACTATGCCCCCGTATGGTAATTTCCCCCTTTGTTTTAGCCTCCTCTTGTCTCTCGATCCTACCGAGAGACAAGATGGCGGCCGCGCCGGACTGTTTAGAATGTTGACAGACACCGGAGAGCCAATCAGCTTCGCTTCGCAAAGTTCCGATACGCGAAAAGTTCGCGAACTGGAGCGCTACCCTTAGCGCTGTTACAGATATATATCTTGTTTTAAACGTTAATTTCTCAAAATCCACTGAAGCACATATATTGAGACCTAGCAAAGTCACATCGGGCTAACAGTCCCTACAATTTTGCCAAGTTTCGTGGAAATCCATTCAGCTGTTCGAGCTAAAAGTGAGGCCAACCGCCCTATGGAAATTAACATGGGAAAAACGCGTTTTAGGACCCCCTTTTTTCTCAGCCCCCCCTTGACGAACCCCCCCCCAAATTGTCAGGGGCTGCTCAGAAACAAAATGTTCCATTTTCCTGAAAATTTCAGCCAATTCCGTCCACAAACGCCAAAGTTATTAGACATAGAATTTTCAAAAATCCCATAGAGAAAAAATCCTAACTATATATACCTACTGGCGATCGCCCGTACTCTCTTAAACAATCAATTATAAAAACACATACTCACTAACCCACCCATACACACAATCATCCACCCATACAGTCTTGCACACATGCTGTCTTCAAAATACATACAAATAGTGAGTCACTCATTCATGCATCTGTGCTCTAAGTAATATCCCCCACCGAACCATAAAGACACTGATACTTATACTCAAAAAAACAACTAATAACCCATATACACACTCATGTAGCTACTCACCAACCCATGCAGCCACTTATACACAAAGTGAGACACAGATACAGATATTTAAATATTTAAACATTACTCGCTAATATATGTATTCACTAAGATACATTTAATAAGTCAGTTAACCAATCAATTTTACACAAATAAAATCCATTTAGATATTTATTTACCCATTTATTCTTCCATCAACCTTTAGATATACATATATAAAAAAATATTTATTTTTCAGAAAGATACAGGTTCACTGGATGATGTCATCAGTGATGTCATTTGAGATGTCATCAGTGATGTCATGAGTGATGTCACTGACCATGTCATGAGTGATGTAATATGTGACGTCATCATCAGTGCATTGCACGCGCAAGTTATAGTGAGTCCAACTAACTATAACGTGGGAATTTCAATGGTTTTATGCGAGTAAAATTTCCACCTAACTATAACTGGTGTGAAACCTATGGTTTTTTCAGTGAATTTAATAGGTTTTTTTAAATGCTAATTCCTAACTATAACTGGTGTGAAACCTATGGTTTTTTTTAGTGAAAATATAGTTACAAAGGTAACAATTGACAAACGGAGACTGGAACTTACTTAAAGTTAATATGTCCCAGCGCACTAAGGACTTCAAATCCCACTAAGCATCAGTGGGCTTGTAAATAGGGAAACGCCCACTGAGGGGTTTGAATAAAATAAACCGGATATGCCAATTAGTGCGTGCATCCAGTGAAGTTTGTGCAGCCCATGAAGAAGGGGCATGGTGGCCCTGAAACGCGTCGGCAAAACTAAATGAATGCGGAACATGAAAGCAAGATGAAAACGTAAGCTGGAGAGCGGAATGCTGTTGTGTGCTCTCAGAATATCACAGGGAATTTTGCTTTTTCATATATATATATTTATAAAATTTCTATGGCAAAATGAAACCCCTCATTTTGTTCCTTTTCAAATTAAATGTATTAAGTGTTACCACTTTATTCCAATCAAGATGACTTCAGGTGTGCCATACTTTTGTCATAAGTAAGACTGTTAGCGTTCTAGTTGTTCTTTAGAACACTCTGGGACATTCTGTCATTGGGCTATAGTTGGGCTACATCTGGCTGATATTTGGGCTACATATGGGCTCTTTTGTCTCTGGTGGCCATCTTAGGAGACTGCATATCAGAATTTTTTTAATGAAATATAAGAGGATTTGAGAAGTCACTCAAAATGTGCCCTAATTTTTCTTTCTTCAGCACTAATCATAATTTCTATGGCAAAATGAACCCCCTCATTTTGTTCCTTTGCAAATTAAATGTTTTAAGTGTTAACACTTTATTCCAATCAAGATGACTTCAGGTGTGCCATACTTTTGTCATAAGTAAGACTGTTAGCGCTCTAGTTGTTCTTTAGAACTCTCTGGGACATTCTGTCATTGGGCTATAGTTGGGCTACATCTGGCTGATATTTGGGCTACATTTGTTTTTTTTTGTCTCTGGTGGCCATCTTTGGGCTACATTGGGCTATACTGGGCTACATTTGGGCTCTAACATATATATAGCCCAATGTAGCCCAATCTATATTTTTTCAAAGTTAATTTTCGTAAAAAACACTGGAGCATATATCTTGACACATAGCAAAGGCACATCGGGCTACCAGTCCCTACAATTTTACCAAGTTTAGTGGAAATCCATTCAGCCGTTCGGGCTAAAAGTGAGGGCGACCGCCCTATGTAAATTAACATGGGGAAAACACGTTTTGGGACCCCCTTTTATCTCGGCCCCGCTTGACGAATCCCCCCCAAACTTTCAGGGAAGGACCGGAGCACCGCGAGGCAAATTTGAGGAAATCTTCAGGCATATTCCTCAACTGGCGCCAAAGTTATTCCCAATAGAATGTTGAGATTTTGCATTGAAAAAAATCCTAACTATAACTACCTACTGTCGACCGCCAGTAGGTAATATATATATCCAATTACCACTCCGGTGCTAAATCCACCCAAAGGAGAAAAACACGAACTCCAGAAATCTCTTTGCTCACTGCTGGCTGCAGTGACTTTTTATTATGCCAGGTGCGAAATACTCTTAGCCAGGATGACGCGGTTCGGCTAACCTGTAGCCTTGCTCACATACTTGAGCTGCTCAAGCAATAACGTTTAAATACATTGGTGCATAAAATCACGTGATTGAAAAACTACACGAATAATGAAAAGTGAAGACATACTGCATGCACGAAAACTACAAAAACGCCATTAATTTTGGGTTTAGTAGGATCAAACTTTTTTCAACAATTAGAATTCAATTGTCTTTGTATATTTCATGTGGCGCTTAAGACAAACCGAAACATTTATACAATAAAAATATATTGTTATTTGACTTCTATGTACAAATACATTTGTATAATTTCCATGCTCTATGTTTGATTGTTACACCATTTGATAAATTGCTTGCATGTACAAATACATTACTTGATAGAAATTGGGGTTACAACTAAAGTTCATTTCATTGCGATTTAATTTTAAAGGTGTGTTGTTGTAAATACATCTGGCCCAATGGTAGGGAAAATTGCACTACCTTCTTTTTCCTCTTATAACAGTAAACCATATTTTTATTGCTCAAATGCATAGTATATACCCGCATAGAGTAATACCAAGTGGGCCTCATATTCGCTATCAAGTTATGTTAGATGTCAGCCCCTGTACCTGCTTCAATGGTGTTTGGGTTCCCTATCTCATCCGAGTGGAAAGACCTTTTGCAATCTTAATGCAGCCATTAAAAGAAATTTTTAGTGAAGTGAAACTCCTGTGCGTAAGTGTAATTAAACCCAGTAGTGTAGATAAAAAACCCAATGTGTCATTACACATTAAACTATTCTTAGGGAAAAGCTAGGTTGAGCCCTATTATACACTCTATTCTCATATGTCACTTCACACATTACTCTAGGCTTCCCCTCTATCTAAGGGTAAAACCATTATCCTAGGGAGAATACTCATGTAAATGCTCAAACTCTAAGGAATGTCAGGACAACAAATAACAGTTGTGTTACAAACAATTATTATGGTGTGACTGTCTACCGGTTCAATACATCATCTGCCTATAATATAGAGGGCATCACTGTAAAAGGGAACTCAAAGCTGTTAGATTCAAACCCATTAGTCTTCTTGCATACTCTTAGAGGAAATGGTGTATATCCTCAAAAATATTTAATCCCCTCTGGGTCTTAGTTTTGAGTTTGAGTACATATTTAGTTTCCAGTAGTCTTAATCTCCTTTCGCGGTCACCTCCCTGCTTACTAGGTGGTACATTCATTGTCAATTACGAAATATTTTAGCATGTCCAGATTACTGGCATGCTCTTTGTTGATGTGGCGAGCCACCAGATATGTGCTGTCTGAATTTACAGTAGCCCGCAGGTGCTGTAAAATTCATTCGTGGACAGGCAGCTTGGTGCTGCCTACATAACGTAGGCCGCAACCACATTGTAGCACATAAACCGCGTATTCTGTGCGGCAAGTATAGTGTCCTTTCAGCTTGATTGGAATTTCAGAAAAGCCTGTTGTTTATGTTTTAGTGTTAATTCCAAATTTGCATGCACTGCAGGTGCTGCATTTATGGAATCCTGCACTGGCGGTCAGCCAATCCTTCCTTATGTCTAGTTCAGGACTGGTTCTTACAAGGTCATTTCTCATGGAACGTGCCTTCCTATAGGTGTAGTTAGGTCTATTGGGTAGTGTCCGGGCTAGTACGTTGTCAGTGAGTACAATAGTCCATTGGGCATTGATGATACCCTTAATTGCTTTTGCCTGTCTATTGTAGGTAGATATAAATCTACACTGTACTTTGCCTCTGACACTATCCTCTGGTTCTTGTCCGTTCCTAGATTGTGACAAAGACTCTGTTTCTTCTATAGCCAGGGTTGTCATTAAAAGTTATTTTCTATCGCTGGCATTAGCTTTTGCTAATGCTGAGTCTAGCAACTTTGCTTGGTAGCCGCGTTGTAGAAATCTATTTCTTGCGGCTTTTTGTGCAGACTCCATAGCTGAAGATGTATTACAGGCTCTCCTCATTCTAAGAAACTCACCGTAGGGCAAGTTGGTGATGGTGTGCTGTGGGTGGAAACTCGTCGCATGTAACAGGGAGTTACCTGCGGTCGGTTTACGGTATATCTGGGTTATGACTTTGTTGTTCTCAATATTAACTGTGATGTCCAAGAAATTGGCCTGATTCTGATCAATGTGTGCAGTGAACTGCAGGTTGAGATTATTGTCATTGATGGTATTGACAAAAGTCTGTGCCTCTGATTTGCTCCCTTTCCAAACAATAAATATATCGTCGATATATCTCCATATATGCATGAGGTGTTTTTCGACCAGGTCTCTGTGCTGTCCCCTAAGTACATGCTCCTCCCACCAGCCCACGTGTACATGCACCCATGGCGACTCCCTGTCGCTGCCTGAACACCTTCCCATCAAACAAGAAAAGATTGTTGTACAGACACCAACGTATCATGGTAAGTAACATTTTGTTGTGGTTATGCAAAGAAATATTCCTCTTTTGCAAAAAATGCTCAGTTGCTGTAAATCCATCCTGGTGTCTAATACTTGTATACAGGGAACAAATGTCAAGTGTCATTAGGAGATAATCGTTTGCCCACGTTATGTAGTCTAATTTACAAAGAAAGTCTTTGGTGTCCTTTAAATAAGTGGGCAAAGCAGTCAAATGTTCTTGTAAGTAATGATCCACATACTTTGAGGTGTTTTCGAATACGCTGTCTCTAGCAGAAGTGATTGGGCGTCCTGGGACTGGGGTGATTTGCTTATGGACTTTGGGAATTAGGTAGAAGGCAGGCAAAGTTGGATATTCCTTATGTAAAAAACAAAATTCGTCTTTGGTGATTAACCCTTCTCTTTTCCATGCCATTAATTGGGTCTTGTAATCTTTATTTACCTTACTCACCGCCGTCCCATTGGAATGCTCGTAACACTCTGCATCGTCCAAGTGTCGATACGCCTCTCCTTTGTAGGCAGCTTTGTCCCAGAGTACCAGGTTACCCCCCTTGTCTGAGTTCTTTATGACAAGCGAGTTGTTGTTTTTCAATTTCTCCATGAGCTGAAAATGTTGTTTGGAAATGGTCGATTTTGATTGCTGTTCATTTCTGATTTTTTTTTGTGCAGCTTCTTTAATTCTTCCATTACGCGGTCATGGAAAATATCCAGAGCATCACGCGGCATTACTGGAACAAAAGTGGAAGGTGCCTTTAAAGGACTCTTTCCTGCAGCTGAAATCATAATTCCTTCCGCATCTGCAATCTGCTGTGTGTTAGTCATTTGTTGGCTGTTATCAGAAATATCTCGGCTCAGTGTGAACATAGTTTTCAACAATGGAATTTGTTTCGCTGTGAGGCCGGTCAGAGAAACAGGTTCGGGTGGCTTGGCCTTAGGTTTATTTTGGTTTTTGATTTAGAAATATTTGGCCAGTTTTAGTTTACGTATAAATTTGTAAACATCTATCCTCGCATCCACAAAATTAAAGTTGCTCTCCGGGCAATAACTTAGCCCCAGACTTAGTAGTTGCAGTTCACTGCCATTGAGTTCTATATTTGTAAGGTTAATGATGGTTTTTCCGGTATTTACATCAGTTTTTTTCCACGTTTTCTGTTTTTTAAGATTGACCTCGACCTCTTGCGCTTTGCACATTTGCGCCGTTCCCTCCTATTGTGGTTCCTACGTTTGCGGCTTGAGGGTTGGTATTCCTCGATCTTAGGGTCGATTTTCTCTGTTGCCTTATATAATCCATTTCTTCAGCGTAAGTTAGTGGCTCTGAGGTAAAGGTGCTACCTGCTTCTGAACCACTATCCTCAGTGTCAGTGTTGGTAAGTACAGTTCTGGCATCTGATTATGAGGCAGCCGCTATGTTGGAATGAGATGTTTGTCCCTTTACGTGTTTATTTTGTGTGCTTCTGCTGCCTTGTTTCTTAATGAAGCCATATTTGCGTGAAAACGTGAACACCTGGCTCCGCTCATAGTCGCCCTTGTCCCGGGCAAACTTATAAGCTTTTCTGGCCTTTATGGTCTCCTCTTGTTTTTTGATACACCCTGTCATATCTTGAATATATTTGTCGATGTAATCCTTGTTGGCTGTGGTTGTTAAAACAGTCAATTCTTGTTTAATGCGTGCAATTTCTTGTACATTTACCTCCCTATCGATAGTTGCATATTTGATTAGGAGGCAAACAAGCCACATCGATGCTTCTAGATTGCTGTCAGCCCAATCTTTTAGTAACAGCAGGTTGGGATCTTCGAAGCTGGGGGCTCGCATTATCCTCAAACCCCTAGGTAATCTATTAACTTTATGGTATTTCTGCAGCAATTTGATTTCCCACCATTTCGTGAGTTCGTTGCAGGTGTTTTTCTCTAACGCTTTCAACAAGGATTTGATATCTGAACTCTGCTCAACCTCCGGTGTTTGTTTCTTGGCAGGTTCCGTTATTGTCGACAGATTGTCAAATAAATCTGCGGCTGCTTTTTCCCCGCTCGAGCAGCGCCTCGTCTGACATCGTTTTGCACCAATGTATTTTGGCCTTTATATAAGTCTTGGGGGTTTAGTTACTTGGCAATCCAACCCGCCTGCAGTGATAAGTACCTCTCCTCCTCCTTGGTGTGACTTTTGTCCGCCCTGTTACAGATGATCCTCAGCGCTATCCCTCGCGGTAAAGGCCACGGGAGAATACACTTGTTGTCTCATCCGATCAACGGTTCCGTTCAAACACTTGGTAGTCTTGCAGGGGGCTTATCCAATTAAGCTCGACTCAGCTGCACTTCCTCACTGCTTGTGATTCGGATAGCCGGCTTCGTGGAGAGGGGTCCGTGTTGGGAGGCACAAGCCAGTCTCCTCAGGTAACATCCAATTACCACTCCAGTGCTAAATCCACCAAAAGGAGAAAAACATGAACTTTTATATATATATATATATAAAAAAATCATGATACTATTTGTTGTGAAGCAAATTTTTAATGCACCTTCATATATTTTTGAAATCTTAAAAATATCTTATGTAAATAGGTGAACTTGAGTAGTCTGTTTTACATGTTCATGACTGCATACTAGTTGCAGTTTGCACTTTAAGAAAAAAGACAAAAAAAGTGGTAGCACAGCTGTGGGCGCATCATGTGATCAAGGCCCTCTGGGGCTGCAACACGTTATGGCTGATAGCTGCTGACGAAAATAACAAATTAACAAATTTTACACTGAAAATGGTGTCCGTGCTCCTGTCTCAGCGGGGGTGAACTGCAAGGGGAGATTATAGAAACGCTGAATAATATAAGTCAGGATCCTCCCCCTGACTCAACATGGACCCCCTCTCACTCAAGGGCTGAAACAGAGATAAAATGAGCCATGGTATGGGATCAGATCTACAACAAGGAATCCAGGATGATTAGCTGGAACGAAAGCTGAACAGCAGTGGAAATTGTGAGTCAAAACTGACCTGTCTTAAAGCCAGTGGACCCGAGTTGGAGGACACGAGTAGCGCCGACAACCAGATCAGGTGAGGAGGAGTTCCCAGGCTGGGTATAGAGGGGTGTGCATTGGTGTACGCGGGTAAGCTGCATTGACAGACCATAACCACAGAAACTCAAACATGATATTGACAAATTCATTTTCACAAAAGTCAGCTGGATGTCGACAGACGCGCTGAAAGTTCGGGAGGTGGCAGCGGTGGAAATGTTCGACGACTTAAAGGCACCGAGCTGCGCAGCGTCTCTCCACATAACGTTGCCAGACAACTGCAGTAAACAATCAAACAATCTTGTAAGAGATTGGAAAGGAGCTGGAGAAAGGATAACCTGGTCTCCAAAGAACTGAATATAGAGCAGCAATAAAACTCTATAAAGCCGAAATAAAGGACACCCAAACTCTTTACTACTAAGATAGAATTACATCTGCTGCAAATCCCCCCATGAAATTTTTCGGATTGCAAAAGCACTTGTTACACCATTCACCCCCCCAATACCTCGGAGAATATTCATCTCAGATGGAACCAATTAGCAGAATTTTTGTCATACAAAATACAATTGATCTACGGGTCTTTTCCACAGGCCAAAGCCCCTCAAATGGTTCCTCCGTCTGTCACCACAACTCCAATCCAACTATGTTCACTGGAAGAATTCCCCCTTCTGAATATGATATCCTTCCAGGTGATCCTGGGCTGTTTAAAATCCGGCTCTCCTCTAGATCCTGTCCCTCTCTCCATTTTAAAACAGGTAATTAATTTGGTATCTCCAGTGATCCTGGATTTAATTAATGCCTCTCTGCGGACAGGAATCGTACCCCCTTCATGGAAGCAAGCAATGGTTAAAGCCTTCCTAAAGAAACCCAATATGGATCCTGAGAAGTTGGCAAACTATCGCCTCATATCTCTGTTACCTGGAGTAGGCAAAATAGCTGAAAGGTATGTGAATACCATCCGCTCTACTTTTTTGGAAAACAATAACTGTCTCCATCCTACTCAGACAGGATTTAGAGCACAGCAGGGTACGGTGACTGTTCTCCTCAGTATAATGGTGGAATCGAGAAGAATACCTGATGCTGGAGACTGCGCTGCCCTTATTCTCTTAGATCTCAGCGCAGCCTTTGACACTGTGAACCAGCAACTATTGATTCAATGTCTTAGGAATGTGGGAGTGACAGGAGCTGTATTAAAAATGCCTGCAGTCCTTCCTTGAAGACAGATCTTTTGCCATCTTGGAAGATGACACAATGTCAAAGCTGATGCCCTTAAACTGTGGGGTACCTCAGGGATCCTCCCTAAGCCCCAACCTATTCAATATCTATTTGGGCTCTTTGGCCGAAATAGTGTTGCCATTTGAGGTACAAATAGTTACTTATGCGGACGACACCCAGCTGGTGATTTCCATCAACCAGCAAGATAGCTCTTCACCAGGCCTAGCCTCATGTCTTGGAGCTGAATCCAAGTGGATGGATAATTCATATTTAAAGCTCAATGGGGCTAAGACTGAGCTAATGCTACTGGGCGACTCAGCCCCCTGAATATAGATCATCTCTGGCCCAGCTGTCTGGGTCCAGCTCCTAACCCTAAAGAACAAATTAAGAGTGTGGGTGTGTGGTTGGACCGCAATCTAGACCTTAAAGAACAGGCTCAAAAGGTCACAGCCAGCTGCAATGGAATGCTGAGGTTGATCAAAAATATCCTCCCTCTACTACCTTTTGGTGCCAATTGGCTGATGGTTCAAGCACTAATTTTGTTGCGGCTTGATTATTCCAACGCCTTATAACTTGGAGCCCCATTTCCCATGATCAGAAGACTGCAGACTGTGCAGAACTGTGCAGCTTGATTGTTGCTGAATACTCCCATGCATGTGTTGGCCAAACCTTCTTGGCGCCCTCCACTGGCTCCCTATCAAAGAACGAGTTCAGTTTAAGGCCTTATGCATTGCTCATAAAGCACTTTCTGGTAAAGGCTCTCCTTTGATGCGTTCTTTCATCCAGCTCGACCCTCCAAATAAGGCTCTGAAAATAAGCAACTGGTCACAGTCCCAAAAATTATAAGAGTTCGAAGTGGGGGCGGCCTCTTCTCGTATAATGTGGCAAAGCTATGGAACCTCCTCCCTCTACACATACGTTTAGAGTCTGATTATCTGATCTTTCGAAAGAAAGTAAAAACCTATCTCTTCCCTTGAAGTCTGCCCAAGTGTCAAGTTATAATTCGCTCTCTGGCTGATAGCTTAGGTCGCTGGGTAATTTTATACGGTGACTTTCAGGGCAAATGTATCACACTTTGTGTTTTATATGGCCCAATACTGGATGACCCAGAACTGTATAAATGGCTAAGTCTAGAGCTGATAGAATGGCCGTCCCCGCTTATAATCTGCGGGGATCTAAATATTAATATGGAGTGTGGACTATTGAATCAACCAGAGAGCGCATACACTGGGAGAAAACCTAAAGTATACAAAGCTTTACGCCACCTGAGAGAATTGCATGGACTAATCGATGCTTGGGCGCTTTTTAATTGGGATGATCCTGGGTTCAATTTTTTTTCTGCACCACATAAAATTTGTTCCAGGCTTGATTATTTTTTTATATCACCAGTTTTTAGTCAAGGCTCCAGGATTATAAGATATCCACGCGTGATGTCGGATCATAATCCGCTCGTGCTGGAGGTGAATATACAGGCATGCAGGACTAAATCTGATGTCTGGACGTTTAATCGTGGCCCGCTTAGCTAGAAGGAGTTTGTGAACACTATGTCCCCCTGGATTCTAAAGTTTTTAGAGGAAAATTAGGGTAGCACAGGTATTCAGAATGTTTGGGATACTCTTAAGGCTGGGATCAGGGGTGAAACTACAAGTTATGGCTGGGATGCTCAAAAGAAGGAGAAGGCTAATTTACAGAGGCTGTATAAAGAACTGGAAGAAGAAGAGGTAAATCTGTCTCGCTCGATACAGATAGGTGGTGATAGCGATTCAGCCCTAACACAGATTACTATAGTAAAATCAGCTATCACAGAACGTTCACAGGCAAAAGCAGCTAGCAAATTCATTGCTTGGAGATCTAAAATGTTTGAAAGTAGTGAGAGAGCAGGGCACATGCTAGCTGCAAGAACTAAGGACAGAGAAGCAGCTACACATATTAAGAAGATTCAGGATCCGGATCTGGGACTCTTGTCTGATGAGAAGGTCATTGTTCTCGCCTTTCAAAAGTTTTATCAAAAACTATATTATGGGGACATCTGTGATAACGATGCACTTCAGGTGGAAATTCAGGAATACCTAAAGGGGGTCGCAGTGGATACGCTATCCTCGGAAGAACGAGAATCATTAGATGCAAAAATCAGTATTGAGGAGCTTTGGCAGGCTATAGATACGCTCCCCCGGGGTAAAGCTGTTGGCCCAGACTTCCTGCCGGGGGAGTTTTATAAGATATTTCGGCCTCAGCTAACTCCGGCCGTGCTAGAATTATTTCGTAGAGTTCAGGATGGGGAGGTTCCCCCAGAGTCCTGGAGAGGTGCCCGAATTATAACTTTCTTAAAAAATGATAAAGATCCATCTGATCTGGGATCATATCGTCCCATTACGCTTATTAATAGTGATATTAAAATATACGCCAAGATATTTGCTAATAGGATCTTTGGGGTGATTAAGAAACTTGCTTCTGCTCAACAACATGGCTTTGTGCCCGGGCGCGAAACTATAGACCATATACGCTGTGTTATCGCACTGTTTGATTTTACTAAGGTTTCAGGAGACCCTATGGCCCTAATTCTGCTGGATACAGAGAAGGCCTTTGATAGGGTCTCCTGGCCTTTTTTATGGGCTGTGTTGAGACACTATGGCCTAGGAAAAGATCATAAGAGCGATACAGAGCATGTATAGGCAGCCGACGGCCCAAATTTCAGTTATGGGGATCCAGACAAGTCCAATTAATATTTTAAGAGGTACACGCCAGGGTTTCCCCTGCTCCCCTTTATTATTTGCAATTTACATAGATCCCCTTATTAAAAAAATAATTTTGAATGATTTGATTTGCCCAGTAAGATCTAGGGGTGGTAACACTAAACTATTGGGGTATGCAGATGATTTAGCTATTTTGACTGACTCTCCTCAGGCTGCACTGTCAGAAATTCAAAACCTAACATCACAGTTTGGTAAGCTGTCCAGATATCATTTGAATGAGTCCAAGACCCAAATTATTTGTAATGATAAAATTACGTTGCTAGATCCTCAGGTTATTGATAAGGCAAAGTACCTAGGAATTGTAATAAGCTCTAATCCCGAGGTAATTGTTGAGATTAATCTTAAACCACTGTTAGGCAAGATGGAAAAAGTTACAGGAAAGTTTAACAACCTTCAATTAACATTGATGGGTCGTTGTAATGTTGTTAAAATGATTTTTTTACCAAAAATATTGTATCGTTTTAGAGCGATCCCTGTTTTGTTTGAACAAGTATGGTTTAGGAAATTGGAACGTCTAATATCGTGGTTTGTATGGGCAGGCAAAAGACCCAGACGAGCCCATAAATATATGACGTTACCTAGGGAAAGGGGGGGGTGGTCTCTACCAAACCTTCAGCTTTACTATTGGGCTATTACATTAAGGCATATCGCTGTATTAATGGACTCTATGGACTCTGAGGTTTCTGAGTTTTCTACTTATTGTTTAATCTATGGGGAAGAGGTGCAGGGGTTATTATTCAGGCATATTGATTTTGCGTATTTCAAACGTGTGAGGTTAAAAGTTTTACTGGCAGCTTTTAAAGTCTGGACGCCTGTGCGTAAACTATTTAAAATAGGAAGGATACATAAATACAGTCCGGTAATTGGTAATACCCTTCTGCCAGAAATATTTGCAGTCGGGTATTTCAGAGAATGGACTATACATGGAGTTGCTATGTTGGGGGATCTGGTTTCAGCTCAGGGGGTGCGGACATTTGAACACATAAAAAATAGATTTGGTATTAGTAATCAGCATTTCCTTAAGTTTTTACAGATTCGTGATTTTCTTCTTATGAAATCTGGTAGATGGATTTCTATCCCATTAGTTGAGACCATTAGGGGGGGGCACTCTAATATTTCAATAATTTATAAAATGCTAAATGAAAAGAGGAGTGATGATTTACCTAAACACTTCAACCGCTGGCGGATTGGTCTACAAGCTGGGAAGAGGTCTGTGAAGACTCATTGTGTTTTAGCTGTACCGCCACCATATCTGCTAACCTCCAGGTACAATGTTTTAAAACATGATTCAATTTATATGTAACCCCACATCGCATACAACAATGGGGTGGGATCACGGGAGTCAACTGCCCTAGGTGTGGGGAGATAGCAGTTGACAGTATCCATATGTTCTCTTCCAGCTCTAATTTAACTCCATTGATAACTAAAGTGGAACAACGGTTGGAGCAAGTGTTCGGTTACCGGATACAATTATCTTCGCAAGTCAGTATTTTGGGGGTGGCAGATGTAAGTATGATGTTGTCAGAGCGGAAGTTATTTTACATAGCTATGGCTACATTTAGATTATGTTTAGCAACAGCGTGGTTAGATCTTGCCCCTCCGACAGAACATGAGTGGTTCAATAAGTTTTTGAATGTTGGGAAGTGGGAGTTGTTAGTTTACAAGAGGAGGGGTCCACGGGCCCGAAGAGAGGGTGAATCAATATGGGAGCCGGTAATTATTTGGCTGGATAATTTAAATCAGTAAAATTTTTCTTTCCCCTTCTTCCTTTTTTTTTCTTCTTGAAGAAGGAGGACAATTTGGATGAAATGTGTATATTGTATATAATGAGATATATTTGGATTCACCTGCCTTATGACACGAGTTCACCATATCCATTTGCTTACTTCCTCCCGTAGCGATCCCTGGAGGGGTGTTTTAGGGTGGGGTTCTGGGTTATAATACAAAATGGGCAGCAATGACACAGATGAAATGTACTATGTATTGTATACTTTCTGTTGTATTTTCTGTTTCTATTTTGAATTTGATGTCTTGCTTCTCTCTAATAAACAATTAAAAAAAAAATAGAGTCTGATTATCTGATCTTTCGAAAGAAAGTAAAAACCTATCTTTTCCATTGAAGTCTGCCCAAGTGTCAAGTTAAGCTGCAGTTAGCACTGGGATGCCTACGGGTGACCATGCGCTTTACAAATGCTACTTTAATTTCATTTCTTTTCATAAGATCTGGACATTGGAAAGGCTTAATACTACTGAGCAAGGTAAATGGTGGGAAAATAAATCCCTACAAATATACCTAGATGTGGGGAGAATCCCAGGCGGGCGGGCTAAGGATACTTACGGCCCGAGTTATGAAAATCCAGATATCACACTGATGAGAGAGTGGGCGGAGACCAATCTGGAGTCCTCAAAGAAATTAGTCTTTATACTGGTTAAATATGTGGAGAATGACAGGATTAAACTGCTAGAACAAATTGAGGGAATAGAAAAAGAATGAAATCTAATAGGACAGAACCCAGAAGTTGACAAAATGAGAGAGGAGATGACGAAAAGACTATGCAAGGAAGAGGAAAAAATTTGAGAAAGAAAAGTGTTTATGTTCCATAGGGATAAAATGGACTACGCGTGTGGGATGATTTTCACATTCGCCCAAAAGTACGATACATTGAAGAATTCCAAATTCGGATGTACAAAGGCCACAACATCAGGCAACCAAAGTAGCAGGGAAAGAAATGGAAATACGTCCAACTCCGACCTCAGCTCTGCACTGGAGAGCGAGGCGGAACAGGAATCACAGAATGCAAGGGCCACAGCAATTCCGTCCAAAATATTACCAGTTGAACTGCATTTTTTAGTACAGGAGCCCTGGCAGACGCTGCACCCAAGAACACAAGCAAACAAAACAAAAGCAAATCCAGAAGGACGGATAGAAAGGAGAAAAGCACAACGACAGCGCAATCAACACCAATAGAAAACCAAACAACCGCAGATGGAAAAGGAATTGGGAGACAATGGCACGAATGATAAAACAATCATCAACCTTGTTAAAATAGACCTGGACAAAGCAGAGGAAAAATTATTGTCTTTGGGTCTATCTTATTGCCCCGAAAGTACACTTAGGCTACCACACATATGGACATCTTTAAAAGCGTTCTAAAATTTAAACTAAAAAAATTACATATGTTGCAGAATAAAACATCAGAGACAACACAGGAGAGAGATACTACCTTGCAATCACCTCTTCTCAACCTAACGATATCGGACCTAGCTTCATTAAAAGACCTACAGGATCTAGCCAAAGAGAGTGAAACAAGAAACACACAGGTTACAACACATGAAAATCAAGAGAAAACAGAGACTAGTATATCTGTATATGGCCAAGTACAAACATCATTTAACCTCAGATCAACATTTAATACAATAACACCAAGAAATGCCATAGTTATATTTCACGAACATTTGACCAAAGGAATCAAACAGTTTAATCACAATGTGCATGAATCACAAAGAAAAAAACTAAACTGCAATACCCAGCAGCATCATTACAAACAATTGATAGCCAAACTGGGGAAAAACTCACAAATCATAATACGCAACTCAGATAAGGGGTGAATTCTGGTTATCTGGGGCAAAGAGGCATACGTGGAGGAAGCCAAGAGCCAGCTACAAGGTAAGGCATGCTACAAAAAAACAGACAACTTATCTTTGAAAACCTTGTACAACAAATATTATAGCAAGCTCCTGGCATGGAAAAGCGTAGGTTTGATATCTATGCACGAATACAAATGTTTAAAGAATGAAAATCTAACTGTTCCTGTTATATACTTCATTCCTAAAATCCATAAAAATCTGATCAAGCCACCAGGAAGGCCGATAATCTCGACACGCAACAGCCTGTTAGAAACATCATCACAATATTTTGATTTCTTCTTATAGGAATATGTTGCCAGCTACCGTCCTATGTCAGAGACACTAGTGACTTTTTGAACAAGAAACATGATTTTATATGGCAGGAAGATTATTTATTAATCACACTCGATGTATCCGCCTTATATACAAGCATCAACCACCATGATGGTCTACAGGCACTTAAACATTATCTGAACACTAGATCGGCACACATAATGCTCACAGTAAAATGTTATCATGTATGGTGGAATTATGCGTCTATAACAATCTATTCATGTTCCAAAATACCTTCTACCAACAACTACTAGGAGTAGCGATTGGTGCCAGCTTCTCCCCCAGACATGCATGTCTACACATGGGCTGGTGGGAGAAGCTGATACTAAAGAACTTGTATGCAAAAGATTACAATGAAAATGTGAAACTCTGGCTATGATTTATAGATGATCTCTTTGTGCTCTGGCATGGACCACTGTCCAGAGCACAAGAGTTCATAGAAAAGATCAACATAAATGAGAATAACCTGAATTTTACCACAAATATTAGCACTGAAGCAGTGAGCTTTTTAGATGTGCAAGCCTATGTCAAAAACAACAAATTGGAAACTAAAGTCTATAGAAAGGAAACTGCTGGGAACGCAGTATTACACGCCTCAAGTTCCCACCCTTGCCACCTCATACAGAGCATACCTTATGGTGAAATGTTGTGGTTAAAAAGAATATGCAGCAATGAGGATGACCTAAAAACAGCACAACAGGCAAGCAAAATGAGGTTCCTACAAAGGGGCTATTCCAATAAATGCATTAATAGGGCAATCAACAAAAGTAATTTAGCAAACATATCTGACATACTAACAAAGTCTGAAACACTGGGGCATGAGACAGACATGAGTGAAGCAAATAAGAGTGACAACACAAATGATTTTAGACTGATCCTACAATATAGTAATCAGGAGAGGGCCATCAAGCAAATCATTAAAAGGAATTGGCCTATTGTCCTTAATGATCCTACAAGATGCCACATACTGCTGCAAAACCAATCTATCACATACAGTTGGGAGCGTGCCATGTGGGACAGTTTGGTCAAGAACAACTTGGAGACCCAAACTGACACATCCTGGCTTGCACAACATAAAGGATTTTTTCGTTGCAAGCTATGTAAAGCATGCCAACATGCCTAAACAAAACAACATATAGAATCCATTTTGGGGATAAAGAGAGAATGATCACCAAGTCACTCACATGCAAGACAGATCATGTCATATATGTGCTGGAGTATCCGTGTGCCCTACTCTATGTAGGAAGTACCATACTCCAGGGCCACAAACGGATACTCCAGCATATCAGGGCTATCAAAAGAAAGATAATACATACCGTGAGGCACGCTACTTCAGTGAATACCATGACTCTGATCCTACTGATCTGAAATACTATTTGATTTACTCCATACTACCCAGTAAGAGAGGTGGAAACATGGAAAGGAGGTTACGCAAACTGGAAACAAGGTACATCTTTGACCAGGATTCCAAACACCCTGGGGGTCTAAACGCCACAGAAGACTTGTATACCTGTCTATAAACATCATGCAGAAGGTCGGGAACTGGAAGCAGGGGTGCCACTTATTGGTTCTACAAAAAAGAGGTATTCATACCAATACGTAAGAACCATTTCAGAAAAACATAAACTAGACAAACCCCCTCTTCCCATTTTTGAATTGCACAGCTTTTTAGCTATCAGCAGTCACATTTTAACACAATTTTAGATATTAACAATAGGCACAGAAACTTAGCAGAGGTTTGCACTAAGCATTCAGCACTTTTCTATGCAGTCAGAATGTTTACATGTATTTTGTTTAAAGACCCAATGTGCGATTTTGCACAGTACCAACTGTATAAATGTTAGCAAATATTCAAAAGGCCACCCTTAAGGCAAAAAATGTTCTTTCAAAATCAAGACATTGAACAAAAGAGAAGATGGATTAATCCAAAGACATGAGTCCCTCAACCCTGTATGAGCTTAATAAAATTAACAGCAATTTTATGTATTTATACATGGATATTTACAATTAATTATACTATTAGCTGTGAAGCACATTTTTAATGCTCCTTCATATGTTTTGAAATTTAAAAAATATGTGATGTAAATAGGTGAACATTATTGCAAAACATCAACTACTATTTAGCCAGCCCCCAGGTAAATAGTGAATTTTGCTGCTATTTGTATGGCCGCAAGTCAAACAGTGCAGAAGCTCTCCCATTTAGCCAGTAGCTAGGTAAATAGTGACATTTTCTGCTATTTACATAGTCGTTAGCCAAACAGTGCAGAATCTCTATTATTTAGCCACTGACTGGGTAAACCGTGAAGTTACTCTACTAAATTCAAAGACACCAGCCAAACAGTAAATATTTTCTACTATTTAGCCAGTGGCCAAATAAATAGAAAAGAAAATTCACAATTTACTCAGCCGCCAGGTAAATAGCTATTATCCCAAGTATAGGGTTGGTGGAACCCACCTGCAACCACGACTCAAATTAAGCACTACTTCCAACACTGCGTCTAAAGCGCATACATTTCATAACATTTTTTGCAAGTTAGTGCATGATTTGTGGAGAGCACAGCTTTGAAACAGGGAGGGGCGACCACAACTCCCTGTTTCCGATCTTTGCTGTATACAGCTAATAGGCTGAAAAATGCAGAATTAAATGCATGAGCTTCAGACATTGCAAACAGGCACACAACTTCCTCTGCGCCAGAAAGGAATAGTATTTATTTATTGAGTGATTTAAAAAAAACATTGCAAGTACAAAACTTTTTTAAAAAAAGATTTTAAAACTACATTTAAAATGTCATGTACATAAAAACCAGTAGGGCTAGCAATAACAGGTGAAGCTTGACAAAACGTTATGCCGATGGAGAATCGCAAACTGTGGGCACCTCACAGAGTTTTTTTGCAGCGTGCTCCATAAATCTTACTAGGGCACAGTTTAGTTGAATGTTCCCAGTATAAAAAGCAGGCCAGAACTGCTGCTCTACAGCTTCTGATAATTGTTATATTCCAATGATGCTTGAGTAGACCCCGTCTCTCTGTCAGCAGTTTTGGGCACAGACATATGATGTGTATAATGTCTTCTTTGTGATTCCCACAAAGTCGGCATAGATCTCGTCCGTGCTCTCTTTTCCATTTTCGCCAATGAACCAACAGGTTGATAACTCCTAGTCTCAATTTAAAAAAACTTAGTTTCGTTTGTGCACTGAAAGATATGGTAAGGTATGGCTGTGGGATTAACAAGGCGTAGGATTGAAGGGTCACCCACCCATTAATTCTTTTGGCAAGGGTAGCTTTATCTTCCACTATTGATAGTTGTTTGGTACTTATTTTCGCTAGCCTTTTGAATTCCTTCTGACTAGCATGCAAGTTCCAGAGGTCATTTAGGCATAGGGTTGTTAGTTCTTTTGACCAGTAGTCGTGTCCTGCTCGCCATTAATTACTGTCAATACTGGCCCACAGATTGTGCCCTAGACTTCCCTCCTTTGATAATCTCAGTTTGTGACAGCACACAAGAAAATACATGGCTCTCGCCAGTGGCTGATTGCAGATGCCTAGTTCCAACCTAATTTGTGCCGGTGATGTATGGGTTGGTAATTTGAACACTGATCTGTGGATCTTGGTAATGATTGTGTCCAGTTGGCCGCTGTCCAATCCTTTTAGAGCTTCACTACCGTAGGTTAGGGTAGGAATGATTTTTGCCTGAGCGACCTGTATTGTAGGTGCGAGAGTTAGGCCTTGTAGTTTCTTTTGAATTAATCCAATTGCAAAAGCTAGTGCTGCACCCTTCCTTTTTTGTTCTCCTAGGTGGGATTTATATTTGTCATTATTGTTAAAAATAACTGCAAAGTATCTCTGGCAATTTGATTCGACGATGCTTTCTTTATTCAAGATCCAAGACAGTTTCTTAGCTTTCCGTGGATGAACTGCTAGGATTTTCGCCTTCCTGTTGTTAATGCAAAGCTCGTTATTATTTGAGTATTCAGAGGTAGCGTCCAGGAGCATTTGCATTCCGATCTTTGTTTTGCTTAGCAGAACCACGTCTTCAGCATATAGTAGGTTTGTCAACGACAGACCGGATAGTTTAGGAGCGTGGGAATTGACCTTATTGAGGGCTTCAGGAAGGTCGACTAGAAATAAATTAAAGAGTGTCGGGGCCAAGACACAACCCTGTTGAAGGCCTTTTTTCGTCGGAATTGGGCGGGACAATCTTGAGCTGTCCCCGATCTTAATCCTGACCCATGTGTCCTGGTGTAGAAGTTGTATGGCTCTTAGGAGGTCTGCGGGAATATTGAGTCTGGACAACTTCTGCCAGAGCTTACCTCTGTTAACGTTGTCGAAGGCCGCTTGGAAGTCAATGAATCCCATGTAGAGTGGGCAAGAACAGAACTTCGCTTGGTCAATCAGGCAGGAGAGGGTCATAAGATTGACTGAGGTGCCGGTGTTTATTGTAAAGCCTGTTTGATTCAGAGGAATTACAGAGTTGTCATCCGCCCATGCCCTAAGTGAGTTGAGCAACACTCCCGCAAAGTTCTTTGCTTCATTGTCGATGAGTGCGATGAGGCGATAATTCCCTGGGGATTTTTTATCCCCTCCTTTGAAGATCAGTGCGAGGATTGATCCACGCCAAGAGGGCGGTATGGTGTTGTTTTGCAGGCTTGAATTAAATAGGGGGCTTAATTTCGCAGCCCAAAAGGTTGCGTCCTCCTTGAACAAAGCTTGAGGAATTCCACCAGGACCAGGAGCCCCATCCTTCCGTCCCTTTTTTATATTTTTTCTATTTCAGCCTTCTGGACTATTGTAGGATTATCGCTGCTGTGAGTCGAAAGACACTCTTTAGTTAGTGCTGTTTTGTAATCAACATAGGGCCATTCCTTTGTTAGAGTGTTTGCAGTGTTCAGAACAAATGCCCGGTCACTCTCTTTTTGTGCCGCTTTGTCTGCAGAAGGGAGACCTAGGTGGGTAATATACGCTTCCCGATCGTTGAAGTGAGAATGGAGGAAATCGACCCACTCTGACTCCAGTATGCTCGAGGAGGCAACTTTAGATGTGCGCCCGGATACACTATTGATTGTACGCCAAAACCTGGCAGAGTTGTTTGTTTTAATGTCATGCTGCAGTTGGCCCAGAACGAGTTCCATTGGCTTATGCGTAGCTCACGTTTCGCTTACTTAAGATGGCTGCGGGCCTCTCTCAATATTATTATTATTATGGGATCCATTGGATCAGTTTTTAATGCCCGCCATGACCGATTCATGGATCTTGTTGCTGATTGTATCTCTGGATTCGAGCGGGGCGTGTCCTTT
This sequence comes from Lissotriton vulgaris, assembly GCF_964263255.1. Lineage (NCBI taxonomy): Eukaryota > Metazoa > Chordata > Amphibia > Caudata > Salamandridae > Lissotriton > Lissotriton vulgaris. Next base: position 742,916,516 of record NC_141697.1, on the reverse strand, counting down.
TCACCAGTTTGGATTGTATACTTTATTGGTTCCGCGTATCTGTCAATGAGTTCAGTTGCAAATGTTGACCAGTTGGCGATTGTGTTATCCTGGCTCCTACTTTGGCGCTCGATTATTTGTTTAGCCTCTGTTGATACTTGTTGAAGATTCTTGAAGGAGCATTTAATTTGTTTGAGGTTGATTGTAAAGCACTCGGATGGCAAAGCCCTTTCTTCTTCATGTTGCATGAGCAGGTCCTCAGCATAATTTCTTGGGGACAGTGGCCACTTTCTGTTCTATTTCCAAGACAATAACCTGCTATTTGATGGAGAAATGAAAGGCTGACAAAGGTGTAGTCAATTAATGAAGTGCCTTTTTTCGATAAATAGGAAAAACGAGGAGGCTTGTCTGAGGAAAAACGCCTGTTTAAGGCTCTAAGGCCCAGATTTTCAAGGTTGCCTTGTAGAGAACTCCCATGTGTGTCGCCCTTGTGCCATTCAGGCCGGTCCTGCAGTGGAATCACCCAGATGCTGTCGTGTGATTTGGTGACCTCATTTTTTTGAAGGTCTGACATTAACCACATGTTAAGTCGCCAGTAAGTAAAATTTCTGGATTTTGAGGACCTGTTTGCACTCTCACTACTGACGCTGTGGTTTCTTCTACAAACGATTTCCTTGATGCTGTATTTGGACGGACGTAGGCGTTCATTAAGATTAGCCTCTAACTTTGGCCCTTACTCGGAGTGTGAGAAATTCCCACACACTGGAGACAGTGTGATGAGCTCGAAAGGTCCCAGGAGGTGACTCCATTTTTTGTTGATATGTAGACTGCAAGGCCGACGCTCCCTCTTCCTGAACGATTCAGTTTGTGAGCTGGAATGTGATGAATTTTGAAGCCTTCTAGGTGCTGGTGCAGTGAGCCATGTCTCCTGTAATAACAGTATATCGAAACCCCGAAAATAGGAAATTGTAGGGTTGTCCTCAATTTTGCTTGAAAGGCCGTTGATGTTCCATGAACAGATTTTAAGAGGAATCGTTTCGTAGTGGTCCTCCCTGTTGGGCTGTCAACGTAAGAGTCGGGTTGTGTTAAGGGTGCCAGCCAACCATGACCATGTACCGGCCTCATCCTGATTCCTAATTGATGTGATCCTGTCTTCTCTTACTTTCCTCATTGAGTGGTCAGGAGTGGGGGGTTTGTTGCGTGCGCCCCTGAGGACGGAGTATACTAAACCCCTCCCTACACGACTGTGTTCCTCACCACGGCTTTCCTGTAAAACGTGTGGATACCCCACTTCCCTGCCCGGTTGTATCAGTATTCCCCATTACTTAAAGGTGTTGATTAACCCTAAAATGTTGTTCATTGCCTCTGCGGTACTCCAGGTGACCTTTGTGGATTCGTTTTGATTGGCTTTGGCACGGTGCAATAAATTCTACCGATATTATGTCTTGTGAGGTTATTGCATTGGACAGTCCTGTCGCTTGAATCAGCTTTAAGATGTTACCCCGATTCAGGACGTCATGGCTACCTTTAGACTCGTATTCTGGGTAGAAGAAGGTAAAGAAGGCATCCCCACTCAGCGCTGTGCTAATCGGCCTAGGCATTGCCTCTGTTTTTTCCGCATTGGACGTTTGCGCAACCTTTGTCAATGGGCCCGTGGAAAGGACCTCGTTTTGCACACTATCGAGCATTTCATTATTTACTTGACCGATGGCCCATTTTACACTTGCTGGAAGTGCGCCCTGTTGATTGTTGACACAGCTGACTGTGACTACCTGCTTTGACATGGTGCCTCCAAGCTGCCTTGTCACGAGACTTGATGTGTTGCTCTTAGTCTTTACGTTCTGGACGATGGGTGTATTTGAGGGAGCCATGTTGGTGGTAATTATTTGCTCTTTTACACCACTGAGCACACTTTTTCCTAGAGGTGCCATTAATGATTTCTTTACTGTTGATGAGGGGGAAATGTCACTCTTCCTTCTTTCACTATCCTGGATGGTTGGTTGTACTTCCGTTATGGTTGCTGGATCAGAGGAGTTTTTTAAATCATCATCTCCTGAGGCTACAGGGCGTCTAAGGGTGTTAAACATCGGGTAGAGACTTAAAACTTGTTTATTCCTTCTCATTTTGTGTCGTCCTTTCCGCTTCCTTTGTCTTTTCACTTTTCCCACAGGATCACCCTCATCTTCTTCTATTAAAGAAAGAAGGGTGGAATTTGCTCTGCTGGTGACCTGAGGAAATTGCTGCTCACTCGATCTGCCACCTTGCACCGATGTCTCTTGAAGTCGTGAGGAGTTGGCACCTTCTTCCCCTCTTGACCTTGAGTTAGAAACTGTTTTTGCTTGAGGGTCTTCGTTTGAATCTCCTGAGTCAGTGTCACTGCCATTTCCAGGGATGATTTTAGGTTTTACTATTTCTTTTAGGTCTACCACAAGCTTTTCCATTATACCTGGGAGTGAACGGAGTTTCACCACTATAGGTTTACAGTCACATCCTTGCTGCGGGCGGTCTACAGCTTCCTGGGCCTGTCTGATCAGGCTATTTAGGTTTGAAATCCTGTCGTCGATTTTGACTACGTACACGGCAAGTGTGTTTAGAAGGCTGATTTGAATGTCCATTTTATTCGCCTGATAAGTCATTGCGTCTGCTGACTTTTGGAGAATGTCGAGGGCGGTAGCCCATGCCTTTTCTTGTGAGGGGACCTCGCTTTTGTCCTGCCTTGGTGTTACTGGTGGCTGAGGATGTCCAGGGATTGTGTTCCCATGAGTGCAACATTTTTGCCCATTCCGTCGACTCGAAATAGGAAAGCTCTTTCATGCCTCCCTCTGCATCCTCTGTGTCTATTGTGATTTCAGTAGGCACAGGCTCATGTTTACTCACTCGGTGTTAGTCCTGTTGGTCAGTCCCCCCCCCCCCAAAGGAGGTGCCTGCTCCTTCCGTCGTCAAGGCGGTGACGCTGCCCTTGATGGAGTAGGTCGCAGATTCGCCATTTTGACTACACAGGATGCATGCTGAAGCTGGCTTCAAGAAGCATTTGGTTGAAGTTTTCCAGATTGCTAGTTTTTTCTTCAGCTGGTTCTATATGGAGTTCCAGTGTATTGAGTGCAACACTGGATTTGGCGACTCCGGATGGTGCAGAGTTGTGCGGACGCGCTTTCTGTGTTGAGGGGGACTTCCTTGCTGGGCACACCCTGGCCACGGTTCGATCTCCCATAGGCGGTTTAGTAGTAATGGTGCCTGACGTGTGACTGCATTGAGGGGTCCATGGCGCCCCGTTTGCTACATGGGCACTGCCCTTAATGGTAGTCACCAGTGGACTTAGGGGGATTGGGAGACCCGTGATATTCTTGTTGCTAGAGAAGACCGCTGACCCGACGTCCTTTAGATAATTAAATTTTGTTGTTATCTTTTACTGATTGCCAAAAAGTTTGCAGGCCGTCATGTCAGGACACTTCCTGGTGGCTTGAGACGTGCTTTCAGTCATGGTGTCAGTGTCGCTCAGCAGCAGATTAGGTGACTGCTCAGGGTCCAAAATTAACCTCGCATTTTTCCCTCTACTTTTCTTTTTTCTTAGGGGAGCCGTTGTCCTCACCCTGCCGGATCACATCTCAGGTGGACAGGGTATATGAGGAACGGTAGCTGTAGGAAGGCTGTAGGAAGGCACACTAGACTCCTACTGGAACTCTACCCTCGCTTCGGCTGCAGCTTCAGCCAGCTGCTACTGGCCACCAATCGCCGGTCACAGGTCTCAGGCCACAGGATCCTGCCCACACAGGGAGGTTTTCTCAAACTCTAACTCAATCCCCACGAACTCGCACACCTCGCCTCATTGCCGCTCTTCTCCTCTCCACCGGCAGCCACCAGCAGCCAAAATGAACAGAAAGAGCAGAGGGGGTTGCTTCAGGGCGGCGGCGGTGGCGGTGAAACAGTCATGGGCCTGCAGCTTGGTTTTGGCACAGACTGAATGGCGAGGGTGGTGATTTTTACTTATTTCGCGTCCCAGGATGCAGGTGGATGCAGGTGGACGCAAGAGCCTCACGGCTCGTGACTCACGACTCCCCCCAAACGCTACACTCCTACCTCTTCAGGTGTGTTCGTGTGGTGCGCGGCTCGTAAACGGAGCTTGGACCGGCTTCTCGAAACAACCGGCTGGTCAGCACCATGGCACGGCACGGCAGCACACGGCACACTCTAGGCGCTGCTCTCCGCTCTCTGCTCTCTATTCGCCTCCAGCCCTCGGACCACACAATGACGCGGCTCCCACGAACAATTGCTCAGCAGCGCTCAACAGGAAACAGTGGCCAGAAAGGAAATTAAGGTGGTTGGCACAAATGTAAGTGTGCAAGCCAGTGCTTGAAAGATTCTCAAAGGGTTTTAGAGCTTTATGCACTATTTCTTTGCACTAAAGCTTAATGTACTGACCAAGTGGGCATTAATCACAAAGTGGGAGGAGGTATTCTTTCAATAAGACAAAGGGAAATACCCTTATAGACACATTTCAATCACTTCACGTATGAAGGTAAATAAAAAATGTACTTGTTGCTATAGTTTTTCATTAATGTGTTTTCTAAAACACATTCCTTTACCAATATAGATAGCCAGGCTCACTATATAATACAACCGTTTGTTGATTCAAAGGCAGCATCACAAAAATATTCTCAGAAGGCCTTCGACCTCCAAATGAGTGTTAGAGGTAGTACAATCCTCTAAGATTGATGCAACCAGAGTACAAGCGCAAAATCCTGCTTACGCAGAAATTAGTGATTGAATGCATCATTAAAATAAAATTTCGGAGTAATTAAATGTATTAAATGACATTTCTGCACACGTAACCAAGTTATTACCGTGATGAAGATGGAGTAACTTGTCCTGCCCGAACTTGGAATGTGTCCAGCTTAGACCATTAATTACACCTCTGGACTGGTCCAGCTGATTCACAGGCCCTTAATTGATTGCTAAGCGGATGTTGTTTTCCTGGTTACAAGAGGTAGGGGGCTGGAACTCTGCTATTAACCCCGCGTGCAAGGTAATTCACGGCATGTTTATGCATGCTGCTTTTACTGTGATTGATTGTGTAGGGGAATATAGAGTGAACAATTTTATTGGAACCGACGGTACCTGCTACATGGATTGAGGAAACTCAGCTAAGTGAGACATGGACTAAACAGCATGCAAGGAACCTTAGTTAAGTGAGACATGGACTGAACAGACCGCTAAGAACACTAGTGAAGTGAGATATGGACCGAACCAAGCGAAAGGAACCTTGGTTATTTATGTGCGATCTGGAGTGAATTAATATTTCAAGAACCCTAGTTAAGTGTGATATGAACTGAAAAAAACTGCACGGAGCCCTGTTTGAGGCCAGGGTATACATTTTCGGGTAGTTGCAGGCAGCAGGTACTGGCAACTGAGCAAAGAGATGAACAGAACGTTTGGGATCACTTTCGCACTGTCACTGGAGGTGACTGGGCTTTTACATCCCTCTGCCTTTTTCAGTTCTGCTGACACAGTTTACCTGTATATATAATGCAGATTTGGAGCAGTCGGACACTGCAAGGCAGGGAGGATGTGCCTTGTTCCTGAGTTGCTGTCGAAAATCTGCATCTGCTGGCACCGTCCCAAAGACAAAGCGAAGATGGGCATAAAATAGACTGGCACTCTATCGAAGGTAGCCCTGGAGGTATGGCCACCTGCTGTAGAAATCAAAGTAAAATGCAGCTGGCATAGGATTGGAGCAGCCTGTATACGAGTCTTACCCTCCCATCCTTGAGAAATCAATCGAATTGGAGTGATTCCGTTGTGTAGTAACAACTTGTTCCTGCAGAAGTTTTCCGGACAAAACCCTAAATCCTCAACCCCTGCTACCAACCATTCAGCAGGCTCGTGAAGCAAACAGATATCAAATCTATCGGAAATTAACAAAAACCCACCCATCCCACCACGAAAAAGACAGCCATTGAGGCGGCACCTGTTGCACAGGTTCCTTCTGGGATAAAAATATAATGCAACTTCAGCAGTGGTATTCCTGTACAGGCAGTACATTAAAGCTCTTTGGGTTCGACTTTGCACCACAGAAAGCAAAGAATACCGGCATTAATGAATGCGTTTCACCTACAAAGAGCACATTACATGGACTTCAAGGCACTCTTTTCACCTTTTTGAATCACTTCTCCAAATCTGGGCTCTGTGGTTTAATACTCTCCAAACCATAACACTCAGTGGAAAACGCTAAGAAAAAAGCTGCAGAAGGGGTGCAAGAATGAAAACGAAGGATGTTGTGTATCTGCCGAGCAACAAAACCTGACAGCCCCAAAACATTTCACTTCTCAAATCACATAAATGTATGCAGAAAATGCCAGTTGGTCAAGTCCATGTGAAAACGTCTCACCTGCCCCCTAATATATTATTTTGCTGCATTGCACTACACAAGTATTGTGTAACTAACTATAATATGGTGAAGGTTGAACCTTCATGTCCTGTTTGTGGTATGGGGAAATTGCAATTTCCGCCAGTAGAGAAGCAGGTTATCCCTTGTTTTTGATCTACTGACACAACCACCACTGGGGTGCGCACAAGCGGCCAGGGCCATCTCCATTTTTGCCCCTCGAAGTGACAGCCACATGTGAGCACTAAGGTTAGCACCCAGAGTATCTCCAAGAGGCATGGTTTCTCTACCAAGAGGAGCCATTTAGTTCACTTATGGCCACAACTGGTTCCAATCCAGGCCACTCTGACGCATAGGGCAAGCCACTCCTTGATCGCTCAAAGCCTGGGCGGACCTGGGATCAGGCATGAGAGGGTCCAAGTGGCAAGATCTCTCTCTTTTAGGCCCTGCCCATGGAGGTACTTCAATTTGGTTCCCTGGAATTGAAAAGGGTGTGCATGGGTTTTATCTGGGGAAGGCTTTCAGTATCATCTGGCCGCTCCCAGGCATCGCTGCCAGGAGCCCTGTTCCTGGTCCTTCTGGGTTTCTTGAGGTCCTCCTTGATAGTGAGAGGAGCTCTAGCCAAGTGGCCAGCACACAAGGAGAGGTACAGAGCCCTGTGCCTGGGTTCTATCTGGAAGGCAGCCCTGAGGTTCACTCTGATGCCATCCACACTCTAGCTGCTCCGCTGTTAATGATCCTTTCGCAGGTTCCCCTATGGAAACCTTGTTACAAATTTACTTCTACTAAGTAGTGTAGTTTGATCATCTTCTCAGCCCCCCACCATGGCCATTTCCAGCCCCTGTTGAAGCTAATCCAAGTACCTCACTAAGCCATCCAATCGGTAGTAATGACAGGCAGCTCGCACATGGGGCAGGGACTTCAACAACGCAAACTTATGACCCACACTTAATTGGAATTCTTTGTTAATGGGAAATAATTGTGATCCCCAATCCCTATCACAAGGTAGGTTCCGCAGGTTAACCGCAACTGTTGCGATGAGTAGACACATTCTGATCTATTGATTGTGAAGTGGATGCAGCTGACATCTAAGGGCATCACAAACTAATTATTACTCAATATTGTGTGCCTGAATGCCACTTGTCCCTTTAAGAAGCTGCTCGCAGTCCATTGGAGGTCATGTAACTGGTTAGCATGGAGTCTTTCTCTTTATCTGAATTAACCAGAGAAGTCACTTCACCAACTAAGAATGGCCATGCACCACTACCTATGTACTCATGAAAGAGCTATGCAATTGTCAATCCATTCCAGGGGTAGGTGGGATTTCTTGTGTTGAGTCAAATTAAGTGACAAGTTCCACTCCTAATGGTACCCCTCCATCAATACTTTCAAGTTTAAGCTTTGCAATTTTACTTCCCTTGGAACCCAAAGACTCTGGTTTCCCAGAAGCTGCTTGGCGGGTCATGGGAATAACGCCACCTGATTGAAAGTCAACAATAGCAAGATCCAACTCTGAGCTTTTTAAAAGAACAGCTTTAATATACGTGATTGGAGCTAGAATTACAGTGGCTGCTGGCACCACGCTTGCCTTCCCATGGGCCCTCATTAAATGCTTACAGTGTAGTCATTCCAATTACAGGTACAGGGCTGCGAAAGATGCCTGCACTGTTATTTTTCATCACTACATCCTTAAGCTGGGAATGCATTTGGTACCTTCCTTGGATGTGGTACTCGGTTCCTAGGCTGTCTCTTTAGAATTGAACCCTGATTCCAAGCTACCTGTAGTCACCATGGTAGGCACAGAAATTACTATAAACAATTGATAGGGTAGACATCCAAATGAATCCCTGCTATCATGGGATAATGTGATCAGCACAAGAATTTTTAGCGACACTAAAGCAGCCAGACAAAACTAGATTGGTCATAATTTGATAAATACATGCATCCTGGGAGGTCAGAGTTTGTTGGTATTTTTAGCTCTAGAATTAGCAAAGTTGAAGGAACCATAACTGATTTAATGAGCCATTTGCAATTTCACTGTACTAGCTGTGTGTCCTTACACATGCTTAGCTTATCGTAATATTTTAGACAAGCATATGCTACCCACAAGGTCAATCAGGAAGCTGTACCGGCAAGAGTAGGAGTTGCACACCAGTCCTAGAGTGACCATTTCCCCCCTTAGGAGCATACATGGGTAAAAAGGCCCTGACAACTACAGACACTGTTTGGACAGGGTGATCCCACTGGCACCTGCGTCCCTCTCTACTCTGTGACGATGGAATGGAGAGGCAGGGCCTAGCTGCAACCTGAATAAGGCAAGGACACCCCAGGAAACAATCATTCTGAGTTGCTGCAGAAATGCATTGGTTAGAGAATGGGCAATGGAATGGTAAATTATGCCAGGTGTATAACCACAAAACAATCCATAAACTCTAGTCAGACCACCAGGGGGCAACATACAAGGCAGCTTAATTTTGATCCGCTTGTTGAGGAGGACCTCTTTAGAAATGGGCCTCCCAAATAGTCACCCTCTGAAGTCAGATGGTCCCAGGCAGGTTGAAAGCTCTGTTCTTGACACAACAGCTGAGGCTATCCATCCCAAAATGGGCTAAGTATGCCCAATTAATTATAGTACAGTGCTAGCTAGACCATTTTAATTCAAGCTGCTCAGCCGGGGATGTCTTTCTTCAGAAACTCCACCTGTTCTTTGGGAAGCCTCTCTTTTTCACATGCTTATGAGGCAGGAGTGGAAGGCAGCTAGGGACCAAGTACATTGATCTTACTATTATGGAGGAAGGCTACTAGACAAACTTATAATCTGTGGACACCAGATGACGGGGGCATTTCAGATTAATTTGGAGGGGTGCATAAAAAATCTGCAGGTTGTGGCTCAGACTCTGGGCTTGGCCTGGGGCCCTGTCAGGCACGGGGTCCCCTATAATGGCCTCACCTAGTCCCCATTCAGAGCTTTTTACTCCAGCAGAGCAGGGAAACACCTCTGGCATGTAGAACCTTGCCCTGGGCATTCTGACACACAGCAGCTTCATGCATGGACCCAAGTTGCCAGGTGCATTTTCCCCAGCCTGCCAGAGCTATGACACGTAGCCTGGTCATGGCTTTTTACCTCAGCAAAGCAGGGTGCCCTCTTCAGGCCAGTGGAAGTCTATATTGGGTAATCTGCAATGCAAGAAACAAGCATATTGACTCCATGGTCCATCTGGCCCACTGGAACACATGCATGGGGCCTGGCAGAGTATTTGACCCCACCAAACAAAGAGAATTGCCATCTAGTTGCTTGGATGGTGATTCCAGAAACATTGCACTGCCTGAACAGAGCAACCAGATTGACAGCAGGTTACCTGCACCCTTGTCCTACCAATATGGAGAATGACTACTAACCATTCTTCTAATCTGTGCACACCAGATGACAGAGGGGGCCATTTGAGCAGTTGTGACTCGGCATGAATCTTCAAGTGACCCCTCGTCCAGATATCTGGGGTAGCCTAGCCATCTGGTTGCACTGCTAATTCTTATGGGGTGCTCCTCCAAATGGCTCACCTAGAGCACATACATCTGGTTGCTCTGTCCCTTCTAGATTGCAGTTCTGCTTAAATTGAAGACTTGGATGACCTAGTCAGGCACTGGTGTGCCCACAAAGCCCATCCCTGAGCCCTGCTTGAGCTTTTCATCCGGCAAATAAAACAAGCCCTCTCCTAGCCTGCAAAAGTCAGTCAACAGCAACCTGAGACTTGGTGGCTCAGCAGATGGAACCAATTCCTAGGGCCCTCTAACAGAGTTTGCCAGTGCTCTAACCCCGGCCGGTCAGGGCTATCCAGTCCAATGAAGAAGGAGAGCCCAGCTCAAACCTGGAGAGGTCTGTCCTGGGCACTCTGAGACACAGCGGCTCAGCACATGGTCTCAGTCAATGAGGGCCCTCTCCTGGGACGCACTTTAGCTCTGACTTGGAGCCCAGTAAGGGCTTTTTTCCTGGAGAAGCTGGGGAGCTATTTAAATAATATTTAATATTGTAATATATTTATATATAGTGCTGATATAAGTCTACATATATATGTTTGTATATGTTTATATATCCATGTAAATAATGTAAAACTATAATTAAAATATGAGCTACTGAGCTGACGAGCTCTGGTTGATGCACCTGCTCCGATCGAGTGGTACAAGGACCTGAGAAGACTTTGGGCACCATTACCAGCATCCCCAAACAGAATGTGCTGCTCTCTACTGAAGAAGGACAACTATCCTGGAACACGTGTCTAGAGATACACAGCCCTGGCTTCCCCAACTAGGGTGAAAAACTAAAGCCTAACACCAAAGTGTTATCATGCACTGCATTTACTATGATGCATCGGGGCAAACTGAGTGCTGGTATGTGAGACAGTGTGCGCCCACCCTCCTCCTGTTTGAAAAGACTCCCTTGAGCTAATGAGCTGGCAAGCTCTGGTTGATGCACCTGTGCCCAGTGAGTGCTTCAGAGACCTGAGAAGACTTGGGCAGCATTTCCAGCACCGTCATAAAGAATGTGTTGTTCTCTACTGAAGAAAGACAACTATACTGAAACACGTTTCTAGAGATACACAGCACTGGCTGCACCAACAAGTGTGTAAAACTAAAGCCTGACAAAGAAGTGTTATCATGCACTACATTTACTATGATGCATTGGGGCAAACTGAGTGCTGGGATGTGAGGCAGTGTGCACCCACTCTCCTATTATTAAAATATGTGTATTTTACATTATATAAAAAAATGTTGGTTCTTTTTAAAATGTACTACTATAAAAATATTTGTATATATATCATAAAAAATATTAACAAGTAAATGGCAAAACATTAAAGAAAAGTTACCCAATAAATTAAATACAGGCAATCTAAAATCCTAAATAAAAGACATTTACTAACAATATTATGAAGAAGAAAAAAGGACACCACATGGATTACATATCCCATAATTCTAGGCACTTGCCGCTCACTCACCTGCGTGTGATGGACACAAAAGAAGAGATGGTGTGTGTAGTGGCCGCTTCGCGACAGTATGCCTTTGATGAAAAGCGCAATGCTCAAAAACTCGTCGGCTCCCAACTGTTGCTTATGATGCATGAAATAGAATAAAGCACCTCTTTCATGGACTTAACCTGCTGCAAGTGTACTCTATCTGGGGCAACCCTTTTTTTCTCACATAATTCGGCCCGGCCCAGTCGAGGAGTGCACCACCGGAAGGAGGGAATCGGGTCAGCGACTTTCTCACAGAGTAAGGGTAGGTTTTAAGAGGAGCAGAGGGGTACTGTGTGAAAAGTGAGGTGATTCTGTTTTGTTTCATCAGCGGGATGTGTTATTTGACTGCATTGAGGCGGCAGACAACAAGGACACCACATGGACTACATATCCCATAATTCCAGGTTCCAGGCACCTGCTGCTCACTCACCTGTGTGTGATGGACATAAAAGAAGGGATGGTGTGTGTAGTGGCCGCTTCATGACAGTGTGCCTTTGTTGAAGAACACAATGCTCGAAACGCGCAGGCTCCCAACTGTTGCCTATAATACATGAAATAGAATAAAGCAACCTCTTACATGGATTTAACCTGCTGCAAGTTTACTCTACCTGGGGCAACCCTTTTCTTCTAATATATATATATATATTCACTGAAAAAACCATAGGTTTCACACCAGTTATAGTTAGCTGGAAATTTTACTGACATAAAACCATTGAAATTCCCACGTTATAGTTAGTCGGACTCACTATAACTTGCGCGTGCAATGCACTGCTGATGACATCACATATTACATCACTCATGACATCACTGATGACACCATCCAGTGAATATGTGTCTTTCTGAAAAATAAATATTAGTGAGTTATGTTTAAATATTTAAATACATATATTAGTGTTTCACTTTGTGTATAAGTGGCTACATGTGTTGATAAGTAGCTACATGCGTATGTATATGGGTTATTTGATATTTTTATTAGTATCAGTTTGAGTGTCTATATGGTTTGGTGGGGGTATTACTTAGCACATAGATGCATGAGTGACTGACTCTTTGTTTGTATGTGTTTTGAAGACAGCATATGTACAGGACTGTATGGGTGGATGAGTGTCTATATGTGTTTGTTAGTGAGTGAATGACTGTCTCACTAGTGTCTTTATCAGTAACTACATATGTTTTAATCTAGTATATGTGAATATTGATGTATATAAGTGAGTATATGTGAGAGTAAGAGATTGTAAGAGTTCCTGTTTAAATAAGTATGTGTTTCTATAAGTGATTGTTTAAGAGAATAAATATGTGTAATTTTCAATAGAAGTAAGGTGGAAGTGTGTGTATAACTCTATATTCAAATAAATTGTTGTTCAATAGTTTATTTGCACGTGTGAATATGTGTGTGAGTAACTTTTGGATGAATGTCGGTGTGTAACAGGATGTATAGCTGTATCTCTTCATATGATGAGTGAGTATATGTTTGAGTGACTATATAGAACTGTTGGTGAATGAGTGGATGTGTATATAGATAGTGGAAGTACAGAATTGCTTGTTGTAACTGATATAGGTATGTCCATTTTTAAAACATTTCAGTTTCTATTTTTGAATATGTGTCTCAAGGGTTACTTTACAATGAGAGGAGGTCTGTCACTGTGTCACAAGGATGGTGTCATCAGTGATGTCATGAGTGATGTCACTCACCATGTCATGAGTGATGTAATATGTGATGTCATCAGCAGTGCATTGCACGCGCAAGTTATAGTGAGTCCGACTAACTATAACGTGGGAATTTCAATGGTTTTATGTCAGTAAAATTTCCAGCTAATTATAACTGGTGTGAAACCTATGGTTTTTTCAGTGAATTTAATAGGTTTTTTAAATGCTAATTCCTAACTATAACCGGTGTGAAACCTATGGTTTTTTCAGTGAATTTCATAGGTTTTTTAAATGCTAATTCCTAACTATAACTGGTGTGAAACCTATGTTTTTTTCAGTGAATTTCATAGGTTTTGTTAATGCTAATTCCTAACTATAAGTTTCACTTTATAAATAAGACTGTTAGCACTCTAGTTGTTCTTTTTAACACTCTGGTACATTCTGTCATTGGGCTACAGTTGGGCTACATCTAGTTGAAATTTGGGCTACATTTACAATTTTTGGTCTCTGGTGGCCATCTTTGGGCTACATTGGGCTACTTTGGGCTACATTTGGGCTACATTTTGGCTCTAACATATATTAAGCCCAATGTAGCACAATACATATTTTTATAAAGTTAATTTTTTTACAAACCACTTCAGAACAGGGCTACCTGTCCCTACAATTATCCAATTTTTTTTTTTTAATTTTTGGGGGGAGCGCTCCCAGAGCGCGCCCCGAAAAGCGTAGTTCTGAAAAGCGCCCCCTGGCGCGCTCCGGGGAGCGTCCCGTGAGCGCCAATATCGCAAACGAAAACATGATCGTGACGTTCGCGTAGCCGCGACCGCGTGATACGCACGGCGTAAGCGCACCCGGAAGTACTCGCGCGAATACGATCGTGCAACGTAGGCGTCTGACACGCTTACGCGGCGCGCCTCTGGCCGCGCCCCGCGGCGCGTCGCGTAAGCGCGTCGGGTCATGTGACCAGAAAATAACACTTTTCATTGGTTCATAACAGTTTTGGTTTCATAATGATGAAGCCCATGGTCATGTGACCTGTTAATAACACTTTTCATTAGTTCAATAATTATTTTTTTCTAAATTTAGAGAAACCCACCCATTTCTCTCACTATTGATTTGCACTTGGAGAAAGCAAGAGGTGTTTTGTGAATTTTGAACTCATACTTTCCTGATCTACAACAATGACTGCAAGGGAGTCCTCCAGCAGTGATTCAGATGGATTTGTGCAAGAGGACCCTCCTCACCAGAAAACAAAGAACCACTTCATCTGGAAATTTTATGACATCCCTGAAGGACAAAAAAAAGTTAATGCAAGTAAAGTAACTTGTAAAATATGTGGAAGTATTTTATCCAGAGGCAATCCTCTAAAAAAATACAGCTTTGGAAATGCAAATTTAATTAGGCATGTCAAAAGAAGACACCCCAACAATTACTCCAGGGAGAGTGTCAGGGAGCTGGCAGAGAAGGCACGAAGAGATGGCAGCAGCACCTCCACTGGTGGAGCAACACCTTCAGGTTCAACACGTGCAAGAATGGTCCCTAACATCCAGCCGGTATTTGCAGGAATAAAATTTTTATGCAAGGACTGTGACGAACTACTCTGTTACGGGGAGCAGAGTGTTGAACTCATTGCAATAAAGAAACAGGAACACCAATGCTCTCCCCGTCCCTAAATTTTCTCATTTTTTTGCTCCTGTTGAGCATTTTCTGAATCCTTGTTTTTGTTTCTCCCCTGAAAAAAAACCAAAAAAAATATAAAATCGTTTCAAAAAGTATAAAAAAAATATAAAACAACAAAAACAAAAAAAGTTCTTTTCAGAACTACCTCCAATTTATAAAAAAATGCTATTTTTTTTTTAAAAAAGTGTCATTCTTTTTCTCAATCGTACGCTCACCGGTGCGCGTACCAGGCGCTCCCTCGGCGCAAATTAAAAAAAAATTTTTGGGGGGGCCCCGTACGGCTTTTTTATGACCCCCACATCAAACCTAGGGGATCAGGGGGGGTGTACCCTGCCCCCTTTTGCTCATTTCCCCCTTTGATTTTTACCACCTCAATCCTACCGAGGTACAAGATGGCGGCCGCTGCGGACTGTTTCGAATGTTTACAGACACCCGAGAGCCAATCAGCTTTCCGTACGCAAGTCGCGTGGCGCGCTTTGAGCGCTCCCCTGCGCGCGTACCGGGGCGCGGCTCTAGATATATATATTTTTTTGAACCTAAATTACTCAAAATCCACTGGAGCACATATCTTGAGACATAGCAAAGGCACATCGGGCTACCAGTCCCTACAATTTTGCCAAATTTGGTGGAAATACATTCAGCCGTTCGGGCTAAAAGTGAAATCGACCGCCCTATGAAAATTAACATGGGGAAAACGCGTTTTGGGACCCCCCTTTTATCTCGTCCCCCGCTTGCCGAATCCCCCCCAAACTTACAGGGAAGGACCGGAGCTTGACGAGGCCATTTTGAGGAAATTTTCAAGCAGATTCGTCAACCTGTGCCAAAGTTATTCCAAATAGAATTTTGAGATTTAACATTGAAAAAAATCCTAACTATAACTACCTACTGGCGACTGCCAGTAGGTAATATATATATATATATATATATATATATATATATATGGTATGTGAAGCTCCCAAGATTAACCAATGCAGCAAAATCAGCCACTCAGGAAAACAGGAACCAGCAAGACCCAAAGATGGTGCGAATTTTCTTTTTATTAAATGTTAGCCCAGCACCAGTCCGCCATGACGCGTTTCGGCTAGAGATAGCCTTGATCACATGACATCGTCATGAGGGCTGACCACCCATTTAAAGTGCATTGTGCCATCACATGTGATAGAAACAGACAAAATACTCTCAATGTTTCCATACAAATGCAACTAATACATTACGGCATGAATGCCGGTATTGCACAGTGTCAAATTAGATCTGGAATTGCAATAAAGTACAATTAATATTGACCAGGAAATGACTCTCAGGTAAAAAGAATGCAGTATAAATATACATGGCAACGGCTACAAAAAAACTTTTAAAATAGTATAAAAGTTAAAAGCCGAATAAATAATTATATACAATTAATATATAACCATTAAAATACCAAAACCCACTGCTAATATGAGCAAATGGAAATGTGCAAAATTGCTCTAACTGTAATGCTCCGTTGACATGGAATCAAAACAATATAATATACGATAATGCCCAAGTGGGCAAGTGCATGAAGCCTGAGATAAAGATTGTTAATTGTGCAAATACGCTGTTAGTGCAAAACATTGTAATGGCAATAAAGTGCTACCCAGAAAGTGAAAATGATAAATCAAAACAATTAAACTAAAAGGTCATGGAGGGTATAGGGAACATGTTTAAAACCTAAGAATGATAATCCACAGTTCATAAAAGGACAAACTTCATTACACAGATGAATCACAAAAGGTGCAAAAAGCTGACAGAAAATGGTATCTGGGTACTTAAAGGTAGGTGTGGCAGTCCTCCCCAATATTGAGGCCTTGCGGTGCCTTGGTATCAAGTAATATTATGTAGCGAGTCTCCAGTTTACGTAATAGAGACTCCCTATCACCACCCCTCCTTTGGGGAGGAACACAATCTATCGCAAAGTACCTTAGCAGGGAAGCATCTTTTCCATGTTTGTTCTCAAAGTGCCTGGCGACAGGATATGTTGCATCTGCGTGGGTGATAGCTCGCAGATGCTGTAATATTCGCTTGTGCACTTGTGGTCTAGTGCTGCCTACATATCTCAGCCCGCACGGGCACTCCAGAACATATACTACAAACTCAGATTTGCAGTTCAATTTCTGTTTGATTTTAATTGGAAAAGGTGATAGTGGAGTGATGACCTCTGTTTTACTGATCCCATGTTTGCAAGCTTTACACGTCGAGCACCTTAAAAAGCCTTTGCTCTCACTGAGCCAAGATCCAGAAATCACCTCAGGGCTACTGGAAACTAGACTGTCTTGCATAGAACGGGCTTTTCGGTAGGTAATGCTAGGATGTTTGGTCAGAAGAGGGCCTATGATGGGATCACTGGAAACTAAGAACCAGTTGTCTCTGACTATTTTATGGATACTTTTATGTTGGTTATTATATGCCATAATAAGTCTGGTCTCTTCACATGACTTCTCAGCGGAAGGCCTTAGTTGAACACTACCTGAGCCCAGGAGTGTTACCCTGTCAACCTTGTTGGCCCTCTTAATAGCATTATCTAATGTCTCTGACTTATAGCCACGTTGAATGAAACGAGCCCTACAGAGGGATTGTGCCAGCCGGCATTCATGCTCATTGCTGCAGATTCTCCGAACACGAAGCATCAGATGTATATATACAAAACAATATAAAATTTGAAAAGGGAAAGTATTGGACTTAGGAGTGGTAAGATTTACTATTCCCACTCCAGTCTGTGCAACAGTAGGGTAAGTGTTCGACTTCGGAGGGTTTAAATTTACTTTTCCCACTCCAGTCTGTGCAACAGTAGGGTAAGTGTTCGACTTCGGAGGGTTTAAATTTACTTTTCCCACTCCAGTCTAAGCATGGCATGGAAATTACTTCACTTCAAACCCATTACATATTTTAATAGCCTATTCAAGTTCAAAGTTCAAGTTCAAATTAACTTTATTCCAATTCCAAAAAATCCATAAAAGCACAAAAACACAACAATTATACAACAATAGTAATACAATCCATAATAAATTAGACAGTTTATAGTGGTGCAACAATAAAAATTCATCAATTAATTTAGCATGGTATTCATACAAAAATACAAATATCAGAGGTTGGACATCATCCTACGTGCTCGGGTGGCAATTCTCAAAAAAGTGTTGGTGCGAAAAACCAATTCATCATTATTCAGAGTAAGCAACCACTGGTAGGCTGTATCCAAACAAACAGGTCTATGCTTTTTAAAAAAATGAGTTAAAAGCCACTTCACATATCTTAAATATTATTTACAAAAGAACAAGAAATGCAAATCAGTTTGTGCACTCACTCCGTCGCTTGGTCATGGGGTTTGATCAAGGTTGGACTGATAGCAAAAAGGGAAACAAAGCAAACATTTTATAGTGCCCGCTCTCAAACAAAACAAAAGGCTCCTTTCCCAGCGAGTCATTGGTAAAGTAAGATAGATTGGTAAAGGATGCCTGTGCAATGCTATGCTCATGTAGCTTAATGCGAGGATTTCTTCGATTCCATGCTGATCCTTCCTGTGTTATATAATGTATAGAGTGCACTTTTTGACTCATTTTTATGGAATATTTCGGCTGTACTTGAGTTTAAAAAGAGATTACCTTTGCTAATACTACAAAGACTCTGATAGACTCCCGACAGCCAAGGAACATCCATACCTCTCTCACATTTAACACAGTCACTAATAATTTCTCTGGTTAGAGACGCAGATTCGTTCCTCCAAACTGATAACCAGAAAAGAGCCGGGCGAGCATTAATAAAATCATTGATGTAATATAAGTTAAGTTCCCTATGGCAAATGTACTGTGAAGTAGAAATTGTTCATTAATTATTGCTAAACTTCACACCCTATATCCCTATGAACCCAATTGCCCACACTTAAGATATATCTAGACTATATTGTTATTATACAATGCACATGCTTAATAATAAAGCAAATAATTAATAATAAATGAATAATTAATTGTTAATTATTTACTACATAATTAACTTCCCATGCTATACCCATACAAACCAGGCAGCCCACACCTAAAATAAAACTAAGAAATATAACGGTTACTCAATTTACATCATTAATAATCAATTAAATTATTAAACTTAGCAACCCGCTACGACTCTAGAAATTAATATAAGCAATTATTAAATTCAAATGTATAAATCAATTCGGATTACAAGCTATTTTTAAAAATATTATTAACAATTTGATAAACAATAATAAAACATGAAATTTGTATATGAACTAAAATACATAAAAAAAATTATAAAATAATACTTAAAACTGAAAATTATATTTTAACGACTAAATTAACAATGATATTCCTTACCTGAAAAAAACAATATTCTTGACTGCAATATTCCTGCGTCACAATACTTTTGTGTCACAATATTTTTTTCTGATATTTCTGCCTCCCGATATTTAAAACTCAATATTTTGTCCAAATTTCCTGGAGAATGGATCCTGGGCTAGAAAAATGCACCAGCTGGCTGGAGCTACGACCGTGACCCCAGCCAGTGCTTCTTGACCTGGAAAAGGAAGAGAGCAACCCTCAAGTCTGCAGAAACCCATCCAGTCCCTTTGCAACATTGCAAGCTGGAGAATGGAGCCCCGTTCATCAGGCTTGCACCCCTGGGGCAACGTGAGCTCGGGCCCAGGGCCCAGTCAGAAGTTCTTATAAAGCAACGGAGACTACTCTAAGTCCTCAGAAGCAAATCTTTGGTCCTCTTAGACATGGTGGCCTGGTGCATTGACCTGAATTGCCCGGACTACCAGAAATCTTACCAAGGGCCCCATCAGGGCTTTTCACTCTGGTGAAGCAGGCAGGGCTGAACTGGGAATGCAAACCAGCCCTGGCATTTTA
Source organism: Lissotriton vulgaris (assembly GCF_964263255.1). Taxonomy (NCBI): domain Eukaryota; kingdom Metazoa; phylum Chordata; class Amphibia; order Caudata; family Salamandridae; genus Lissotriton; species Lissotriton vulgaris. Next base: position 742,896,948 of record NC_141697.1, on the reverse strand, counting down.
CAGTCAGACAGGCCACAGGGGAATGGGATGGGTGCTGGTGGGAAACACTGCTGATTTTGGTACAGGGGACTGATATTGCAGTAGTGCTGCAAAACTGCCCCCCTGTACCAAAAACGGCCCCCACCTGTCCAAAAGTAGCCCCCACCCTTCCGGCCCACAGGGAAAAACACCTTTCGCCCTCTTCAGCCAGTCCGGCCTTGGAAGCAAGAGAGCCCTCAATAGGCATGGGAAAGCCCATCTTGGGCACTTGCAGACATGCCGGGCCTGCTCAAAATGAAAACTGAAAGCTGGAAAAGCAGGGGAGGCCTTCCCCGGTCCTGCAGAGGTCCATCGCAGGCACTCTGCGACTGAGTGTGCAGGCGCATGGACCGCAGGTCCCAAGGGATTGCACCTAGGGCCCACCACAGCTCTGGTCAGGTCATTTCAGACCAGCAAAGCAGGGGTGTTCTCCACAAGCACTGTGTGACACAGTAGGACAGCACATCGACCCTAGGCGAACCCCACAGTGACTCTGAACTTGGGTCCTTGCAGAGCGTTCCACCCTACCAGGAACAGAGACTGGTTGCCTGTAGGGGGCTGCCAGGACCCTCAACCAATCTGTGGGGAGCAACCAAATGAACAGCAGGTCACCACACCCTCCCTTTCTAATCCTGATCAAAACCACTAGCCTTTCTTGTAATCTATGCATACCAGGTGACACGGGGCCTTCGGCCAAATCATCTGACTTTCTGTAGCCCTGGCAGGACATGAAGCTTTAAATGAACCTTCAGTGGGGCTTCCAGGGCATCTCAGAGTTCTGAACATTAAGTCAGGCCCAAAAGTTACATGTTTTGTTTAGCTATTTTAAATCCAAAACATCATCAGTGATTTTGGCATGGCACATTTTGCAAAATCGTTGTGACTTTGGTAAATGTCTCACAGGTGTCATTTTGCACACTCCTACCAACACATCTTCCAAACTGCCTACCAAACTTACCATATATAGTAGGTTTTGGTAAATCCACTGCCAGAACACCATAACAGTGAAGATAAAGCTGTGTATCAAAAAAACAACAACAAGCCAACAGGCTTTCTCTATCTATGCACTCAGTATCTGTAACAACATCCCAAATTCCTTTGCACCCTACCAACCCTGCTCCATTTCGGAGAGTTGGATGCATACCCCTTAAAAAGACCACTTAATCAGGCTGCAATAACACTAAACTTCTCCTGTAACCCTGATACCTCTCCAATCACTTGTTCATTGTCTTTCTGTCTTTGATCCTGTACAGACCTTGGTTGCCTTTCAGCTAGGTGTGTACTAAATACATACCATATTAATACATACTCATAACTCAGTAATCTGTTGTTGAACACTGGCTTAATTATTTTTTCTTTGGATCAAGTAGGTAACTAGTTAGCACTAGTGGCTCATTGGGGCACCATCCTCCTTATTAGACTCATTCGGGATCACCTATGCCTCAGGAGGATATTCATCAGCAACACTAGTGGTCATATTTAGTTTAAAAGCTCCTTCTTTTACTTTTTGGTTCAACAAAATGGAAAATGTGTGCCTTTGATCTATTATTTTAAAGATTCCTTTAGCTTTTAAACACATGCTATCCTTATTATTCTGTGAATATTATAAAGATAACAATCAAATGAATATGTAGATGAGTCATTTCACATGTTTTTAGTCAGTCATCTGTCCTTCGTTTCATCCAGAGCTTTCTGACCATTTTCCATTCATATTTGTATTTCCATAATCCACTAATTTTATATGTAGCCATATCCCTACATGCTCATTTCCAATGAATTCTCACATAACACTTGTTATGCTAACAAGTTCCCCACATTGGTGAGGAGAGATTATTGTCTCTGGTCCTCTTATTTAATCCCTTCATTCTGTTTGAAACTATTTCTCAATATTTTGCATTCATTGGAATTCAACAAATGTTAAACAACACATAAATAAGATTTGACAGTCTACCTCTTTCACAATTATAGACGCATTTTACTGTTTTTAAATATTCAAGGGTAATGAGATTTAATATTCCAAATGAAAGTGGTTAGGTTTAGTGTGAATTCAGAATAAAAACTGAGGGGCATATTATCAATAACAGGCGATAAAATTATTGCCGCTTTATCGACAGGAAACTGCCGCTAAAGCGTCGATAATGGGCTTGATAATATGTCCTTGTGAATTCCCATAGCAGCCCAGGTTCTGGTGTTAACCTGGGCTGCTATGTGAATTCACAAGGGCATAAAACAAGCCCATTATCGCCGCTTTAGCGGCAGTTTCCTGCCGACAAATCAGCGATAATTTTATCGCCTATTCTTGATAATATGCCCCTGAATTTTTAAATATTTACGATATATTGAACAATCACTGATTTTTTCATGGCAGTCACATGAGTCATGATGCTTGCTAGCGAACTGCCTGACATCTTGAAATCAGTTTTCCATTCAAATAAAACACATGTCAAGGTGGCTACCGGTGGGCATGCCTGAGTTATGATGAATGGGCACACACACATACCGAAAACCCGTGCATTGAAAATGTATTTTCCATCGTCCTCTGTGCCCAATAGTAAGCCTTGGGCTTTCCTCACAACATAAGCTTTGAAAGAGGCATCAATCGTACCTTTTGTAACTGCCTTACTGAGGGGTAAATCATGAGTAAATGAATTATAGTCTCTCCCACAACAGCTGGAAACCCACAGCAATCCCTTTTTCTTTTCCACGCGCAGGACTTCATTGTATGTTATTGAAACCTGAGCCGCGCGAAACTTATCGATTTGTCAACGATTTGTCAAAGAGTGTGATGGGATACCGGTTAGGAAGGTGGGACTTAAAGACCCCAGAATGATTATTCTCAAAATAGGGTTTCACGTGGAAACAACCATGGTATGGTGCTGTTACTGTAATACTTGACGGGCCATATTATCAAGAAAGGGCGATACATTATCGCCGCTTTTATCGGCAGGAAACTGTCGCTAAAGCAGCGATAATGGGCTTGATAATATCCCCTTATAAATTCCCATAAAAGCCCAGGTTAACACCAGAACCTGGGCTTCTATGGGTATTCACAAGGGCATATTATCAAGCCCATTATGGCCGCTTTAGCGGCAGTTTCCTGCCGATAAAAGTGGCGATAATGTATCGCCCTTGCTTGATAATATGGCCCGACGTGCGAAAATGTATTTTCCCGAAATTCTGCTTTTTCTGGGCTCCTTGGGTTACTTCAGATTCCAGCCACATAAATGGCATAGTGAGTACCTCAAAGTACAAGAAGAACTGTAGAACACTATTGGAAAACAGTGGGGCTAATTGTTTTTGCAGAATTATTGTTTTGTTTTATAATAATCCCAGAAGACGCCTTACATAAGCTTGTGAATTTACTACAACTGTACTTGTGCGAGATGTTCCTATTTTTGGTAACAAATCCAATAAAAACTTTATTGAAAACAGAACTATAGGCAGATATCCCTATTTGCATCACTTCACTCATGGTTACTTTTTTGTTGGGCGCAGTTCAGTTAGGCCAGATTTCAGCCCACCATATGAGAGGCTCAATGATTTCACATACCCACTGTATTCTTCTATTTCCCAAGTGTCCATTCATCTGGTTGCAGGCTGAATAAACACTGTTTTCGGATTATTTCCCCGTCTGCTGTTGCCATCTTGTAACAGCACACCAAGTCAAGCCCGTGGATATTGCGCGAAGCTTTAAAACTTTAATTCAAGAGGGAGAAAAGTGAGCACTGGAGCTGAAGCCGAGTCTTCTTTGAAGCCTGTGCAGGGCCATCACTTCAGTGCACTTGGATGGGTACGGTGAGGGTCTAAATTACATTAGAAGCAGGCAAGGTTAGCTGGTGAAATCTGTTTCTGTTTCATCCTCAAATGCATTCAACTCTCGTGTGCTTTTCTTCTCTGCATCGGGGAGCTGCAGAGATAGGTTTACTGCCTCTGACTCCAGGGGTCCATTCACTCTTTCTGTGTCCCTGTATAGAGAACATGGAAGGGATGGCAGACATAGAGAAAAAGGAATGGATAAGAAATTATAAAGGGAAGAGGCAACAGAGTCAGATAAACTTCTATTTAGTAATGGAAAAACAATGTGGGTTACGTGCCACTTTTGCATTTTGTTACTTTTTTTGTATCCATGAAATTATAATGAAGCAATGTAGTGGGTAGGATAATGGTACGGGTTTTAATCCTGGCTTCTCAAGCTGATCAACCTGTGTGATCTTAGACAAAGCAAGTTATCTCTGTACTTCTGTTCAAATATGAAAAAAACTGGCTGCAGGTAGAAAGAGGTTAGTATAATGTTTACCTATATAACTGAAGAGGAGAGGGAGCAAGGACTGGATAGCCTTAGAGTCTCAACTTCCCATAGCCTACCTGAGTAGGTCCAATACACCACTGGACAGGGGGGGAAGTTGACATCACTTCTAATAAGTGCTGATATTCATTCATAGGGATAGCATCAGTTCTTCTCAGGTCTGTTATAATAATTGCACTGCATTGTATTGTTTTTTCAGCATTTATATAACTTTTCATGGTCCTAAAACAGCCTCGAAGTTCTCTGGATTACATTGGGATATTGCTGCCTTTGAAGAGTTCATTGATAGGGCGTTGGATGCAATGTGGCCTACATGTGCATAAGTATGAGCTTCTGCAGAGTGTGAAATTAAAAGCAGCTGTGCATTCCTATTATTTGAGGAATGGTTAATATCCTAAAGTTGAGTTGATTATAGAGTGTATAACATGTGGATAGGTAGAGTCCTTTAGGGTGCATGAATAAATGGGGTTCCCTCAGGATTCAATATATTCAACCCATTGAGGCATTATCAAACAACTATTTTATACCATTGGATTGTGAGCAAGCCCATGTATTCTACCCCCCCCAAACTGGATAAGAAATTCACATAGTTATGCAAAAGTAGGATTATTTTGCAAGATGTAGTTTGCTGGTATGTCATGTGATGTTTTTACACACTGGGAATCCTTGCTTCAAACGTTAATCTGAGGTACTTAGCGAGACATATTCTGCTTTGAATCAGACAAACAGTTACACAAAATTGCATATAGCATAGGCCCAGATTTACTATGATTTTGCATCAGAGTTGCATAACTTTTGTGGCACAGTCCTGACGCAAAATTCTTTTTGGCTTTGTGTAGTTTAGTAAATGCAAAGTAATGCAAAGCAGCACATAGTGCCGCCATGCATTACTTTACGTCATGTAGCCTTTACATGAGTGGAGCATTTGCATTCCCCCAAAAAACAGACAATGAACAGAATGCTGAACAAATCAAACATTCACCCCAGTCAGAGATCTCGCATTTGTCGCTCTATGTGAGAAAGGTATGCCCAGACCTGGGCCCCATGCTGGCTGTACCACTGGATTCAAACTAGCCTGGCTCGAAACTGGCTCCAGGATGCTTATTTCCACTCCACTGAGGACCTGGCCTTGCAGTTCGGGCTGGACTGTACCCAAGGGTAGCAGGATCAAGACTGATTTGCATATGGCTGGGTCCAAACTGAGGTGGTGGGGTGAACAAAAAGAACAATGGAATGAACCCAGATATGTGACTCGGGGTGAATGCTTGATTTGTTCAGCATTCTGTCCATCAAATGCTCTTTTTGCATTTGTGTTCCCATACATCTTTGATGTATTTTGATGCAATCCCAGATTTACAAAGACTTGTAAAACCGGGTTTGCATCAAAATGGGTGCCTAACCTGCAGCAGTGTAACAAAGACAAATATGTTTAATTCTCAGTGTTATTCTGTTTTCCATTTCTGTTGTATTCTGCAGCACATAGAACCACGTAGATCCGAACCAGAAAGGGAACACATCCAGGGCATGAGGGGTGGGGCTTTGAATATGTGAAGACGAATCAGCCTTTTCACTTCTGAGCCCACCTATTAGAAAGCCGTAGACTTAAAATTTCTGAGCGCAATAGGCCTACCAGGTGAGGCTAATTGACCAATCACAGATCAGAGATAGGTTTTTAAACAGGGCCGGCGTGTAACGTCCGTGTACATACTACGGAACCCCAGATGACACCGGTGCAGCCTGTGCTCTATAGGTAAGAACCAGTGCAGAATTCTATGCCGATAGGTAGAATGCAAATCTTTTTAGCAGCAAGATGTAGACTAACGCAGCATTTTGTTAATTAATTTTTAAGGAAGCTGCAGTAACCCTGACTCCTGGCAGCGAGTAAGAAGGTATTTACCTACCGACAACATCGCTAGACGGGAGAAGCCGATCTTAAACAAACACCGCCGCAGGTACGCTTCTCTCCAAGAGCTTTCTTCGGACAGATAGCCAGGGAAGAAGGAGTAACAGGTTTCTGGAATAATTGTTCCATCTCTCCTCAATCCCCCATTAGGTTAACAGGGACATGAATACTAGAAGTATCATGAAAAATACATTTTAAACGAAAACTGGTTTTTATCTTGGAACAGCGCTAAAAACTTTGGCCCACATGCATCATTGTGACATTTTGCACTTCCTAATTTGCGAAAAATAAGGAATCGCAAATTAAGAAGTGCAAAATGCTATGCATCATTATTTTCGGTATTCATTTGTGATTCGGTAAAAATCGCAATTTTTACCGAATCCCAAATGAATACCGAATTCTTAAGTTAATTTTCACAATTCCCATTGATTCCTATGGGCCAAAAGGCCCATAGGAGTCAATGGGAATTGCGAGTGGCACTTTGAAAATTTCATGGGTGCGGGGGGGGTCCAAAGGACCCCCCCATGCACCCCTGAAATGTATTTTTCGCATCATGTTTCACACACACATGTCCTTAATGTATTTTTCGCATCATGTTTCACACACACATGTCCTAAGGACATGTGTGTGTGAAACATGAATGTTGAAAAAAAAACATTTTAAGCATTTTAAACACTTTTTCCAAATTTACCGAGTGGTTCAACCACTCGGTAAATTTGGCACCCTAATTGCGAATTTACAGTTTTAAATTTAATGATGCATTGCTTTTAAGAAATCGCACATCTGCGACTTCTTAAAAGCACCCGCAATTTTAGAACTCGCAAAAATGTTACGAATTCTAAAATTGATTCATGCATCCCAAAAAGCACTTTTGCATTCGCAAACGGCCGATTTTAAGGAATCGCACCGTTTGCGACTACAAAAATGCTTGATGCATGTGGGCCTTTATTCTTCAGTCCCAAAACAGGTACGCTCTAGACCAACAACCTAGGTTTACGGAATGGAACAATATTGCAATTAAGTGAGCTATAATTACGATTTTTACATATCTCCCATTTAGGGCAGAGAACTGATTTCATAGATTTAACAACTCTTACCAGACCTCTTGGCACCAAAGGCTACAGAGATTGATATTTAGAACACAAGCTACCCGTTAAACAAGGGTAAGAGTAAATCTTAACTTGATTCCCTATCAGTAGGCTTTCAGGCGCAAAGGTACACATATGGTATGATAATAACGAATAGCCTTCTGAGTTCGATATAGGCAAGTAGACTATTAAGATCTGGTACACTGAACACATCAACTTGAATTAAGGATGGGCCTACGACAATAAATCTCTTTAAATGTTATTATGCAGAATCTCTGCGGTATTGGTTGGGTATAATACAGGCAATAAAGATGAGATAGAAGGCAGCGCTATTGTCGGTTTTCCCTTAAAGGATGAAGTGGAGACATTGCACGTATGAGTTCAATTGTGTGTAGCAGAGGGACATCCAATAGACTGGGAACCATGTAATGTGCTATAAAGAATCACTATTGACTTTTCAAGTTAGAACATCATTGGTTTTATAGATGTGGCTAATGCTAACTGCCTGTGCCTATATTGTTTTTATTGAGAGTAAGCAAAAAAACCTCACGCATTACCCTAACTGTATGTATATTCATTATAGGGAAATCTGACTGACCCCCTTGGTGTGACAGAAAAACAGACAGTCTTGATAAAGTTGCCAAGTATTATTAGAATCCACCGAAACGCGTCAACGCTACTCCTGGTATAATTCAAGACTCTGACATTGATGTTGGCGCAGATTCTGTAGTAGCAAAACATTGGTGGAAACATAATGGAGTCCGAATGTACAACGTGTATTTAACAATGTTTATGTTTTACCTTGTCTGTCTCTAGTCTCAATTGTGCAGGCCATAATTGATTGTTTTTGTCACGTTTCATGTATTTTAGATTAGGGCATTAGATTAGTTAGCCCTACACTATTGTTTTTTTTCCAATGTATACATAATAAATCATTTTAGTACTTTCTCTTTGGTGTATAATATGATTGCACTCTTTAAATTTTGAGCTATGTTTATGTAACCTGTTTTCAATTTGACTCAAGGGCATTTTTGTTATTTTTGGTATTCTGCAGCACGCACAGAAAGATAAATATGATTTTTGGCTTGTTTTTAACTAGGAAGGTATCTCTTCCTGCACAGAAACAATCCTGCCTGTAACACAGGCACCATTGCAGTTTGCAATTAGGTAGTAAATCGGTGCACTGGTAGTTGGCGCCATATATAGGCCTGTGTGCTAAAGTCTGTTGCTTTCAAGCCTGTCCATGCCCCCAGGCCCAGTGCCCCAAAAGCAAACTGATGTAACCAGTGTATAGATAGAGTCCAATAAAAGAATGGGAGAGTCAGTGAGGAATCTGCGGCTAAATAAAGTCTGATGGAGCGTAGGTCTCTGACCCTAAGTCTCTTGGTGTAGTCATCAAACAGACCCCCCCCCCCCACTGGTTGTATGGACCTTTAGTAGTCGACCCGAAATCTTGAAAGAGAGCAGGCATTCAGAAGTAAATACAACAGTATGAAAAACAATGGTCCTGAGAGGCCCCCCGCGCCTAGGGGAGGGGGGCCTTAAGTGGCATTACGGGCCACTAGGGGACCTCAACTTCCACGTGGAGGACAACAAGGACAACAACACCACCTCCCTGCTAGACAACCTCACCAACCTCGGACTCAAGCAACTGGTCAACACCCCCACCCACTACGCTGGCCACACGCTCTACCCCGTCTTCTCCTCCAGCAACCACATCTCCTTAAGCCACGCCACCGAACTTCACTGCACCAATCACAGATGCGTCCATTTCAACTTCAGGAAAACCATGACCCACCACCAGCCGCAACAAGTCCCCCGAAGATGCTGGAGCAATATCACCACCGACCAGCTCACCACCTCCCTGAGCCAAAACCCACCCACCAACACTACGGACCCCAACAAAGAAGCCCGCAACCTCACACAATGGATCACCAACTGCGCCGATGCCCTTGCACCACTGAAGAACCCTCCAAACAACCCCGACAGCAAGAAAGTCTCATGGTTCACCAGCGACCTCAAAGACTCCAAGAAATCCTGCCATGCCCTCGAGAAAGCCTGGCGCCACGACCAGTCAACGGAAAACATGACAGCCCTCAAGAACGCCATCCGCAAACACCACCAGGTTATCCGTACCACCAAAAGGTAATCTTTCAGAGAACGACTGGACAACAACACTAACAACAGCAAGGAACTCTTCAGCATCGTTAAAGAGCTCTCCAACCCCCAACGCCAGCAACAACGACATCGCATGACCTCTGCGACTCACTCGCCACGTTCTTCCACCTTAAGATCGCCGATATACACAACAGCTTCGGCGCTCAGACCACATACCCAACCACCGAGCCAGCGCCCCTCACCACCACCCTCTTCACCTGGACACCCGTCAGCTCAGAAGACACCACCCTCATGATGAACACCATCCACTCATGCTCCCCAGCCGACCCCTGACCACACCACATCTTCAACAAAGCTGACTTCATCATCGCACCCCAGCTCCGGGACATCATTAACAACTCCTTTGCATCCGCCACCCTCCTGGAGAGCTGGAAGCATGCGGAGATCAGCGCCCTCCTGAAGAAACCCACCGCAGACCCGACAGACCTCAGGAACTTCCGCCCCATCTCGCTCCTCCCCTTCCCCGCAAAAGTCATCGAGAAAACCGTCAACATTCAAACATTCAGCTGACCGCCTTCCTCGAGACGATCGGCTCCTTCGACCCATCACAGTCCGTATTCCGAGCGAACCACAGCACCAAGACCGCCCTCATTGCAGCCACGGATGACATCAGGATCCTGCTTGACAACGGGGAAACCGCCGTCCTCATCCTCCTCGACCTATTGGCTGCTTTCAACACGGTCTGCCACCGCACCCTGACAACCCGCCTCCACCACGCCGGGATCCATCGAAAGGCCCTGGAGTGGATCACCTCCTTCGTCTCCGACAGAACCCAAAGAGTCCGTCTCCAGCCCTTCCACGCAGCGGCCACCAAGATCCTCTGCGGTGTACCCCAAGGCTCCTCACTCAGCCCCACCCTCTTCAATGTCTACATGAGCCCCTCGCAGCCATTGCACGCAAGCACAACCTCAATATCATCTCCTACGCCGACGACACCCAACTGAACCTCTCCCTCACCAACGACCCACCACCGCCAAATCCAGCTTCGATGAAGGAATGAAAGACGTTGAGGAATGGATGAAGCTCAGCCGTCTGAAACTGAACTCAGACAAGACGGAAGTCCTCATCCTCGGCCCATCCACCTCCGCCTGGGAAGACTCCTGGTGGCCCCCTGCACTGGGCACCGCCCCCAAGCCCACGGACCACGCACGCAACCTGGGATTCACCCTTGACTCCTCCCTCACGATGATCACCCTCAGCATGCTCCGTAAGATCTTCCGTTGGATCCCCACTGGAACCAGGAAGACAGTCACCCAGGCCCTCGTCACCAGCCGACTGGACTACGGGAACGCCCTATACACTGGGACCACTGCCAAACTACAGAAAAGACTCCAGCGCATACAGAACGCATCTGCACGACTCGTCCTGGACATCCCCCGATGCAGCTGCATCTCTGCCCACCTGAGAGAACTGCACTGGCTCACCGTCAGCAAGAGGATCACGTTCAGACTCCTCACCCACGCACACAAGGCTCTCCACGATATGGGCCCCGAATACCTGAACAACCTCCTCACGTTTTACACACCTTTCCGCCAGTTCCGCTCCGCCAGCCTCGCCACCGTCCCACGGATCCGCAGAACCACCACCGGAGGAAGATCTTTCACCTACCTGGTGGCCAAGACGTGGAACACCCTCCCCACCCACCTATGACTGACCCAGGACCATCTCTCCCTAAGGAAGCACCTCAAGACCTGGCTTTTCGAGCAGTAGCGGCACCCCCTCCCAGCGCCTTGAGACTCTCACGGGTGAATAGCGTGCTCTATAAATGTTTCTGATTGACGGGCGAGAGGCAGGGAGAAAGAGACTGGGTTTACAAGGGCAAGGGGAGTGGGGGGGGTTAGCAGGAAAGGCGAGAAGGTAGGAAGAGCTCGCAGGTGACCCCTCCCCAGCCCAGGGAAAGGGATAAGATCACGGAGCACATGGGAGAAGCCCTCTTTGTCCTCTTGCCTCGGGTGCCGCGGGTCACAGTTAGAAGGAAGTTGGAGGTTGCGGCGGGCACCGGGGGTGAGGGGACCTCACAGCGTAGTCAAGGCAAGGTTCGTATTTTAAGGCCACTTTTGTCGACGCTTATTTGATATGATGTGATAATGTGAAGGAGCAGAGGCGATTGAGAGATAGGTGTATTTAGGCAGTGCTTTGTGGGTAAACCTCTTGGCACACTGCTACGATCAGAGTTATTATCAGTTATGTAGAATGGGCTGTATTATCCGATGACAAGTATTAACCCTGGATGGCATTTGGCATGACACAGACATTATGTATGACTATTTTGCGACTGCCCTAGGTATATCGAAAGATGTAGCATTATCACTTTAAAGCTTCGTTTATTGAAGCACTTGTTGTCTGGTGCATGCTCCGTTAGGGCCGCTGGGTCCGGGTTGAGAAGTGGCTTGAATATATTAGACTCCACGATACGGGGAAAAGCGCGCCCTTCGTTGATGGGGCGCAGCTCCAGTGGCGGCTTACTCACAATAGTGCGACCCATGTTACTGCTAATTAATTTATGCGATTTTATATAGTGCAGACTTTACTCGAAGGTGTCAGAGCGCTTCACAATAGGAACAGTAATGATACATGAGGAGAAAATTACAAGAGAACAAATTACAAAAGCAAACTTTAAGCATCGTATGCGCTCTTTCTCTTGAGTTGTTGGAGGAGCCCGCATGACGTAGGGTCAGCCCGGGCCGTGCGGGACGAAGTGTTCAGGTTTGGTAATCTTTACCTGACCTTTGTTGACGGACTCCGCTCGTTTCAGCGGGACACCGTGGGCAGAAGGCTTGTTACTTTCCAAATAATTCGGGCCGTGAAGAATGACCGCCAATATAACCGTTAAAAGGCAAATATTTTGCACTAGGTATATCAAAAGATGTAGCGTTATTGAGCATTACTGTTATCTCAGTTACGTAATGCGCTGGTGCTCTAAATCCTGGCTCAGGGGTTCGATTCATATAGGCGGGGTATTTTGGGGTTCATTATGTTATTTAATTTTGCAGTGCTTATAATGTTTGTTGCATAATTCTGAGCCCATATGAAGTGGGGGCGTGACTCTAGTGGGGGCGTGTCGTCTTCGTCTCCGATACTTTACAATTTAGTTTGCTCATTTAGTTAAATGTAGCGCGCAGCAGTTTATACGCTGGGCGTTATTCTGGCAAGGTGCTAGGGAGGTCGAAGCCTGGCAAAGCGGCAGTGTGGTGGTAAAACAACATAGTTACGCTCCAAAAAATAACAATAATCATATGTAGGTGTATAACTAAATAAATATATATATATATATAAGGAGCTAACCTTTCCTAAGTATTCCTGGGTTGGGAGCCTTGCCAAAAGTATAACCCAATACCAAAGGGGGGTGTGGGTTCGCTGGTTTCGATAACAGGAACACATCGTACAAAATATTGATGTCCTGTTACGGTGTTTCAAACACCATACAGGAGCTGTGGTTTTGAAGAATGTTATGTAAACACAGACCCTAAGTTCTGCATTCTGATGAATGACGCAGTTTGAAATGGAGTGCCTTCTTGGCGCATTCTTTTATTAATTTATGTTGAATGAATGTAATTATAATAAAAAAAAGCAAATTAGTAACGCAGGTTGTATATCACATTGCAGTCATGGACATGTCTATCAAAGGAGGTCAGTTTAATTGTTCTCAGTGTGAGGCAAGAGATTCAGCAGGAGCCTGGCCCGGCTTCAGAAGGCGAGAGATGAAGGAGCTCTCTCATGCGGTGCCAAGTACAGTTAAGCAACGGAGGCAAAGTAAGACGTCCATTCTATATAATGGGAGGCTGAGCTAGCTAATTTCACAGCAAACTTGCTTCGGACCGCCAAGCGAAGCTCCCATGTTTTCCGAGTGCCAGCTATAATGCCATTACTGGCTGTTGATGCTTTAGATGTTGCGGGGCAAGGAATGGGCTGTATTGAACACTACACAGCTCGCAGAATTCCACCCTAGTTCTGAAAATTTTTAAATGTGTGTAGAGCCAGGGGTCTCCAAACCGGTCCTGGAGGGCTGGATCCATGGCAGGTTTTTAAAATAACTACATGTATCTCAATGGGGATATCCCAAAAATCTGGCATGGATCTGGCCCTCCAGGACCGGTTTGGAGACCCCTGGTGTAGACCCTAATGCTTAATTCTTCTATACCGCGCTATGCTGGTTCACTGCATATATGTATGTTACGTTTTGATTTTATAATGGGTGGCACCGTTAGGGCATTTGAGAAGGGCTGCAGCCAGATGCCTAGTTTCATGAAACATGTTGCAAGTTGCTAATAGCAGAGGTTGTACCGGTTGGGACATGGGAGCGCGGTTATAATTATAGCCCAGGCCCTCCGGGTCTCAGGATGCATCATACCGAAGTCATAGACCAGAATTTCGGCACATGTTTTGCTGATTATAGAGCTGGAATAGCTTGTTGTCTATAGAAACACAGTTAGTGTTTCAGTTTCTTTGGTATTAGTGGTTGGGCAAGTTCCAGGCTGTCAATTCTATTTGTAAACCAATGCCCCCAGCCATGGGGAGAGATTTTGCAGATTTTCCCCGAATGTGAGTGGGATGGAACATTATTATATGGAGAAGAGATGGTTTAATGGCGGAGCGGCAGATATTGCAACAGGTGTCACAGGTGGGAAATGAGCTTGACTGGGTTTTTTGGCTGTTCAAAATATTGGTGTCAGATGATCTCACATTTAAAGAACAGGGGTGAACAAGATCCCAGAACCGCGTGGTTTAAGGTCTTTGACTCTCACTCCAAAGACTATATGTTCAAATGAGGTCCTTTTGAGTACACATTTGCGGTATTTCTTAAAAAGGGTTACTGGTGGAAATTCTAGGAACACGCAAGATTCTGAAAGAATGGGGTGGCGGGCCAAGGTTTTGGGGATGCATAGCTAGACACACATCGACATGTGCTTAATTTCAGATTGCAGATGCCCTATGAGATCTGCAGCACTTCTCAGTTGTCTCATTTATTGGTTGGGAGGTCATTCTGTGATAGCCTCAGTTTTGCAATAATTGGTTTGGAAGTCATTTTGGGGAGAGCATGACAGCTTATCACTGCCTTTGGTTGGGTGTTTTCTGTTAATAAGGGACAAGAATGTGTTGGCATGATAAGTTGACATCTTTAGTGTTCACTCATGCGTATTTTTGCATTGAGTAGCAGCGGTTTGGCGTTACCCAACTTAAGGATACTCAGGTTGTTGACCTCAGGTGGATGAAAGGCTGAGGGGACCAGTCGGGGTTGTATTAATTTACGGAGCCGCAAGACCCGGCTTAAAGATTGCTGGTGTATTTTACGGCACAATTGACACCCAGACTAGGGAGGTATCGGTTCTATTGTTCGAGGTGAAGTACAGGGTTGGGCACAAACAGCAGACGTGTCGGTATTTGCTAGTGGAGTAGAGTGGTAATACGTGTTGCTCCATAGATAATTAGGTGCAGTGTATAAGAAAACGTAGGGCGTTTGTGAAAAGGGCACTGTTCCGGTACCTTGGGCGTCAAGGAATAGTGTGGACTGTTTTGCTTTAGCTTTTGAGCATGGATGGATATTCATTCACTAGATTCTTAAAAAAGAAAAAAAGAGAAAAGAAATGGCTGACAGCCCGGCAGGTTAGACGTGGGGCCACTGGCATTAGGGGAAACAAGTGAATTAATAGCTGCTATGCAGGAGGCACAATTATTGCAAGGGTGAAGGCATGCCAAACATGCAGGGCGAAGTTTGGCAAAGGCGGGATTTAACCACTGGTGTGAGTGATGCAGGAGGTGTATACATAGCTCACGCTCAGGGAAGAGCAGCTTCAGAGTATACTGGAACTACAGCTTTCTTGACAGGGAGCCGCTCATGGGTTTATAAAAATGTACTGTCTATTATATATTTATAAGTGCGACTTCAAGAGGGTGGATATCCAAACGCGGACTGTTTGTTTTTCCTTTTCTCTACGTGCTGGTGGGTGGCACGTGGCGCTGACATGGCGATAACATGATCTCTGGATGACAACTGGCAGAACATGAAGGATAGCCAGCATTCATTTCCAGTGCAAAAGGGCAGAACCTTCAGGATAGCCAGCGTTTAGTTCTGGCACACAAGGGTGGAGGACTTCGTGTTCGGTGTGGTAGTGCTTTAACAGTGTAATGTGTCCTGTCATGGGTTAGGCTGTAGTGCAGTTCATCATCCTAAGGAAGCAGAGAACAAAGGATAGCACTTACCATCAAGGGCTGAAGGGGTGTGGCAAGGTAATAACTCGGGCCACAGCCACATGTAGGTAGAATTTGGTGGATATGGGACAAAAAGGGGACGCTTACCTCGGGGCGCTGACACAGTAAAAGCTGTTTGAACAATACTGGGGGGGGGGGGGATCCGCCTTGGGTCCAGATAGGGGAGCAGGCTCAGGTAGCCTGGTGTTGGGTATGGTGATTTTCCACGTATAGAGCCGGTACCAGTACGGCTTGCACTTCAATTGCAATGGTTATCTGGTTTAAGAGGTGCTGCCTATACGGCAGTATTAATGGTTCAGCTGGGCTGCTTTTCATAGCGCAGGTGGGTGCAGGATGTGGCATGGGCTAAGTTATTCTGACCAGCCCAGATTAAGTTTATTAGGCACCAATTTCCAGCAAAGGTAAGGCAGTAGTAGAGTGGGCAGAAAGCGCTGTTCAGGGGGCTGATATGGGCCGGATCCATTTCTCAAGTGTTACCTGGTTGCATAAGTTCTAGAAGGTGTAATGCCACTGCTTAGTATAATGGGTGAATAGGTCGCCTATTACCTACATGGGGCCGTTTGGGAGCGGGTGCCTCCATCGAGGGGTTTAAAAGATATGCATTGCGTTGCAGCAGGATTGCATTCCCCATAAGAAACCAACAATAATAGATTGGGGCGAGTATCACAATGGGTATTTGCAGGAGTCTCCTGTGGAGGTAAGGAATGTAGGGTTGGCATCATTTATCCGCTTAAATGGGGGGCCATCCGCACTAAATTAGGGGCCGTGGCGCCAGATCTGGAAAGGAAGTAGCTACTGGGGGGGGCGAGAGCGCCAGTTGGCTCCTCGCCCTGTGGCGGGGTCCCGTCCAAAAAAAATGTTGGGGGCTCCTTTCTGGGCGGGGACTGGCTCATCCTGGGAACAAGGAGGGCAGTCAATGGGGCTCCGGGCTGGTGGGAGAGGGGGCCGTCCTGCTGGTGGTCCTGGACTCTCCGGCCCTACCCGAGATGCCGGTGCTTGGAAGAAGCAATTTGGGGAAAGCTGGGGCGCAAGGAAAGGCGCAACGCAGTACAAGGTGACCGCGTCTAGGGGGTAGACGATGGGTAGTTACCTGGAATGGATTGGAAGCAATGGAGGTGGGTTGTGGCCTGATGGTACAACCCACATCCTGGGTGGATCTGGAGATCCTGAATTGTAAATACAATTGTGACCTGCGGTGCAAACGAATACTGCACAACCCTATGTTTATCAATGTGTGTTGGATTGTTTAATAAAGTTGGTCTAATGTTGGCAATGTATCAACAAATAAAGAGGGCGTTATCTGAGAGAATTAATAAAGACTACGCAGTGAAGACCAGCCATTTTGTTTGGTACCTTTTGTGGGGGGCAAAAGGGGGGGTAAAGTCAAAGTATGATGAGACGAATTGCACGTTATATGCCTACTATGAGAGGCCCCCCGCGCCTAGGGAAGGGGGCCTTTAGTGGCATTACGGGCGAGAGGCAGGGAGAAAGAGGCTGTGCGTACATGGGCAAGGGGAGTGGGTAGGGTTAGCAGGAAAGGCGAGAAGGTAGGAAGAGCTCGCAGGCGACCCCTCCCCAGGGAAAGGGATATGAACATGGAGCACGAGAGAGAAGCCATCTTTGTCCTCTTGCCTCTGGTGCCGCAGGTCACAGTTATAAGGAAGTTGCCCACCCACCCATCCCTGTTGTTAAAGGTAGAACTGGCTGGGTCCCGGCCAAGAAAAATATCGGGGGCTCCTTTCTGGGCAGGGACTGGCTCATCCTGGGAACAAGGAGGGCAGTCAATGGGGCTCCGGGCTGGCGGGAGAGGGGGCCATCCTGCTAGTGGTCCTGGACTCTCCGGCCCTACCCGAGATGCTGGTGCTTGGAAGAAGTAATTTGGGGAAAGCTGGAGTGCAAGGAAAGGGGCAAAGCAGTACCAGATGACCGCGTCTAGGGGGTAGACGTCGGGTAGTTACTTGGAATGGATTGGAAGCAATGGAGGTGGGTTGTGGCATGCTGGTACAACCCACATCCAGGGTGGATCTGGAGATCCTGAATTGTAAATACAATTGTAACCTGCGGTGCAAACGAATACTGCACAACCCTATGTTTATCAATGTGTGTTGGATTGTTTAATAAAGTTGGTCTAATGTTGACAATGTATCAACAAATAAAGAGGGCGTTCTTTGAGAGAATTAGTAAAGACTACGCAGTGAAGACCAGCCATTTTGTTTGGTACCTTTTGTGGGGGGCAAAAGGGGGGGTAAAGTCAAAGTATGATGAAACAAATTGCACGTTATATGCCTACTATAGACTAGAGATCATGCACGATTTAAACATATACTTGTAATCATCGTTTGAAATGCTTCTGAGCCTCTAAACTTTTTTGGCTAACTGTATTAATACACTTAATTGTTTAAAACTGTGTAACAACCGAACGGAAAATGTTTTAAACAGATGGGGTTTTAATACTCACTCCATCGTATTTTCACAAATATATTAACCTGTTCAACAGACAGTTTATGGTACAAAGGAGCAAAATACTTCTAAGAGCGTGCAAAGAAGGAGCATGCTTGGGTGATGAAAGAGTGAAGTGAAGATTTCAAGAGCAGTAATAAAGAAAACAATTGACAGATTGAGGATGGCTGATCATACAATCACAGCCCTAGTGGCACCTGGCCACGTTGGCTTTTAGTATCAATTCAATATCATTGATTACATTTGTACAGTCCATAATTAGATTCTTATGTGACATTTTTTTTAAAGAAAGAAGGTGGTCCAGGTAAGGTATAGGAAGGCGCCGATGTTTTGACCCGACTTGGGGCTCAGGGGTAAGTGAGGGCCTCAGCCTGCGGGTCTTCTTCAGGACGGTATGGGCAACCTGGGTACCGGTGGTGTGGCAAGGTCACTTACCTAGGGGTTAGATTAAATTAAGTTAATTTAAAGGTCAGGGTTGCGCACACTATGAGTTACTAACAGTAAGGTGATGGGTTCCTTGCTCATAAAAACGCTTACCCATGTATTCTTGTGGGTAGACCTGATCTTCTTTTCTTAGTCAAAAAGTGCACCTGGAGCCGGTTGGGAGACTTCAGGTTAAAGATCAAGCAGGAATGCGTAGGGAGCGCGTCTTCATCTGTGAGTGATAGGATTTATAATTAAACACTGGAGTAAGTACGCCTCGTTTAGCATGGAGCCTATGACAGGAATCACTCATACCGGTGATGTGCCTTTGAAATCAACGGAGCGGGCCACACTTACCAGGGAGTGAAGGGTAATGCGTCCTGTTACTTCTTCACATGGCATGTAATGCAGCTGCTGAAGAAAGAAGGAAGGGTGTCACTATTCCATGGTTGCAAGGGTTGCAGGGAATAGTTGGACTCAGTGGAATAGTGCGCTTACCTCATTATAAGGTCTTGACCGGTGGGTGGCGTCCGCATGGTAAGGAAAGGCAGACTGGCTGCTACGTCGCAAGGAAGTTAAATAGGAAAAGCCGCCTGGCGTGAGAATCACGCCGGTTGCAGTAACAGGGGTGAAGAAAGACTCTCTGATGTTTAATACGTGTTGGAGAAGGTATTTCGAAACAATAAACAGGTGACAATAGACTATAGACCTATCGTCGTCTGTAATTGTATATAGCGTCTATTCACAGCACGGCACGTATTTACAGGGTAAACATTGCATACATGTCTTATATTATAAAGCAAACTAAGGTAACCAAGGATACACATTATACATTACACAATTGACAACAGTGCTTTAAAATAT